>NC_140992.1:207635755-208235755 GCF_052327205.1 Somniosus microcephalus | reverse complement strand
GCCACAGACCAGCTCTGCACCTCCCTCTGAACAGAGGCAGTCCGACTTTGAACCTATTGGGGCTCGTACTCGAAGCCATGATCTCCCCGACCCTTCACAGGGCAATCCAGGCCACACAGACTCTGACCAATGGCCAACCGCGTGTAAGCGGACCAGCGACCCTCTACGACGGGAATCCAAACGGGTGCGACTCTTCCTTGTTCGGCGGCTGCGGACCAAAAGGTAGACCACAGCCTCCTAATCCTGCAGGAGGGAAGAATGTGATAAAAATGATAACTTCCGGGAAGTTATGTCATCACTTCCTGTGAACTATGAACTGTGTACATACCTCACTTCCTGTCATATGTCACTTCCTGTTGGACTGGTATAAATACTGGTCTGTTCAGTATTGTAAGAGGCTTCTACCAGAGGCATGGTAAAGACCTCTCTTGTGTATATAGTGTGTTTATAAGTTACTTAAAGCTTACTTTAAAGTTACTTGATGGTAAGTCTCCTTTTTCTTACATCAAGATGTATCCCAGGCTGCTGTGTGAGGCAAGGGGGGAGATTGCAGGGGCTCTGACACAAATTTTCAGAACCTCTCTGGCTACAGAGGACTGGAGAACAGCTAACGTAGCACCATTATTCAAGAAGGGTAGTAGGGATAAACCAGGGAATTACAGGCCAGTGAGCCTAACATCAGTGGTAGGGAAATTATTGGAAAAAATTCTGAGGGACAGAATTAGTCTCCACAAGGATCAATCAAGGATAGTCAGCATAGCTTTGTCAGGGGGAGATCATGTCTAACCAATTTGATTAAATTTTGAGAGGGGATGATGACTAGGTGTGTGGATGAGGGTAGTGCAGTTGATATAGTCTACATGGACTTCAGTAAGGCTTTTGACAAAGTGCCACATGGGAGACTGGTCAAGAAGGTAAGAGCCCATGGGATCCAGGGCAATTTGGCACATTGGATCCAAAATTGGCTTAGTGGCAGGAGGCAGAGGGTGATGGTAGAAGGTTGTTTTTGTGACTGGAAGCCGGTGTCCAGTGGTGTACCGCAGGGATCGGTGCTGGGTCCTTTTTGTTTGTAGTGTACATTAATGATTTAGATATGAATGTAGGAGGTATGATCAGTAAGTTCGCAGATGACACGAAAATTGGTGGAGTGGTAAATAGTGAGGAGGGAAGCCTCAAACTACAGGACGATATAGACGGGTTGGTTAGATGGGCAGAACAGTGGCAAATGGAATTTAACCCTGAAAAGTGTGAGGTGATGCATTTTGGGAGGACTAACAAGGCAAGGGAATACACAATGAATGGTAGGATCCTAGGAAGGACAGAGAATCAGAGGGACCTTGGTGTGCATGTACATAGATCCCTGAAGGCAGCAGGACAGGTAGATAAGGTGGTTAAAAAAGCATACGGGATGCTTGCCTTCATTAGCCGAGGCATAGAATATAAGAGCAGGGAGGTTATGATGGAGCTGTACAAAACGCTAGTTAGGCCACAGCTGGAATACTGTGTGCAGTTCTGGTCGCCACACTATAGGAAGGATGTGATTGCATTGGAGAGGGTGCAGAGGAGATTCACCAGGATGTTAGCTGGGCTGGAGCACTTCAGCTATGAAGAGAGACTGGATAGGCTGGGGTTGTTTTCCTTAGAGCAGAGAAGGCTAAGGGGGGGTCCTGATTGTACAAAATTTTGAGGGGCATATAGAAAGGAACTTTTCCTCTTAGTAGAGGGGTCAATAACCAGGGGGCATAGTTTTAAAGGTAAGGGGCAGGAGGTTTAGAGGGGATTTGAGGAAAAAAAAATTCACCCAGAGGGTGGTTGGAATCTGGAACTCACTGCCTGAAAGGGTGGTAGAGGCAGGAACCCTCACAACATTCAAGAAGCATTTAGATGAGCACTTGAAACGCCATAGCATACAAGGCTATGGATCAAGTGCTGAAAAATGGGATTAGAATAGATAGGGCTTGATGGCACAATGGGCCTCTTTCTGTGTTGTCTAACTTTATGACTCTATAAAATGGGCCTAATGCCCAACAGCAACAATTTGAAGGAGTTAGTTAGTATTTTTAGCAAGTGCTGTTCTTCCTGTTTTTGTATTTTTTAAGGCTAGCCAGTCACAAAGGTATGGCTGGGTGCCATATTCCTAGAGGTTATGAAACACCAGTAGTACAGCTGCACTTGAGTGGTTACTCAATGGACTCTGACCTGGAAATTAAAGACAATAAATTGGAGTAGGCTATGATGTGGTCAACTATTCTCAGGAGCGGAGGAAAGAAGCATATTTAAAAAGTAATGGGGAATATTTAGAAAACACTGGTAAACTAGTCAGGTATTATACCTACTGCTAATAAGTAAAAAAAAGTCCCTTGTACTCAAATTTCTTCTTCTTTCATCTCTAGTAAGATTCAATTTCATTGCTTATTGCGACCTCATAAGTTAAGATTGCAGCGACTGTTAGAATTCAGAACCTTATAAACACCAGCTGTTAGTCAGGCAGAGGAACCTAACTGCACTCAGG
This sequence comes from Somniosus microcephalus, assembly GCF_052327205.1. NCBI lineage: Eukaryota > Metazoa > Chordata > Chondrichthyes > Squaliformes > Somniosidae > Somniosus > Somniosus microcephalus. The sequence continues at coordinate 208,233,243 of NC_140992.1, read as the reverse complement.
CTCTCCACACAACTGCTTTGCCATAAAAAACAAATAAAATCTGCTTTGACCAAGATTGTTTCCACTGTTCAGATTATAAACCTACTTGCCAGCATATTCAATTCATCTGTGTAAGATATCAGTATACTGTATAAAGTATTGTGTAAAAGTATTGTGTAAAAGCCCAAAAAATCCCAATAAAAATGCCGGTTATTTCAATATTCTACAATCCATTTTAACTTAAACATATATTTAAAACCAATTATGAATGCCTCTGCACCTGGTTAAAATCTGTTACATCTCTAACTTTTTCCAGTTCTGACGAAGGGTCACAGACCTGAAACGTTAGTTCTATTTCTATTTCCACAGATGCTGCCTGACCTGCTGAATATTTCCAGCATTTTCTGTTTTTATTTTAGATTATGTAATTCCAGCATCCGCAGTATTTTGCTATTGCATGAATGCAAGAGTGTTATTTTTTGAGGTGAAGGGAGGGGAAATAAAGAAACTTATATCTTGTTCTTCTTTTCATAGCTGCTCAGTTGTGAAGTTTCAAAATTAAAACACTTTGATACCATGTGAACTGACTGAACCAAACAGATGAATGAAGAGGTTTTTGCTTCTGCCTGGAAAAATTAAAACACGACATTTTTGAGTGCACGTCATGGTGAAGCATCGGTTTTACTGTACTAGTATGGTGCACTACAGCTTATTCATGATAATTCCCCTTGTGACGAGCCTCTACCTCCCACCCCACTCCATGGTGCAGCAGGCCAGTAGAGCAAGCTTCCCCAAGGTCACAGATACTGTACTCAGACTGTCAGTATGTCCCTCAACAGTATGGCTGCCCACCATCATTTGAAGTTGCCAACTCAACAGCAATAATTTTGCTGAACAGGTAGATTCCCACACAAATATAAACACATATTTTAATGAAACAAATACCAAAATGTACTTGCTGCTGATTTTTGAGACATGTACACACCTGGCAGGTAAATGTTTAATCTATCACATTGAATTTCCTCCCTCATTACAATGCTATATTCCTCTCCTTTGCATGCCTTAGCCACTGCTATGCTGTGCACTGGAACATTTAAACACAATGGGGTAGAGTTTCTGCTTTGGGCGCAATCGGGAAATTGTGCCCAAAATGCGCTTAAAATTGTGCTGGTTAGGCTATAATTCAAGTTTCCATTAAAATTCATTTGCATAATCACAAACATAAAATCTTCCATGACCCCACACAACCAGGCAGCGTAATAGAACGTAATCATTTTTTTTTCTTATTAAAAAATATTCCTTGATGTATTTTAAGAGTGGTAACCTGGTGCAGTTTTATTAATGCAGCTGAAAATGGGCTTATCACTAAAAATAAAGTATTTTTAATAAGGGTGTCCAGCAATGATCCCTTCAATTTTTTTTGGGCGCGCGACCTCTAAGGGGTTACGCGGCCCATTCAAAATACTGCGCATGCGTGATTTTTCCTATTTAAAAGCTGGTGAGCCGGCTGCGCAGGAGCTGCAGTGCTGCACAACCACGCAGCTTAAAGGAAACATTGGTGTCCAGTCCTCCACCTGTGAGTAACTTCATTTAAAATCATTGAAAATGACTTTAAAAAATATATACTGAACCATTTAATAGTTTCGTTGGTGTACACAAGTCAAGTTTTTATTTTTTGTATTTTGGTATGAAAAACTTTTAAAACGTGCCTACTAGTGTCTGTGCGCCTAAGAAATTAACACAATTTGAAGAGCCTTCCCGAACCAGCACAATCGGCAGAATCTCGCAACTTCGGCCTGGGGCATAGCCAGTTTGTGGGTGAGGCTGATTCGGGCAAATGGAATCTTGAACCAGCGTATAAGATCATGGAAAACATGAGTGCAAGTGGTTTTGGGCGTAACTCACTTGCGTTTAATGTTCTCCGATCTTTTGCGCTGGTTTAGCCAATTCCGCCCGCATTGTGCGGATATTACTAGAGTAAACAAGCGGAAACTCAACCCCAATCTTTCAACAGCTTCAAATCAGAGCTCGAGTGTTTTATTACGTGGGGCAGGGTATCTACAGTGATCAATTCATGACTACCATTGCAGATATGTACCACAACACATTTAAAATGCACTGTGGAACACACAAAGCACACACACATATATGACCCTGGGCATAATCAGAATGCATTTCCAGGAAAATCTAAGTTGCGACTTGTCTGTTATGTGAATTATGGTCTTTATTTTCCGAGCATCTGTTCCACAATCTGTGAGAGTTCCTCTTCCTGACCAGAGAATAGAATACAGCATTACCCGTCGGTGATGAAGCACCTCAATCCTCACGCCCATGCTGCACCTACTCTTTCACCACAACAGTGTAACTAACTGAATACTGCCCTCCATTTCACTTCTTTGGAAATTAGAATTAGATAGACAGCAGGTCCAGCTGTAATATTGGTTGGAAGAGTGACGACTCTGTGCATAAGAACTGTCACATTATTCCATGTTGTACTCTAATGCCTTAAAAATGACCAATAAAGGCACAGATCAGAGATGGGATCAAACACCAGAAAAAGAGAATTTACATAACACAGCAAGCAAATAAAAGTTTTACCAGAAGTTGCAGACTGATAAGGCAAAATAAAAAAACAAAAAATTTGATTTTTGCAATGTGATTCCAGTATATTAAATACTGCATAGCCGTGTTTATCCTGCTCCTCCTCCTTCCAAAGCAAAACAACCAGAGGTCACTCACTGTTTTGTAGCATTCATAATTATGGGCATTCATACTTACAAAATAACTGCTGTAATGCACCGTCAGTCGTGCAACATTATTTGTTTAACAAATTTCAAATGAAACACTAATTTATCTCTTTCAGATCCTGATAAACTTGCTATACACATATATTATACATATTTAATATCTAAGTAAAACACATCACTCGCTGGAGGCCCAGAGGTAGCTATTCCAGTTCTTGAGACCCAAACCTCTCTGCTTGATCCAAAACACTAATCGATGAGGACAGGTTGGAAAAACTTGGTTTATAGGTTAAGAAGGTTAAGGGGTGATCTAAATCGAGATGTTTCGAATGATAAAGGGATTTGATAGCACAGATATAGAAACTATTTCCTCTGGTGGAGGAATCCAGAACAAGCAGCCAGAATCCACAACAAGGGGACATAATCCTAAAATGAGAGAGTTAGGCGTGAAATCAGGAAGCAATTTCTCACACAAAGGATAGGGGAAATCTGGAACTCTCTAACCTAAAAGACTGGCTGTTGGATCAATTGAAATTTTCCAAGACTGAGATTGATAGATTTTTTAGTTTTAAGGGTATCATGTGATATGGAGAAACGGCAGGTAAATGGAGTGGAGGTACAGATTAGCCATGATCTGATAGAATGGTGAAACAGGCTCAAGGGGCATGCATATTTCTTGGCAACTTATTGGTTTGATGCTAATGCAAAGGGCGGTGGCCAATGTTCCCCTTAAGGGCTGCGCAGCCCATCCATGGTTTCACGCTTGCGCAAAATTTACCATTGGAAAAGCTGGTCCCGGGTTGCGCGGGACCGGCAGAGTGCTACACGTCCGCGCGGCTTAGAGAGAATATTGTTGGTGGCTGGAAAGAGCCTTAGGAACAAATTGCTCAGTAATTTGCTGCATATCACTTGTGTATAGGAAGGTGCCCTCAAACGTAGCAGTGCACTGTATTTACACGCTGCTTACGCGTGCTGTTAGTCATCACATAATGAGCAACTTGTAAACAGCTCACCTCTATGAACGTGTTGTTGCCTCCCAAATCTGTGCTCACCTTTCCCGGAACTCCATGCTTGAATCCCTCCAATCAGGTTTCATCCCCTTCCACAGTACCAAAACAGCTCTTACTAAAGTCACAAATTACATCCTAGTTGACTGTGACAAAGGTAAACTATCCCTCCTTGTCCTTCTCGACCTGTCTGCAGTCTTTGACATGGTTGACCACACCATCCTCCTCCAATACCTCTCCACCATCGTCCAGCTGGGTGGGACTGCACTCGCCTGGTTTCATTCTTATCTAGCCAGTCATAACCAGAGAATCACCGGCAATGGCTTCTCTTCCCATTCCTGCACCATCACCACTGGTGTCCAAGGATCTATACTTGGCCCCCTCCTATTTCTCATCTACATGCTGCCCCTCAGCGACATCATCTGAAAACATAGCGTCAGTTTCCACATGTATGTGGACGATACCCAGCTCTACCTCACCTCCATCTCTCTCGACCTCTCCACTGTCTCTAAATTGTCACACTGTTTATCTGACATCCAGTACTGGACGAGCAGAAATTTCCTCCAACTTAATATTAGGAAGACCGAAGCCATCGTCTTCGGTCCCTGCCACAAACTCCATTCCCTTGCCACCGACTCTATCCCTCTCCCTGGCAACTGTCTGAGACTGAACCAGACTGTTTGCAACCTTGGTGTTATATGTATCCCCGAGATGAGCTTCCGACCACATATCCGAGCCATCATTAAGACCGCCTATTTCCACCTCCGGAACATCGCCCGACTCCGCCCTTGCCTCAGCTTATCTGCTGCTGAAACCGTCATCCATGCCTGTTACCTCTAGAATTGACTATTCCAACACACTCCTGGCCTGCCTCTCCAGTGCTACCCTCCGTAAACTTAGTCATCCAAAACTCAGCTGCCCGTGTCCTAACTCGCACCAAGTCCCGGTCACCTATCGCCCGTGTTCACTGACCTACATTGCCTCCTGGTTAAGGAATACCTTGATTTTAAAATTCTCATCCTTGCTTTCAAATCTCTCCACGGCCTCGCCCCTCCCTATCTCTGTAATCTCCTCCAGCCCTACAACTCCCCTCCGCCCCCGAGATCTCTGTGCTCTGCCAATTCCAGCCTCTTGAGCATCGCCGATTTTAATCGCTCCACCATTGGTGGCTGTGCCTTCAGTTGCCACGGCCCTAAGCTCTGTATTTCCCTCCCTAAACCTCTCTTTCATCCTTTAAGACGCTCCTTAAAACCTACCTCTCATTTAATATCTCCTCATGTGGCTCGGTGTCAATTGTTTTTTTATTGATAATGCTCCTGTGAAGTGCCTCGGAACATTTTACTACGTTAAAGGCACTATATAAATGCAAGTTGTTGTTTATCCAAAATCAGATCTGTGCACTACAAACAGCAATGTGATAATGACCAGATAATCTATTTTAGTGATGTTGATTGAGGAATAAATATTGATCAGGACACTGGGGAGAACGCCCCTGCTCTTCTTCGAAATTGTGCCACAGGATCTTTTATGTCCACCTGAGAGGGCAGATGGGGCCTCGTTTTGGTGTGTCATCAGAAAGATGGCACCTCCAAGAGTGCAGCCCTCAGTACTGAGCTCGAGTGTCAGACTAGATTTTGTACTCAAGTCTCTGGAGTGGGACTTGTGCCCACAACCTTCTGACTCAGAGGCAAGGAGTGCTACCCACTGAGCCACAGCTGATACCTAAATATTACCATCACCTGGTGCAAGATTAAGGAGATGGTATTAATAACCAAGACATAAAAATATAACACAATCCATGGAAAATCAAAGACATATGGTGTTCATAGAAAACAAATATGAAGATGCTTGGAACAGTAAATCAAAGCCACAATATGCTTTGTACCAGAGTACCATTTAATATTAGTGATCTACTCTTTGAAGCAAAGGGGTGGGGGTTCATTCCATTTCAGTACTGCAAGTGGTTTGAAGGGCTAGTTCTGTAATTGCTCCCAAAATATTGGAATTCAAATGTTTAGAAAAGGACACAGAAAGGGCAGAAAACCTGAAAACTTCAAACAGAGAATGGGCGGGGGGTGGCGGCGGAGTTGATAGGTACAGCCTTTTGCAGTTAAGTGGAATCCACACACTAGATTCAATGCTAATTAAATAATAGGTATGCAATTCAGGGCAAATGTGAAAAAATGTGTCCGAGACGCCAGAGTCCAATTTCTGCCAAAAACCAGAAATGGTTTATAGATCCCACCTGTTCAAACTTTTAAGGAATCAAGGACTTCCTTCTCAATTTTTTTTAAAACTGATTTTTACTTATCCTGTCTTTTCAGGATGCCATCTCCTTGCTCAAAACTTCAGCCTGAATGTCCTTCCTTGCAAAAAATAATCAGGTTGAAATGAGAAATTACCCTTCAAAGGAGAGAGAGAGAGAGAGAGGGCAAGAAAGGGAGAGGAGAAAGAGAGGGATGAAAAGAAGAGGAGAAAGAGAGTAAAGAAAGAAAGGAGAAAGGAGAAAGAGAAAGAGAAAAAGAGAGAGAGAGAGAGAGAGAGAAAAGACAGTCATTTTGCTCTTTAGAAATAGTGGTGTCATCTCTCTTCTTTTTCCCTCCCTCTCCTCACTGCAACACCATGTCCACTTTCTAGTAGAGTTGCATACAGTCCATTTAATTAAACATATTTTTGTGAAAACAGATCTTGATTTGCACATAAAACACTTTTTTTCATTGAAGCAATGTGTTTAAAACACTGGTTCATGTTTTATATCAAAATTACACTAATACAGAAATGCTAGTTGTAAGTCTGGCTAATCAAAGCCATTTTGCTCTTTAGAAATAGTGGATTAGCCCAGACTTGCAACTAACATTTCTGTATTAGTGTAATTTTGATATAAAACATGAACCAGTGTTTCAAGCACATTTCTTCAATGAAAAAAATAGTACATTTTATGTACAAATCAAGATCTGTTTTCATAAAAATGTTTAATTAAATGGACTGCATGCAACTCTACTGGGCAGCGGACATGGAGTTGCACTCACCATGTATAGACCAGTAAAGCCCCAGGTTTAATCCCTGCTCTGCGTATATTGGTTGGGGTGACATCGGAACCTTTAGGCTTGGAAAGGGGGGAAAATCTGCTCCTTATCATAATCCAGTTATCCCTACTGGAAGTAAACATATGTGGATGTTAGCCAAGGATAGGATCAAGCTCAGTACTTTCTGTCCTTCCCAAGGCAAATTTTTTGGGACCTTTTAAAAGCCAGCAACGAACATGTGCAAGTTGCCTTGAATAAAATTGTCCCAAAATCCAGTACAATGCTGTGCTTAAAGCCAGGCATAAATCTTGGAGTGAGTCCAAGAAAAGAGAATTCCGTTCTCCTCCTCACACAAGTGTAAGCACCCGTGCAGCCAACGAGGTCACTGCAGGAGCACATTATGTTCTTGTTTTGATAACCACCCAAGCACACTTTACCCTCATACATCATTACATCCCAGTGATGCACGAGAAATTAATTCAGCTAACCAGAACCAACCAAGTGTTTTACTTTTAAAAAAGTGGGAGGGGGGGAGGGAACTGAGAGAGGAACACATACACAGATGAAGCTAAGAAACCTACGGTACAATAGAAGCTACAATACCAGCATGTTCAAATCCAAAACCTCATTTACAGCGCAGATAAATTTCACCCAACTGGAGAGCAGTTTCCAGGTTGTTGATGAATTGTATTCCCGTTGCCAAGACAGCCAGACACCGCTCCACTCAATTCCTTCACTTATAAACTGTGCATTGTGTCATTAAGCAGCACAGTTCCCAATACTGCCAGAGAATCGCTAGGTAATACAGAGGAAGTGCACAACTCACAATGGTTTACAAGAAGTACTCCATAGTGATATCCCTATGAAAGAGGCGTCAAGTCAAAGCCACATCTCCCGTCACTCAAATAGGCATTTTGAAAGTTCAGTGGGTTTATGCTGAAAACTTGATACTGGTGTCATAATACCATTTTCATGATAGTGTAAAACCTGCAGTGTAAATGGACTGAAAGGTTTCAGATAACACTGTAAACTGCGAGTAGCTGAAACAAGAGACTTGTGTAATGGTCTTACCATCACTTCTGACTTGTCTTCTAACCCCATGCAAATATGCAATTCAGGAACATTAGTGCTTAATGAGAAACAATAAAGCATATATAGGTGGCACGGTGGCTAGCACTGTTGCCTCACAGCGCCAGGGACCCGGGTTCAAATCTGGCCTCGGGCGACTGTCTGTGTGGAGTTTGCACATTCTCCCTGTGTCTGCGTGGGTTTCCTCCGGGTGCTCCGGTTTCCTCCCACAGTCCAAAGATGTGCGGGTTAGGTTGATTTGGCTATGATAAATTGACCCTTAGTGTTAGGGGATTAAATACGTGGGGTTACGGGGATAGGGTGGGATATGTGTCGGTGCAGGCTCGATGGGCCAAAATGGCCTCTATCTGCACTGTGGGGATTCTGTGATATAAAATTAGGAAAAGTGAGAATTTTATCTGCATTTTTGCTTCTCGATGGTCTACTGGGTTATGGTACCCCTGGTGCAATACTTAGTCATACAAACTAGAAAATTCAATTTCTGGTCATTGCTGAGTAAGCTAATCTCAGTCAAAGCAAGAGTTAATTTGGGATTCTTCAATGGACATCAGTACCCCTGTGCTGGACTGGGGAATATCATCCAGGGTTCCTGCTCTTGATTTCTATCCTGTGACCCCCCTACTGGAAAGTACTAATATTTGGCTGACAGTTAAGGACAGGTCAGATGCAACATGTTTGTTCCCATCACAATCAAATAGCCTGCTGATGCTTCTTGTCCAGGTTCGCAAATGAAGAACGACTGCTCGGATAAGGTACCAGGGAGTTAGTGGCTCCTCTGGAATCGTACCTCAGAAACAATCAGCTTCTTCAGGAGAGGAGAGGGGGAAAAAAAGTCAGTTACGGTGAATAATCATTAGCTTTTCCTGAGCTTCCCATGTCTATAGAGTTTACAGGACATGGTGACCATTGTGCTTTTTATTTCAAAATACGGATGGGTTAAATTGAGCTATAACTGGCACTTGTAAATAGGAACAAAATATACCAGGCCAATAAATCAATCATGAATGGCAGGTTATGTCAAACAAGTTTACAGCTATTCTGTAAAATGAGTACAGTGTTGTCACCAGGTTTATTTACCGTACTGGTATCAATACAATGCAAAGAGGGCATAAAAACACACTTAAGGCAATATACTGCTTGCATGATCTTTCATCTTCAATTGCTCTCACCACAAGCAACAGACTTGCAAACACCAGTAGTTCACCCTGGTGTCATATTGCTCAAAATACCCAATTAAAAGACACAGTTCAAGTTGAGAAAGTACTGCTGGGCATTGCTTCACAGTTTGATTGAATATAGTAGCATGGACATTTCACTCAAACCTTAATTTAGGGGTGGGGGTGGGGAGTTTACAAAGGGGAGGTATAGAACGCAGGTGTGCAATCATCTCAGACTTCACATCCTTTGTCAGAGGATAACTACAACATGGAAGTAGCGTACGTTATATAAGTGGACTTGCAGAAAGCTTTTGATAAGGTTATTTGCAGGAAACTTAAACTGGACCAGCCACATAAATACTGTGGCAACAAGAGCAGGTCAGAGGCTGGGTATTCTGCAGCAAGTGTCTCACCTCCTGACTCCCCAAAGCCTTTCCACCATCTACAAGGCACAAGTAAGGAGTGTGATGGAATACTCTCCACTTGCCTGGATGAGTGCAGCTCCAACAACACTTAAGGAGCTCGACACCATCCAGGACAAAGCAACCTGCTTGATTGGCACCCCATCCACCACCTTAAACATTCACTCCCTCCACCACCGGCATACTGTGGCTGCAGTGTGTATCATCTACAAGATGCACTGCAGCAACTCGCCAAGGCTTCTTCAGCAGCACCTCCCAAACCTGTGACCTCTTCCACCTAGAAGGACAAGGGCAGCAGGTGCATGGGAGCACCACCACCTCCAATTTCCCCTCCAAATCACACACCATCCTGACTTGGAAATGTATCGCTGTTCCTTCATCATCGCTGGGTCTAAATCCTGGAACTCCCTACCTAACAGCACTGTGGGAGTACCTTCACCACATGGACTGCAGCGGTTCAAGGCGGCGGCTCACCACCACCTTCTCAAGGGCAATTAGGTTTGGCAATAAATGCTGGCCTTGCCAGCGATGCCCACATCCCATGAATGAATTTAAAAAAAGGCTAAACTGATCTTAAACGGGATTGTGAATTAAATTATTGATTCTGTCATTAGTTGTTTAGAGAACAGGAAATGTGGTAGAAAAGAAGCTGCAACTGGTGGAATTCTCCAGGGACCAGCATTGGGACCCCAGCTGTTCACAATATCTTTAGGCAATAGGGTTATTAAAGTGTCTAGACTTTAGAGATAGACATCATTTAAAGATATTTAAGCACTTACCAACTGGGCAGATGAAAGGAAATAGCATTTTATACTAAGAAATGTAAGCTATGTGTGTCAGTGCTAAAAATAGCCACTATGATTATAGAGAAGGGTGTAACTTTAAACAAGGTGCAACAGGAAGGAGACTTTGGTGTGAGAGTAAAAACACAAAGTGCTGTAACATCTTATGGCAGTAGTTGCCAAGGTAAAGAGAAATGTAGTGCAAGTCTCAAGAAATGATCGGACCACTGTAAACAAAGCACTGGTGAAATCTCGTGGGGCACACTTTCATGATTTGTTCAAAATGCTTACCAAAAAAACCCCATAGGCGATCAAAACAGTTCAATCAAGAGCAACAATGGTATTAGGTACTAAATCAATTAACAGGAGTAAAAACTGTTATCTATTTGGGAAATAACTAAGCAATTATTAGGGTTAGGAGTAAAGGAGGTCAGAAAAATGAACCAAATATTTAAACCATGAAATTAGATGGGATGGACGTGGAGAAGCCAGTAATGCTGGATCAAGAGGATGGAGCTAAAAGCACATTTGAATAACTATTCCATAAATTAACCAGTTAGTGCAGCTAGTGAGCATACTGAATTTGGATTCAACTGATGTGATCAAATGAAACAGAGCAACTTGGTAAAATGAGTGGAAGTTATTTGTCAAAGGACTTAACATGGGGTTATCTAAACCGGCTTCTCAGATAAGGACAGGATTATTTCTTGGCATCCGCTGAGCTGTATCCGTTTAATTATATGTTAAATTTGACTGGTTGCTGGCATATGGTTATCCAAACCAAAATGGCCATTTCTAGCATAATGCGATCATTAAGGTTTTATCTAATAGGGAGTTTTAAGTCAAGCCAAACCCGTTTGATAACGTCAACAACAACTTGTATTTATATAGCACCTTGAACGTAATAAAACGTCCCAAGGCGCTGCACAGGAGTATTTTAAGACAACAAATTTGACACTGAACCACCTAAGGAGAAATTAGGGCAGGTGACCAAAAGCTTGGTCAAAGAGACAGGTTTTAAGGAGCGTCTTAAAGGAGGAAAGAGAGGTAGCGAGGCGGAGAGGTTTAGGGAGGGAATTCCAGAGCTTAGGGCCTAGGCAACAGAAAGCACGACCACCAAAGGTTGAACGATTATAATCAGGGATGCTCAAGAGGGCAGAATTAGAGGAGCGCAGATATCTCACAGCGCCAGGGACCCGGGTTCAAATCTGGCCTCGGGCGACTGTCTGTGTGGAGTTTGCACATTCTCCCTGTGTCTGCGTGGGTTTCCTCCGGGTGCTCCGGTTTCCTCCCACAGTCCAAAGATGTGCAGGTTAGGTTGATTTGGCTATGATAAATTGACCCTTAGTGTTAGGGGATTAAATACGTGGGGTTACAGGGATAGGGTGGGATATGTGTCGGTGCAGGCTCGATGGGCCGAAATGGCCTCTATCTGCACTGTAGATTCTGTGAATCTGTGAATCTCGAGGGGGTTGTGGGGCTGAAGGAGATTACAGAGATAGAAAGGGGCGAGGCCATGGAAAAATTTGAAAACAAGGATGAGAATTTTGAAATCGAGGCGCTGCTTAATCGGGAGCCAATGTAGGTCATCGAGCACAGGGGTGATGGGCAAACGGACTTGGTGCGAGTTAGGACACGGGCAGCCGAGTTTTGGATGACCTCAAGTTTACGTAGGCTGGAATGTGGGAGGCTAGACAGGAGTGCATTGGAATAGTCAAGTCTAGAGGTAACAAAGGCATGGATGAGGGTTTCAGCAGCGGATGAGCTGAGGCAAGGGCAGAGACGGGCGATGTTAGAGGTGGAAGTAGGCGGTCTTTGTTATGCTGCAGATATGTGGTCAGAAGCTCATTTCAGGGTCAAATATGATACCAACGTTGCGAACAGTGTGGTTCAGCCTCAGGCAGATGTTAGGGAGAGGGATGGAGTCAGTGGCTAGGAAACGGAGTTTGTGGTGGGGACCGAAAAGAATGGCTTTGGTCTTCCCAATATTTAATTGGAGAAAATTTTTGCTCCTGGAGAAAAGTTTTGCTCATCCGGAACTAGATGTTGGACAAGCAGTCTGACAATTTAGACACCGTGGAGGGGTCAAGAGAAAAGGTAGTGAGGTAGAGCTGGGTGTCATCAGCGTACATGTGGAAACTGGTGCTGTGTTTTCGGATGAGGTCACCAAGAGGCAACATGTAGATGAGAAACAGAAGGGGGCCAAGGATAGCTCGTTGGGGGACACCAGAGGTAATGATGCAGGAGCGGGAAGAAAAGCCGTTGCAGGTGATTCTCTGGTTACGATTAGATAGATAAGAATGGAAACAGGCGAGTGCAGTCCCACCCAGCTGGATGACGCTGGAGAGGCGTTGGAGGAGGATGGAGTGGTCAACTGTGTCAAAGGCTGCAGACAAGTCAAGAAGGACGAGGAGGGATAGTTTACCTTTGTCACAGTCACAAAGGATGTCATTTATGACTTTGATGAGAGCTGTTTCGGTATTGTGGCAAGGGTGGAAACCTGATTGGAGGTATTCAAACATGGAATTGCAGGAAAGATGGGCACGGATTTGGGAGGTGACAACATGTTCAAGGACTTTGGAGAGGAAAGGGAAGTTGGAGATGGGGCGGTAGTTTGCAAGGGCGGAGGGATCAAGGTTTGGTTTTTTTGCGAGGTGGTGATGGCAGATTTGAGGGAGAGGGGGACAGTACCCAAGGAGAGAGAACCGTTAACAATATCAGCTAACATGAGAGCCAGAAAAGGAAGTTGGGTGGTCAGCAGTTTGATGGGAATAGGGTCAAGGGAGCAGGAGGTGGGTCTCAGACAAGATGAGCGCAGAGAGATCATGAGGGGAGATCGGAGAGAAAGTCCAACATAAGCGACTGTTAACTAAGGTAGAAGCCCATGGAATTGAGGGCAAATTATTGACCTGGTTAGGAAATTGGCTGAGCAGCAGGAGACAGGCAGTATGTGACTAGTGGTGTCCCACAGGGATCTGTGTTGGGGTCTCAACTATTCACAGTATTTATTAACGACTTAGATGATGGCATAGAAAGTCATATATCCAAATTTGCCGATGACACAAAGATAGGTGGAATTGTAGGCAGTGTAGATGGAAGCATAAAATTACAAAGGGATATCGACAGATTAAGTGAATGGGCAAAACTGTGGCAAATGGATTTCAATGTAGACAAATGTGAGGTCATCCACTTTGGACCCAAAAAGGATAGAACAGGGTACTTTCTAAATGGTGCAAGGCTAAAAACAGTGGAGGTCTAAAGAGACTTGGGGGGTCAAGGTATATAGATCATTAAAATGTCATGAACAGGTGGAAAAAGGCTAATGGAATGCTGGCTTTTACATCTAGAGCACTAGAATACAAAGGGGTAGAGGTTATGCTGCAGCTATACAAAACCCTGGTTAGACCACACCTGGAGTACTGAGAGCAGTTCTGGGCACCACACCGTAGGAAGGATATATTGGCCTTGGAGGGAGTGCAGCGTAGGTTTACCAGAATTATATCCGGACTTCAAGGGTTAAGTTACGAGGAGAGATTACATAAATTAGGGCTGTATTCCCTCGAATCTAGAAGGTTAAGGGGTGATCTGATTGAAGATTTCAAGATGTTAAGGGGAACAGATAGGGTAGAGAGAAACTATTTCCACTGGTTGGGGATTCTAGGACTAGGGGGCATAGTCTAATAATTAGAGCCAGGCCTTTCAGGAGTGAAATTAGGAAACACTTCCGCAAACAGCAATTGGTGCTAGATCAATTGTTAATTTTAAATCGGAGACTGATAGCTTTCTGTTAACCAAAGGTATTAAGGGATATGGGCCAAAGGCGGGTATGTGGAGTTAGGTCGCAGATCAGCCATGATCTCACTGAATGACGGAGCAGGCTCGAGGGGCTGAATGGCCTACTCCTGTTCCTATTGTTTCTTAGCCAGATCTATTCTTCATCCTAAATGGAGTTCAAGAAAGGATGTCTATTTTAATCAGACTGACTGGAATGCGCAACATTGCATGCCTGAGAACATACAGAAAACTTGCTTTGAATTGAAGCGTACCAACTTGATGCCAAACAATATGAAATATTCAACCACTGAGAAGAGAGTGTGCTTTCCAATGGCTCACTGAGTAACGGGCCATACACATGAACAGGGTCCCAGGTCTGATACCTGGACTGTGCTGATGCAGCTAATATCAGCCGAGATGGTGGTGAGGACGGTATGGTTCCCCTGGGCCAGGAAACAGAGAGCGAAAAACACAGCTAAGGTTCCTACTCGATCAATGGAAATGCTCATGTTTATGATGGCTGAGAAAAGGAATAGCTGTGGCTGTGATGCCTCCAGTGATGAAATAGCCTGCTGCCACTTGCAAATGAACAATGGCCACTTGAACTAGGTGCTGGAGGTACTTGCCACAAGCGGAATTATATACCAGCAAGGGTTCAAATGTCTGCGCTCTCTCCCCCAAAGGCAAGTGATACAAAAAAATACAAACCAAAAGGACAAACACAGCAAAGTGATCTTAGGCTCCTTTGATACCACTCGGTAACCAACTGCCAGTGTTTCAAACATTTAATGCACAGGTACTGGAGTCTATGTGAAATATGACACGGGTAGTAGTGACACAATGGTGTGGTAAACTGGATCGTTAATGGTGATCCAGTGCCTCACCCATCTGACTTTCTCATTTTAGGCTGGTGAGTGGAGACTCCTGCAGGTAACTGTGAAAATCAAACACTTGCATTGAAACTAGTAACAGCCCGTGAGTAGGCAACCCATCCTCCGCAACCCCCAGGGCAGGGCCTAGGTTTCTTGTCTGTCCCATGCCCATAAACTTTTTTCGCAAATTTGGGGTGGGTGGAATCAAAAAATTGCTCAGGCATGCACTCCATTACATCCCCACCTCCTTCTGTACTCCCTCTTTTCCTGCTCCCTGGAGGGAGAGTTTGTCCACCAATGGGCTGCTGTGGAAAACTGCATGCAAGTCAGGGAAATAAATCCTCTGGTATTTGCCTGGTTTTAATGCTGGATGTAAGGGACGCAAGTTAGGCCCAGGGGTCCAGAGTAATTCTACTTGCGGAAGAGCTCACGGAGAAGCACACAGAAATTGTTTTTTTATATATAAAATTCAGTTTTTGCAGAGGATGGCGGTATCGCCACACCGCAGCAGGCCGCCATAGGAAAAGTCTTGCTCCCATTTTGACGGGTCACCTCCGACACACACCAGGGAGAGCACGTCCAATGTGTGGGAAAATTGGCTAGGGTCAAGAACCCATCTGTGTGGCGGGCAGAAGCCCCGCCCCACTGGAGATACATCCCAAATTCAACAAAAGCAGAACATTTGGGTTATAAGGTGCAATGTCTGGTGGGGAAAGGGGAGGACAAGCAACAAGGAAAACTGTAAAAATCTGGGTGCAGAGAGCAAGGCAAATCATACTCATTCTATGAAACCGGTTTGACATTTTTTATTTTGTTAGTGAACATATAACAACAACAAAAGCAACTTGCATTAACATAGTAAAATGTTCTAAGGTGCTTAACAACAGCGTTATCAATAAAAAAAACTGACACCGAGCCACATAAGGACATATCAGGACAGATGACCAAAAGCTTGGTCAAAGAGGTAGGTTTTAAGGAGCATCTTAAAAGGAGGAAAGAGAGGTGGAGAGGTTTAGGAAGAGAATTCCAGAGCATAGGGCCAAGGCAGCTGAAAGCACGGCCGCCAATAGTGGAGCAATTAAAATCAGGGATGCGCAAGATGCCAGAATTGGAGGAGCGTGGAGATCTCAAAGGCTTGTAGAGCTCGAGGATGTTACAGAGATAGGGACGGGTGAGGCCATGGAGGGATTTGAAAACAAGGATGAGGATTTTAAAACTGAGGCGTTGTCTGACCGGGAGCCAATGTAGGTCAGCAAGCACAGGTGTGATGGGTGAGCGCAAGTTTATGTAGGGTGGAAAATGGGAGGCTGGCCAGGAAAGCATTGGAATAGTCAAGTCTAGAGGTAACAAAGGCATGGATGAGGGTTTCAGCAACAGATGAGCCGAGGCGGGGCGGAATCGGGCGATTTATGTAGGTGGAAGTAGGCGGTCTTGGTGACGGAGCGGATATGTGGTCAGAAGCTCATCTCGGGGTCAAATACAACACCAAAGTTGCAAACAGTCTGGCTCAGCTTCACACAGTTGCCAGGGATGGAAATGCTGGTCAGGGAACGGAGTTTGTAGCAGGGATCAAAGACAATGGCTTCAGTCTGCCAAATATTTAGTTGGAGGAAATTTCTGGTCATCCAATACTGGATGTCGGACAAGCAGTGTGACAAATCAGAGGCAGTGGAGGGGTCGCGAGAGGCACTGGCGAGATACAGCTGAGTGTCGTCAGCGTACATGTGAACCCTGATATTGTATTTTTGGATGATGTTGCCGAGGGGCAGCATGTAGATGAGAAACAGAAGGGGGCCAAGTCCCGAGTACTAAACCCTTACTGGGCGACTCTATAGCAGCACAGATACATGATCACAAAGGAAATAATCTAGTCTTGAGTATTGTACATAGAGTATTGTATTGTGCATTTCACATTTTATGAAAACCATTTAATCTTATCAGTGAAATTGAGTTATGCACATGTACTTCAAGGCTTGTGAGACTGCGTTTCCTTCCCTTTCAAAGGCCACTAGACCAAGAATGAAAGAATGATACCTACCAGCAAGAAATGGGTCTGTAAACCCTTGAAAAATGTTTAAGAACCATTGGCAAACCTTGTTCTAATCTCTGTAACCACTGCCTCACTCCCAAGGCATTTAAACTTAATTCAGCACTTGCCAAATACTAAAAGTATGAGTACACAGCACTAATTTTAAGACTGTACCAAAGTCGTCACTTATACCGACTGTTTAAAATTGGTCACAACCGTCTGAGGCCAGCCACTTAACCCAACCCAAGAACAACTTCCTTATATTACTGAGCTGCTATTTTTAAAATCAATCAAAGCTGGTAGCTGCCTTAGCAGGTGACTGCTGAATCTACAAGGAAATAGGAATAGGAACAGGAATTGGCCAGCCACTCAAACCTGTTCTGCCATTCAATTAGATCATGGTTGCTTTGTATCTTAACACCATCTACCCGCATTGGTTCCATAACCCTGAATGCCATTGCCTAACAAAAAACTATAAATCTCAGTTTTTAAGTTTTCAGATGACCTAGCCTCAACAGCTTTTTGGGGCGGAGAGTTCCAGATTTCCACTACCCTTTGTGTGAAGAAGTGCCTTCTGGCATCACCCCTGAATGACCTAGCTCTGATTTTAAGGTTATGCCCCCTTGTTCTGGACTCCCCCACTAGAGGAAATCGTTTCTCTCTATCTACCCTATCAACTCCTTTGATCATAGTAAACACCTCAATTTGATTACCCCATAATCTTCTATATTCAAGAAAATACAAGCCTTGTCTATGCAATATGTCCTCATAATTTAACCCTTTTAGTCCCGGTGTGGCGACACGCCACCACTGGACATAATCCGCTCACGGCGGCACAGACAGTCTAAGCAGAAGCCCCCAGCCGGGGGCCCTTTCCTCCAGCAACTTGTTTCCCGCAGGGACAGGCTGCCGGGAGCACTTCCTGTCTGGGAAGTATTTAAGTGGATGCGTGGGCTTTTCTAGTTCCTTTTTGCCATGTGGTCAGAATAAAGCAGTTGTGTCTTCAATAGCTCTGTCTCGACTCCCACGTTTGCCGCGGTATCTCAACACTGGTGACCCCGACGCTCAGGACGAATCCTAAGCTAGCATGGCGGATACAAACGTAGTCACGGTTAAATTACCTGACTTTTGGGAGAACCTCGCCGAAGCCTGGTTCGTTCAAGCTGAGTCCAGATTCCGGCTGAAAGGCATTACAGTCGACGCCACGAAGTACGACTACCTCGTCGCCTCGCTCACCTACGCTACAGTCCCCAAGGTTTGGGCAGCGCTGCAGAATCCACCAACGGAGGGCAAGTACGAGCATCTGAAGGCTGCGCTACTTAAAAAATTTCAAACGTCCTCTTACCAGCGCCACTGCCAACTCCTGGACCTCCCCGGCCTTGGTGATGCTTCACCCATCAGACCTGCTTTCCCACATGCTGTCCCTCTCAGACGACAAAAATCCCGGCGCCCTTTTTCGCACGCTTTTCATTCGGCAGCTCCCCGCCAGCATCCGCCCGCTCCTTGTGGAGTCTGACTCCACGGACCTGAATGAGATAGCCGAAAAGGCCGACCGGCTGCTCTCTGCACAGGCCGCTCGCGACGTCGCGCCCGACCTCACGGCAACGACCACGCGGTCTTCCCGGGCCGCTAGGCCCGACCGCCCTACCACTCCGGGTCACTGCTACTACCACACCCGTTTTGGCGCTAGGGCTCAACGCTGCACGCCACCGTGTTCCTTCAAACCCCCCCCCCGCACCGGCCCCCGCGATGGCCGCGGGGCAGAAGGAGCCCCTACTGTACGTCACTGACGACAGAACCAACCGCCGATTTCTGTGCGACACAGGGGCCCAGCACAGCATCACCCCCGCCTCCGCCCTCGAGATCCAACGCGGCACACGGGGTATCACACTGGCTGCAGCCAACGGCTCTGAAATCCGCACATATGGCACCCGCATGGTCACGCTCGACCTCGCGGGCCGCCGCTACCGCTGGGAGTTCCTGACAGCCAAGGTCCTCTGCCCACTCATCGGCGCCGACTTCCTACGCGCCCACGGCCTCCTTGTCGACATTCCGAGGCACCGCCTCGTCGACATCAACACTATGGCCCCCATCCCCGGCGCCTTTACCCCGGCCCGTTCGGCCGGCCCGACGACCTACTGCCTCGCCAGAGCCACGGACGACTACTCGGCACTCCTAGCTGAGTTTCCCGCCCTCACTAACCCGACCTTTTCGGCCAAAGCCGCCAAGCACGGTGTGGAACACTATATCCCCACCACCGGCCCCCCAGTTTCTGCCCACGCCCGCAGACTCAACCCGGCCAAGCTGGAAATCGCGCGGGCCGAGTTTACCAACATGGAACAACTCGGCATCATCCGCCGCTCCAGCAGCCCTTGGGCCTCGCCCCTCCACATCGCCCCCAAGCCCGGCGGAGGCTGGCGCCCTTGCGGGGACTACCGCCGCCTCAACGACGCCACCACCCCCGATCGGTACCCGGTGCCACACATCCAGGACTTCTCGGCCCGACTGGCCGGACGAACCGTCTTTTCCAAAGTCGACCTGGTGCGCGGTTACCACCAAGTCCCCGTACACCCCGCGGACATCCCCAAAACGGCCGTCATCACCCCATTCGGCCTGTTCGAGTTCCTGAGGATGCCCTTCGGCCTCAAGAATGCAGCACAGGCTTTCCAGCGCCTTATGGACTCAGTCCTCCGGGACCTGAACTTCCTATTCGTCTATCTAGACGACATTCTCGTGGCCAGCTCCTCCAAACAGGAACACCTCGGACACCTTCGCATCCTGTTCGGGCGCCTAGCCCAACACGGGCTCATCCTCAGCCCGGCGAAGTGCCAATTCGGCCTAACCGAGATCGATTTTCTCGGTCACCACATTACCCCTGCTGGGGCCGTCCCCCTGCCCAACAAGGTGCAGGCCGTCCAGCAATTCCCCCGCCCCACAACCATCAAGGGCCTCCAGGAGTTCCTCGGGATGGTGAACTTCTACAACAGGTTCATCCCCAGAGCCGCAGCCCTTATGAAGCCCCTATACGACTCCCTCCGAGGAAAATCCGGCAAGATGGACGTAGCCTGGACCACTGACACGGCAGCCGCCTTCGACGCCACCAAAAACGCGCTCGCCGACGCCACTCTGCTCGCGCACCCGAGGGCCAATGCCCGGGTCGCGCTCACCACCGACGCCTCCGACCACGCGGTCGGGGCCGTGTTCGAGCAGTGGGTCAATGGCGCGTGGCAGCCACTTGCCTTCTACAGCCGCCAACTGCGCCCCCCGGAGGTCAAATACTCCACTTTCGACCGCGAGCTTCTCGCACTCCACCTGTCGGTCCGCCATTTCAGGGAACTCCTGGAAGGCCGCCCCTTCACCGCGTATGTGGACCACAAGCCACTCACATACGCGATGGCCAAGCACACCGAACCCTGGTCCGCTAGGCAGCAACGCCAGCTCGCGGCCGTCTCCGAGTTTACTACGGACATTCAGCACGTCTCCGATAGAGACAACGTGGTCGCCGACTGCCTTTCCCGTCCCGCCGTCTGTGCGAATCACCTCGCGGTCGACTACGCACAACTAGCAGCGGCCCAGCTCACGGACCCAGACCTCCTCTTGGCGGCTACCAGCCTGCCAGGGCTACGCCTAGCCAAGGTCGCGCACGGGCCCGAAGCCACGGCAGTCACGTGCGACGTCTCACTCGGCCAACCCAGGCCGGTCGTCCCCGAGACCTGGTGCCGCCGCGTCTTCGACGCGCTCCACGGGCTCTCTCACCCGGGTTCCCGCGCATCCGTCAAACTCCTCTCCAAGCGCTTCGTCTGGCGCGGCCTTAGCAGAGATGTTCGGACTTGGGCCACCTCCTGCCTCGCCTGCCAATGGGCTAAGGTACAGCTGCACACCAAAGCACCCCTGGGAGACTTCGAGGTACCCAGCCGCCGCTTCGACCACGTACACGTCGACATCGTCGGTCCCCTGCCGCCATCGCAAGGCCAAACTTATCTCCTCACGATGGTCGACCGCTACACACGCTGGCCTGAGGCAGTGCCGCTGACCTCCACCACCACAGCCGACATCGCCAGGGCGTTCGTTAACACCTGGGTTGCGAGGTTCGGCGTACCGGCCGACATAACCTCCGACAGAGGCGCCCAGTTCACCTCCAAACTCTGGACGGCCACAGCACGCAACCTCGGGGTGACGCTCCACCGCACCACGGCGTACCACCCGCAGGCCAACGGGCTTTGTGAACGCTTCCACAGGTCACTCAAGGCCTCACTCCGCGCCGGCCTGCAGGACAGTACCTGGACGGACCGCCTACCGTGGGTGCTACTCGGCCTACGCACCGCGGTCAAGGAAGACCTCCAGTCCTCGGCAGCGGAGTTAGTCTACGGACAACCGCTGCGCGTCCCAGGCGAATTCCTTCCGGAGCCTACCAAGCCTTGGTCGGCCGAACAGCAGCGGCTCGACTCTTTCTCTTCCGCTCAGCAGTTCGCCCCACTTCCGGTCAACCGACACGGCGAACTCGCACCTCACGTCCCGCCAAATTTACAGCAGGCGCGCTTCGTCTTCGTGCGACACAACGCGCACCGCGGGCCCCTGCGACCCCCGTACGACGGTCCGTACGAGGTACTACAAACCGGGGACAAGGTATTCAAGCTGCGACTCGGCGACAGGGTCGAGACAGTCTCCATCGACCGGCTCAAACCAGCACACACAGAACCAGGGGAACAGGTCCCCGTGGCCCAGCCTCCAACTAGAGGCCGTCCCCCCGGCAAGCCAGCACAGCCGGCGGCGAACCGCCCGACCCAACCAACCAGACCGGCGACCACTCAGAGCCGCTGCGGCAGAACCATTAGACCACCGTCACGACTCGTCCGCTCCTCCTAAGCGGATTCTGGGGGGAGCTCTGTGGCGACACGCCACCACTGGACATAATCCGCTCACGGCGGCACAGACAGTCTAAGCAGAAGCCCCCAGCCGGGGGCCCTTTCCTCCAGCAACTTGTTTCCCGCAGGGACAGGCTGCCGGGAGCACTTCCTGTCTGGGAAGTATTTAAGTGGATGCGCGGGCTTTTCTAGTTCCTTTTTGCCATGTGGTCAGAATAAAGCAGTTGTGTCTTCAATAGCTCTGTCTCGACTCCCACGTTTGCCGTGGTATCTCAACACCGGTATCATTATGGTGAATCTGCACTGCACCCACTCCAAATCCAGTATGTCCTTCCTGAGTTGGAGTGCCCAGAACTGAAGACAGTACTCCAAATAGGGTCTAACCAGAGCTCTGTACAGCTGTAATACAACTTCCAGCCCTCTTGAGATAAAGGACAACATTCGATCAGCCTTTTAATTTTTTTTTTTTTTAAACCTATACACTAGCTTTTAGTGATTTCTGTACCTGAACCCCTAAATCTCTCTGCTTACCCACAGTTCCTAGCTACTCACCATTTAGAAAATACTCTGATCTATCTTTCTTGGGTCCAAAGTGGATGACCTCACACTTTCCCACATTAAATTGCATCTGCCATAGTTTTGCTCACTCCCTTAATCTAGCTATGTTCCTTTGCAACTTTCTGCTCCTGCCTATTTTATTTACTGTGCCACCCAACTTAGTGTCGTCAGCAAACTTAGATATACGGCTCTCTATTCCTTCATCATAGTGAAAAGCTGAGGCTCCAATACAGATCCCTGGGGGACACCACCAGTCAAATCCTGCCAATTTGAGTACATACCCATTATCCCTACTCTTAGTTGCCTACCTCCTAACCAATACCCCATCCAAACCAATAGGCTGCCTCCAAACCCATGCTCTCTCATTTTTGTTAAGTCTCTTATGTGAAACCTTGTTGAATGTCTTCCGGAATTCCATATAAATAACATCCATAGACACTCCCTTATCTACCACATTAGTTACCTCATCAAAAAATTCAACTAGGTTTGTTAGACATGACTTGCCCTTTACAAATCCATGCTGGCTCTCTCTGATCAGGTCATATTTGTCCAAATGCTCAGTCACTGTCCCCACAAAGATTCTAGTAACTTCCCCATAATTGATGTTAAACTAGGAAATTATAGGCCTATTATCTATCTCTCCTACCCTTCTTAAATAGTGGAGTGGCATTGGCAGTTTTCCAATCCAAGGGGACGATTCCTAAATCGAGAGAGTTTTGGAAGATCATGACTAATACATCAAGAATTTCCTCATCTTCTAACACCCTGGGTTGGAAACCATCGGGTCCTGGAGATTTGTCTATCTTTAATCACATTAGCATTTCCATTACCTTTTTAAAAAAACAACTTATATTGAATCCGTTAGTTCCTCCCCTTGATTTAGTTTTAGTTTTCCTTGTATCTCTGGTACTTTATCCCCATCCTCTACTGTAAAGACCAATACAATGTAGCTATTTTGTAAGTCTGCCAGTTCCTGAATTCCAAATACAGTATCACCTGCATCTGTCATTAAGGGCCCACGTTACTCTTAACCACTCTTTCTTTTAATATATATTTGTAAAAACCTTTAGCATTGTCCTTCATATCTCTTGCAAGTTTTTTCTTGTATTGCATTTTTGCAGATCCCTTTGAAATAGTTCATTCAAATTAGGGTTTGCTTCATGAGGACAAACTACAACCTGGGCAGTGAGCTCCGTTTACTGAGGCAGTGGCATTTATGCACAAGCTGGTGTTTAAAGTCCAGGGGCCATGAATCCATGACCCTGCCAATGCATTCCCACCATAAGATTCACTCCACGTGATATCAAGAAACGGCTCAGCGCACTGGATACAGCAAATGTTGTGGGCCCTGACAACATCCCGGCTATCGTGCTGAAGACTTGTGCTCCAAGCAGTTCCAGTACAGCTACAACACTGGCAGCTATCAGACAATGTGGAAAACTGCCCAGGTATGTCCTGTCCACAGAAAGCAGGACAAATCCAATCCGACCAATTACCGCCCCATCAGTCTACTCTCAATCATCAAAGTGATGGAAGGTGTCATCGACAGTGCTATCAAGCGGCACTTACTCACCAATAACCTGCTCACTGATGCCCAGTTTGGGTTCCGTCAAGACCACTCGGCTGCTGACCTCATTACAGCCTTGGTCCAAACATGGACAAAAGAGCTGAATTCCAGAGGTGAGGTGAGAGTGACTGCCCTTGACATCAAGGCAGCATTTGACCGACTGTTTCATGAAGGAGCCCTAGTGAAACTGAAGTCAATGGGAATCAGGGAGGAGTATTCTCCACTGGCTGGAGTCATACTTAGCACAAAGGAAGATGGTTGTGGTGACTGAAGGTCAATCATCACAGCCCCAGGACATCGCTGCAGGAGTTCCTCAGGGCAGTGTCCAAGGCCCAACCATCTTCAGCTGCTTCATCAATGACCTTCCCTCCAACATATGGTCAGAAATGGGATGTTTGCTGGTGACTGCACAGTGTTCAGTGCCAGTCACAACTCCTCAGATAATGAAGCAGTCCATGCCCGCATGCAACAAGACCTGGACGACGTTCAGGCTTGGGCTGATAAGTGGCAGGTATCATTCACGCCACAGAAGTGCCAGGCAATGACTATCTCCAACAAGTGAGAGTCTAAGCACTGCCCCTTGACATTCAATGGCATTACCATCGCCAAATCCCCCACCATCAACATCCTGGGGGTCACCATTGACCAGAAACTTAACTGGACATAAATACTGTGGCAACAAGAGCAGGTCAGAGGCTAGGTATTCTGTAGCGAGTGTCTCACCTCCTGACTCCCCAAAGCTTTTCTACCATTTACAAGGTGCAAGTAAGGAGTGTGATGGAATACTCTCCACTTGCCTGGATGAGTGCAGCTCCAACAACACTCAAGAAGCTCGACACCATCCAGACAAAGCAGCCCGCTTGATTGGCTCCCCATCCACCACCTTAAACATTCACTCCCTCCACCACCGGCGCACCGTGGCTGCAGTGTGTACCATCTACAAGATGAACTGCAGCAACTCACCAAGGCTTCTTCAGCAGCACCTCCCAAACCCACGACCTCTTCCACCTAGAAGGACAAGGGCAACAGGCGCATGGGAACACCACCACCTCCAAGTTCCCCTCCAGGTCACACACCATCCTGACTTAGAAGTATATCGCCGTTCCTTCATCGTCGCTGGGTCAAAATCCTGGAACTCCCTACCTAACAGCACTGTGGGAGTACCTTCACCACACGGACTGCAGAGGTTCAAGGCGGCAGCTCACCACCACCTTCTCAAGGGCAACTAGGGATGGGCAATAAATGCTGGCCTTACCAGCGTCGCCCACATCCCATAAACAAATAAATAACAAAAAAGAGCAGTGGAAACGTGGCAAAAGAGCCAAAATCCAGATACGCTAGATATGGGCCTTCTCTGACAGTTTCTACAGGACTTTATTTGGGGCAGAACCTCTGACCATTATAAATAAGGTTCCCAGTGCTAGAAGGGGCATAGCCAGGGTTAGGGTGGGAACTCCAAGAATAGAAGTTTCCTCAGCATTGGCTTGGCGAAACAGCAGCAAGCCAATGGGCCATTTAGAACATCTTTTCAGAGGAATGCTGTTGGGACTGCCAAGAAGTGCCATAGAGAAGCGAATGCCAAAGTGGATTATGCTCGTATCATGACCTTCCCCTGACTCCAGATATTTTGGCGGATTCAGCGCTGGATGTCCCCAGTGGGTGCATCCTGACGTCAAGTTAGATAGCCTGCAAATTGTCAGGCCCCAGTCCTTTTTCTGTATAATGCCTCCATAGCAATGCACTGGCGCATATATACTGGTAGGACAAAAAAGCCCCAGCTTTTGGTTCTCTGCATAGCAGGTTTCTGATCTCTTCGAGGCAGGGAGGAGTAAGTGGCAAGGCATTTCCACAAGGAAATCCAAATACCCAACCTACTCACATTAGCAAAGCCAGCCTTTAACTGAACCATAAAGACCACAAGGTCCCGCGTGCAATTCCCAGTTAGCTGATCTCAGCCAGGATGGCAGAATGGGCACTATAACTAACTTCAAAGAAGGGACAAGTTAGCTCGTGTTTCTGCTCAGTACTTCTATCCAGCAACACCTGCTGGAAGATTTGTGCACGCGAAAAACAGGACTGCACTCCGCTGTGATACCACACCACGGTTAGTAAAATAGCCAGTACAGTATATATCCACAGCGTCAGCTTTGGCTCAGTTGGTAGAACTCTCGCCGTTGAGTCAGACGGTTGTGGGTCCAAGTCCCACTCCAGAGACCTGAGCAGAAAAAAAAAAAAAAAAAAAATCTAGGCCGACACTCCAGTGCAGTACTGAGGGAGTGCTGCACTGTCGGAGGTGCTGTCTTTCGGATGAGATGTTAAACTGAAGCCTTGTCTGCTCTCTCAGGTGGACGTAAAAGATCCCGTAGCACTATTTCGAAGAAGAGCAAGAGAGTTATCCCCGGTGTCCTAGCCAATATTTATCCCTTAAACAACATCTTAAAAAAAAAAAAATTCTGGTCATTATCACATTGCTGTTTTTGGGAGCTTGCTGTGCGCAAATTGGCTGCTGCGTTTCCTATATTCCAAAAGTGACTACACTTCAAAAAGTACTTGATTGGCTGTAAAGTGCTTTGGGACGTCCAGTGGTCGTGAAAGGCGCTATATAAATGCAAGTCTTTCTTAGGCTCCCACATCAAGAATTGTCACTTGGGCACAGTAGCAGAAAGCAAATGGCACTGTGCAAGAATACACCACTTTATAAAAGGTCCACATAAGATACTGACCCTCTCGTAGCAGTAGCCTGAGAGCAGTCTGCCCTCAGTAAGGCAATTGAAGTGGGAGTGAGAAAGATAAATCCAACAGAATAAAAACTGAATGGAAAAGAACTGACTGGGATTGGATGAAACACAGTAATCCAAATTAATATCAAACATTTCAGGCAATCTATACAGGGCAATAGTTTTCAGGAATTCTGTTCTGGCAACAATATGACAACTGTGAGGGAGATGAATACTGACAGCTTCCACTCCAATCACCTCAGCCAATTAAAGAACCATTGCACAATAACTCCAATTGTGCAATACACACAGGATTAGTCTTTTTAAAAAAAAAACACTGGAAATTGGCAGGTGTTACTTTTAAAGCAGTTCCTGCCTCACTTTACTTGAAAGATAAAAGGACATGTAACAGAGCTGATGATGTGGGGCATCACAGGCTTACTTATCCCAATGAACAGCCATTTAAAGTCAACTGTGAATTGAAGCAATTTGAATCAAAATGAGTATCAACTGCCCGCAGAGAGCTGGCACACATAGTGTTCACTTCGAATCTGCTCAGTTCAAACTAGGTCTTAGTCTGTACAAGGCAATTTGCTACACCTGCATCAGACAACAAAAAGGATTAAATAAAGTTTAAATAATCCCTTCAGCGGGGATAGGAAGCATAGTGACTCCGACTGATGCACCTTCATATGTAGTGCACGTGTTGGCAACATAAAGTGCATATTCAAAGGTTCGAGCAGCAAATGCATTTATCCGTGTCCTACAGGACAGTCCGAGTTTGTGAAGCTAGAGGCAGAGGATGGGTGTCCCAAAGTCACTTCTGTAACCCAGTTTCTCAGCCTATATCTATTGCTCAATGAAGACTACCTGTAAACATCATTCACAAACAGCAAATCACAGTTCCTTGTCCATAACTGCATTTCAAACATTGGTATTTAGTGTCTATCGCCAACAGTTTACAATGTAGATTAGTACAGCTCAACAGTTCCCAGGTATCTACCTACAATATTACTATTTTCCCAGCATTTTGTCTATCTCCCGTCCACCAGGACATTCAAAACATCTTTTGTGAGCAGAAACAATAGAATAAAGAGAACCTTTTATTGGACAAGGTAGTTTTTTTTTTTTTTAAAAGAGAATCCGCAGGATGCTATGAAGTAATTTAAAGACCCCCAGGCATGTCTTATGTAATTATTATATAAGACATGCTTAGCCCAATGTCAAGTTTTCTCCCAAATGTTTCTGAAGAGTGACCCAATTTTATTGCTCAAATCTACTGAAATAATTCAAATAAATACAGATTCCATCATTTTTGAGAAATTATGGGGGAGAAATTGGGTGAGTAGCGCCACCTGTTAGCGCCTAAAGAGGCAGTCAGTGGCTGTAGCGCCACTGGCTGCGTCTGCGGCGATATTCAGTAGGGGCGCTAATGGTGGTGTTAGGCATTTGCGCTGCGCCGCCACCGATGACGTCATCGGTGTGCGCAGCGCCCCATTCGCGATATTTGGTAGCGAACGCCGCAGTTGCGCCGCTCGCTACCCGCGCCCGGTTCACGGGGCCTTACTGTGCCGGCAGTGGCGCAAGTTAAGGTGGAGGTGCAGGGCGGCCGCCTGCCAGCACCTCCGTCCCCGGCCTCCTAACCACACCCCCCCCCCCCCCCCGCGGCATTGCCGGCTGTTTCCCCCGAGAGCCCGGCACTTCTCCTTGGTGCCGGGCTCATTTGCCGGCACTCGCGATCGCGGATCGCGCTGTTGCAGGCACCTCCCCCTTAACAGTGGGAGGAAGGCCTGCAGTACCGCAGCGTGCCGTGCCGCAGCATGTGGCGCTGCAGCACGTTGCGCTGCGATAATCAGTTTCAACGCCCTAAGAGGGACACGGAGCGCCTCGAGCCTCGCCCCGTGTCCCTTGAGGGGCACTGAAACTGAATTTCTGGCGATCGGTATCACTCCGATCGCTGCGCTAAATCCTACGCTCCGCCGACTTTTGCGCCCCAACCCAATTTCTAGGCCTATGACTCTTTAAAATTTACAATCTGCAATGGGAACCTTCACTGGAAATAGCTCCAAAACAAGTTAGTCCTTTATTCTTTATGCTGATGACTGAACACTAATACGACTCAAATGTACCTACAACAACAACTTGCATTTATATAGCACCTTTAACGTAGTAAAATGTCCTACGACACTTCACAGGAGCGTAACCAGACAAAAACTGACACCGAGCCAAAGAAGACAACATTAGGGCAGGTGACCAAACGCTTGGTCAAAGAGGTAGGTTTTAAGGTGCATTTTAAAAGGAGGGGCGGGAGGTTGAGAGACAAAGAGGTTTGGAGAGGGAATCCCAAAGCTTCGGGCCTAGGCGGTTGAAGGCATGGTCGCCAATGGTAAGGCAAAGGAAGTGGGGGATTCATAAGAGGCCAGAGTTCTCAGAGGGTTGTAGGGCTGGAGGCGGTTACAGAGATAGAGATAGTCAGCGACGAGGCCATGGAGGGATTTGAACACAAAGATGAGAATTTTAAATTTGAAGCCTTGGTGGACCATACTTTTGATATTTAAACAAACGTCATGCTTTGTGGTTTAGATTCATTGCAATGCCATAGGTTGGGGCTGTATAATCAAGCTACAAGAGAAAGTTCTTGGGTGTTGCAATGTCATTCAATATAATTTCTGCGTGTCGGTAATTAGTTTGCTTACCAAGGATGGTGACACAATGTGGGAGACAAAATGTGTGTGAGGAAAATAAACAAACATTTAAGTCTTCCATGCAAGGTACTACTTTCAGAAAAGCAATGGATATTTCCAATTCTACATGGCAATCGCTTCATTTGTATTTTTGCACCTCATCGGGTGGTAGGTTTGCAATTTGCAATATGGGTTCTTATTCACAGTTCCTCACACAACTACTTACTAAATAAAGGCTCACAACTGTGGGCATGAGTCACCACCCTGGCCAGGGCATTCGCACACGCCCAATAGTAAGTAGGCAATCAACGGCAATGCCAGAGGCCTAGCTGCAACTCACCTCCCCAGCTGCTCGCCATCGATGGTGCAGAAACCAAAAAAAAATTAAACCAAAAAGTCATCTTACCCACATACAAAACCCTAGATTGCTGGAGAGTACTATTTCAGAAATAAAAATAAAAAAACAGGTTACTCATGCTGCAGCACTGAAGATTTACTCCAGTGAATACTCCTGATACAGCAAGGACAAATCGGATTCATGCAAAAATATTTTTAGACAGGACAGGCTGATGGGGCCTTCATTTAATGTCGCATTCAAATGGAAGCAGCTCTTGACAGTGCAGTGAACTGTCAATTGTGAATAGTGCACACTGGGATTAGAAGAGATTACTCCGGTAGGGTGGGTCAAGAATATTAATCAAATCCATTACATACAGGATCAGAACAACTAGCAAGAATTGTGGCAGAAGTGTTTCTCTTTGGTGTGGGAGGGGGATCTCTAAAACAGTCAATAGGTAGAGGAATACCTAAATAACCTTTTAAGTGGCATTTTCAGGAAGGCAGATCATAACCGGACAATCTCCTTTACTTTTTTTTTGAGGAAGTGACAGCACAAGTGGATATTGGAAACCCTCATGATGTCGAGCATCCAGATTTCCAGAAAGCCTTAGAAAAAGTTCCACATGAAAGGCTGCTACACCAGCTCAAGGTGGTGGCTATCCTTGATCAAACTTGGAAATGGTTACAGAATTATTAAAAAGTGAGGAAACAGCAGGTACTAGTTAGAGGAGTGATGCCAGGCTGGAAAATGTATTGAATGGTGTGCCCTATGGATTGGCACTGGGGCCCTGACTATTTCTGATCTACATTAATGACCTGAATTCAGAAACTCAAATTCAAATGGTTGGTCAAATTCACAGATGATACTAAAATGGGAAGAGACAGTAGAATCCAACAAAGCACAAGGAATTAAAGAAGGTCCTAGACAATATTTGCAAGTGGGCAGATCTACAACAGATGAAATTCAACGTAGATATGTGCAAGGTCTTACACATTGGAAGCAGAAAGTGGGGTAGTTACATATGTAATGAATGGCATTGAGATAGCTAGGGTAGAGTCAAAGAGATCTGTGAATGATAGTAGACTCAACATTGACCACGTCTAGTATTGCAGAAAAGCAATTAAAGCAAACATTATGCACAGCTATATCGCAAAATCAGTAGAGGTTTTAAGTGTAAGGCAGTCCCAATACAACTGTATGTGCAACGCATTTGGACAGTTAGGTGTAGAGGAACAGAAATGTTACCTCTAACTCACGCTTCAGATTCATGCATTGTTTCACATCTTATACAAGGTGCTATAGAATGGAGGCCACAAGTTCCACGGCCACCCCCCGCCCCGCCCCACTCATGCCATAGAGCTTCCAATCTCAACCAGAGCCAGGGGATTCCCCAATGGTCGTTAGTAATTACAAAGCTTTGTGAGGTACTGAGCCAACTAGACCAGGAAGGTCTCAAGTTCTATCCCTAGCCTGAGGTGCTCTCAACCAGAATGGTGATGGTGTAAATGTAACCTCAGTGTTTCCAAGCAGTGTAATTATTGGGGGTGATGGCATAGGAGATGGGAAGAGAAGTACAAAATCTTCACTTTTACCTAGTGACCCTTGCTAAAAAAGTGCATGTGTAAACATTGGGTGAGGAAAGAAATGGGCTTAACAGCAATGGCCCTCAAGGCAAAATAGCCTATTGATATTCACTGTCCAGGTTCACCTAGAAGAACGACCATGTGGGAATGGTGCCAGGGTTGCTTGCACATGCCAAACCATACAAAAGTCTGAATTAGCACCTTGAGGCGAGAAAAATCAGGGGAAAAAAATGTAGAGACCGCCACTCCCTCAAAGGGGATGAACACAAAAGAGCAAGCTGACCCTGAACGATGCTCATGCATCTGATACAGCCAACAGAAAGCAGCACTGAGATCTGGAACCAGTCTGCCTGCCCATCCATCCTCCACTCAAACCTTTCAGGTGGGATTAATTACCTGGCAGCCTGAGTGGAAACCACCCACATCCCCAACTCCACTTTCTCTCCATTTCCTTCTGTGTCCACTTCTGGAAAAACTCATCCCAAATCACTTACAACTGCATTTCCAAACTCCCAAATGCATAGCCATGATACTTCTGCAGCCATCTATCTACTCGGTCACTTTCTCAACTCCTTCTTTAAGAACATAAGTAGGAGCAGAAGTAGGCCATACGGCCCCTCGGGCCTGCTCCGCCATTCAATAGGATCATGGCTGATCCGAATCTAGACTCACGTCCACTTCCCTGCCCTCTCCCCATAACCCCTAATTCCCTTATCTGCTAGGAAACCGTCTATCTCCATTTTAAATTTATTTAATGTTGCAGCTTCCGCAGCTCTCTTGGGTAGCAAATTCCATAGATTTACTACCCTCTGAGTGAAGAAGTTTCTCCTCATCTCAGTTTTGAAAGGGCAGCCCCTTATTCTAAGATTATGCCCCCTAGTTCTAGTCTCACCCATCAGTGGAAACATCCTCCCCGCATCCACCCGATCAAGCCCCCTCACAATCTTATATGTTTCGATAAGATCGCCTCTCATTCTTCTGAACTCCAATGAGTAGAGTCCCAACCTACTCAACCTTTCCTCATACGTCAACCCCCTCATCTCCGGAATCAACCGAGTGAACCTTCTCTGAACCGCCTCGAGAGCAAGTATATCTTTTCTTAAATATGGAAACCAAAACTGCACGCAGTATTCCAGGTGTGGCCTCACCAATACCCTGTATAACTGCAGCAAGACTTCCCTGTTTTTATACTCCATCCCCCTTGCAATAAAAGCCAAGATTCCATTGGCCTTCCTGATCACCTGCTGCACCTGCATACTAACTTTTTGTGTTTCATGTACCAGGACACCCAGATCCCTTTGTACTGTAGCACTTTGATGCCCTTGTCCCAGCAAAACCTTTACTCTATCCCGTCCCAGTCAATCCTCCCGGATATGACTCCCCCAAGTCCAAGGGGTGCAAACTTGAGTCTATCTGGCACAAAACTACTTTAGTCACCCATCTCCAGATCTGGCTGGACCATATGAATTGCTGTTGGGCCTCTCATCCCCCATTATGCCAGGATCTTTTGGAGAGCAGATAACCTTTGACTTATTTTCTCCACTACCAAACATCTCCTTATACTCCTCTCCTCTGCTTCCTCCACCTTCATCAACAAAAAGTGCTCATGGACTTCTTTGTAACCAAGAATGAGACCATCCGTTCAGCTGCTTTTGCTGCTTCCTCCATCCCCCTTTCCCACTGAGCCAAAGCTCCACCTGCGGCAGCCGTGAACCTACATCTTTTTTCAGTATCTCCCTATCTTTTCCACAACACACCTTCTGCTGGGTTGGCCCCATTCTCACTAAACTGACCACCTAACTTCCCTTCCTGACTCCCATGACAGTTGACAATGTAATTGGTTCCCTATCCTCAGGTACAGTTCCCCTCCCTTTCAAAACTGCCGTCATCACTCCCCTCCTCAAAAAAACCTCAACACATCTGTTCTTGCAGACTACTCCCCCATCTCCAACCTCAGTTTCCTCTTCAAAGACCTTGAACATGTTGTCACCTCCCAAATCCATGCCCATCTTCCCCGCAACTCCACGTTTGGATCACCAATCGGGTTTCCACACTCGTCACAGCACTGAAACAGCCCAAAAGTCAAAGTTAACAAACTCTGACAGCAACCTTGGTGCATTATCCCTCCTCATCCTCATTTGACATAGTCGACTACACCACCTTCCTCCGATTCCTTTCCTCGACCATTCAGCTCAGTGGGACTGCCCTCACACGGTTCCACTTTTACTCATCACGCACACTCCACCCATTAGTATCTCAAAAACAGCATCAGGTGCCTACAACCAGCGCAAGACCCGGATTTGTATATTGCAAGTTGGTCCTACCAAAAACAGGTGGGCACTTGGGCCGCCCATGCAAAGTCCCCAACAAAAATGACAGCTGGCAGACCTGTAGTGGGAATGGGGTGATAAGTTCAGGCTCACAATTTTCAAAGGGCTTCCGCACCAGTCCCACCTGAAGACACGGATAAAATCGCCTCCCATAACCTTCTCTCCCACTGTTTCCCATTTTCTCTCCACCATCCCCCAAGAAGCTCTGCTAAACTGTTCAGGACCATAAAATAGTGCAACTTTGTAAAAACAGCAACAAATCATCAAAACTCAAGTGCCCTCCTTCCCAGGAAAGCAGGGGAAAGGGGGGGGGGGGGGGGAAAGAGTCTGGTTCACTATGCTGTTCAGAGTGCCACTCAATACACTGCAATAACAGCTGATAGAGGCAAGAGAGAGTGTTCTCCTACAGTTTCCTTCATCATCTTCCTTCATCCACGAGTGGATCTGAAAATCCTAGCTCCTATAACAGAAGCAAGATCCAACAACAATGGAGCCAACAGGACCCATTACTTCCTAAACTATTGAGCTGAAAACTGTAGCTTCAAAATATGCCGAGTCACCCCTACTGTGAAGCATCTTGGAACATTTTGCTATGTTAAGGGGCAATATAAATATATGTTGTTGTTAGAGTCAATTTAACTGCTCCCCTAATGCCTTAGGAGTTTATCTAGTGCGTAGCTGAGTCATACAGACAAAGAAGGTACTACCATCAATCCCTGGTCTGTGATGAGTTAGCTAATTTAAGCCAGGCAGCAGCTGGGGCACTACCACTGGCATCAGCACACATTAGTGAGGAGATTAAAAAAGAAAGGATTCTCCTTCCCTGATCACTGTCCAGTGAACCCTGCTAGAAGTAGATATCGGTGGGTGTAACTCATCTGATTCCTGCCCCACCCCATATAGCCTGCCAACACTCATCATCAGGGTTCACATGTGAATAGCAACCACTTGGGTGAGGAACACAAGAGTGCCTGGGAACCCATATCCCAGCAAAGAGGCAACACCTTCAGGGCAGAGCAGAAAATTGGTCAAAGAATAAAATGGAATAACTCTGAGGTCTACAGTTTAGCACCAAATCAAAATATTGGCATAAATAAGAAGTTATACTTGACAAAAGCTGAAAACAAAGACTTTACACCGGAAATAATACAAGAAACAGTAAAATACCATAAAGCAAGGTGACATTTTGATTGAACTCTTTATTTAGCCCAACTTCCACCAATGTCCCCCACCTGGGCAGGGGACAGATGACACAAAGGCAGATTGAATACACTTTTTTTTTAAATAAAAGAGCCTTGAGCAGTTTCCTCAACCTATTTATGTATGGAAAAATAACTTGATCAAAACAAAAGAAAAAGCAGAGTGAAAAGACTTAAGAAAGGCTCCTTTGTGCTGATACAGGGTACTGTCCTGTGCAGACAGAAATCCACTAAATGAACTGAGCAACTTATTGTTCCACAGGCTGCAGCGTTTGATATATTCTACTCACATCTTTCCTCAGCTCCCATCTCTCCCTAGCAACAGCCTCTGGATATGTGAAGTTCCAATCAAATTACAGATTTTATCACCTTAGTATTGCTTGGGTGCCCATTTATCTGACTGAGCCCATTAATCTGGATGTTATGACCAGATTCCCACTGGATGTCACTCAGGTCCCATCAGAGTAACCCGGTGCCTTTAACCTATGGCTGTGGTAACGGTGGAACTTTTCAGATCAGTCACTAAATTCCCAAACCTCTCAGGAGCACATGGCTGGGAAGAATAACATACAACTTTAATGAATCATTCAATGCTGCTTTGTGTTTACAATAAAAGGGAGAAATTACAAAGTGTAGATACAGGTTGAGTGTCCAAAATCGGGAGTTCCGGAATCTGGAATGTTCCGGAATTCGGACTCCAGGACGATTGGTGGCAGGGTCATCCGGAATCCGTAAAATGTTCCGGAATCCAGGCACCCTGTCAAACCGGGCCCGGGCCCAGGCATTTCCGGACTCAGAACATGTTTCTAATGTCCGAAGTCTGGAAACGCCCGAGCCCAGGTTGCGATATTTACAGACTTCAGACATCAGAAACACGTTCCGAAGTCCGGAAAAAACACGAAAACCGGCTCGGCCTCGGTCCCGAGGTTGCCGGATTCAGGACGCTCAACCTGTACTGCATTGAGGTTGTAAAACAAAATAACTGCTAAACTTTGGTTAATCAACTGATGCTGCATCACACACTTCCTCAGATCCCAGTACTTATAACATGCGTGCGTTTACGGTATGGTATTGCTTGTTCATTGGCAGACCTGGTGTTAGGTGCCAACCAAGTGACTGACAAATGCCAAGTTACAGCTGTTTGTGCCCCCTTTTCCTTCCCCTCTTCCAAACCTGGTGCATTCTGAAAGAGATAAAGCACTTTACTCAAAGGCAAAATCACGTGCATTCATAGTACTGTACTCTTGCGCACTTCCTAATGTAGTACAGGTTAAGGCCTGGGAACAAATGCTCTGCACGCCCACTCAAGTCAGCAAATGGTGAAAATTTTTCAAAACATTTAATATTTTTTCCACTCCTTTCTTTCGGCTTCTCATACATCACACACCACTCCCCAGCCAGAAGGCCAATGATGTTGAGTAAACAGGTGCTACAACATTTTCCTTTCATGGAGAAAATGCCTGGCCTTTACTCAGATTTCTGCTGCACACCATGGTCAAGATTGAAAACCAACCTCGTCCTGGGTGTAAACTACATATTTTTTTAAAAAGCCAGTAATGCAGTAAAAAGGGATTAAGTACTGCGAATGCTAATTACCTACCCCAGATCTGAACTGTTAACGTGTGTTAAAGGAATCATGTTTTTAAGAGTTTCTCTGTGAAGTCCAGTTAGTCTCCACACATCAAGCCAAACAGTGTAGCAGCTGTGTCCTGGTGACGCAGGCCATGGAATCCCCTTGGAGGGCTTCCTCTTCCTTACACTAGCCTGTGTGTGTTTGGTCTGCTTCCATACAAATCAAACTATTTCCTCCCTTCCTCTCTCCCACCCAAAGAGATTTTTATAGACTGAAACTCCTGGGTGTGTGGTACTAGACACTGTAGCTTATTCATTTGGTTTTAATTAAATAATAAAACGAGACAATCAGACAGTCCAATTACGTCACTGAAACCTTATTTTATTTTTCAGCGGGTAAGAGGCTCCTGGAAAAAGATAAAACTCAAAGTATGGAGAGAGAAAAAACAGTAATATCTGGGATCTTACCTAAATATTTTGAAGGATTTTCCAGTCTCATATTGCTCACTTCAGTAAAGTATTTGTCAAGTTCAGAATCAGCTCAGTCTCTAGAGCTTTTTAAAATGTCTCCCTTCCCCTCTACTCCTGTGTGGACTCCCTCATTTTGGGTTATGTTGCTTTGGGCACCTTGTCCAGGTGGTCATTCTTCATACACAAGGCTTGATAGCGAGTGTCAACAGGCTATTGACCGGGGGGTGGGGGGCGGGTTGGAGGGAATGAGGTGGTGATTGTCACATTTGAACCAGTTCCTGCAACTGGCTTTACAATGGTCTTGACAAAGGCTTCCTAAGTCAAATCAGCCAAGGAATGGAAAGCAGTGCAGGACAAAATTAATGGCAGGGAATGGAAGCGGGGAGGAAAATAATACTGCAGTCTGCAAAGAATTAATGTCCAACTCTCACCTCTTTGTGATTCTCCTGTTCAGTCTATTTGGACAGACTTGCAGTACATAACGATATGTAGATCCTGCAAAACAGCAAAGTTCCCCAAATCTTAAAGCTATGCAGTGAATCCAAATTACACCTTTGAGAATGGGCTTAATTTTGCAGTGAGATTAAGAAGTGGCCATAAACTGTAATTACATCTGTTTATTGCTTCCATCGGAGTATTGCTTTATTCCTGTCTATTTGTTTGGAAGGGCCGGTTTTTCACACTTGGGAGCTCCATTAACCCTTTAAGATTATTGGAATGTCACATTATAATATATACAGAATACCCTGTGTTTTATATATTCCAATTACATTGAATTATAATCTGTAGATCCATGCTTTTGAGTTTAAGAGCTATTAAATGAGTCTAAGACCTATTAAACAAGACTTAAAAAAAAGCTGATGCTTCGTCAATTGGTGAAACTATAGGACATGTGCAAAGCTTTCATTTTTGCTATGCTTCACTCACCACCTACTTTAATTCTACACCCCCTCCTTTACTTGCATGCTTTTATTTTCCTGGGTGTGTGGTTGACATTCAGTCTTAAAATGAGGATTTGCTGCTCAATGGATAAATTCACAAGGAACTCATGCCTTCCAGATGATGCAGTGAATTTACATAAATGAGCAGCCGTGCCTTATGGAGAAAGGAAGGTCCCAGGTTTGATCTTTGGTCTCTGGTGCAGTTAACTAATCTTGACCAGGGTGGTCGTAGGAACCTGACAATGGCTTCGGTGGCCTTGGGTTAAGGAAGAAAACAAAAAACAACAATTGGACATCAGGGTTCCCTTCCAGATTGCTAATCAGTAAACCCTGTTGGAAATGTGAATGAACAGGCTTGAGGGGCTGAACAGCCTACTCCTGTTCCTACGTGCGGGTGTTGGATGAGAAAAGAACAGAGCTCAGCTGTGGTGCCCTCCACAATCAAATAGATTACTGATGTTTATCATCAATAATTAATCGCCCACTTGGGCGAAGTGCTAGGGGGCAACTGGTGCCTGTGGTATCCAGTGAGGGAGTCAACATCTTCAGGAGAGGAGGGAAGGAGAAACTGGTAGAGGAAAAAAATATCACGGAAGTAGAAATATTATAAAGAAAGAACTTGCATTTATAAAGCACCTTTCACAGCCTCAGGACATTCCAAAGCGTTTACAGCCAAATAAGTACTTTTGAAGTGTAGCCACTGCTGTAATGTAGGAAACGCTGCAGTTAATATGCACACAGCAATGTCCCACAAACAGCAACCAGATAATCTCTTTTAGGTGATGTTGTTTGAGGGATAAATATTGGCCAGGCCACTGGGGAGACCTTCCCTGCTCTTCTTCAAATAATACCATAGAATCTTTTACACCCACCTTAAACGGCAGATGGGGTCTCGCTTTAACGTCTCATCCAAAAGACGGCACCTCCGACAGTGCAGCGCTTCCTCAGTACTGCACAGGGGCGTCAGCCTAGATTTAGTGCTCAAGACTCTAGTGAGATTTGAATCCACAACCTTCTGACTCAGGAGAGAGTGCCACTGAGCCACAGCTGACACATACTATAGTGATGAGCGCAATTTCTGCTAGTTATTTACAGTAAATCCTAATAGGTTAACTACTTGCATTGCTTTATTAAGGATCATTGATAATATATGCTCTGATCATGATTTGCCAGCAATTCTATTATGCACCAGATACCTGAACAACTTTGTAACTCTCTACCAGCCATATGATCAAAATCCACCACAGACATGAATTTACAATGATTGGAGAGCATTCAATGAGCTAACCCACTCGGAATTTATCATCTAGATTTTTTTTACTGGAAGCTTGAAAACTGGAACACAATTCTAGAGCCCAGTTTAGATTTATGCAGGGAGCCAACTTCATCTCAATTACTAAAAGCAAATTAAGAAAAGTGTAAATTTACAGTATGATCAAAAAGCAGAAGGCCAAATGAAAAAATCTCATTCAGGTTAAAAACTCAATTTAAAAACTAGTAACAGGAGCAACATTCACATGCAGACCTCTTAGCTGACCAGCCCCCAGCAAATCCTGCCAAGCACAGTAAAAACCACTGGAAGAAGGAATCTCAGACCCTTTAAGATTATGACGTTAAAAAAAAAAATCACCAGCTTAAAATTAAGTCCGCAAAATTTTCATCTCCGTTTTCCATTTTTAACTGGATTTTGTGTTTAATCAGAGAGAATCATCAGTCACCATATACAGTTTGATGATGAGACAGTGGAATGATCAGCTGAACCCAGCATCTGAAGAGGTTCGAAAATCTATTCATTAAATGGGACAATAAAGGCCAGAAATTTCCCTGGGGCTGCTCCCACCCCAACACCATAACTTTGCCACCATGGAGTATAAAAAACACTTTAAAGTATTTATAACCAACTGTGCCAACACTACTTTCTTGTGTACTTACTTGGCATTTGTCAGCAGCAACCAGTGATGTCAGTGATTCACATGTTCATCCATTCCATTAAAAGTAAAAGCTATATTTACCAAACAATTCAAGTTACTAGGACTGCAGTAATTCTTGAATTTAACTGCGGAGAGTTACCCAAAATAACAGTGCCAGGTTAGAACATTTGAAAAATCTGTGCTAGCATAACGATGGAACAAAATCTACTATGTTCCACATCTTGCGTTGCTGTGAAGCAGTTTCCCTATTGCAGTAATGCAAATTGAGATACATAACTGGTCCCAATCCAGCATTTTACACCCGATGGCTTCACATTTTGTGAAGTTCAAAAAGAAACCTGCCTGCTAAACTGTCTTTAAGTTTCTTACACTAGAAATGAATCCCGCTTCTCCTCACATTGGCGCTATGAAAATGGTTAAAAGCTGTACTTGAAGCACTGTGGAGTAAATTCATATTTTATATCTCCAACCTTTAGAGAGTCACAGTCGACCATGAGCTATGCACCTATTGAGTAATGAAGTCTGGCAAAGCAAATGTATATAAACAAGAATAAAAAGAAACTTCAACAATAATCTCTCAATCTTAGATTTTCCTCCTTGTCCTTCTGCAAGGAAAATACCTCATCATCCTCTTGCTACCTACCTGTTAGGAACTCTGCCCTCGGGGTACAAAGGTGCAAAACATGTCCAGTCACTGTGGATTTTAGTATTTACTTTTACATTATCTTTAATTTTTCAACATCAACCACACTTATTAAGGCAGCGAAAAACATAAATTAAAGTGTCAAAAAGCTGGCTGCAACTAAATGAGCACCTTAGTTGTCAACTTAAAAATTGCAATAGTGCCTAAATCAACAACCATGTGATCTGAAATGTGCTTCTGTTTACTCCACTTGCCTATACCTGGCGTTGGTCAAATGCATGTAACTTTCCCAATTTGTTTCCATGGGAACCCGTTTGGTTCAGTCTGTAACAAGGATAATCTTGCTTGCAGTATATTCCACCTCACTGTCAATACAGATAAATAACTTTCAAAAAAGCAAAACCGAATTTATTTCCATGGTACGGGATTTAAAGTATCACTCCAGACCAGTTCACTGGGTTTACACGAAGTAGATTTGCGTGGACTGTTTTCAGTCAGCACTTGCACTCTTTACCAAAAGCCCAGCCAGTATATATGCAACAGCATTTCACAGAACTGTGAAATATAAAACATCACCACGTGTGGTTAAGCAGCAACATCACCACATAATTTATCAAATTCCCACCCAATAACCATTATTTAAAAGTATTTTAAAGTATTTTCAACAGAGCATAAATGAACTCAAAAATTCGATGGAAAGGCATGCAACTCCACAAGTGATGTGTGGGTACAACATTACATATAATAAAAACTGTTGAAAGATAAAACCTTTGCACATTACTTTCTATCTTTTTCCCTTCTTACTCTCCCAACAAATTGCACCAGTCCCAAACAACTTGCATGCAGATCTTTGCCAATACCAGTTAGTAGCTACATGTGGAATTCTCCACCAGTAGTCCCTTCTCCTCTGTGGGAAAGTGCACTCAGCACTTCCCCAGTTGGTAGACTAAGCCCAAGACCTCATTGCACACGGGGCATTACATCACAAAATTCCCACTTCATGGCTCCATATGGTGATCCCTATATACTGTACAAGCTTTTTAAATGAAATAGCCTGAGTAATTAAACTGGAAAATAATTTCAATAGTTCTTTCATTTGGAGTGACAATAGATTTTACTTTTTACATCCATGCTTCTGGCCCATACAACAGTTACAGCTACAAGTATATAACAGCAGAGGGTATCCCCTCATATATCCTTTTGCCTTCCTCCAACTTTCTCCTCTGAAGTCACTCATGTAGGGGATGGATCTGCAGTTGCCTGTACCTCCTTTACCTCAACCAAATGCCCATTCTTCAAGTGCAGGCCTTGACAGCAAGTGCAGGCAGGGAGACATTACAGCCCAATCAGATCCCAAAAGCTCCAGACAGTCCCACATGCACACTTCCCAGCAGGTAGACATCACTGACTGATTTGCTTCTCTTCCCAGCTCAAGGACCTGGAGGCCAATTTCAGTACCCAAATCTACACTGCTTCTCAGAATGGTGCACTACTGATGTGTATTTAATAGCTTGAGAAAAAGAAACAACATACTTAACTGCAAGACATATAGCATTAGTGCAGGAAAATACAGCACCAAATAAAAAAGCAAACTGCTTAAATAATGCAGAGAGAGAAATCAGTAAAGGTTAGCATCCTACAACAACTCTGTAAAGTGATGAGGGGAAAAAAAACAGGAGTTATCGCATGGGCCGCCTGTTATACACCCGCTTGATATTCAGTTCTATTGAATTAAATGGAACTGAATATCAAGCGGGGAGTATAATGGGCGGCCGATACAACACCGCATGTTTTGCGCAACCGCTCAAGCCAAATTTCTACCCCAATGAAATTACTGCAGGAACTTTTAAAATGTGTAGCAAAGAAGGGGGACAAATACATACAAAATGGGGATTAAAATCCACCTCTATGGGCAAGACTTCATTTTTTGTAGGTCAAACTGCTGGCCAAACACAGTATTCTACTTTTTGAAAGTGGATCAAGCAGCAGGAACCGTGGTCCAGTGATGGTTTAAGTGGAAATGAAGCCAAAAATCCAACAGAGACCCCACCAGCTTCAACAGCATTCCAACACCAGAAAACGTACAGCACTGCAAGAGAGTAGTGAGTAGGTTAATGACTCACGCACGGTCACTTGACACAATTTATACAATACAGTCAATGTGTTTCCATGAGAAAAAAAATCTAATTTAATAAAAGACTGCTCTGGTTATTTAATGCCACGATGGCAAAAACAAATGTAAGTTGGCCAGACAGGTTTGACGCAAACAAACCATAGCGATGCACCTTAGAAGTGGTTCCAGCTCCTCCAGTCTTTTCTCCATCAGGTTAGATACCATGTCAGTTACACACCTAGGACACTGGCTCATCCAGTCATGTCAGCCATAAACTGGAGTTTGTTGATCTGCTGTTGTAACCTGTTACATGAGAAGGTAACTGCCACCATTATCAGAAAAACAGCACTGCAGTTACTTACCAACTGCACAGCACTGAACCACTGTTAAATAGAACCTCAGCAGATTATAAGAATGAGGCAGCACAGATCATGGGACAAAACACAAAATCAGGGTTCAGAAAGCATTTGCAAACTGTGTAGCCGCTCTTGTAGATTTAGGGTATTGTATGATTCTCTCAGACAAGTTACACTTGGATCACACTGCAACTGGAAAGGAGACATTATTCTATATGATGTACAGGAAACTTTGGTTTATCCGGAGGTTGTATGGCCGGAAACTTTGCTCTAACGGCAGAAATCAGCAGCCGTTTTAGTTAGTTTTTTTTTCTTCTCCTAGCATTCTGTTAACAGGCAGGCTCTGGAAAGCGTCTTTGTAGCTTAGCAACAGCTTCAGAGACGCTTCAAGGTACGGGCCGAGTGTTTACGAGCTGCAGTGTTTGTTGTCAAATACGGAGATTTTCATCTCCATATGCTTCAACGTTGACTTTGCATGTCCGGCACTTTTGATAGATCGGCAACACGCCGGTCCCGTATATCAGAACTTTTCCTGTATACAGAGTAATGCACTGAACCAGCCATCTCCTACATTCCCAAATCTTTGAGAGGGGCAGGGGAAGTGAAGAATATGCCAGAAAACATGAAATTGTTCTGGATACTTCAGAACCTAAAGACTACCTTAAAATGTGTCTTGCAGGATGCTGCATATATTTTTTTTGAGTAGGGAAACAAACTTCTTTTCTGTTGAACTGACTCAGCGCTATCAGTTACTTACAGAAACCCTTATTAACCTCAAAGAAACAGAACACTGATATGGTCTATAATCTCTCGATAGAACATAAATATACACTATGTACACAAAGATTTGATTAAACTTATGAGCAGGGGAGGCCGTGCTCGATCTGTACATGCCTGTTATTATTTTCGCAGCATTCTGCTTGCATGACAATAACAGTGGAACCTGCAGAATAGCATTTGGGATTCTGAACCAAGGGAGGCAATTGGCAAACTATCTTTACTACCCATTCGCAACCTACAATCTGAGTTTACATTCTTCACTCATAAGAGACAATATAGCAAATGGCTATCATGGCCTATGCACAGGCATTATTGTTTACA
The DNA here is from genome assembly GCF_052327205.1 of Somniosus microcephalus. Taxonomy (NCBI): domain Eukaryota; kingdom Metazoa; phylum Chordata; class Chondrichthyes; order Squaliformes; family Somniosidae; genus Somniosus; species Somniosus microcephalus. Next base: position 208,189,391 of record NC_140992.1, on the reverse strand, counting down.
GTACTATCATTGGAACTCCAGTGAATTTGGGTTAGACTGTAACATTACTCATTTATTTTAAAATGAGAAAAGGTTTTTTTTTTAAATCAAGACATAGTCCACTTCCAAAGCCCACGTTATTTTGTGTACTGAATGCTTTCCCAATAAATTTGTGGTGCTATTGAAAGGGGTCCCTTTCAGAATGTAAGAATGCCAACAGCTCTGGGTAGTATCTTGTGGCTGAGTTGTCACAATTATGAGTAGCATGGTGCACAATGGCAGAAAACAAGAGCAAAGTAGAAAAGGCAAGAAAGGAAAGATAAGAGAACTTGCACGCATTTATATCATGCCTTATCATATCTTCAGGAAGTCCCAAAGCACTTAACAACCAATGGATTACTTTTCAAATTTAGTCACTTGACACGTTGGCAAATGTGGCAGCCAAACTGTGCACATGATCTCACAAACAGCAAATGAGATCATTGATTAGTTAACCTGCTTTTGGTGGTGTTGGTTGAGGAAGGAATGTTGGCAAGAAACCAGGAGACATCCCTGCTCTTCTTTGAACAATGCTATAATCTTTCACATCCACCCGAGCAGGCAAATGGGGCCTCGGTTTCATCCAAAAGACAGCAGGGACCCGGGTTCGAATCTGGCCTCGGGCGACTGTCTGTGTGGAGTTTGCACATTCTCCCCGTGTTTGCGTGGGTTTCCTCCGGGTGCTCCGGTTTCCTCCCACAGTCCAAAGATGTGCGGGTTAGGTTGATTGGCTATGATAAAATTGACCCTTAGTGTTAGGGGGATTAAATACGTGGGGTTACGGGGATAGGGTGGGATATGTGTTGGTGTAGGGGTTACGGGGATCGGGTGGGATATGTGTCAGTGCAGGCTCGATGGGCTGAAATGGCCTCTATCTGCACTGTTGTGATTCTGTGATTATGTGCTCAGGCCATTTAGAATACAAGTCCTCATTGTAGTCATGGTTTCTCACACTGTGAGCTCCCAATCTCCACTACACTGTCAGGGATAGATACAGAGTTGAAGTGTTTTCCCAGCACAGGTAGCAACGAGGTCAGCTTATCACCAGTTGTCTCAATTAATGAGAAGTTGGTGGCCAGTGATGAAATTAAAAAAAAATAATGCTCAGTCATACGCATTGTGTTTTGAAGGACTCAGGTTCTCCTGGAATAAAAACAGAAAATGCCAAAAACACTCAGCAGATCAGGCAGCACCTGTGGAGCGAGGAAGGTAGGGTTAAAAGTGAGAGAAGTGGCAAAGCAGAGCAGTTTAGGGAGATAATTTCAGAAGGCAGGGTTGTAGAGACTGAAGGCTCAGCCACACAGAGTAGAGAAGAGAATAAGCACTAAGCCTGAGTCAAGAAAGCAGAGGATGCAAGATGGGACACACTGCAGGATTAGGTCATTCAGGCAGGGTGCAGCAAGGCCGTGGAGGATTTGACATTGAATAAAGGACTTTAAGGAACAAGACACCATTGGAGATCATCAAATATGGAATAATGGGAGTGCACAATCTGGTAAACTCCAGCAGGGTATGGTTTCTAAAATGAAAATAGCTAAAGAATATGCCTATGTTTGAAAGGAACTCTCATTCGGAAAAGAGAAAAGGCCTTCCATGAGGTTTGTTTATAATGTGCAGAAAAGGTGGAAACTCAATGTCCATAAACAACACATACATTCTCCTCCTCGGGGGAGTGCCAGGGAGAACAAAAAGAAGAATTAATTGGTCCTCTACCCACTATAATTTTATTCAAATTCCATTTCTCGTTGAACTACGGTTATCCAGACTGCTGTTTAGAACATTCTTTTGAGTCGTGCTGTTATTTTCTCAATACTGTATTCACATCTCTTTCTAAATTAAACCATTTGACCTTTTTGGGTCAGTTCCCAAGAGCATAAACAAAATTCACATGACTACAGTGGTTTCAGAGTACAGTATAATCACATACAGCTGTACCTTAGACACATCTGTCATTCCACTAGTACCAGCCAACCCATTACTCATTGCTGGTTTAGGAACAACCACTTCATTAACCATAAAGTTACTATGCCAAATGAATAGTGCTAGTAGTAAAGAGGTTGCCATCAACCAGAAGATTAAACATTAAGTGCCAGGGCAACCATTCGACATAATCCACCCACCTCAGTCAGGCATTTGTGCATGACCAGAAGAAAGCAGCAACTCTGCTTTGTCCAAGTTACAGTAAAATCCGCATCACAGACTCTCCAGTAGGAGATGCATAAGGCAAAAACAAAAGCAAATGATGAAAAGAACAGCAGGGCATAAAGGGAGGTAAACTGAATATCAATGTTAAACTACACAAGAGGGGACAAAGTTTTGCTCGTTCTGCAAGCCTCAATACGTCAAAATTCAGCTTCAATAAGTTCCGTTCCAGTTCTACGCTTCATATCCAAGTTGAGCCATGATCTATCCTGTTGATGCTCCAGTTTCACTCCCTTGCTTTGACACAATGAAGTAGGTTTTCACCTTCACCACTTGGGCGGTAAAGTGGCAGAGTGGATCACCGGCCCTTACAGAACCTACCCGATCTCCACTTCCACTGTAATCACTGAAAATGAAAGTTGGGCTGGGTCTATAATGAGCAGCGAATCCACTTTGTCAATTTACCACCCGGGCACTGAAAATGAAAATTACCCCCCCCCAATCTGTCTCCTCTGGGTCAATGATTTTGATTTTAAATTGCTACCTTAATAGAAGCTCCCTGCCAGTCAATTCAAGAGATGCATTAGTAACTTTTGGATGTTGCTTTAAAGTCGCAATTTGTGACCATTTGATTTTCATACCTTCTCCAAATGCTAGGACAGGTATGGATAATCTATGGGGCCAAAAAATGCTCAACTGGTCTTTACAGGTGGGGTGAATCACTCAGTCCAACAGGGACAAAAAAAAATATTTCCTGGATTGCTGGTAAGTCTAATTCTATTTATTTTACATAAGAACATAAGAAATAGGAGCAGGAGTAGGCCAATCGGCCCCTCGAGCCTGCTCCGCCATTCAATAAGATCATGGCTGATCTGATCCTAACCGCCAATCCACTATCACAGAACCATCTCCTGAATCTAACAGAATTAGACACACGAAATAGGAGCAGGATCAGGCTACACGGCCCCTGGGCCCGCTCCGCTACCCACAGGGCCATGACCGATCCGAACCTAGACTCATGTCCAAATTCCTGCCCGCTCCCCGTAACCCTTAATTCCCTTTACTTCTAGGAAACGGTCTATTTCTGTTTTAAATTTATGTAATGATGTAGCTTCTACAGCTTTTGGGGGCAGCATATTCCATGGACCTACCACCCTCTGAGTGAAGTAGTTCCTCCTCATCTCAGTTTTGAAAGAGCAGCCCCTTATTCTAAGACTATGCCCCCTAGTTCTAGTTTCACCCATCATCGGGAACATCCTCCCCGCATCCACCCGATCCAACCCCTTCACAATCTTATATGTTTCAATAAGATCGCCGCTCATTCTTCTGAACTCCAATGAGTAGAGTCCCAATCTACTCAACCTCTCCTCATATGTCCATCCCCTCATCCCCGGGATTAACCGAGTCAACCTTCTTTGTACTGACTCGAGAGCAAGTATGTCCTTTCTTAAGTGTGGACACCAAAACTGTACGCAGTATTCCAGGTGCGGTCTCACCAATACCTTGCACAACTGAAGCAATACCTCCCTATTTTTATATTCTATCCCCCTAGCAATGAAAGCCAACATTCCATTGGCCTTCTTAATCACTTGCTGCACCTGCATACTAACCTTTTGAGTTTCGTGCACCAGGACCCCCAGATCCCTTTGTACTTCAGTACTTTCCAGTTTCTTGCCATTAAGATAATAACTTGCTCTACGATTTTTCCTGCCAAAGTGCATAACCTCACACTTTCCAGTATTGTATTCCATCTGCCAAATCTCTGCCCACTTACTTAGCCTGTCTATGTCCCCTTGCAGGTTTTTTATGTCCTCCTCACTCACTACTTTCCCTCCCATCTTAGTATCATCTGCAAACTTTGATATGTTACACTCGGTCCCCTCCTCCAAATCGTTAATATAGATTGTAAAGAGTTGGGGACCCAGCACTGACCCCTGCGGAACACCACTAGTTACTGATTGCCAGTCTGAGAATGAACCATTTATCCCAACTCTCTGCCTTCTGTTAGATAGCCAATCCTCTAGCCATGCCAGAATATTACCCCCAATCCCGTGATTTTTTATCTTAAGCAATAATCTTGTGTGGCACCTTGTCAAATGCCTTTTGGAAGTCTAAATACACTACGTCCACTGGTTCCCCTTTATCCACCCTATATGTTACTTCCTCAAAGAACTCCAGATGAGGTGCCCAGAGAAACCACCTCTTTTATTGGTTAACCCACCCAGCTAAGGTAAGCAGTAGTGCCACCTTGTTTACAATACCAGTTTGCCATCAACAGTAGAACTTTCGTCAGCAGTAAGTTAACAATGTAATCACAACATAAGATGGCAATGTAGTAAAGCACAAAATTACTCAGCATTTAATGAAAGCTACTGAAAAGCATGGAGAGTAAAGACTAAGCAGAAGAATGGGTTAAAACACCGCTGGATGGTGATTTGAGTTCAGCCCAGACCAAAGGAATGTATGTCTTCTCTTTGTTCGCTGTGATGTTCTTCAGGGAAATTAGTTTGTGGTGATTTCAACCCAATTCTAGTGAGTGAGAGTCCACAGTTCATCACCTATAACCACTCTCATTCACAGAGCTCAGCAGCACAGGTGGCATGGCATGGAAAATATACATACGCATTCCATAATGGAGATGGGGTTTATTCTGTATCGCATTCATGGTACACCTGATCTTGATGCAGACAATTTGCCAAAAGTATTCTATTCCCCAGCATTAACATTAGTTATCTCTAGAAACACCCCAAAAAATACCAAAAACTTAAAACCATTGTAGCTTTACAAATGTGTCAATGGAAGACAATGAAGAAAATTCCACAGATCCTCCCCCCACAACAGATTCAATTCAAAACATAAGATTCAAGGAGCAGAATATCCAGAAAGCTGTACTAACAGATTGCAGCCATGCTAAGCACCAAAACTGCAGTTACATTTATCCCACTCTGCAGAAAGGCAAATCTAAATTTGCATTTACTATGAGTACAATAACCAGGGCAAACTTCAAACTTTAATTCTGAAGACCACTGCAACATGTCAGTTACAAAAAACAAACATGCAACAAGATCAGATTTTTATTTTTACTCATAGCACCAGCAAGATAGAAACGCTGTGTTTCCTGACTGATTCTTTTTGTTCAAAACACTATTTCAAATTCAGATGGGCAGTCAGCTTCATGGCTAAACTTCAGGAGCATTTTGAACGTTGAAAGTGTTAAATATAACATTTAATAGTATCGGTAATGTAAAGATCAATGACCATTATTCCAACATTATGCAATACCCATTAACACCAGCCAAATAAACATATCTGCTTACTGACCTCTCTATTGCAAACCAACAGCCCCAATACTGTGTCAAGCAGCTCATTTTAAAAACAATGCACTCAAGTTAACAAACCTATAATTGACTATCTTAATCTGCCTTTATATTGTCCTAGTGCCATTGGGTAGAGTCTCATGCAGTCAGCAGCATAATCAAACTAAACTTGCCAGATTTGTTACCAGTGGCAAGGAAGTTTTTTTAAAACAGAGTCTTCCTGACTACTGACCTTAGTAAAAATGGCAAGTTTAATTTGGAGTTGCCGTTGGTTGTGAGAGACTCATACGTCAGGAGCTAGCAACACCAGCGCAATATAAAAGCAGCTTAAATGAAGCTCAACAATCTCACTTGGAAGCATTTTTAAAAGGTTTGGAGAACTTGGTCCAAGCGTTCAGATGTAAAACAAGTCCACACTTGTAGAATACTGGCCTCTGCTGAGTCAGCAGGTTTAGTTGTCTTTGTCTCTTAAACCCTGCAACACTTCAGTCAGCGTTCAATAATGAATAGACCCAGGATGCCACCTTCTCAAATGCTGCTCACACACAATCAATCTGCACATTCAGTGGCTTTCAGGATCATAAAAGGGCGACAGAAAAGGGGGGGGGGGGGAAGGGAGGAGGACCTGAAAGCAGATCCTCCCCCAATCTTTGAATATCTTCATAGGTAAGAAACAGGAAAAATAAATTGATGTTAAATCATACTATGCTTGTTGTGGGGGTGGGGGGGGGGGGGGGGCTTGGGGAGAGAAAAAAAAGAGAACACTCGAAAAGAATAAACAGGCAATATCTAAGATGGCTAGACTACAAAATGCAATAGTTTGCTTGGCCATTGAAGTTGCTGATTTAGAAAATATTAAAAGCTAATTGATATAGTAATGCCTCCCAGTAATTCTTACAACAAATTACTTTTGCAGTGGAGCAACATTTGTAGACATACACAATGGTCATTCTCTGCTAGCAATCTCTCACAAACTATGGTGAGATGAAAAGCCAGTTAATCAGTTTCTGGAGGTATTGTTTGAGGGAGGAATTTTGGCAAGGACACAGGAGAATACTCTGCTCCTGAACTACCAGATGGGTCCTAATTTTAACATCTCATCTGAAGGAGAGCGCCTCCAATAATATACAGACTGAGTTTTTGTTTTCTGAATCGGCCTCCAACATGCCTAAAACAAAGTGGAGGTAGTGAGTATAGGATTTTTAAAATTTTAAAAACAATTCCTTTCAGTTTATAAAACGTCCTGGCCATTGGTCACTAAACAGACACCAAGAAGGCCAGTGCAAAACATTTGTTTTACATCACAATGCAAGCACTGACGCACAACCAACTCAGCACGTTTACAAAGCCATTACAAAAGGTCAGGATACAGACAGCTGATCTAAGGACCCACAGAAAAGTAGGTCTCCACTATAGTCTGCTGCATGGAGGTCAGTAACTTTATATCCTGCAGTGCCATCAACTGTGAAAGACCCTTTATTTAGGAACTGATGATGCAACACGAAAAGAGCCTTCAGACAAGCTACATCATCCACTTGTATATAGTTAAAATAAGGACCACCTATGGCATCAATAATAAAAAGTCTTAATCTCGCTGCCAACAGGAAGGACAACTATTCAATACTGAACAGAGATTAATGTAAGTGTGCACCTATCAGATGAGGGTAGGTCATATGATACCATCCACCAATCTGTTGACATTCACTGCCAAAACTTACACAGGAAGAATGGTCACTTGGGTGAGGTACAAGAGGGTTACTAGTGCTCATGGAACAGATTACCAAAGCAGTTGGTGGATATGGATTTGCTGTAGTCCTTTAATAGTTCCTAAGTGAAGAGAATATTTCCAGTTATACGACTTGTTAGTCAACTAGGATGAGTAATGGCTATTGCAGTTTCCTGAAACCTTGCTCGATTGCCTCAAGCAATAGGAGAGGAATTTCTCAGCGTTTTTATTAAATTGGCCACAGTTTTATTTCACCTCTCCTTGGAGGTTGTGGTTATGTGATGGGTAAATGATGTATATGGTTGTATCATATCTGGATGAGGTAAGCCTGAAGGGCCTGATGGCCTTTTTCCACCCTTCCTTCTGTATGTGCTGAATCATACAAGCATTCAGGAGACAATGACAAAAACAAAAGGAAAGAAAAATGCACATTGGTCTGCCGGTCAACCAATAATACATTAATGAATTATCCAATTTGAGAGCTGCTTCCCTAAGCAGGTAATTAAATGCGGCATTGTATTTGATAAACTCAACACAACAATGTAAATCATTGTATCATGTGATCCCAGTATCACTGTGACTAATAAGACATGTTCCTCCAATGTACCTAGTGAAGACAGTCTTTAAAAAAGGAGAAACTAAACTCCAGCAAGAAAGTCACTCTATTCATTTAACCACATTACTCACTGTTCTTGGCTTTCACATGACTGTACTTTCTTATTCTTCTGGTCAGAACACCCTGCACCAACTTACTTAACCCACCCAGTGAGAAACGTTTAGTTATTTAAATGAATTTAATCATCTTATAGCTCAGTTCTCCTCTTGCCACATTAAAAAAATTGCTCAAATGAATTAACAATGATTTTTTAAATATAAACTTACTTTATATTGGAACCTTCATAATGGAGTGCATCCACCCACCCATACATAATGGAAATTCACAAGTAATTGAGTTCCTAAATTTTGGTCTTGCACACGTGGTACAGCAATCCCCTAAGCACAAGAATAAAGAAAATTAAATATAAAATGTCTCTCACTCACAAAATATATACTATATGTGGCGTTCCACATGAGGAGTCAAAACAATTGTAGTCTTCAGGTGAAGCGGGGTGAGAGAGTAATGGATAATTAGACCAGGGCAAGCAGACATAGTTCAGTCCCCATTTTAAAGTCATACATGCTCTCCTTATCTTTATATTTCCATAATAAATTCTTATGTCCCTATAATGATGAAATTGTTTATGTAAACTGATCACACTGTAATTATACTCTGGCTCACACCAATCGTGGCACCGTAGAGCCCTCGCTCACACAATGTAATTACAGCAGGACAAGTTGAGAAAGGCAATTTCCTTTATAAATGTGGAGATAGGAATTTATAATGGAACAGCTGATAGGAAGTCTGCAGATTTTTAGCGTATATAAGCAAAAAATTAAGTTTTCAAAATGTGAAACAAAAATAAAAGAAACCTTTGCAGTTTCTACATGGATACAATGACTCACGAAATGATGTGTCCCACAAAACTTCTGGTAGATAATTCCAGTACAGATAATGGAGGTTCTACTGTATTGTTTTAAGTGAGTTAATGATCTCAGAACCGAATGGTGAATTAAATATCAAAAAGAGTTATTGTTTTCCTATATAACTGTTTTTTCTGATAAGTGTTTGTGTGCTTCTGCTTTTTAATTGGTTGTTTTACATTCTAATTCGTTAACTCACTATCACATTCTACCCTTCCAAAAAGTTCTCCTTTCAAAAGGCTTTTGATTCACTCATCTCGTTCTACATAAACCACAACATAAAGTCACCATGATGGTTCTCCACCAGAATAAATTTCCGCCCTGGTCTTGAGCTTGAAAAAAAATGACAATACCTAACAATGACAATTACTTACCAGATGCAAGTTTGGCTCAGTTGACGGAACCCCTGCCTCAGAATCAGGTATATATGGGTTCAAACTCCAATCCAGGACTTTAATCTATGTTAATATATTCTGGTCTCTTATTCCCACTCCCTTCGCCCCACCAGTGGCAGCTGTGCTTCAAGCCATATAGGCCCTAAACTGTGGAATTCGCTCTTTAAAGCTCTCTTTCTCTCCACTTCTTTCACCTCCTTTAAGACCTTCCTAAAAACCTCTCTCTTTGGCCAAGCTTTTAGTATCCCCACCCCCTAATATCTCCTTCTTTGGCTCGGTGTCAATTATTGTCTGATGAAACACTTGGGTTGTTTTCCTACATGGGTGCTATATCAATGCAAGTTGTTGTAGGAGTACCTCAGTACTGAGGCAGTGTGGTATTGCTGAACCAGATGTTAAATAGATGCCATATTTAGTAGGTGTTTACAGACAATATTCCAAGTAGAGCAGGGATCGTGGCCAACACTACTCCATCAACCAATTACCATAAAAAAACAGATTAATTGGTTATTCATCTCATTTACGGTGGGTTGGAAATCTTACTGTGCTCAATGCGGTTACATACCAATCACTGCACTTTAAATTAATTTATTGTTTAATGTTCTAGGACATTTTTGACAGAAGCAATAAGGTGCTAAATAAATGCATATCTTTCTTCTGTGCACCTTGGCCCCAAGCCTTCTTCTCAAAAAGACAGAGACATGAAAACACCTTAACCCCAGCATTACACTCTCAGAGACAGTGGCAACAGAACACTTGGAGAGGCAGAGGCAAGGGCAAGAAAGTGTAAAAATTAGATTTTTCTCCATTACATAATGTCAAGATGCAGTCCAGCCAGCTATTGTATCCATCAATTTACTTACTTCATGTTTTTATTTCAAAGGTTTGATTTATATTATAAATATATTCCAAAATTATCAATTGAGTCTTTTGTATATTAGATATATCATGAAGCAAAATGTAGTCACTTTGACTCACCAAATGGGTAGCAATAAGCAATAACCAAAGTTTTAAATTCTGTATACAGTTCCCCCTGCACATAGAAAGAAAGAAATGGGTGACAGAAGTACTCAACGAATGGTGTCGAAATAGCTAAAGATGAAGTTGAATAAGATCTAGGAGGTTTTTAGCAGAGGTGACACTTAACATATCCAATCACTGCAGAGCAGCAGACAATGCAAACAGAATGCTGAACTATATAGCCAAACAGTAAAGTACAGATCAGAGGAAGTCATGCTCAATAGCGCTCTGGTTAAACCACACCTTGAGTACCCTGTTCAGTTCTTGTCACCAAGACACAAGAGAAGCATTCAAGATCTCTTCAGAGATAAGCCACAAGACTTATCTCTGATCCATAAAAGGGGACTGAGTTATGAGGCAAGACTGGAGAAACCAGGGCTATTCAACTGTGAAAAGAGAGAACACAGTTGACCTCAGAAAAGTTAGATTTAATGCTACAGAAAAAGTAAATTGGTAACATTACTTCAAAATAAACTATGACAATAGGACAAGCTGTTACAGTTTCAAATTAAAAAAATTAAGACCAATGTTAGGAAGTTTTTCCATGGAGTTATCAACACACACAATGGACTTCCAGCCAGAATTGTGGAAGTAAAAACTTTGCAATCATTTAAGTACTGTAGTTGGATGCCATGACTCGGGACTGCAGGACCTTTCTGGATTAATGGGCTAAGGGTTGAATGGCTTCACTCATTTGTATCTAGTTTGTGAACTGTACCCTTGCCATTACACACAGCACCAGAGCAATGAGACAAAGGTTTGTACCCATCATACCCCTTGCTGCAAGCTCCTGGTCTGAAATTTGCTGCAGTGGGAAGTGGTCTACTGCAAGTTGGGCAGTTTTTTGCTCCCCTAAGGAAGTATACAGCTCCTAGTGGTATGCAATACCATAGAATTGGTGAAGGTGCAAGAGCAGAAATCCAGGCCATCGTATCAAACAGAAGTATATGTGACAGGGAGAGGAAAAAAGATTACTGTAGTGAAGAGGAAGAGAAAAATCTGTTCTGTTCTCTCACTCTTCTACTGTTATATTTGTAAATAGAAGTGTAATAGGCAGTGTACAGGCGAAGCACATTCAACAATGCCACCTCATTTGTTGATAGGAGTATATTTGCCTTTAACAATAGCAACTTGCATTTATACAGCACCTGTAACATAAAGAAGTACCCCAAGATACAGGCATATGGAAGACAGTTAGCAGGAATTGAAATTCAGAAGCATGACACAAAACTTGGTTAAAGAAATGGGTTTTGAAAAGGTTTCAACGGTGGCGAGCTGGTGGGAGGGAGTTTCAGAGAGCACGACTGAGGCATCTGAAGGCTCTGCCACGAATGAGGTGGCAAGGGAGTGGGTTGCACAGAAAGCTGGAATCAGAGGAAGAGAGTGTTTGAGAGGGAATGAAGGGACAGAGAAGATTGCAGGTATAGGATGAGGACAAGGATTTTTTAAATAAGAAAGAAAGACTTGCATTTATATGGCGCTTTTCACGACCACCAGACGTCTCAAAGCGCTTTACAGCCAATGAAGTACTTTTTGAAGTGGAGTCACTGTTGTAATGCGATGAACCAAATTGTCCACAGGCTCCATGTCCATAAGCTTTCAACCCTGCACCCTGTCCATCACTAAGACCACTTCCCACTTCTGTAACATTGCTTGGCTCTGTCCTTTCACTGCTAAAACTTTAATACATGCCCATTTTTCCTCCTGACAAGACTACTCCAACATTTGTCTTCCTGATCTCCTTTCGTGGCAGGCAGGCAGCCAGTGTAGGTCAGCAACGACAGGATGGTGTGTAGGTCAGTAAAGATGAGGATGATATACAAGTAGGATTGTACAAGACAGGAAAAGTGCAGAACAGGATATGTGCAGCACTATTTTGGACAAGTGGAGCTTATGGAGTGTGGATGAAAGGAGGAGGGAAGCCATTGCTTGGGATGCACTGGCTACTTCAGTTTCCTCCGAAGTGCAGACAAGCACTGCACATATGTAGTTACATATATTGGAAGTGCATGTGCAGTAGTACTCAGCGCTGCACAAGGAACTGGAGTGCCAAGCATTTGTGCCTCATCTTATCGAGCCCCACAAGCACATACATATTACACAAATCTACTTACTAGCTCAAATCTATCAGCCAAGAATAATTGAGATCACATGGATCAGTAATTAGATTGGTTTCTACATGATTCAAAATGTCTTGAAATGCATCGGCATCGGAAGTGTAATTACACTCCACCTAGAATCAACACAAAGTGAATCCTGTCACATACCAACACTTTGCAAAGATTTCACTGCCAATGGATTAGGCATTAATTTGCAATTGTGCAGTGTCATACAATGAATCTGTTGTGAGATTTAGATCAATACTAGCATTAACTTGACGTGTGTTATTTATATAACGGTTCTCTCCCTCTATTCTTTACTGTAATAAATATAAATTCATTTAAAAAAATAGATTTTCTGTAATGATTACACTGCAACACAATTCTGTCCTTGGCTTAGTTTAAAAAAAAATTGGAGGCAAGACATGCATTCTCAGTGCAAAATATGTGATCAAAAATACACAACAGCATTCTTAAATGACAGGTAAGGTAAACACACTGTTTATGGAATACTAAATCATACAGCCCAAAGGTTTGTTTCGCAGTCTGTGACCCGTTAACTGATCTCAGCCACAAGGGTACTGCTCGTGGTCTGTGTCCCTGGGCTAGAGAAGGAAAAAGCATCACCAGAGTTCCCACTCCTGATCATTAATCGGTGGCTGGCACCCTGGAAATGTACCACCCTGCGAGTCAGCACCTTTAGGAGAGGAAAAATTGGGGGGAAAACACACATTCACACTGACAAATTATAAAAAAACAAAATGTAGGCTTCGATAACCACAATAAAATGTAGACAACCCAATGGGTACAGTCCACACCATCAGAGCTGCTTGACCAAACACTATGGCTATCATAAGCCATTATGAATACAATTTAACCCCAAAATGTTGGGAGGCAAAAGATACCATGGCAACCGAAGCAGCCTCAATGAGACAGCAAAGAAAAAGAAACAAAGATTCATATTAAGTAAAAGAAAAGAAAACGGAGTGATGGAATACTGACTTAAGACTACAGTTCAGAGCCTCTAAAAGACCAACAAAAATGTTCACCTATATAGCACCTTTTATAAAAGAGACCCATAGCTATTCACAGGAGTATGAAAAATGGACATTGACCCAGTTAAGAGTTTAAGAGAGAGAGAGAGAGAGAGAAAGGAGAGAGAAATAGCTCAGGAGGGCTGGAGGAAGGTGGAGTTTGGGTAGGCTGAAGCCATGGAAGGATTTAAAGATAAGTACAAGGATTTTAAACTTGAAGCATTGGTAGACAGGGAATAAATGTAGCTCAGTAAGAACTAGCATGATGGGGAAGTGGATTTGGTGTGAGATATAATACTGTACATGCAACAGAGTTCTGGATAAGTTACAGTTCATGGCAGGCAGAGGATGTGAAGTGAGCAAGAATAGCATTGGAGTAGTCGAGCCCATAGCTGTCAAAAGTATTTACAAAGGTTGCAGCAGCTAAAGATCTGAGGGCACAGCAAAGACAAGATATTTTGCAGAGATGGATGTAAGTGGTCTTTATGACAGAAAGATATGGGGTCTGAAGCTCAGGGTTGAACACGTAATCAAGGTTGTGAACAGTCTGGTTCAGCCGGAGTGTGCCTGGTGAGGGTATAGAATTAGCCACAAATATGCAAGGTTTGTGTCAGGGGCCAAAGCTGATGGCTTCAGTCTTCCCAATGTTTAGCTGCAGCACGTTAAGATTCATACAAAACTGAATTGCGGATAAGCAGCAGGACAGCACAGAGGCAGTTTAGAGAACTGGTAGAGAGATTTGGCTGGGTATCATTGGTGTCCATGTGAATGACACCTGTTGTGGATGTCACCAAGGGGCAGCATGTAGATAGAGAAGGGGCCCCCAAGGATAGATACTTGGAGACTTTGGAAGTGACAGTGCGCAGGTGGGAAGAGAAGCGATCATTGGAGATGCTCTGGCTACATTCAGACAGGTAGGAGTAGAACCATGAGAGGGGCAACGTCAGCAACTTGCATTTATATAGCACCTTTAACGTAGTAAACTGTCCCAAGGCACTTCACAGGAGCATTATCTTACAAAGGTCGACACCGAGCCTCATAGAAAGGAGGCATGATGACAGCACAGAAGGGACTTAGAGGGGTAAAGAGAAAAGAAAAAGGGAAATGGAGTCCTGTGGAGCTGAACAATGAAGGAGAGGTGTTGGTCATTGGTCAACCGAGTAGAACACTGCAGAAGTCAAGGAGGGGCAAAGCACCACAGGCATAGTCATAGAGGATGTTTTTTTAAAAATGCAGCATTTCCAAAAAGTCTTATTTTAAATTGAAGTTTGAATAAAGATGCCTTTGTTATTAAAAGTGGGCTAGCACTGACATCCAAGAACCTTTTTCAGAGACCAAACAACTTTAACCTAGAAGGGAAAGTATACACATCACACCCAAAGCACAACTAATCAATATAGTAGTCAGTAAAACTTAAAAACGTTTTATATTAATAACAACTTGTATTTATATAGCGCCTTTAAAGTAGTAAATCGTCCCAAGGTTGTGGAGCTGGCGGAGATTACAGAGATAGGGAGGGGCGCGGACATGGAGGGATTTGAAAACAAGGATGACAATTTTGAAATCGAGGCGTTGCTTAACCGGGAGCCAATGTATGTCAGCGAGCACAGGGCTGATGAGCGAATGGGACTTGGTGCGAGTTAGGACATGGGCAGCCGAGTTTTGGATAACTTCAAGTTTACGTAGGGTAGAATGTGGGAGGCCGGCCAGGAGTGCGTTGGAATAGTCAAGTCTAGAGGTAACAAAGGCATGGATGAGGGTTTCAGCAGCAGATGAGTGGAGGCGGGGCGGAGACGGGCGATGTTACGGAGGTTGAAATAGGCGGTCTTAGTTATGGTGTGGATATGTGGTTGGAAGCTCGTTTCAGGGTCAAATATGACAGCAAGGTTGCGAACAGTCTGGTTCAGCCTCAGACAGATGCTAGGAAGAATGTTGGAGTCGTTGGCTAGGGAATGGAGTTTGTGGCCGGGCCCAAGGACAATGGCTTCAGTTTTCCCAATATTTAACTGGAGAAAATTTCTGCTCATCCAGTATTGGATGTCAGATAAGCAGTCTGACAACTTAGAGACCGTGGAGGGGTCAAGAGAAATGGTGGTGAGGTGGAGCTGGGAGTCGTCAGCGTACATGTGGAAACTGATGCTGTGTTTGGAGGTAATGGACATATACGCCAGTTGACATTTTTATGGTGATGGGTTGCGAGGCGGGTGTGTCCCCCATTTGGGAGAAGCGCGGCACTTCATTATTATATTTAACTCAGGCTTCCACAGTGCAATTGGGAGTCTTATTTAAATTTAACAGCTACCGGCTGGATTTCCTAGGGTTCAGGAAACTTAGCAGCGAAAGGTAGGTGTGAGCTGCTGGATCAAGAAGGCAAGTGCTTTTTAAAAGCACCCCTTGTGGGCCAGGAACTGATCCCCCGAGCCCCTCAAGCAAGCCTTCAGCTTCCCTTCTGCCGATCGCGGCCTCTCTCTTCCCCCCGCTGCGATCGGCAACCTCCCCCTCCAACCCTTGATCTCCGGCCTGCCCTGTGATCGACAACTCATCGTACCCCCCCACCTGCTCCATGATCGCAATTGCTGGGGACTATCCCAAGGTCCCCGGTTGCGGCCTCCTGCCGGGTTTTCCTGCCCGGCAGCCGGCCAGCCTGTCAATTTGCCAAGCAGCCAGCAGGAAATGGAAGGAAAAAAAATTATAAATGAGTTTCTGCCGTTAAATTTGGCAGGACCTCTGCATCCCCGGCTTTGTCGGGTCACTCCCCCTGCCACCCCACTACCGCACTCCCCCATACCCTCCCCATGAATATTGGGGCCTATGTAAATGGTAACAAAATGAAACCGAGTAAGTAGTAGATTTTGAGAAAGATAGTAATGATGCCCCCTGTATATTGCAATTCTACCACCAACAGCAGCTCGGACTTCGACAGCTGCACTGCAATCTACAGTAAATGGGACACCACTACTGCTAGAGAGCTGGTTTGCCAAGGCTCCAACAGCGTCAGCAATGCTGCTGTCATCAAGTATAAAAAGCTGTTGCCCGCTGCCATTGTTTGTACTGGTCTCAATGGAGTTTTGTTGGCTTCTACAGACCTTTCCCAAATGGGCACAGATGAACTTCCAGGGATCATAAAGTTAAAAGTTGCAATCTTGACTTGCACATATGCTATGTTTCTCCAGTGCTGGCACACCTTCATTACAATGTAAAAAGAGAGCAGACTCCACTACATCAGAAGCCACAGCATAATGCAGAAGCACAATGAAGGGGACAGGAAATACATTCAAAGCTCAGAGATCAGATCATTGTATAACTGATAAAAGCACATCATCTAACAGGTTCTAATTAGAATATGCACACCAGCCTCAATTTTGAATATTCAGAGTGCAGCTTTAAAGACACAGAAAACAAAGATATTTCATCACTGTTCAAGAATGGTCGTAAAAACACATCTGATTCACTCATGTCCTTTAGGGAAGGAAATCTGCCATCATTACTCGGTCTGGCTTAGGTGTGACTCCAGACCCACAGCAGTGTGAGTGACTCGTAACTGCCCTCTCTGAAATGGCCTATCAAGCCACTCAGTGAAAAACAAGAATAATAAAACAGACGGATTACCCAGCATCAACCTAGGCACCGGATTTGGGCACGACATAGTCATACTCACAGAATCATACTCACAGAATCATACCTTTCAACCAAAGTCTCGAACTCCTCCATCACCATCCCTGGGTATGTCCTGTCCCACCGGCAGGACAGACCCACCAGGGGTGGCAGCACAGTGGTATACAGTCGGGAAGGAGTGGCCCTGGGAGTCCTCAACATTGACTCCGGACCCCATGAAGTCTCATGGCTTCAGGTCAAGCATGGGCAAGGAAACCTCCTGCTGATTACCACCTACCGCCCTCCCTCAGCTGATGAATCAGTACTCCTCCATGTTGAACACCACTTGGAAGAAGCACTGAGTGTAGCAAGGGCACAGCATGCACTCCGAGTGGGGGGCTTCAATGTTCATCACCAAGAGTGGCTCGGTAGCACCACTACTGACCGAACTGGCCAAGTCCTGAAGGACATAACTGCCAGTCTGGGCCTGCGACAGGCAGTGAGTGAACCAACACAAACATAGAAGATAGGAGCAGGAGTAGGCCATTCGGCCCCTCGAGCCTGCTCCGCCATTCAATGTGATCATGGCTGATCATCCAAATTCAGTACCCGGTCCCTGCTTTCTCCCCATACCCCTTGATCCCTTTAGCCTCAAGAAATATATCCACCTCCTTCTTGAATATATTTAATGTATTGGCCTCTACTGCCTTCTGTGGTAGAGAATTCCACAGGTTCACCACTCTCTGGGTGAAGAAATTCCTCCTCATTTCTGTCCTAAATGGCTTACCCCTTATCCTTAGACTGTGACCCCTGGTTCTGGACTCCCCGACCATCGGGAACATCCTTCCAACATCTAGTCTGTCTAGTCCTGTCAGAATTTTCTAGGTTTCAATGAGATCCGCTCTCATTCTTCTACACTCCAGCGAGTACAAGCCCAATCGACCCAATCTCTCCTCATACGTCATTCCTGCCATCCCAGGTATCAGCCTGGTGAATCTTCGCTGAACTCCTTCCATGGCAAGAACATCTTTCCACAGATAAGGCGACCAAAACTGCACACAATACTCAAGATGTGGTCTCACCAAGGCCCTGTACAACTGCAGCAAGACATCCTTGTTCCTGTACTCAAACCCTCTCACTACGAAGGCCAACATGCCATTTGCCTTCTTAACCACCTGCTGCACCTGCATGCTTACCTTCAGTGACTGGTGCACAAGGACACCCAGGTCTCGTTGCACTTCCCCTTCTCCCAATCATTTGCAACCAACTTCAGCCAGAAGTGCCGAGTGGATGATCCATATCGGCCTACTCCCGAGATCCCCTCCATCACAGAATCCAGTCTTCAGCCAATTCGATTCACTCCACGTGCTATCAAGAAATGGCTGAGAGCACTGGATACAGCAAAGGCTATGGGCCCCGACAACATCCCGGCTATCGTGCTGAAGACTTGTGCTCCAGATCTAGCCGCGCCTCTAGCCAAGCTGTTCCAGTACAGCTACAACACTGGCATCTATCCGACAATGTGGAAAACTGCCCAGGTATGTCCTGTCCACAAAAAGCAGGACAAATCCAACCCGGCCAATTACTACTCCATCAGTCTACTCTCAATCATCAAAGTGATGGAAGGTGTAATCGACAATGCTATCAAGCGGCACTTACTCACCAATAACCTGCTCACTGGTTCCGCCAAGACCACTCGGCATCAAGGAGCCCTAACAAAACTGAAATCAATGGGAATCAGGGGAAAACGCTCCACTGGCTGGAGTCATACCTAACACAAAGGAAGATGGTTGAAGGTCAATCATCACAGCCCCAGGACATTGCTGCAGGAATTCTTCAGGGCAGTGTCCTCGGCTCAGCCATCTTCAGCTGCTTCATCAATGACCTTCCCTCCAACATAAGGTCAGAAATGGGGACGTTCACTGATGACTGCACAGTGTTCAGTGCCATTCACAACTCCACAGATAATGAAGCAGTCCATGCCCACATGCAACAAGACCTGGACGACGTTCAGGCTTGGGCTGATAAGTGGCAGGTAACATTCGTGCCACAGAAGTGCCAGGCAATGACTATCTCCAACAAGCGAAAGTCTAACCACCTCCCCTTGACATTCAATGGCATTACCATCACCGAATCTCCCACTATCAACATCCTGGGGGTCACCATTAACCAGAAACTTAACTGGACCAGCCACATAAACACTGTGGCAACAAGAGCAGGTCAGAGGCTAGGTATTCTGTGGCGAGTGTCTCATCTCCTGACTCCCCAGAGCCTTTCCGCCATCTACAAGGCACAAGTAAGGAGTGTGATGGAATATTCTCCACTTGCCTGGATGAGTGCAGCTCCAACAACACTTAAGAAGCTCAACACCATCCAGGACAAAGCAGCCCGCTTGATTGGCACCCCATTCACCACCTTAAACATTCACTCCCTCCACCACCGGCACACCGTGGCTGCAGTGTGTACCATCTACAAGATGCACTGCAGCAGCTCGCCAAGGTTTCTTCGGCAGCACCTCCCAAACCCGCAACCTCTTCCATCTAGGAGGACAAGGGCAGCAGGCGCATGGGAACACCACCACCTCCAAGTTCCCCTCCAATCACACACCATCCTGACTTAGAAGTATATCGCCGATCCTTCATCGTCGCTTGGTCAAAATCCTTGAACTCCCTACCTAATAGCACTGTGGGAGTACCTTCACCACACGGACTGCAGCAGTTCAAGAAGGCGGCTCACCACCACCTTCTCAAGGGCAACTAGGGATGGACAATAAATGCTGGCCATGCCAGCGACGCCCTGATCCCATAAACAAATTTTTAAAAAGGCACACCCAGCCCAGTCGACCCTGTAAAGTCCTCCTCACTAACATCTGGTGACTTGTAGCACAATTGGGAGACCTGTCCCACAGACAAGTCAAGCAACAGCCGGACATAGTCATACTCATAGAATCATATCTATCAGCCAACATCCCAGACTCCTCCATCACCCGCCTTAGATATGTCCTGACCCACAAAGAGGTTGATTGCACAGTGGCATACAGTTGGGATGGAGTGGCCCTGGGAGTACTCAACATTGACTCCGTACCCCAAGAAGTCTCATGGCATCAGGTCAAACATGGGCAAGGAAACCTTCTGCTGATTACCACCTACCGCCCTCCCTCAGCTGATGAATCAGTACTTCTCCATGTTGAACTCCACTTGGAAGAAGCACTGAGGGTAGAAAGGGCACAGAATGCACTCTGGGTGGGGAACTTCAATGTCCATCATCAAGAGTGGCTCAGTAGCACCACTACTGACTGAGCTGGCCGAGTCCTGATGGACTGTGATAGGTGGTGAGAGAACTAACCCAAGGGAAAAACCTACTTGACCTCATCTTCACCAATTTACCCATCACAGATACGTCTGTCCATGACAGTATGGGTCAGTGTCCACCACACAGTCCTTGTGGAGACAAAGACATCTTCACACTGAGGACACCTTCCATTGTGTTGTGTGGCACTACCACCGTGCTAAATGGGATAGATTCAGAAGAGCTAGCAGCTCAAAACTGGGCATCCATGAGGCACTGTGGACCATCAGCAGCAGCAGAATAGTATTCCACTACAATCTGTAACCTCATGACCTGGCATATCCCTCATGCTACCATTACCATCAAGTCAGGGAACCAACTCTGGTTCAATGAGGAGTGTAGAAGAGCATGGCAGGAGCAGCACCAGGCATACCTAAAAATGAAGTGCCAACCCGGTGAAGCTACAGCACAGGATTACATGCATGCTAAACAGCATGTTTTAGACAGAGCTAAGCGATCCCACAATCAACAGATCAGATCAAAGCTCTGCAGTCCTGAATGGTGGTGGACAATTAAACAACTAGTGGGAGGAGGATGCTCCATGAACATCCCCATCCTCAATGATGGCAGAGCCCAGCACGTGAGTGCAAAAGACAAGACTGAAACGTTTGCAACCATATTCAGCCAGATGTGCCAAGTGGATGATCCATCTTGACCTCCACCAGAGGTCCCCAACATCACAGCAGCCAGTCTTCATCCAATTCAATTCACTCCAAGTGATATCAAGAAACAGCTGAGCCCACTGGATACAACAAAGGCTATGGGCCCCGAAAATATCCTGGTTGTCGTGCTGAATTGTGCTCCAGAACAAGCCGTGCCTCTAGCCAAGCTGTTCCATTACAGCTACAACACTGGCATCTACCCGATATGTGGAAATTTACCCAGGTATGGCCTGTCCATAGAAAGCAAGACAAATCCAATCCAGCCAATTACCGCCCCATCAGTCTACTCTCATTAATCAGCAAAGTGATGGATGGTATAGTTGACAATGCTGTCAAGCAAAACTTACTCACCAATAACCTGCTCACTGATGTTTAGTTTGGGTTCCGCCAGGACCACTCGGCTCCAGACCTCATTACAGCCTTGGTCCAAACATGGACAAAAGAGCTGAATTGTAGAGGTGAGGAGAGAATGACTGCCCTTGACATCAAGGCAGCATTTGACCGAGTATGGCATCAAGGAGCCCTGGTAAAATTGAAGTCAATGGGAATCAGGGGGAAAACTCGCCACAGGCTGTTGTCATACCTAGCACAAAGTAAGGTGGTTGTTGGAGGCCAATCATCTCAGCCCCAGGACATCGCTGCAGGAGTTCCTCAGGGCACTGTCATAGGCCCAACCATCTTCAGCTGCTTTATCAATGGCCTTCCCTCCATCATAAGGTCAGAAGTGGGGATGTGTGCTGATGATTGCACAGTGTTCAGATCCATTCGCATCTCCTCAGATAATGTAGCAGTCCGTGCCTGCGTGCAGCAAGACCTGGACAATATTCAGGCTGACATGTAGCAAGTAACATTCGCGCCACACAAATGCCAGGTATTGGCTATCTCCAACAAGAGAAACATAGAAGATAGGAGCAGGAGTAGGCCATTCGGCCCCTCGAGCCTGCTCCGCCATTTAATGAGATCATGGCTGATCATCCAAATTCAGTACCCTGTCCCTGCTTTCTCCCCATATCTCTTGATCCTTTTAGCCTTAAGAAATATATCTATCTAACTCCTTCTTGAATATATTTAATGAATTGGCCTCAACTGCCTTCTGTGGTAGAGAATTCCACAGGTTCACCACTCTCTGGGTGAAGAAATTCCTCCTCATCTCAGTCCTAAATGGCTTACCCCTTATCCTTAGACTGTGACCCCTGGTTCAGGACTCCCCCGCCATCGGGAACATCCTTCCTGCATCTAGTCTGTCTAGTCCTGTTAGAATTTTATAAGTTTCAATGATTCCCCGCTCATTCTTCTAAACTCTAGCGAATATAAGCTAATCGACCCAATCTCTCCTCATACGTCATTCCTGCCTTCCCAAGTATCAGCCTGGTGAATCTTCGCTGCACTCCCTCCATGGCAAGAAAATCCTTCCTCAGATAGGGTGACCAAAACTGCACACAATACTCAAGGTGTGGTCTCACCAAGGCCCTGTACAACTGCAGCAAGACATCCTTCCTACTGTACTCGAATTCTCTCGCTATGAAGGCCAACATACGATTTGCCTTCTTAACCACCTGCTGCACCTACATGCTTACCTTCAGCGACTGGTGCACAAGGACACCCAGGTCTCGTTGCACTTCCCTTTTTCCCCCAATCTATTGCCATTTAGATAATAATCTGTCTTCCTGTTTTTGCCAAAGTGGATAACCTCGCATTTATCTACATTATGCTGCATTTGCCCAATCACCCAACCTGTCCAAATCACTGGAGTTTCTCTGCATCCTCCTCACAGCACACACGCCCACCCAGCTTTGTGTCGTCTGCAAACTTGGAGATATTACATCTAGTTCCCTCGTCAAGATCATTAATGTATATAGTGAATAGCTGGGGTCCTAGCACCGATCGGTACCCCACTAGTCACTGCCTGCCACTCGGTAAAAGACCCGTTTATTCCAACTCTTTGCTTCCTGTCTGCCAACCAGTTCTCTATCCAAGTCAGTACCTTGCCCCCAATCCCATGTGCCTTAACTTTGCATGCTAATCTCTTATGCGGGACCTTATCGAAAGCCTTCTGAAAGTCCAAATACACCACATCCACTGGTTCTCCCTTATCTATTCTACCAGTTACATCCTCAAAAAATTCCAGTAGATTAGTCAAGCATGATTTACCTTTTGTAAATCCATGTTGACTTTGTCCGATCCTGTCGCTGTTTTCCAAGTGCTCTGCTATTACATCTTTTATAATGGACTCTAGCATTTTCCCCACTACCGATGTCAGGCTTACCGGTCTATAATTCCCTGTTTTCTCTCTACCACCTTTTTTAAATAGTGGGGTTACATTAGCTACCCTCCAATCCATGGGAACTGTTCCAGAGTCTATAGAATTTTGGAAGCTGACCAGCAATGCATCTATTTGGGCCACTTCCTTAAGTACCCTAGGATGTAGATTATCAGGCCCTGGGGATTTATCAGCCTTCAATTTCCCTAACACCATTTCCCTACAAATACTGATTAGACCCTATGTTCCCCGACATCTCTGGGAGGTTATTTGTGTCCTCCTTTGTGAAGACAGAACCAAAGTATGTATTTAATTGGTCTGCCATTTCTTTGTTTCCAATTATAAATTCCCCTGATTCTGACTGCAAGGGACCTATGCTTGACTTCACCAATCTTTTTCTCTTCACATATCTGTAAAAGCTTTTACAGTCAGTTTTTATGTTCCCTGAAAGCTTACTCTCATACTCTATTTCCCCCCTCTTAATTAATCCCTTTGTCCTCTTTTGCTGAATCCTAAACTGCTCCCAATCTTCAGGTTTGCTGCTTTTTCTGGCCAATTTAAATGTCCTCTCCTTGGATCTTATGCTATCCCTAATTTCCCTTGTTAGCCACCTTTTTTGTTTTATTTTTATGCCAGACAGGGATGAACAAATAAGAGAATCTTACCACCACCCTTGACACTCAACGACATTACCATCGCCAAATCCGCACCATCAACATCCTGGGGGGGTCACCATTGACCAGAAACTTAACTGGACCAGCCACATAAATACTGTGGCAACAAGAGTGGGTCAGAGGCTGGGTATTCTGCGACGAGTGACTCACATCCTGACTCCTCAAAGCCTTTCCACCATCTACAAGTTCCAAGTCAGGAGTGTGATAACAACATAAGAAATAGGAGCAGGAGCAGGCCATTCGGCCCCTCGAGCCTGCTCCGCCATTCAATAAAATCATGGTTGATCTGATTTTGGACTCAACTCCACTTTTCTGCCTGTTCCCCATAATCCTTGACTTCCCTGTAGTTCAAAAACCTGTCTATGTCACCCTTGAATATATTCAATGACTCGGCCTCCACAGCTCTTTGGGGTAGACCCTCAGAGAAGAAATTCCTCCTCATCTCCGTCTTAAATGGATGACACCTTATTCTGAAACTATGCCCCCTAGTTCTAGATTTCCCCACGAGGGGCAACATCCTCTCAGCAGCTACCCTGTCAAGCCACCTCAGATTCTTATATATTTCAAGAAGGTCACCTCTCATTCTTCTAAACTCCAAGGAGTATAGGCCCAACCTGCTCAACCTTTCCTCATAAGACAATCCCTTCATCCCAAGTATCAACATAGTGAACCTTCACTGAACTGCCTCCAATGCAAGTATATCCCTCCTTAAATAAGGAGACCAAAACTGTACATAGAAACATAGGAGCAGGAGTAGGCCATTCGGTCCTTCACGCCTGCTCTGCCATTCAATATCATGGCTGATCCTCTATCTCAATTCAATATTCCCGCTCTCTCCCCATACCCCTTGATGCCTTTTGTGTCTAGAAATCGATCTATCTCTTTCTTAAATATATTCAGTGACTTGGCCTCCACAGCCTCCTGTGATAGAGAATTCCACAGGTTCACCACCCTCTGAGTGAAGAAATTTCTCCTCATCTCAGTCCTAAATGTCCTATCCCATATCCTGAGACACAGTACTCTAGGTGTGGTCTCACCAACGCCCTGTACAGTTGTAGCAAGAATTCCCTCCTTTTATACTCCATTCCCCTTGCAATAAAGGCCAACATTCCATTTGCCTTCCTAATTACCTGCTGTACCTGCATGCTAACTTTCTGTGTTTCATGTACGAGGACACCCAGATCCCTCTCTACCACAGCACTCTGTAGTCTCTCTCCATTTAAATAATATTTTGCTTTTCTATTCTTCTTACCAAAGTGGATAACCTCACATTTTCCCACATTATACTCCATCTGCCAAATTCTTTCCCACTCACTTAACCTATCCATATCCCTTTGCAGACTCCTTGTGTCCTCCTCACAACTTGCTTTCCCACCTTATTTGTATCGTCAACAAATTTGGCTACAGTACACTCGGTCGCTTCATCCAAGTCATTAATACACAGGAAACTCTTTATTATCCGGCACCAACGGGACCGGCGTGGTGCTGGTTTATCAAAAAGTCCGGATTACAGAGAGGTATAGTTAAAAGATACGAGAGCTCCGTACACAGCAACAAATCCAGGCTTCCCTGCTTAGCAACATGTGCAGGAACTCCGGCCACAGACCAAGCGTCCCTGTTGCTTAGCAACAAGTGCACGAACCCCAGTTACACTGCCACAGATCCAGGAACTGCCACTAATATGAAGTGAAACTTACCTGAAACTACTCCTGAATTTTGCCGGTTAACAGAGATTGCCGGTTATTTAGGTGCCGGTTAAAAGAGAGTTTCCTGTAGATTGTAAATAATTGAGGCCCCAGCACTGATCCCTGTGGCACCTCACTAAATGACCCATTTATCACGACTCTCCGCTTTCTGTTAGTTCGCCAATCCTCTATCCATGTTAATATATTACCCCCAACCATGAGCTCTTATCTTGTGCAGTAACCTTTTATGTGGCACCTTATCGAATGCCTTTTTGAAATCCAAATACACTACATCTATTGGTTCCCCTTTATCCACCCTGCTCGTTACATCCTCAAAAGAACTCTAATAAATTTGTCAAACATGATTTCCCTTTCATAAAACCATGTCGACTCTGCTTGATTGTATTATGATTTTCTAGATGTCCTGCTACTACTTTCTTAATAATGAATTCCAGCATTTTCCCAATGACAGATGTTAGGCTAACTGGCCTATAGTTTCCTGCTTTCTGTCTCCCTCCTTTCATGAATAGGGGCGTTATATTGGCGGTTTTCCAATCCGCTGGGACCTTTCCAGAATTTAGGGAATTTTGGAAGATTACAACCAATGCATCCACGATCTCTGCAGCCACTTCTTTTAAGACCCTAGGATACAGGCCATCAGGTCCAGTGGACTTGTCAGCCTTTAGTCCCATTAGTTTGCCTAGTACTTTTTCCTCTAATGATATGATTGTTTTAAGTTCCTCCCTCCCTTTAGCCACTATTATTGGGATGCCTTTTGTGTCTTCTACCGTGAAGACAGATACAAAATATTTGTTCAAAGTCTCTGCCATTTCCTTATTTCCCATTGTTAATTCCCCAGTCTCATCCTCCAAGGGCCCAAAGTTTACTTTAGCTACCCTCTTTTTATATACTTGTAGAAGCTCTTACTGTCTGTTTTTATATTTCTTGCTAGTTTACTCTCAATCTATTTTCTCCACCTTTATTATTGTTTTAAGTCATGCCTTGCAAGTTTCTAAAAATGTCCCAATCTTCTGGCCTACCACTAATCTTCGCAACATTGTATGCCTTTTCTTTCAATTTTATACTCTCATTAACTTCCTTAGTTACCCACGGATGGTTCATCCTTCTCGTGGAGTCTTTCTTTCTCACTGGAATATATCTTTGTTGAGAGTTATGAAATATCTCCTTAAAAGTTTGCCACTGCTTATCTACCGTCTTACTTTTTAATCTATTTTCGCAGTCCACTTTAGCCAACTCTGTCTTCATACCTTTGTAATTGCCTTTAAGTTTAAGACACTAATTTCAGACCCAAGTTTCTCACCCTCAAACTGAATGTGAAATTCTTTCATGTTATGATCACTCTTCCCTAGAGGACCCTTTACTATGAGATGATTAATGAATCCTGTCTCATCACACATTACCAGATCTAAAATAGCCTGTTCCCTGGTTGGTTCCACAGTGTATTGTTCTAAGAAACTGTTCTGAATACACTCTATGAACTCGTCCTCAAGGCTACCATTGCCAATTTGATTTGCCCAATCTATATGAAGAATAAAATCACCCACAATTATTGCAGTACCTTTCTTACAAGCCCCATTATTTCCTCGATTAATACTTTGTCCTACATTGTAGCTACTGTTAAGGGGCCTATAGACTACTCCCACCAGTGACTTCTTTCCCTTATTTCTTAGCTATACCCAAACTGATTCTACATCTTGATCTTCCGAGCCAAGATCATTTCTCACCACTGTACTGATCTTATCCTTTATTAACAGAGCTAGCCCACCTCCTTTTCCTTTCTGCCTATCCTTCCGAAATGTCACAATACCCATGAATATTCAGTTCCCAGCCTTGGTCACCTTGCAACCATGTCTCTGTAATGGCTATCAGATCACACCCATTTATTCCTATTTGTGCCGTCAATTCAGCTATCTTGTTACGAATGCTGTGTGCATTCAGATAAAGAGCCTTTAATTCTGTCTTTTTACCATTTTTCCCTACTCTGACCCTATTTCCTGGTGCACTCTTATACTTGTATGCTCTGTCCCTTCCTGTCACACTCTGGTTATCATTACCCCTATCGCTACCCTGCACTATTGCCTTTTATTTCTCTTGAACTTGCCAAGTTTCCCCTCACCTGAACCCTCCCCCCTCTATTTTGTTTAGTCTTATCTACAGCCCTAGTTATTCGATTCGCCAGGACACTGGTCCTAGCACAGTTCAAGTGAAGCCCGTCCCAAGGGAACAGCTCCCTCTTTCCCCAGCACTAGTGCCAGTGCTCCATGAATCGAAACCCATTTCTCCCACACCAATCCTTGAGCCACGCATTCAACTTTCTGATCTTACTGACCCTATGCCAATTTGCTCGTGGCTCAGGCAGCAATCCAGAGATTATTAGCTTTGCGGTTCTGTTTTTTAATTTAGCCCCTAGCTGCTCATACTCCCTCAGCAGATCCTCTTTCTTAAGTCCTACCTATGTCGTTGGTACCTACATGGACCACGACAACTGGATCCTTCCCCTCCCACTCCAAATTCCTCTCCAGCCCCGAGGAGATATCCTTAAACCTGTCACCGGGCAGGCTACACAGCCTTCGGGACTCACTCTCTCGGCTGCAGAGAACAGTATCTATCCCCCTAACTATATTGTCCCCTACCACTACTACATTCCTTTTTACTCCCCCCACTTGAATGGCCCCCTGTACCACGGTGGTGGTCAGTTTGCTCATCCTCCCTGCAGTCCCTGCTCTCGTCCACACAGGCTGCAAGAACCTTGTACCTGTTGGACAGGTGCAAGGGCTGAGGCTCCTCCAATGCTACCTTCTGGATCCCCATACCTGCCACACTAAAGAAGCCCACTTGATTTGCACCCCATCTACCAACTTAAACATTTACTCCCTCCACCACTGGTACACCATTGCTGCAGTGTGTACCATCTACAAGATGCACTGCAGGCCTTCACCAGCACCTCCCAAGCCCGCGACCTCTACCATCTAGAAGCGCATGGGAACACCTCCACCTCCATGTCACACACAATCCTGAATTGGAAATATATCGCCATTCCTTCATCGTCACTGGTTCAAAATCCTGGAACTCGCTCCCGAACAGCACTGTGGGAGTACCTTCACTACACAGACTGCAGTGGTTCAAGAAGGCAGGTCACCACCACCTTCTCAAGGGCAATTAGGGATGGGCAATAAATGCTGGCCTGGACACATCCCATGAACAAAAAATAAAAGTAAATTAAACCTTTAATGAAGGAGGATGCTGTGCAAACAAAAAAAATCACTATTCACTGTTAAAAGATGTGGCTACTTTATCAAGAAAGTATACTTTATCAACAAATTATAACTCAAAAGTACATTATAACACAAATTTATTACCGAAGACTATGAGCAAGAATTAACCACAAGCATAATCCATCTAAAGCTCCTGAGATTTGTATCCTTGAATATATGTAAAAAATAACTAGTGACATACTCATGTTAATGATGCAAAACAGTATTTCGGTTAATCTTACTGCGTATTTTTTTCAAAAATACGCCTTGTACATCTCTTCATCACGTGAAACGCAATTGCAAACACTAATTCCATTCCACATGACAACCTTTGACCCATTTTGCAATTTGATATTCTGTTGTACATGAACGATCATGATGCAAGATTATTCAAAGGTTACTCAATTGTTGGGACCCAAAACAATAACTTAATCTTTAAACTGTCACAATATCCTACTAGAGGCAAACAAATTATGTTGTACTCTGTACAACGATTTGAAACATAAGTTTACGGTAATTGCAAAAGAACCAGAGGCGAGATGAGGAGAATGTTTATACACAGCGAGCTGTGATCTGGAATGCAGATGAATGAAAGGGTGGTGGAAGCAGGTGCAATAATAACTTTCAAAAGGGAATTGGATAAATACTTGAAAGGGAAAAATTTGCATGGCTATGGGGCAAGAGCGGAGGAATGAAACTAATTTGATAGCTCTTTCAAAGAGCTGGCACAAGCACAGAATGATAGAATCATAGAATGATACAGCCTCCTTCTGCGCTGTATCATTCTATGATTCTAAGTTAAACAAAATTTATTCCTTTCATTATTAATTCCACTTTCCCACGTGCCTGCTCAGGTTGAACTATGTGGTGTATAGAGTCATAGAGTTATACAGCACGGATAGAGGCCCTTCGGCCCATCGTGTCCGCGCCGGCCATCAAGCCCTGTCTAATCTAATCCCATATTCCAGCATTTGGTCCGTAGCCTTGTATGCTATGGCATTTCAAGTGCTCATCCAAATGCTTCTTAAATGTTGTGAGGGTTCCTGCCTCCACAACCCTTTCAGGCAGTGAGTTCCAGACTCCAACCACCCTCTGGGTGAAAAAGTTCTTTCTCAAATCCCCTCTAAACCTCCCGCCCTTTACCTTGAATCTATGCCCCCTAGTTATTGACCCTTCTACTAAGGGAAAAAGCTCCTCAGTATCCATCCTATCTATGCCCCTCATAATTTTGTACACCTCAATCATGTCCCCCCTCAGCCTCCTCTGCTCCAAGGAAAATAAACCCAATCTGCCCAGTCTCTCTTCATAGCTGAAGCGCTCCAGCCCTGGTAACATCCTGGTGAATCTCCTCTACACCCTCTCCAAAGCGTTCACATCCTTCCTGTAGTGTGGCGACCAGAACTGCACACAGTATTCCAGCTGTGGCCTAACCAGTGTTTTATACAGCTCCATCATAACCTCCTTGCTCTTATATTCTATGCCTCGGCTAATGAAGGCAAGTATCCCATATGCCTTTTTTACCACCTTATCCACCTGTTCCGCCGCCTTCAGGGATCTGTGTACTTGCACACCCAGATCCCTCTGACCCTCCGTCTTGCCTAGGATCTTACCATTCATTGTGTATTCCCTTGCCTTGTTAGTCCCCCCAAAGTGCATCCCTCGCACTTTCCCGGGTTAAATTCCATTTGCCACTGTTCCGCCCATCTGACCAACCCATCTATATCGTCCTGCAGATTGAGGCTACCCTCCTCGCTATTTACCACCCTACCAATTTTTATATCATCCGCGAACTTACTGATCATACCTTTTACATTCATATCCAAGTCATTAATGTAGACCACAAACAGCAAGGGACCCAGCACCGATCCCTGTGGTACCCCACTGGCCACAGGCTTCCAGTCACAAAAACAACCTTCGACCATCACCCTCTGCCTTCTGCCACTAAGCCAGTTTTGGATCCAATGTGCCAAGGCACCCTGGATTCCATGGGCTCTTACCTTCTTGACCAGTCTCCTCTGCAGGACTTTATCGAAGGCCTTACTGAAATCCATGTATACCACATCCACTGCGTTACCCTCATCCACACACCTAGTCACCCCCTCAAAAAATTCAATCAAATTAGTCAGACATGATCTTCCCTTGACAAAGCCATGTTGACTATCCCTGATTAATCCTTGCCTCTCCAAGTGGAGACTAATTTTGTCCCTCAGAATTTTTTCCAATAATTTTCCTACCACTGATGTTAGGCTCACTGGCCTGTAGTTCCCCGGTTTTTCCCTACTTCCCTTCTTGAATAATGGTACTACATTAGCGGTTCTCCAGTCCTCTGGCACATCCCCTGTGGCCAGAGAGGTCCTGAATATATGTGTTAGAGCCCCCGCAATCTCTTCCTTTGCCTCACACAGCAACCTGGGATACATTTCGTCCGGGCCTGGGGATTTATCCATTTTTAGGCCTGCTAAAACCGCCAATACCTCCTCCCTCTCGATGTTAATATGTTCGAGCATATCACAGTCCCCCCGCCCTATTTCTATGTCTACATCGTCCTTCTCCATAGTGAAAACAGATGCAAAAAATTCATTTAGAACCCCTCCTACATCTTCCGGCTCCACACACAGATTGCCACTTTTGTCCCTAATGGGCCCTATTTTTTCCCTAGTTATCCTCTTAACCTTAATATACTTATAATCCTGGTTTTCTGGTCAACCCTGAGTTGCTCTTCTTACCGTACCTCAGGTCATTTGTCAAAGCCACATTTTTTGACTTCCACAAAACTGCCCGCTTGCTATCCCTCTCCCTGCACTTCCAAAAAACGAATGCATGCTTCGTCGCCTCACCAATTGACTCCTTGGATTGCTCTAATAAGCCCCCACATGCATCTTTCATAAATGCCAGTTAATTCAGAACACTTATGGCCCATGTCACCTCTTGCCCTGCACACTTATCAGCCCTCCCCTCGTCAAGCTCCATCAACACCCTACAGCTGTATGCTCCAGATCACATCCTTTATTCCTTGGATTCCACATTATTGCCCTCTCCCTCACCGGAGGCCAAGCTTCCAGCCATTATTCTTGCCCTTTGGATCCGCATCCAAAGCCAATTCACTCTGCATTTTCTCTCACTCTTCCTTTCAACATTATCCCTTCAACCTTCTGTTCCACCTCAATCTACTCCTTATAAATTGTTTTCACTACCTTGAAGAGCTCAAGAGATATTCTCCTACATTAGAATGAACGATATACATATTATTGTTGAGACTTCAAGATTTAATTATTACCAATATGGTTTCTGCTCTATCTAAAAAAAGTTGTTTGCTCTCCCTGAACAACCCTGTAAGTAAATGCTACATCCTGGTGTTCCGACTGTGTAAGTAAAAAGCCACACGGTGCAGGTTCTCCTTAGAGATTAGAAGGTTATGGGGAAATTTAATAGGTGTTCAAAATTATGAAGGGTTTTGGTATAGTAAATAAGAAACTGTTTCCACTGGCAGGATGGTCAGTAACCAGAGGACACAGATTTAAGTTAATTGACAAAAGAATCAGAGGGGAGTTAGTGCGGGTACGTTATTTGAAAGTGTTTTAATAGGGGTATCACAACTAGTTTAATCCCACCCTTCCCGATTGTTGCCAAGTCTGGTTTCCTGAAGCAGAAGTTTGGTTCCCATTCAGAGTAGAAAACCTGGCCAATGATTTTTTTCCCCTCTTGATCCCAGTATGCTCAGCGAGTTATGATCTAGAATGCACTGCCTGAAAAGGTGGTGGATGCTGATTCAATAGTAACTTTCAAAAGGGAATTGGATATATATACACGCTTGACAACAAATAATTTGCAGGGCTATGGGGAAACATAGAAGATAGGAGCAGGAGTAGGCCATTCGGCCCCTCGAGCCTGCTCCGCCATTCAATGAGATCATGGCTGATCATCCAAATTCAGTACCCTGTCCCTGCCTTCTCCCCATATCCCTTTAGCCTTAAAAAATATATCTAACTCCTTCTTGAATATATTTAATGAATTGGCCTCCACTGCCTTCTGTGGTAGAGAATTCCACAGGTTCACCACTCTCTGGGTGAAGAAATTCCTCCTCAACTCTGTCCTAAATGGCTTACCCCTTATCTTTAGACTGTGACCCCTGGTTCTGGACTTCCCTGCCATCGGGAACATCCTTGGCATGGGAGAGGGTCTAGTAGGACAGCTCTTTAAAAGAACCGGCACAGGCACAATGGGCCAAATGGCGTCCTGTGCGGCAAGATTCTAGGTTCGATCTAAAGTTTGTGCCAAGTGAGGTGGTACGATAGTTCAAGCACTACACTTAACTTCAGCATACTGAGGTCAAAAAGGGAAAAAAAATCATCGGCCAGGTTTTCTACTCTGAAAGTGAACCAAACTTCTGCTTCAGGAAACCAGATACAGCAACAATAGGGAAGGGTGGGATTACACTAACTGTGATACTCCTTTAAAGCACTTTCAAATAATGTACCCACACCAACTCACTGTCTAGATTCACAAATCAAGGGTAGTCATCAGATAATTGTCAGTGTCCATGGAATCATAACCAACATGAGTCATCACCTTTAGGGGAGGAGGGGAGGAGGGACGGGCGGAGGAAGAAGGTTCTATACAGCAGCTTTGTTACATTTGATAGAGTTATGTGAAGGAATTTTGGAATGCCAAGTGTCAGATGACAAACTAGTAAATTATCAGGTCAAAAACTTTATTTAAACTCATCACCTAATTCCTGGAAAAATACACGCAAGAGATACATAGCTAACAGGCATGTATTTTTGCTGCTGCCTCTGAATATAACTACAATCTCTTGGTTTGTAATCAGCCATAAAGACTCTGGGTTGTTTGTATCTGGCAGCTTTTCTCAGTTTTAGCAAATATATTTTACTAATCACAATTAATTTGGTATTGCACCTCCAAAAACTAAAAAGCCTCAGCAACTGGCCAAATAGTAATGTTGAGAAAAATATTGTACACATCTACTAATTTGAATATAAATGACAATTAAATCAAGTGTTCATTTACATGATTTTCAAAATGTTGCTTTGTTTAGGGGAAAGAAGACAGGGAAAAGGGAGAATTATCTGACAGCCCAAATGTGTGAACAAATATTAAGTTGATTCCAGTTTTTAAAAAAGTGCCATCCTTTCAATGTGGGTATCAGTACATCACATTGCATAAATTCGAAGACAAGAATAGTGCAACCACACTGTGAATAGCTTGGATCGAGATAGATATAACATTAATACAATATCAAAATGCTGATATCTTATTAAAAACACACACACAAATCCTTCCTTTCAGCCGCCTCTCTGCTGCAAAGAGTGAATCCCAATTCCCTGCAATGCATGCAGTTATCACGTGATCGTATGCTAATAATGTCAACAAATGTACCAGGAGCGGGCACGTGACCACGGCCCCTGTTTTACTGGGTTTGGAAAATCGAAAGAAATGATATTTTAGAGATCGACCCGGGCCATAGGAACCTTCAGGCAGGAAATCAGAATAAAAACATGCACTAACTATGCTTCCCAGTGAAAAACACAAGCAACAATAATCTGCACTTGTTTTGATTATTTTGTACTCAAACCATGTCTTTAAATACCAACAATAATTACACAACCGTGACTTACTTACCCGGCAATCGGTTCATATTGACACCCTGGGCAGACAGTCCGATTCCCATATACCTGCGAACAATGAAAGCTGCAATTATTAAGGAATCGTCCACCGCCATGAGAGAGTCACGTAATGTCAGAGAGTCGGCAGCAATGGACTTACCCATCTCTGCCTTTGCTAACGATCTTCACCTCGAAGTAATATATGCCACAAGCAGCAGGGATCGGGTGTGTTGCACGAACCGATGCAGCATCTTTGTGATTTTTTCCGTGACCTGATTTAACAAAAACAATAATCACCTTCGGAAACACCTTACGCAATTTTAGCAGCTAAATTATTCAAAGCCGACAGCTTTCGCCATGGAATTGCGTCAGTGTTAAAGCAAAGAGGACCCATAAGGGCACAAATAAATTACATTTTTTTTGTAAATCCATCTCAACACAACAGATGTCGAAACATTTAATACTATACACGCGTATATAGAAGCGACTGCATCGTCAGATGACTACAAACAAAATTGTTAGTTTTAAACAATACAAGAAGCTCAGCCAAAAAGGGGTGTTTATTTTAAGTAACTACAAAATATGATACTGCACTGCCACCATTGAAACCATCTGCACTTTGTTGCTCAGAAATCATTTGGTAATCACTTCAACAAGCGGGCACAGCGCCAGAAATGGGGTACATTTGACAATCACATATTTACAGAGGGGCGATTTTATAAATTATTAAAATTACAGCATCTTAAAATAAAAAGAAACATTTCCAGGAGCCACAAACAGAAGAGATCAACCAGTGACGTCAATCAGCTTTAAGATCGTTACCTGTCACGGTGCCAATCATCGCCTCTAAACGGACAGAAAAAAACATCACTTATTCACAACACGATCGCCCGTCGGTTACCCTTTTTTACAGGATTAACCTAGATTATTCCACAGAGATTACCTTTATAGTGAACACGGAGGTTGTTCTGTGACAGTCCGATATAGTTGTACTTGTCCTTTGGGCTCCACGATCGAGGCAGAGGGGTGTCATCTTCGTTCACAGCTGGATACAGGCGCTTTAATCTCTCATTTAACTCTTTTTCTTGATAATTCAGCGCGGAGTCCCCGTGGTTTGAAGCTCCAAACTCAGCCATCTTGGATCCTATTGTGTATATATCCCGGATAACGAACGTATTATACAGGCAGCTCATTGGTTGCCGCACCGATCGGGGCCACGGGGCTGCGCGCTAAGACCGACGGAGATTGGAGTCCAGCCGCCTCGGCCGGTGAGCGCCGTTCAAAGGAGTCGTGACTACAACTCCCGGGGTGCAGCGCGCCAACAGTGCGACGCGTAAACACGCCGACTCGGCAATTGATTGGCTGTCGGGGACACCCGAACGTCTTGGGGGGTGAGGGGAAGAAGGTTCTCCGACGCCAGGTACGCTGGGAGTTGTAGTTCCTCCGAAACTGTCAAAAAATCAAGATTTTCAGAAAGGGTGATTTGAGGAAATCGTCGAGAGGAATCGCTGCACTTTTACTTCAAACGTTTACTGAGTCGAAGGGAGGGCGCGGAGTTAGGGCAAGCTCATCGGCAACATAAGAACGAGTCTTCCTCACCGCCTCGGAACAAAAGGCACTCCAACACCCACAAGGCGTCGCGGACTCAGCGAAAACAAACGGTCGGAATGTGGGTCGGCCCGGGTTTGCGGCGCGACTTTAATCCCAATGTCAACACCGGGAGACCGTAAACCCTGGTCTCCGCTTCCTTTGGGGAACCGTGTTAAATAAATCTCCCCAGTTGCACAACTGTCAATCACTGGGACCGCCGGTACGAAAGGTTACTCATTTGAGGTCAAATTAATGTTCCGATTATTTGATGTCAAATAAAGTCATTTAAAAAAATCCAAGCGATGAGTAGCGTCCCTCGGCGTTTACCAGAATATAATTTTCACTATATTAAATATAATTTTGAAGCGCTTGCCGGCTATAGGTTGCTCTCGCTTCTCTATGACAGGCACCAAAGGTAACGAGGGGTCCTAACCGTCGGGGACCTTCAGGTGTCGCCATGGTAACGGCTTGTACACAACAGCTGGTCAGGCGGGCTGAGAGCCAGTGGCTCCTCGCTTTGTTTGCATTAATTATGTCAACAGGCGTTGCCGGCCGCTTGAAAACACCCGCTCCGAACCAACGGTAAGACCAGAGAGTGCTGGGAACAGGCGGGCGATTTAAGCCGCTGTGTTGGAGTCTGTGTGTGTGTGGTTGAGGGGGTCTGTAGCAGAAGGTGCAATGTGCCGTTTAGCAGCACCGCAGTCCAACTGGTGCCGTTTTCGGTGACTGACTTGAACCGATCCGCCCCTACAGACGGGAGAAGAGGCGGCCTCTGCTCGCCTTCTCTCTGCTTTAGTTTCCGAGCCCCGTTGCCATCCCAACGATTTCTCCGCCTCTTAATGCTAGTTGAGGTGCCTGAGTATCTGCCTGAGAAATGATGGGTGTTGTGGGGCTTTACATAAATCTCGATCACAGTTGCACCGGGGCTGACGATTTCTGTATTGGAAAGTTAACATTTTGTTCCGTGCGATTTTTGAAAGTCCGTTTTAAAAGTCGACGGCCAACATTTAAGCAGGTGCACAATTTTCTCCCCATCCCGCACCCACACTTGTATGCTTTTTCCTCCTGCAGGAGATGCTTGATTTTGCTGGGATAAAGTTCCTGGCTCTCAAGTCCCCAAATGCAACGAGTGTTCTTCACTGTAGTCCTAAGCATTGAGTGGTGGCTGGTTATTTTACTGTAGCGACATCGCAGCCAAGTCTAATACTGTTCTCACTTCACAACCATGCATTCACTTTCAATGGGGATCACTAGGTAGCAATTAAGAGTTGAAATACTGTCTAAGGCTAATTGTCATGCCTTCATTACTATCTGGCTGACCTCAGATAACTCACCAGGGATTACACTCAAGACCTTCCTAGTCTTTATAGTGTCACTTTGCTCAACTGATAGCATTCCCACCTCTGAGTCAGAAGGCTGTGCAGTCAAGCCACTCGAGAACTTGAGTACACAACCTAAGCTGTCGCTTCATTGTCACAAGGGAGGTACTGTCTTTGGATGAGATGTTAAGGCAAGACAACAAATGCCTGTGCAGGTGGACGTGGTATTATTCAAAGGACAAATAATTATCCCTGTGTCCTGTCAAACATTTCTCCCCCAACCTATGCCACCAAAAATAGATCGACTTGTCATTCATTTCATTTGCTGTTTTTGAGGCTTTGCTATTACAAAGTATTTACAGCACAGAAGCAGGCCATTTGGCCCAACAAGTCCATGCCAGTGCTAATGCTCCACATGAGCCTCCTCCCACCCCATTTCATCTAACTCCATCAACATATCCTTCTATTCCTTTCCCTCTCATGTGCTTATCTAGCTTCCCTTTGTATGCATCTATGCTATTCAACTCAACCACTCCATGTGGTAGCGACTAACCACTCTCCTGAATTCCCTTTTGGATTTATTAGTAACTATCTTATATTTATGGCCTCTAGTTCTGGTCTCGCCCGTAAGTGTAAACATCTTCTCTATGTCTACCCTATCAAATCCTTTCATAATTTTAAAGATCTCTATCTGGTCACCCCTCAGTCTTCTCTTTTTTAGAGAAAAGTGCTCCCGCCTCTTCAATCTTTCCTGATACGTATAACCCCTCGGGTCTGGTATTATTCTAGGAAATCTCTTTTGCACCTTCTCCAGTGCCTCTACATCCTTTTGATAATATGAAGACCAGAACTGTTCACAGTGCAGCAAGTGTGGTCGAACCAAGGTTCAATACAAGTTTAACGTAACTTCTCTGCTTTTCAATTTTATCCCTCTAGAAATAAACCTCAGTGCTTTGTTTGCTTTTTTATGGCCTTGTGAACTTGTGTCACTACTTTCAGAGATCTGTGTTTCTGTACCCCCCCGATCCCTCTGTTCCTCTACACCATTTAGTCTCTTATTGTACTGTACAAGGAATATGTAATCTTCTTATTCTTGCTACCAAAATATGTTACCTCACACTTATATACATTGAAGTTAATTTGCCAATTACATGCCCATTCTGCAAGTTTATTCATGTCTTCCTGTATTTTGTCGCAGTCCTCCTCCGTATTAACTACATCCCCAATTTGATGTCATTTGCTTCTGTGTTTGCCGACATAACAACAGTGGCTACATTAGTTTGTGAATCATTTTGGAAAATGCCGAGGATGCAAAAGGTATTACATGAATCTAAATTTGTTCTTTCTTTATAGCTCAGTGCCCAACTGAGTGATGCATTTACCCTCTGACCTCTTTGGGAAAGCTGGGTCAGTCTTTAAACATTGAATTTCTGAAAGATGAATTTAGACAATTGGTATGTTAGTTTTACAGGAACATGTGGATTTTTCTTCTCTATCTTTAAGACAATCTCAGGTTGAACCAGACTGTTCATAGCTATGGCATCCTATTTGACCCCAAACTGATCTTCCTACCTCCTTTTAATTCTTCATTGCACTCCCACTCTGACCTCTCTGCCCTCGGCCTCCTACATGGTTCCAATAAAGCTCAATGCATGCTTGAGGAACAGCATCTCATCAAAAGTTAGGCACTCACAGCCTTCCAACAAACATCAAATTCAACAACTTCAGATCATAATCACTGCTCTAATTTTCTCGGACAGCAGGTGCTGGTAATATCAAATAAAAACAGAAAATACTGAAAATACTCAGCAGGTCAGACAGCATTTTCTGTCTTTATTTCTGATTTCCAGCATCTGTAGTATTTCACTTTGGCCCTACCTCATATACTCACAAAGACTTTCAAGTGACTGTCACGTAATTCCTTCGCTCATAACATCGTCCACCTTCGCCCCCCTGCCTCAACCCATCTTTTTTTTCATTATTCATTCATGGGAAGTGGGCGTCACTGGTAAGGCCAGCATTTATTGGCCATCCCTAATTGCCTTCGAGAAGGTGGCGGTGAGCTGCCTTCTTGAACCACTGCAGTCCATGCGGTGAAGA
Organism: Somniosus microcephalus; assembly: GCF_052327205.1. Lineage (NCBI taxonomy): Eukaryota > Metazoa > Chordata > Chondrichthyes > Squaliformes > Somniosidae > Somniosus > Somniosus microcephalus. The sequence continues at coordinate 208,149,988 of NC_140992.1, read as the reverse complement.
TATTCCCATAGTGCTGTTAGGGAGGGAGTTCCAGGACTTTGACCCAGCGACGATGAAGGAACGGCGATATATTTCTAAGTCAAGATGGTGTGTGTGACTTGGAGGGGAACTTACAGTTCCCATGCACCTGCTACCCATGTATTCCTAGGTGGTACAGGTCGCGGGTTTGGGAGGTGCTGCCGAAGAAGCCTTGGTGATTTGCTGCACTGCACACTGCAGCCACGGTACACCGGTGGTGGAGGGAGTGAACGTTTGAAGTGGTGGATCGGGTGCCAATCAAGTGGACTGCTTTGTCCTGGATGGTGTTGAGCTTCTTGAGTGTTGTTGGAGCTGCATTCATCCAGGCAAGTGGAGAGTATTCCATCACACTCCTGAATTGGGCCTTATAGATGGTGGAAAGGCTTTGGGGAGTCAGGAGGTGAGACACTCACCACAGAATACTCAGCCTCTGACCTACTCTTGTTGCCACAGTATTTATGTGGCTGGTCCAGTTAAGTTTCTGGTCAATGGTGACCCCCCAAGGATGTTGATGGTGGGGGATTTGGCGATGGTAATGCCATTGAATATCAAGGGGAGGTGGTTAGACTCTCACTTGTTGGAGATAGTCATTGCCTGGCACATGTGTGGCGCGAATGTTACTTGCCGCTTATCAGCCCAAGCCTGAATGTCATCCTGGTCCTGCTGCATGCAGGCATGGACTGCTTCATTATCTGAGGAGTCGCGAATGAAACTGAACACTGCAGTCATCAGCAAACGTCCCCATTTCTGACCTTATGTTGGAGGGAAGGTCATTGATGAAGCAGCTGAAGATGGTTGGGCCTAGGACACTGCCCTGAGGAACTCCTGCAGCAATGTCCTGGGGCTGAGATGATTGACCTCCAACAACCACAACCATCTTCTTCTGTGCTAGGTATGACTCCAGTCAGTGGAGAGTTTCCCCCAATTCCCATTGACTTCAATTTTACTAGGACTCCTTGATGCCACACTCGGTCAAATGCTGCCTTGATGTCAAGGGCAGTCACTCTCACCTCACCTCTGGAATTCAGTTCTTTTTCCATGTTTGGACAAATGCAGTAATGAGGTCTGGAGCCGAGTGGTCCTGGCAGAACCCAAACTGTGCATCGGTGAGCAGGTTGTTGGTGAGTAAATGCTGCTTGATAGCACTGTCGACGATACCTTCCATCACTTTGCTGATGATTGAGAGTAGACTGATGGGGCGGTAATTGGCCGGATTGGATTTGTCCTACTTTTTGTGGACAGGACATACTTGGGCTGTTTTCCATATTGTCGGGTAGATGCCAGTATTGTAGCTGTACTGGGATAGCTTGGCTAGGGGCGCATCTAATTCTGGAGCACAAGACTTTAGCACGACAGCCGGGATGTTGTCGGGGCCCATAGCCTTTGCTGTATCCAATGAGCTCAGCCTGATATCACGTGGAGTGAATCGAATTGGCTGAAGTCTGGCTTCTATGATGGTGGGGACCTCAGGAGGAGGCCGATATGGATCATCGACTCAGCAGTTCTGGTTGAAGATAGCTGCAAACGCTTCAGCCTTATCTTTTGCACTCGCGTGCTGGGCTCCACCATCATTGAGGATCGGGATGTTCATGGAGCCTCCTCTACCCGTTAGTTGTTTAATTGTCTACCACCATTCATGACTGGATGTGGCAGGATGCAGAACTTTGATCTGATCCGTTGGTTGTGGGATCACTTAGCTCTGTCTAAAGCATGCTGCTTCTGCTGTTTAGCATGCATGTAGTCCTATGTGGCAGCACACCCAGGTTGACACCTCATTTTTAGGTACAGCTGGTTCTGCTCCTGGCATACTCTTCTGCACTCTTCATTGAACCAGTGTTGGTCCCCTGGCCCGATGTTAATGGTAGAGTGAGGGATATGCCAGGCTATGAGGTTACAGATTGTAGTGGAATACAATTCTGCTGCTGCTGATGGCCCACAGCGCCTCATGGATGCCCAGTTTTGAGCTGCTAGATCTGTTCTGAATCTATCCCATTTAGCACAGTGGTAGTGCCACACAACACAATGGAGGGTGTCCTCTGTATGAAGACGGGACTTCATCTCCACAAGGACTGTGCGGTGGTCACTGCTACCAATGGTGTCATGGACAGATGCATCTGCGACAAGTAGATTGGTCAAGTATGTTTTTCCTTTGTGTTTGGTTCTCTCACCACCTGTCGCAGGCCCAGTCTGGCAGTTATGTCCTTCGGAACTCGGCCAGCTCGATCAGTAGTGTTGCTACCGAGCCACTCTTGGTGATGGACGTTGAAGTCCCCCACGCAGAGTACGTTCTGTGCCCTTGCTACCCTCAGTGCTTCTTCCAAATGGAGTTCAACTTGAAGGAGTACTGATTCATCAGCTGAGGGAGAGCAGTAGGTGGTAATCAGTAGGAGGTTTCGTTGCCCATGCTTGACCTGAAGCAATGAGACTTCATGGGGTCCTGACTGTATAGCAATGTGCAGCCACCTCTGGTGGGTTTGTCCTGCCGGTGGGACAGGACATACCCAGGGATGGTGATGGAGGAGTCTGGGACATTGGCTGAAAGGTATGATTCTGTGAGTATGACTATGTCAGGCTATTGCTTGACTAGTCTGCTGCTGAAACCCTCATCCATGTCTTTGTCATTTCCAGACTCAATTATTCCAATGCTCTGCTGGCCATCCTCCATAAACGTCAGCTCATCCAAATCTCTGCTGTCTGTATCCTATCCCGGACCAAGTCCCGTTCGCCCATCACCCCGTGCTCACTAACGTCCATTGGCTCCTAGCCCCCTAAAGCCTCAAATTTAAAATTCTGATCCTCATGTTTAAATTTTCCATGGCCTTGGCCCTCCCTATCTCTGTAATCTACTGCAGTCCTTCAACCCTCTGAGAACTCTGCTTTCCTCCAACTTTGGCCTCCTGCATCCCACATTCTGTTTGCCCCACCATTGGCAGCTGTGCCTTCTAGGCCCTAACCTCTCTGCATCTCCATTTCCCTTTCCTCCTTTCAGACCCTCCCTAAAACCCACCTCTTTGACCAAGCTTTTATTCAGCCCTCCTGACATCCTTCTTCGGCTCGGTGTCATTCTTTTGTCTGTTTATGATTCTGTGAAATGCCTTGGGGTGTTTTTCTACTTTTAAAGGTGCTATATAAATGCAAGTTGTTGTTGATTCAGCTGCCTCCTCCTCTTCCACTGCCCAGAACATGTCTCTGTGGAGCTTCCCTTCTTTCTACCCCCGCCCCACCCCCCAAAGTACTTACCAGGCTCGTCCCTCCATGGGATCCATCTCCTGTGCCCTTGATTCCTACAGCCCAAATCCTGACCACACAACTCCCATTCCTTGGCCCAATTCTCGCTTATAGTGTCAACATAGCAATTTATAATGGAAATATAAAAATCAGGAGTGAACATTTGACTTTAATATATTTAAATACACACACACTCTAAACTGCTGAAATAATTATGTCAGTACCATTGTGTGCAAAGACAAATTATAAAGGGTGTAAAGGTTAATCATTGCACTATAGGTAACTTCATTATTTTGACAGTTGTTGTCACAAGGGAACTTATTTAATTCTATTAATGAAAAACTCTCCTAAATAGAGATTGCTCTAATAAAGAAGCTTGTTTATAGACTTCACCATTTAGGGTCAAATGTAAGGTCACAAAAATCATCGACCTTGAGATTAATTCCATGATGGTCATTCTAACGACTGACAAAATACACTATGTAGAACCTGTTTGTATATTTCTCATTGAAATTAAAAGAAAAGTATGTTCTGGTGAATATTGTAAAGGGAAATTTCTGTGCAAATTTTGGTATTAATCATTCACCCTGATTTTCTTTTTTTATGTTAGGCAGCCTGGGAACTATAATTTTATGTATATGCCCTTCCCTGATGTAACATGACAAATGGGAGCTGTGGGGTACAAATGTACTCTTCATTTATGATGTCACATCAGGGGGCAATTTCACTAAATGGCTTCTCCCAGCTGTCTCAAAGCATAAAACAAAAAGAATAAGTAGCAATGAAACAAATGGCCAGTTAATCTGTCTTGGTGTTGGTTGAGGGACGAATGTTGCATAGGGTACCAGGAGAATTTCCTGCTTTTATTTCAATAGTGCCACAGGATCTTTTACACCCACGTGGACAGTCAGACAGGGCATCAATATAATGTCTCATTTGAAAGATATCGGGGGCAATTTTCTGACACCGGAGGAGGCGGGTTTGGAGTCGGGAAAATTAGAATCAATGAGATGGGGTTCGAAACCCGACTCCAACCCGCCTCCGTTGGATTTTGCCGGTGCCGGTTTTGGAGGTCGGGAAACGCTCCCGCCTCCAGCTGGCCATTGCGTTAATTAACGTCTGCAAATGCTTGTTAAGGGCCTCTCTAAGCCTATTTTGAGAGGCCCTCGTGAATTTCCCATCATTTCGACATGCTCCACACACCTCCTGAACCACGCCAGGTAAACCTGGTGGGTTGACTCGTGGGTGGCCTCCTCACTGCTGCAGGTCTAACAAGACCTCGTTTACTGCAGCAAGGATTACTTGCAGGTGCCAGACCCTGGCTTTAAAAGGTCTCTGAGCACTTTTAGAAGGTCTTCTGAAGTCGGAGGGGCTACAGCTTGACTCCATCAAATGTGGGACCTCCTGTGAAGACACTCGCCCTGCTTACAATGAGCGCTTTCCCAGAGGAGGCTTCTGCAAGCAGAATGGGAAACATTCATTTCCTTTCACCTTGGACCTCATGAGGATGAGGACCATCCAGGGCAGCAGCAGAACCAGGCAGCTCAGCAGCAACATCAGCAGGAGCCCCAACCTCCTGCTCAGCCACCTGATGCTGCACAGGGCAGAAGGCACCAGCACATCGAGGCACCTTGCCGCAGGAGATACCCCCCACAGAGGGTTTACAGACAAAGGATGAGCTACCTCAACATGAGTGAGCAGCAGTGCCAAAGGAGGTTGAGACTTTCGCGTGAGGTTGTCCGAGAGATCTGCGGTCTGCTGCAGCAAGACCTGGTGCCCAGAGGAATGGGTGGACACCCCTTGCCAGTGGTTGTCAAATTTACCACCGCACTCAACTTCTTTGCCTCCGGCTCCTTCCAGGGATCATCAGCAGAATCTCCCTGTCAGCCGCCCACAGGTGCATCACCCAGGTTACCGATGCCCTTTTTGCTAAGTCCCACAATTACTTCTAGTTCACAAGGGATCAAGCAAGTATAACTGCCTGTTTGGTTGGATTCACAAATATGGCAGGCATGCCAATGGTGCAGGGCGTCATTAGACTGCACACATGTGGCCCTTAGGGCGCCCCATCACAACCCAGCTATCTTTGTCAACCAAAAGGGCTTCCACTCCCTCAATGTACAGCTGGTGTGTAACCACAAGAAGGAGTTCTTGCATGTTTGCGCCATGTACCCTGGCAGTTGCCATGACTCTTTCATCCTGCGGCACTCTAATGTTCCTCTGCTTTTCAATCCACCAAACCAACTTAATGGATGGCTCCTTGGTGACAAAGGCTATCCCCTGAAGAAGTGGCTAATGATGCCGATCAGGAGGCCAGCTAATGAGGCTGAAGAGTGCTACAACGCCAGCCACATTTCGACCAGGTCCATCATAGAGCAGACCATTGGGTTACTGAAGATGCGGTTCCGTTGCCTTGACCGATCAGGTGGAGCCCTGCAGTATACACCATACAGGGTCTCCAGAATGGTCGTGGTCTGCTGTACACTGCACAACATCACACAGTGTCGTGGCTTGCAGCTTCCTGATGAGCAAGCGGCTCAGTTGCAGCCCTCCTCCTCAGAGGAGGAAGCTGAGGAGGAGGAGGAGCCGGAGGAGGTCAGCGCCGGTGTTTCAACCAGCGGCAATGGTAGGACACGAGCGCATGGTTGCCAGGGATGCAAGGGATGAACTTATCATGGCCAGATTTGTATAGGTTGGCCAAGTTGGCACATGTCCTTGGCTCCATGCTAGGACTTCATTGACAATGGACATGACTCTCTGGCCTCCTTTCAGTCAGGCCACCAACGTGACAACGCAAGTGTGGCGTTGCCCGCAATGTGGAAGCTGCCTAAAGCTAAGTAACAGATGGCATAATGCCAACATTTTGGCATCAAATCATGTTATTGCTTTCCAACAAGGATGGCATTTCATCAATACACAGAAACAGTCTCCCAATCTACACATAGATCTGGAGCTTATATCCCTTGCCAGCTGTACCCACACAGCCTTGGTTTCTTTGGCAGGCCTCTTCCTCCGAGATGAGTGGAAGAGCACTTCCATGCTAGTTCTCACCCCCTCAAACAACATTTGTAGCGCCTCATCTGAGAGCCTCGGGTAGGCCCTTGCCTTGGAATTGGATATACGTATCTCAAAAGATGTTGGAGGTGGTGCAGGAGAAGCAGAAATGCTGTGGAATGAGGCAAGGGAGCAAAAAGCCATAAAATCAGACACAAGCTGAAACCTGCCTCCATCTCTCCTCCAGTGAGAAAATCACCCCCATCAACTCCAACAATGCAACGTTCCCTCTATACTGCACATAAGTGGCAGTCTAGATTATATGCGCAACTCCTGGAATGGGGCTTGAACCTACAACCTCCTGGCAGAGAGGTGAGTGCTACCACTGAGTGAAGTTGACACTTTGAGTGGCTGAAAGACACTGGTGACAACTTTTCCTTGAGGTTTTCCAACTGAGAGGACAAGGAGATTACCTACTTGCAATCCTCTGTCTATCCATTTCTGTAGCTTACAAAGATAAAAGGAAAAATCTGCAAGTGCTGAAAGACAGAGAATGTTGGAAATACACAGCAGGCCAGTCATATCCAAAAAGAGAAAAAAACGGGGTAATGATTTTATCAGAACTGGAAAGCAAAGGTGAGTCCTTTTATTGGAATGACCAAAACAGAGATGGAGGCACGGGTAAAGGTCATTGGTCAAATATGCCAAATACTTGTGCAAAAGTCCCCTGTGCTACATTCACTCATTCCCATCTTGCTCCTATCAGGACTTTTTTTCTCTCACCAATTTCTTCCCTCTCCCTCTTCTAAAGACATCAAGGCCGCGATTTTACCATCGGCGATGGGTTGAAGTCGGGTTGGCTGTTCGGTGGGTTCCGGTCCCGCTGCCGGTTTCAGCCGCTCTGAATGAACTATTTTCCCTTAACTGGGCTTATTAAGTCCGTCGTGCGCGTTACCCGGCCCAATCAGTAGATTCGGGTCTGCTGCTTTCCTCTGCTGACGTCTTCCATTCAGCTGCATTTAAGGGGCCCATGCAGCCTTGTGGTTTTTCATTCATATTCTGATGCTTCTCAGTGCGGCAGATAGCGAGATGACTGCTTCAAGAGCAAAGGCCTCTCCAAGATTCGATGATGACTCCCTCCATGCTCTTGTGGAGGGAGTGAGAGGGCGCAAAGAGGTTCTGTTTTCCTCAAATGGACGGAGGTAGCCTCCTCAGCAAGCCAAGGCAGCCTGGTGCAAATTGCTGAGGAGGTTAGCACCAGGTCTTTGTACTCACGCACCTGGGTTCAGTGCCACAAAAGGTTCAATGATCTGCTATGCTCAGTAAAATTGAGTGTAACATCACACTTGCCGTCAATCTGCTCCCCATCTCCTCTCATCACCAGCACTCTGCATTGTCAACCTACTCCTGCACATCCCAATTTACCCTTACAATCCCTGCACCCTTAACCATCCCTCTGTGATGAAATATATTCCATTCATCACTGCCTGTTTTCTGTGTCTTCTAACTGCCTGCTTTCTGTGTCTTTTCCCTTCCCCCAGTCCTCATGTATTATGCATTGGAATGTGCTGGAACTGGTTGTGTGCAGGGCTCCGCCCATACCTGGCTCCTTTGTAATCTAACTTCAGTCCGGCATCAGCCTCCTGAAGGTAGACATCTCTCTATTTTACGTGTTATGTTCTGAGTTAATAAAAGCCTTACTTTTGTTCTGCTAACTTCGAGTCTCGGAATAATTGAGGCACATCAATTTTATTAACTCAATTTTCAACACTATGGATCAACTCCTGAAACCCGAACGTTTGGATTTGGATCAACATGCTCCGGACGCATCAGCACGCTTCGGACACTGGTTTGACTGTATGGAATTCTTCCTGGACAATTCCGCAGCCGTCAAAGACGCTACGGACACTGCGAAGATGAGACTCGGAATGCTACGGAATTGGGTAAGCCACCGGGTTTACCCCCTCATCCAAGACGCCGATACGTACCTGGCCGCCTGCAACACCTTAAAGGCGCATTACCAGCAGCCTACGAATGAGGTGTATGCTAGGCATCTACTCGCTACTCGCGCACAGCGACCTGGGGAATCGGTGGAGGAGTTCCTAAGCATCCTGAAAATGCTTGGCAAGGACTGTAAGTGCCGAGATGTAAAAGCCGCAGTGTACACCGACGAGCTTGTTCGCGATGCCTTTATCACAGGCCTCAGCTCCACTCACATCCGGCAAAGACTGCTGGAAAAAACGGGGTTGGACCTGAAACAGGCTGCGGACACCGCGCGGTCCCTGGAGATGGCCCAGAGAAACTCGGACGCCTACTCTTCAGCCCGCGCCGCCCACGCCGCCACGTGTGCGCCGAGGGCGCCGCCATCTTGGAAGGCATCTTCCCCGCCCGGCAGCCCGACACCGGCGGGGCCCAGCTCTCCCCCCAGAAGCCCTACGACAGCCGCGACGCGTCAAGGACCCAACTGCTACTTCTGCGGGCAGCCAAAGCACACCAGAAACCTGTGCCCGGCGAAAGGCACCACCTGCTTTAAGTGCGGTAAGAAGGGGCACTTCGGGAAGGTGTGCAGAGGGAACCCCGCCGGAAAACCAACCGCCGGAAAACCCGCCACCGCCGCGTGTGCGCCGTGGGAGCGGCCATCTTGGACGCCATCTTGCCCGACCTCGTGGGGTCCGCCATCTTATGAGCAGACAGCGTGGACGCCATCTTGTCTCGATCAGGGCCCTACAGTGGCATCGGTCACAGTGGACCAGACCAGGCCGCATCCGCTATCCAAATCAATGGTGGACATCGAGGTAAACGGGTGCCGGGTTAAATGCTTAATTGACAGTGGAAGCACGGAGAGTTTTATCCACCCTGAACTGGCACAACAACTCTCCCTAAAGGTGGTCCCTGCTCAGGGTACCATCTCTATGGCCGATAAAACCCAGACATCGACCATTCTGGGTTACTGCACGGTACAATTGTGCGTTAACGGAACTGTGTATGATAATTTTAAAGTATTAATCATGAAGAATCTATGTGCGAGCGTGATCTTGGGTTTGGATTTCCAGTGCAACCACCAAAGCATCACGCTCAAGTACGGTGGGTCCCAGCCGCCCCTCACAGTGTGCGGTCTGGCTACCCTGAAGGTAAAGCCGCCTTCGCTATTCGCGAACCTTACCCCTAACTGCCGGCCAATAGCGACCAAAAGCAGGAGGTACAGCTGGGAGGACAGGCGGTTTATCGCGACCGAGGTAGACAGGCTCCTGAAAGAGCGCATTATTGAACACAGCAACAGCCCGTGGCGCGCCCAAGTGGTAGTGGTAAGGGGTAGCGAGAAGAAACGGATGGTGATCGACTATAGTCAAACGATCAACAGGTACACCCTACTAGACGCCTACCCGCTACCCCGAATATCAGAAATGGTGAACCAAATCGCCCAATACCGGGTGTTCTCCACCATCGACCTCAAGTCAGCGTACCACCAGCTCCCTATCAGACCAGAGGACCGCCCGTACACCGCCTTCGAGGCGAACGGACGCCTCTACCAATTCCTCAGAGTCCCCTTTGGGGTGACGAACGGGGTCTCGGTCTTTCAGAGGGAGATGGATCGCATGGTCGATGACCACCACTTGCAGGCAACCTTCCCCTACCTCGACAACGTCACCATCTGCGGTCACAACCAGCAGGATCACGACTCGAACCTCGAGAGGTTCCTGAAAACCGCACAAAAACTCAACCTCACCTATAACGAGGACAAGTGCGTTTTCAACACCACGCGCCTCTGCATACTGGGCAGCGTGGTGGAGAATGGGGAAATCGGACCAGACCCCGACCGATTGCGCCCCCTACGGGAGCTGCCCCTGCCCAACACTCCCAAAGCCCTGAAAAGGTGCCTGGGGTTATTTTCTTACTATTCCCAATGGGTCCCCAACTACTCCGACAAAGCCCGCCCCCTCTTGAAAGCATCCTCTTTTCCGCTCTCTGCTGAGGCCCACGCCGCCTTCAAAAGCATTAAGCAGGATATTGAGCGGGCCACGCTACAGGCAGTGGACGAGAACACTCCATTTCAAGTGGAAAGTGATGCGTCCGACTTCGCCTTAGCGGCCACCCTCAACCAGGCGGGGCGGCCCGTAGCTTTCTTCTCGAGGACCCTCCAAGGCCCCGAGATCAGACACTCCTCCGTGGAAAAGGAGGCCCAAGCCATCGTGGAGGCAGTGCGCCACTGGCGCCACTACCTAGCCGGCAAACGCTTCACCCTACTTACCGACCAGCGATCGGTAGCGTTTATGTTCAACAATAAACAGAGGGGGAAGATTAAAAATGATAAGATTCTTAGGTGGCGGATCGAGCTCTCCACTTTCGAGTACGACATCATTTACCGGCCAGGGGCCCTTAACGAATCCCCTGACGCCCTCTCACGAGGGATGTGTGCCAGCGCCACCGAGGATCGGCTACAGACCCTCCACAACGACCTCTGCCACCCAGGGGTCACGCGGCTGTTCCACTTCATAAAGTCCCGTAACTTACCCTACTCGATTGAGGAAGTTCGGTCTCTGACCAGGAACTGCCGCACTTGCGCTGAGTGCAAGCCTCGGTTCTACCGCCCAGATAGAGCCCACTTAATCAAAGCTACACGGCCCTTCGAGCGGCTCAGCTTAGATTTCAAGGGCCCCCTCCCGTCCGTCGACCGCAATGTTTACTTCCTGAACATTGTGGACGAATACTCCCGTTTCCCATTCGCCTTCCCCTGCCCAGACATGACCAGCGCCACGGTCATTAAATGCCTCAACAGCCTGTTCTGCCTGTTCGGTATGCCGAGCTATATCCACACGGATAGGGGGGCGTCCTTCATGAGTGAAGAGCTACGCCAGTACATGCTGTCCAAGGGGATCGCCACGAGCCGTACCACCAGCTACAACCCCCGGGGTAACGGCCAGGTGGAGCGAGAGAACGGGACAGTGTGGAAAGCAGTCACTCTAGCTCTAAGGACCAAGGGCCTCCCTATCTCCCGCTGGCAGGAAGTCCTCTCGGATGTGCTCCATTCGATACGGTCGCTATTGTGTACGGCCACTAATACCACGCCTCATGAACGAATGTTTGTCTTTCCCCGGAAATCCACCTCGGGCGTATCCATGCCGTCATGGCTCTCCACCCCAGGTCCGGTACTCGTGCGAAGGCATGTGAGGGGCCACAAGACGGACCCTCTCGTGGAGCCAGTACACCTACTCCACGCCAACCCCCAATACGCATATGTCCGGCACGCCGACGGAAGGGAGGACACCGTGTCCATAAAAGACGTCGCCCCAGCCGGCATCAACAACAACCACGGCAATAGCAGCGACGACGATCACAGCAACCCTTACCCACCCACTATTCTTTCATCACCCCCGGAAGAACATCGACCAACGGCACCCCCACCAACTACCCCTTCAACAACCCCGGCGGCACCCCCGGCAGAGACCCAGGAGGCTACCGGGGACACCCAGCCGACACCCGCGGCACCACAACAGCCACGTCGGTCGCAGAGGACTATCAAACCCCCGAACAGACTAAATCTATAGAAGGGGTGAATGTGATGAAATATATTCCATTCATCACTGCCTGTTTTCTGTGTCTTCTAACTGCCTGCTTTCTGTGTCTTTTCCCTTCCCCCAGTCCTCATGTATTATGCATTGGAATGTGCTGGAACTGGTTGTGTGCAGGGCTCCGCCCATACCTGGCTCCTTTGTAATCTAACTTCAGTCCGGCATCAGCCTCCTGAAGGTAGACATCTCTCTATTTTACGTGTTATGTTCTGAGTTAATAAAAGCCTTACTTTTGTTCTGCTAACTTCGAGTCTCGGAATAATTGAGGCACATCACCCTCTCTCTCTATGTACAGAATCACTTCACCATTCTACTATGCACCCCTCACACTCGCTATCACTGTTATGCTATGACAACAACTAACAATGCACAGGGAGGGCTCCTCTCCAAGCGCTCATACTCCCATGCCACTGCAGAGCCCTCGGTCAGAGCCCCAGATTCTTCACCCAACTGAGATGGTCATCTCAGCCCCTGCACAGCAACAGGAGGAGCAGACTGTTGCTGAGCCCTCCCAGGCTCCCCAACCCAGAGGACACCCGCCAAAGGTGTCGAAGCAGGCGCAGCATGAAAGTGAGCAAGGTGCCTCAACACCTGCTGAAGCCACAGGGGAAGCATCACGTAGAAGCACGCGTAAGAGAAAGTTAACACACAAATAGTCACAAGGGTAGTCATTTGGGTGTTTTGATCTAATACAAAGTGAAGATTCTCATCGTTATTTAAATTGTAATAAAGAAATGCGATGGCAAAGATTCAAATAGATGGCCCATGTGTGCCCAGAAATGGAAGTGTCACAGTGAGGGGTGAGGGCGCCTTTCATCTGAAATGATGGTGGGGAGAGTGATAGGGACCCACAGTTTATTGTACAGATGCTGTATGGTGTGTTAAGAAGGTCGGCCAAACACTTATTTCCATGTGGCAGCCACATGTGTTTGCTTCGTAAACTTACGCGAATCTGGCATGGATTAGTGCATCCCTTGCCTCACGACCAGCAATGTGCTCGCATGCTGGTGGAACTGGCACATCCACCTCGGCAAGGTCTTCCTCCTCCTCATCTGAGGAGGCTGTGCGCTGAGCCACTTATTCCTCAGGCAGCGGTAAGCCACGCTGCTGTGCGATGTTGTGCAGTGCACAGCAGACCACAATGATTCTGGAGACCCTGGCTGGTGAGTACTGTAGGGTTCCACCAAATCTGTCGAGGCATCTGAATCGCATTTTGAGCAAACCGATGGTTTGCTCTATGATGCTTCTGGTGGAAATGTGGCTCACATTGTAGCGCTCCTCAGCTTCGTTTGATGGCCTCCCGATCGGTGTCATTAGCCATGTCTTCAGGGGATAGCCTTTGTCTCCAAGTAGCCATCCGGAAAGTTGGGTTGGCGGATTGGACAGCTGAGGGACAGTAGACTGCCACAGGATGAACTCATCATGGCAACTGTCCGGGACCTTGGCACAAACATGCATAATATTCTTCCTGTGGTTACACACCAGCTGGACGTTAAGGGAGTGGAAGCCCTTGCGGTTGACAAATACAGCTGGGTGTGATGGGGTGCCCTAATGGCCACATGTGTGCAGTCTACGACGCCCTGCACCCTTGGGAAGTCTGCCATATTTGCAAAGCCAACTGCACGCGTGGTTACACTTGTTTCATCCGTGGAAAAGTGGATGTAATTGTGCGACTTTGCAAAGAGGGCATCGGTAACCTGTGTGATGCAAGTGTGTGCAGCCGACTGGGAGATGTCACTGATGTCTGCTGTTGATCCCTGGAAGGACCCTGAAGCAAAAAAGTTGAGTGCGGTGGTGACTTTGACCGCCACTGGTAAGGAGTGTTCACACGCTCCTCTGGGCTCCAGGTGTTGGTGCAACATTGTGCAGATGTCAGCGACTACCTCTCGCAAAAGTCTCAGTCTCCTTTGGCACTGCTGCTCACTCATATTGAGGAAGCTCATCCTCTGCCTGTAAACCCTGTGTTGGGGGTACCTCCTGCGGCGCGGTGCAGCCCTGCGCTGACGCCCTCTGCCCTGTGCAGCATCAAGTGGCTAAGGAGGAGATTGCTGCTCCTGTTGTGCCTCATTCTGCTGCTGCCGCAGCTGCTCCTCCTCCGATTCTGAGGACCAGGATGAGAGGGTATGAATGGTTCCCATTCCGCTGGTATATATCTCTGTTGAGGAATAGATGTTATAAGTGCTCAGTCAATGTGAGGAGAGGGTTTTCCAAGGCGGTCACAGTGCTAATGGATCTCAGCTTAAACACTTACAAGCTCAATAGACCTGCAAAATGTGTTCCAAAACTTCAAAGCATAATGTTCTGGCATCTGAAAGTCAGCCATGTTACAGGTCTGCTTTTATGCTGCAGGAGCAGCTGTCAAGAATTCAGCTACTTGCTGAACACGGTACAATCAGCTGGGGTGTTTGGTACACGATGTGCAACACGCTGAAAATGTAGTAAAATGGGAAGAACCTGTTAAAATGGGATTATGTAGGCAGTTAACAAGCTGTTAACTGCCTTACGTGCCTCTCCCGTCGCTTGGTGTCAGGTCTGATCGGGACTTACAGACTCAACACTTTGCAAAGTTGCGTGGAGGCGGGATAGTGGCGGGTTCACAACCCGCCGTCAATCATTTAGATTTTCACTCCTGACCCGCCTCCAAACCCGCCCTCTGAGCGCCAGCAAAATCGTGGCCCAAGTCTTTGCTAGTTTAAAGTTCCATGGATGCTACTTGCCAATCAGTACCTCACCCAAGTGGCAATTATTCATGACTGAGCCTTGAGAGTGTCTGCCAGCAGGCAATATTTCAGGAAGGGCATCACAGTCAAGCTGAAGCTTGTCCTCACCCAGCATCCACACACTCACATTTTCAGTAGCTGTTGCTGGACAGTGGTCGGGAGACGGAACATTGGCCAATTTTCACTTCCCTAACACGGGGATCAGTGGTAATGTCCCTACCACGGCTAACTGTAGCACAGTCTGGAGATTCAACCTAGGAATTTTGTGGCTGTATGGTTCAGTTACTCACTGGCTAAAATCAGTGAGTCATCAGTATTTTGAGACTTTAAACAGGAAAAAAAGTTTTAGATTTGCCTTCAGTTCATAAACACTATTTGGTGCAGTAATCTGTTCTCTGCAGTCTGGGCAAGCAGACTAAGATATTCATTATTAAAAAAATCTAATTTACCATTGTTCATTAATATATAACTTGACCTTTTTCTAATTGTAGAGGAGCATCAAGCAAATTAAATGTGACTGCACCTGCACCCTCCTGTCTGGCGTATCAGCTACAAGGCAGTGATATAAGATACCATCTTCCACTGAAACAATTATTGGTAAGCATTTAGATCACTTGAATAGCCATAGAAAAACCTTTTAGGTAAACCGCAAAGAATCAGTCACAATATAGTGTAAGGCAATGGACTGTCAAACAAAAAATATTGTAGAGGGGTGTGGCAAACTGCTCTTAAACCTCGACTGCATTATAACAGAAAATAGACTTATTGCGATAGATGCATTCTTCTATCAGCAGCGATGGTTTAAATTTTTTAAAATTTGTTTATGGGATGCGGGTGTCGCTGGCGAGGCCAGCATTTTATTGCCCATCTCTAATTGCCCTTGAGAAGGTGGCGGTGAGCTGCCTTCTTGAACCGCTGCAGTCTGTGTGGTGATGGTACTCCCGCAGTGCTGTTAGGTAAGGAGTTCCAGGATTTTGACCCAGCGACGATGAAGGATCGGCGATATACTTCTAAGTCAGGATGGTGTGTGACTTGGAGGGGAACTTGGAGGTGGTGGTGTTCCCATGCGCCTGCTGCCCTTGTCCTTCAAGCTGGAAGAGGTCACGGGTTTGGGAGGTGTTGCCAAAGAAGCCTTGGCAAGTTGCTGCAGTGCATCCTGTAGATGGTACACACTGCAGCCATGGTGCGCCGGTGGTGGAGGGAGTGAATGTTTAAGGTGGTGGATGGGGTGCCAATCAAGCGGGCTGCTTTGTCCTGGATGGTGTCGAGCTTCTTAAGTGTTGTTGGAGCTGCACTCATCCAGGCAAGTGGAGAATATTCCATCACACTCCTTACTTGTGCCTTGTAGATGGTGGAAAGGCTTTGGGGAGTCAGGAGGTGAGACACTCGCCACAGAATACCTAGCCTCTGACCTGCTCTTGTTGCCACAGTATTTATGTGGCTGGTCCAGTTAAGTTTCTGGTCAATGGTGACCCCAGGATGTTGATGGTGGGGGATTTGACGATGGTAATGCTGTTCAATCTCAAGGGGAGATGGTTAGACTCTCGCTTGTTGGAGATAGTCATTGCCTGGCACTTCTGTGGTGCGAATGTTACCTGTCACTTATCAGCCCAAGCCTGAACATCGTCCAGGTCTTGTTGCATGCGGGCATGGATTGCTTCATTATCTGTGGAGTTGTGAATGGCACTGAACACTGTGCAGTCGTCAGCGAACATCCCCATTTCTGACCTTATGTTGGAGGGAAGGTCATTGATGAAGCAGCTGAAAATGGTTGGGCCTAGGACTCTCCCCTGAGGAACTCCTGCAGCACTGTCCTGGGTCTGTGATGATTGACCTTCAACCACCACAACCATCTTCCTTTGTGCTAGGTATGACTCAAGTCAGTGGAGCGTTTCCCCCCCGATTCCCATTGACTTCAGTTTTACGAGGACTCCTTGATGCCACACTCGGTCAAATGCTGCCTTGATGTCAAGGGCAGTCACTCTCGCCTCACCTCACCTCTGGAATTCAGCTCCTTTGTCCATGTTTGGACCAAGGCTGCAATGAGGTCGGGAGCCGAGTGGTCTTGGCGGAACTCAAACTGGGCATCAGTGAGCCGGTTATTGGTGAGTAAGTGTCGCTTGATAGCACTGTCTGACACCTTCCATCACTTTGCTGATGATTGAGAGTAGACTGATGGGGTGGTAATTTGTCCTGCTTTTTGTGGACAGGATATAGCTGGGCAGTTTTCCACATTGTCAGGTAGATGCCAGTGTTGTAGCTGTACTGGAACAGCTTGGCTAGAGGCGCAGCTAGTTCTGGAGCACAAGTCTTAAGCATGATAGCCGGGATGTTGTCAGGGCCCATAGCCTTTGCTGTATCCAGTGCACTCAGCCATTTCTTGATACCACGTGGACTGAATCGAATTGGCTGAAGACTGGATTCTGTGATGGTGGGGACCTCAGGAGTAGGCTGATATGGATCATCCACTCGGCACTTCTGGCTGAAGTTGGTTGCAAAAGCTTCAGCCTTGTCTTTTGCACTCACATGTTGGGCTCCACCTTCATTGAGGATGGGGATATTCATGGAGCCTCCTCCTCCCGTGAGTTGTTTAATGGTCCACCACCATTCACGACTGGATGTGGCAGGACTGCATAGCTTTGATCTGATCCGTTGATTGTGGGATCGCTTAGCCCTGTCTATAGCATGCTGCTTCCGCTTTTTAGCATGCATGTAGTCCTGTGTTGCAGCTTCCCCAGGTTGGCACCTCATTTTTAGGTATGCCTGGTGCTGCTCCCGGCATGCTCTTCTACACTCCTTATTGAAACAGGGTTGGCCCCCTGGCTTGATGGTAATGGTAGAGTGAGTGATATGCCGGGTCATGAGGTTACAGATTGTGATGGAAAACAATTCTGCTGCTGCTGATGGCCCACAGCGCCTCATGGATGCCCAGTTTTGAGCTGGTAGATCTGTACTGAATCTATCCCATTCAGCACAGTGGTAGTGCCACACAACACGATGGAGGATGCCCTCAGTGTGAAGACGGGACTTCGTCTCCACAATGACTGTGCGGTGGTCAGTGCTACCAATACTGTCATGGACAGATGCATCTGCGACAGGTAGATTGGTGAGGACGAGGTCAAGTAGGTTTTTCCCTCGTGCTGGTTCTCTCGCCACCTGTTATGTCCTTCAGGACTCAGCCTGCTTGGTCAGTAGTGGTGCTACTGAGCCACTCTTGGTAATGGACATTGAAGTCCCCACCCAGAGTACATTCTGTATCCTTGCTACTCTTGGTGCTTCTTCCAAGTGGCGTTCAACATGGAGGAGTACTGATTCATCAGCTGAGGGAGAGCGGTAGGTGATAATCAGCAGGAGGTAACCTTGCCCATGCTTGACCTGAAGCCATGAAAATTCATGGAGTCCAGAGTCAATGTTGAGCACTCCCAGGGCCACCCCTTCCGGATTGTCTACCACTATGCCGCCACCCCAGATGGATCTGTCCTAGGTGGGACATGACATTCCCAGGGATGGTGATGGAGGAGTTTGGGACATTGGCTGAAAAGTATGAATCTGTGAGTATGACTATGTCAGGCTGTTGCTTGACTAGTCCGTGCGACAGCTCTCCCAATTTTGGCACAAGTACCCAGATGTTGGTGAGGAGGACTTTGCAGAGTCAACTGGGCTGGGTGTGCTGTTGCCGTGTCCATAGCCGTGCCTCTAGCCAAGCTGTTCCAGTACAGCTACAACACTGGCATTGTTATTGTCTTTCTTTCAAAGACTTCCTTCCTCGTCAGATTACTTGGTCAGTTTGCATCATTTGGATTGTAATATGTAAGGGATATGTAAATTTAAGTATTTCCTGATTATTTTCCTCCTAACTTTGTTTCATCACTGAGCAGTGTTGGAGGCATCACAGCATGTATCCTGGCTGCAGCTGAAGTGTGGCCTGAGGACACAAGAGGTCTAAGAAGAAAGAGGGATTTGATACCCACACAGAAAATGCGTACTTTTTCCCTTGGCAGTTCTTCAACACAGAGAAGTGTTTTTCTAATAGATATGTTATTTTCTTTTAAGTAACACTCTGATCTTGCACTCCATTACTATGCAGCCAAGTGTTGAAATGAATGAGGGATACCTGACCAGCTGGCCTGGGCACATAAGTGGAGAGATTGTTCAACATAAACGAAAGCTTCAGCCATCAAATGTCGACAGACACCATGGGTAAGAGAGACAATTATGTTCATAGAGACTGTTAAAGCTTATAATGGGAAGAGATTACCCCTTTTAAATATAAAATTGTAAATAGGAAGTTAAATGACATGCCATTGGAGCTCAGTTGATCAGTGCCCTCCCTCGTATGAACTCAGGTACAATCCATGTCTGTGCTGATTTAACTCATCTTAGCTTGGGTGACAGTTGGGTGCTACAATTGGCTTCTGTGTACCTGGGCTAGGGAGGCAAAACAACATGCAGGATTCCCACTGGAAAGATAGGAACAGGAGCAGGCCATTCAGCCCCTTGAGCCTGTTCCACTAGTCAATTAGATCATGGCTGATCTGTACCTTAACTCTATTTGCCCAACTTTTATCCATATCCCTTGATCTATAAGAAATATGAGCAGGAGTAGGCCATACGGCCCCTCGAGTCTGCTCTGCCGTTCAATAAGGTCATGGCTGATCTACCTCAACTCCTTTCCTGCCGTAACCCCATATCTCTTGATTCCGTTAGTATCCAAAAATCTATCGACCTCAGTCTTGAATATACTCAACAATTGAGCATCCACAGCCGGCTGGGGTAGAGAATTCCAAAGATTCACACAACCCTCTGAGTGAAGAAATTTCTCCTTGATGCTGTTACCTAATTGTCGATCTCAGTGTTGAGAATTTTAATTGCCCCAGCATCCACAACATTTTGGGGGAGATAATTCCATATTTTCACTACCCTTTGTGTGGATAAATGCTTCCTGATTTCCCTTCTGAATGGCCTAGCTCTAATTCTAAGATTGTGCCCTCTTGTTCTGTATTCCCCACCAGAGGAAATAGCGTCTCTGTGTCTACTCTATCGAATCCTTTCATCATTTTAAACATCTTAATTAGATCACCCCTCAACCTTCTAAACTCAAGGGAATACAACCCAAGTTTATGCAATCAGCCATCAATAATTTAACCCTTTAAACCCTGGCCTTCTGATCACTATCTAAGGAGGTGCATGTGCATGGGCATCAGGTAAGGACAGAATTGAGCTCTGGTTTAATGTCCCATTCCCGTAGTCACAAAGCCTGCCAATGCTCACTGTCTATAACTACACATGAAGAATGGGTAGTTGGGCAAGGTACTGGAGGCCATGAATGGAAATGTATCCCAGCTTGAGTTAGCACCTTTAGGAAAGTTGGGGTGGAATTCTGATATGACAACTTTCAATCAAGCTGCCTAATGTAAGAATCTCTAAATTCCTTTTTAATTGATGTTCATTTGATAAGCTTTTGTCCTGTAATATAATTTAATTATAAGATTAAGCATCATTAGATATTAAGTCCATGGTGATTTTATAGTTTCAGGCCTGCTGTATTGATAGTTATAATTCTACTGGTTAGATTTATCAATATATAAATTAACATTTACATTTGTGTTTGCAATATAGAAAATGCTTTCTGTTATATTGCCACAATAGATCTGGTGATGTAAATTAATATTGATTTTACTCCAATGTAATTTGTTCTGCTATAATCTATATCTGATTGTAAATTTTCAAAAGTACAATAAAAATCTTAACTACAACTGCAACCACCAGAAAAATACAATACCAATGTATTGCACAAATCTTTTATAATGCTTTTCTTTGGTAATGTACATTTTTTAAAGTGTCAATTTTTCCTTCAAAATCTATATTTTTGATGAATCTTTGTGCTTGAGATCCATGTTTAAGAAATCGACACAGGGCACCGAGTCAAAGAGATGGCCCACAAGCTTCTATGCACTTGTGTGCAAAACTGACGTCAGCACCTTCATGCTGAATTATGTTCCTGGGCCTGGAGGACTGGAAAAGGATTTTGACCAGTCAGGGAGCAGCCTTTACCAGTCCTTCATGCCCAGCAATTTCAAGGAGCTGAAGAATTGTCTTCCAATCCACGTACTGCTTTAGTAATCCCAGCTACGTCACTCCTGCTGCCCATGTTCACAGAGGAACATCTTTTGTCCTCCCTCACTAAGGTTTCAAAATGGGGGAACCACAGACAATCTGTCTATGGGATAGAGACAAATGATTGTGTTCAGAAACCAATGAAGTTACTTTAAAGGTTGGTACAGCTAATTTAGAATGTTAATATATGCAAATTGATAATTAGAGTTCTACGGGGAGTACTTGACGTTTCGAAAAGACAGGCAGAATGGAAAAGGAGTGGAGTAGCCCTGATAATAAAGGATGACATAAGGGCAGTAGAGAGAAAGGATCTCTTTTCAGAAGATCAGGAAGTAGAATTAGTATGGGTGGAGATAAGGAATAACAAGGGGCAGAAAACACTGGTGGGAGTAGTATATAGGCCCCAAACAGTAGCTATACCGTTGGACAGAATGTTAATCAAGAAATAGTAGGAGCTTGCAACAAAGGTAATACAATAATCGTGGGGGACTTTAATCTTCATATAGACTGGACAAATCAAATTGGCAAAGGTAGTCTGGAGGATGAGTTCATGGAATGCATTCGTGACAGTTTCCTGGAACAATACGTCATGGAACCAACCAGGGAGCAGGCTATTTTAGATCTTGTATTGTGTAATTAGACAGGGTTAATTAGCAATCTTATAGTAAAGGATCCTCTGGGGTAGAGTGATCATAATATGATAGAATTTCACATTAAGTTTGAGAGTGACTTGCCTAAGTCCAAAACTAGAGTCTTAAACTTAAATAAAGCCATTTACATAGGTATGAGGGGCAAGCTGGCTAAGGCAGATTGGAAAAATAGATTAAAAGGTATGGCGGTAGATAAGCAGTTGCTAGCATTTAAAGAAATATTTCATAATTCTCAACAAAAATACACTCCATTGAGAAACAAAAACTCCATGGGAAAAGTGATCCATCTGTGGCTAATTAAAGAAGTTAAGGATAGCATTAGATTGAAAGAAGAAGCTTATAATGTTGCAAAGAATAGTAGTAAGCCTAAGGATTGGGAGAGTTTCAGAAACCAGCAAAGGATGACCAAAAAATTGATAAAAAGGGATAAAATAGAATGAGAGAAAACTAACAAGAAATATAAAATCAGATTGTAAGAGCTTCTACAAGTACGTAAAAAGGAAAAGAGTAGCAAAAGTAAATGTTTGTCCCTTAGAGGCTGAGACAGGAGAAATTATTATGGGGAATAAGGAAAAATTTGTATCTGTTTTCACAGTAGAAGACACAAAAAGCATACCAAAAATGGTGGGGAACCAAGGGTCTAATGAGGGTGAGGAACTTAATGTAATTAATACAAGTAGAGAAAAAGTACTGGAGAAACTAATGGGACTAAAAGCCGACATATCCCCTGGACCTGATGGCCGACATCCTAGGGTTCTAAAAGAGGTGGCTGAAGAGATAGTGG
The DNA here is from genome assembly GCF_052327205.1 of Somniosus microcephalus. Lineage (NCBI taxonomy): Eukaryota > Metazoa > Chordata > Chondrichthyes > Squaliformes > Somniosidae > Somniosus > Somniosus microcephalus. The sequence goes on along the minus strand of NC_140992.1, from coordinate 208,127,907 downwards.
ATGCATTGGTTTTGATCTTCCAAAATTCCCTAGATTCTAGAAAGGTCCCAGCGGATTAGAAGGTACCAAATGTAACATCGCTATTCAAGAAAGGAGGGAGAGAGAAAACGGCCAGTTAGCCTGACACCAGTCATCAGGAAAATATTGGAATCCATTGTTAAGGAAGTGGTATCGGGGCACTTAGAAAATCATAACATGATTAGGCAGAGTCAACATGGTTTTATGAAAGGGAAATCATGTTTGACAAATTTATTAGAGTTTTTTGAGGATGTAACTAGCAGGGTAGATAAAGGGGAACCAGTGGATGTAGTATATTTAGATTGCCACAAAGCTTTTCTTGCAAGGGGGTTGGAGTATAAGAGTAAGGAAGTCTTGCTACAATTGTACAGAGTCTTGGTGAGACCACACTTGGAGGACTGTGCACAGTTTTGGTCTCCTTATCTGAGGAAGGATATACTTGCGTTGGAGGTGATGCAACGAAGGCTCACTAGATTGATTCCTGGGATATGAGAGCTGTCCTATGATGAGAGATTGTGTAGAATGGACCTATACTCTCTGGAGTTTAGAAGAATGAGAGGTGATCTCATTGAAACATACAAGATTCTGAAGGGAATTGACAGGGTAGATGCTGAGAGGTTGTTTCCCCTGGCTGGAGTGTCTAGAACTAGGGGGCATAGTCTCAGGATAAGGGGTAGGCTATTTAAGACCGAGATAAGGAGGAATTTCTGCACTCAGAGGGTTGTGAATCTTTGGAAATCTCTGCTCCAGAGGGCTGTGGATGCTGAGTCTTTGGGTATATTCAAGGCTGAGATAGATAGATTTTTGGACTCTAGGGGAATCAAGGGATATGGAGATCAGGCAGGAAAGTGGAGTTGAGGTCGATGATCAGTCATGATCTTATTGAATGGCGGAGCAGATTTGAGGGCCGTATGGCCTACTCCTGCTTCTATTTCTTATGTTCTTATGTTCTAATTCAGTTGGTTAGCGGCAGCAGCTGACGTTAACGGGGCACTGATGCAATAGCGCCGGGGCGAGGCAAATCCAGCGCCGCATGGCAAATCCGGTCCCCCCATTGCGCTGCTGGTACGAGGTACCGCCGGGGACTTCAATGCCAGGCAGATCGTGATGTCAGTGAGTGTGCAACGTTCACTGGCTGCCTGATCTGCAAAATTGATTTTTGCCACCTACCTTAACGCCTCGACCAAACAGCGACAGGGAGAGGAGGCGTCAAGCAGGCAGAAGCCGGCTCCAGGGACGTTTCTTACAGGGATCATGAGTAATGAGCCCCAACTGTCAGGTTAGTGGAGTTTCAGTGCTTTTTTGTCAGTTTGACATTGTGCAACAGTTTAATTCAGTAACTTAAAGGTTCTTCTGTATCAGGAGTGCAGTGGTGGCTCTTACAAGGAGTGTTGTGGTAACTAAAAAGTAGTTTCATTTATTCTTAAAAAAATATCAAAGTGCTACACTTGGCTTACATTAATGGGGGCTGTACTAGCAGTTGACCTGGCCCTCCAAGATCTATGGCGGAGGCAGCGAAAAAGACTGGAACATGTGACCAGAGGGAGGAGGAGGACCATCAGGGCTCCCAATAGGAGGCCTCACCCTCTGAGGGTATTCCGTGTGTAGAGATTAACTTATCTCTCTGGTCTTTCAAATAATCAGTATCGAGTGCAAACCAATATGGTGGGTATATTGGCCCAGAAATTTGGGTCGGGGGCTTCCCGCGGGTGCAAGCCCCCGACCTGCATTTACCTAGCGCGTCGGCAGTTGAGGCCTGGGCCTGCGTGCATTTCTGGTCTGTGGCCCGCTGCAGCTCCCGGCGCGCTGTGCTTGCATGATCCAGCGGCGTAGTTAGTGCGATGAGCCGGCTGGGATCACGTGAGCACTGGGCAACCAATCAGAGGTTGCAAAAGTTCATTCATGAGTTTGATAGTAAGAACTGTCAAACTCATGAAAACTCCGGGCGCCCAAAACAGTACTTAAACTTCAAATAAAAGTTAAAAAAAATCCCACGAATTAAATGAACTATTAATAACTGTAAAAAACGAATTTAAACAATTAATCAAATTTTTGAAAAAAATTATTTTTTTAAAAATCTGGTCTAGAAATACACTTACCTTACTGTAAAGTCTTTAAAAATAATAAACCTGTGGAAAAAAATGTCTAACTTTAATAGACCACTTACCTTTTAAAACTAAGTACTTACGTCTGGTTTTTAAATGTGCAAAAAGTACAGGCCTTCACGCACGGGCAAACCTGTCAAAAAAACGGAAGTTCAACGCGCACGCGCTGCCTCATACGTTGCACGCGTTTCACCTCTTAACCCCTTCGTTCAGGGGACAGGAAGTGCCGTTTTCCCGTGCATGCGCTGTGCATGCAAGAAACCGACACTTCCTTCGGGTCCACGCGTGGGTATTCCGTCCGTACTCACACGTTGGGACCCGAATTTCTGGGCCATTGTGTTTAATCGGAGTTTAGGACGGAATATAACACACTAGTTATACCGCAAAAACATACGACCGTGACAAGCAGCTGGACCCGATTGGGCTGACGAACACAAACAACTCTTATTTGTTCTCCTTCTTGTCTCACGTGTCTCTCTCTCTCTCTCTCTCTCTCTCTCTCTCAACTACCCAAGAGTGTTAGACTATGGTCAGCGTGGGCCCACCCTCCGAAGAGTGTTAGACCACCGATTTCACTCTTGGGAACCCTCCGCTCCACAGTCTCTGCTAAGGGGTTTTCGGGTCTTGCTTTTATTCTCTTTTTAAGGGTGGGCTTGGAATAAATTATTGACGAGACCATTTAACCTATAGAGGTTCCCCTTAAAACAAGGTGCACTATGGTATGTCGAGTTCTTTGTCTAAACCATGGAAAAAGGCCAACTCTCCTGTTAACTCCCACCTGTCAGGGGTCCTCTCACAACCATTACACATGCTTTCTGTACTTAACGAATCATGGCCTTACAGCAGACTGAGGATGGCTTCCCTTATTTCATTCAGCCCTTTCCTTTCAAAGCAATAGTCTCTTATCTCATCCTGTCTTGTCCCCCCTGGTGCAGCCCAAAGGCCCAAACCAGAGCTGTCTTACTCAACCAGCTGCTATCTAAACTATCTCCCCTTAATCTAACAGACTATTCCATTCTGAGATGGTACCTTAACTCCCATAAACTCCTTTTCTTCTAGGTCCTTTATACTAATTAACTTTTACATATCTTCGCAAGCAGTTCTGTTAAACGAACTCCAATTCCTACCTTAGCATTATAATATGGTTATTAGCAATAATGGAAGAAACATAGGTTGGGTCTTAGTTGGCCGAATTAAAGATACATTAAACAGAGTCAAAGTTCTAACTTACAAACAACAGACAGCTAGCCTGTTGTTAACTGGCATGGCTATATTGTGGGCCCCTGTGTGGGATGTTATGCATCAGCTAATCTAACTAATGGAAGTCAAACTCTAATACAAGCTTCCAGAAAACTGAAACTTATGCAGTCCCAGTAAAACATAACTTATACATTAACCCCTTACTTGTCTCAAGCAAAAACATACAATCATTTAAACACAATATTATTCGCTTCACAGTTTAATTCGCATAACCATAGATACAGGCCCTGTGCCTGTTTCCAACAGCCGTAAAATTTCTGTACGTAATTGCTGGGCAGTTAGTGGGCAAATAGCCTAACGCTGTGCTGGCAATTCGGTTTCTGGAGGTGGAGTTGATGGCCCGTCAACGCATACGTTGACAGACAAGTTCGGGATTTAGCACATGCTCTTAAATCCCGAACTTGCTTCCGAACTTGCAGTGGATTTCAAAGCCGGTATGACTCTGAGTACATAAGAACACAAGAATATAAGAAATAGCAGCAGGTGTAGGCCACTCGGACCCTCGAGCCTGCTCCGTGTAAGCGGTTTTTGATCCTAGCCCAATTGCTAGACGGACGGTTCGAATCGCCCCCGCCTTACGAAAGTTCTATACCCGGGAATTATTATTCAGAGTGTAAATGATATAAGTCACAGACAGGAATGCTTCGGTGAAAAATCAAACTTATATTTATTTGGTCTAACATACACTGACTAAAACATGCACTACTAAACGAAATCACTGTCTCTGTGGAGAATAAAATCCAGGTTACAAACAACATACACACAGTACAAAACTGGAGACTATAACAAGCAATAATTCCCTTGTTGCTATGGTGGACTCTAATTCCACCCCTACCAACGAATTACCCAGTCGCATAAACCCCTTCGCCTAGCTGAACCAAACGAAGCTCCCACCCTCTGAACAGCCCAAAAACTTCACTTCTGAGAAAACTCTGAGCCCTTACAGCTCACGGGTTACCGGCTTGGGATACTCGAGACTGTGCTTACCCCCACACGTGGTCGGTTTCGATCGCTCCGCTCGTCGGCTTTTCTGGTACTTCTTGTTAGTTCGATCTTGTTGGAGCAGGGAGCGAGAGAGAGAAAGAATGGTGGAAAAGAATCTATCTTTTATAGGAGTCTGGCTACCCCATCTTTCCCGCCAATCTTTAAAATCCTTTTGTTTCTAAGCACTCCGGTGCTTAATCAGTGATGGGTCGTCCTCGGACCCATGAGTATTGGATTAATGGCCCTAAGTCTGGGACATATCTTTCGGTCTTTGTGTTGGGAAAAAAACTGGCTCCTTTTCGGCTGGCTGAGGCCAGTGGCTTCATTGTTCTGCTTCTCTTCTGAGATGGAGGTGAGAAGTGCTTTTGCATATTAGAGTGGCCTTTCTAATAAGTTCAAGTTCAATGGCCCCCTTCCTTTTTCCAGGACTGTTGGGCGAACCCATACATTCTGGATGACTGACAGTTCTTTTGTCACAGCCAACTGCAATGCGTTCTCTGGAGTTTTAACAAACCAGTCCCCCACGCATCTGCACAAGGCGATCCCACCACAGGGAAAAAACCCTCAGCCCATAAAGTCCACAAAAATATTCTCGACTGAGTCCATTCTTCAAACAGAGACTTTGCGATCTCTTCAGTCCCCAGTTTGATGCTTTTCTTTCCACAAAGCATCACTTGACGAGAGAGCAAAGGCCAAAGTCTCCCACAATTGAAGCTATTCCCCTGATTTTACGTTTTAAACCCCAGAACTGTACCTCTCACTGCGTGTCATAGTTCCCTTCTACCGAGTTAAAACATCAGCGAAACAGCTTCTTAACACATTCAAATGGCTGGATTCCAATTCCCACCGACAAACTTCAAGTCAAAATACAGAACATTAATAAGATCCACAGGGCGTTACCAAAAAGTCACTGCGCACATCACACAGTACAGCACTGACAGGTGGTAACGCATTACAAAAATGCAACAGCACACATCGCGCAATACAGAGTGTAAAACTGTAACCAGAATACAATACACTTGCTTACAGAACTTTAGTACATTACAGGTCTTGCAGGGAGAAACCATCATCAACACAAATCAATTGCACCTTTCCGGATCGATCTAACACCCCTTGCCACCGCTCTGTCGCCTGCAGCTGGTGTAAAACAAGTAGCTTACAAGCAACAATTGTATGATAACTAATGCATGGGAACAGATGCGAATCCAGGGAGGAATCTCTATACTCAGACCGCTGTCCCACCATGGTGGCAAGACAATCCCTTTGATCTCTTCCCCCACTTCTACTGTCTTTTGCTCTAAAGTGTAAAAATGTTTTTGAGAGAGCTCAACAGTCTTTATTAACGCAGTGAGGTGTTCCGGTAGAAAAGAAATCGGGTACCAGAAATGTTCCACATAGTATGGTTGGACTGCCCGCAATCTACAGGGACAGGGTAGGCTTCAGAGGCTAAACGAAGCTGGCATGGGCTCAACGAATTGCTATACGGGTGCAGCGCGGCAAGATGCTTGTTGCTTAACCATGAAGGGATGCGACCTTGCCTCAGGTCCTCCAGGTTACGTGGCCCTCGCCCAGCAACCATGCTCCATACAACACACACACCTCATTTTGTGCAGCCTGCTCCGAGGCGTTCCTGTCCTCCCGCATCAAATCATTGACAGTTTTTGCGTGCCTCTCCAGCTCCGCAATGACCTCCTTTAAATGAACGATCATTGCCTGGTCCTCGTGAAGCTCTGAACCCACCACTGTATTCTCTTCCCCTAGAATCTTACGCAGTTGGTTCTTTAACCCAGTGATTTGCATCTGGAGTTGTGCATCATCCATACTATTAACAATACCCGTTCCTGTACTGAACGCTGTGGCTACATCGTTCCAGTTCCCTCTTCTCTGCCTCCCGGACCCCACACTACCCCCAACATGCAGATTATAAAGCTGTTCTTTCTCTACATTTCCATAGTCCAGTTCATAAAATTCCTGAAACATCACTTTTAACAAAGCTTCATACAGCTTCTCCGTCTTTCTTGGACACCACACAGGCAGATGGACTTCAGTCAGGTTCAGGATCACGGATGCCATGGCGTAGTGCACATTCTGAAACAACACTTTGTCAGTAGGGATTAACACCAACCCATTCCCTGGACCCCTGGTTGTGGTGGGACACCCATCTACAGTCATCTGTACCGTTGGGGCTCTGGGCAGGGGCTTCCTGGTGTATGAGATGAGCTCTGTGGCGTTGATGGTGTTCGGGAGTTTTGGGATCACACAGGAGTCCACACTCCGATCCCAACCGATCCCACCCCTGGCGTCCTGCCATCGTCTGCTAAACACGATCGACACACCCGCTGGGCAGATCTTTTCCGACCCCCACATACACACATAAATCCTTTCCTCGGATTCCCACCACTTATCCCAACACACATTCACTCCTCCCTGAGAACCCGTGATCGTCCGGTACATGTCATTACTTAGTCTTTCCTAGTCTTCCCCTGTATTCACGCTCAGTTTCCTGAGCCACCACCACCTTCCCAGTGGAATGTGTCCCCTACAGCTAAGGCACACCCGTTTACCCTCTGTTACCCTAACCCGGGAGGTGGTAACCCCTATTCTCGGGCATGAGATGGACGCTTCACCATAGGTGAACTCGTCATGGCTGGAATACCGGGTGGAATTCGACCCCAGTCATCCAGGCCCTCTTCCCTCGCGCAGATAGACGCTCGCCCCATCCTTCGAGCCACCTCCAGTGGTCACGGTCGGTCCGTCTCCGCCGGTGCAGCCGAAGACAACCGATTCCTTGGTGTCGCCCCTGTGACTCATGCTGGCTTCAATCATGACGATCAGGACTACCATGGCTGACTTCATCTTGTTCTTAGGCGTTCCCATAAAACACACAGAATGCAACGTTGTCTTTGGGTGACGCAGCTACACACGATTAAAATCCAAACTATACAGACAAGCTAAGGCAACAGACAGGAGAGAAAGAAGTTATGTACAGCGCCACCTGTCTCCGGGTGGCCACACTAGGTCGCCTCTTATGACTCCAGCTTCCTTCGTTCATCGGTGTGTAAGGAGGTGTCCACGGCACCCTCGGCCGTGGGATCCTGGCACCACTTCTCACTCCTGCCCCCACAGGCGGAACGACTGGTCCCTCTGTGGGCCCCTCACAGTCGCAGATTAGGGGCTGGAGACCCACACCTGTAGCGCAGCTCACCACTCCCTGCTGTATCCTCCTCTTATCATTTCTTTCCCCAGGGTTAAAAAGCTTGCACTGATTGATATGGAACCACTTAGTGCGTCGGGGCATTTTGACCGCATATACCATTGGACTTGCCCTATCCACAATACTGTACGGTCCCATGTATAGCGGTTCAAAAGTCCCTACCCTGGCAAAGTTTCTAACCATTACTTGATCTCCGACCTTCCATTCGTGGTGCCTCTGAGGCTCAAGCAATAAACGATTTCTACGATGTTGCCTCCCCATGGATCTGTCTGAGATGCTCAAACAAATTCTTAACAAACCTGTCCTGGTTCACCGCTCTCAACTGACCTTCCATGAGGACCGGGGCCAGTACATGGTTGGGCATTCTCATGACCCTGCCAGTCACGAGTTCATGCGGGGAATACCCTGTGCTTCTAAACGGGCTGGCTTGGACCCCCATCAGAACCAACGGCAAGACCTCCGCCCATTTTCTAGGCGAGTCTCCCGTCTCCTTCCGTAATCTTTCCTTGATGGTCCTATTCATCCGCTCCACAATCCCCGATGACTGTGGGTTGTGTGCAACGTGCCATTTACCCTCTACACCTAGCATCTTCAGAGTCGCCTGCATGACTGCCCCTGTGAAGTGACTCCCCTGATCGGACTCCACATACTGTGATAGCCACCACCTAGAGAACACCTCTCACTAGAATCCTTGCGGTCCCCAAAGCTGTGGCTATTTGGCATGGGAAGGCTTCTTCCTTTACCGTAATACTTGCCACTCCGTATGGACCTTCTACCTTATCTCCCTTAGCTAGCATCTCCAGAACAGTCATTAGGGCGGGATCCCATGCCTGGACCATCTTTAGGTTCGGGGCCAATGCTACCCCTGCACTCCCTTGGGTCCCACCTCTGTCTCTGATCGCTGTTACCAGACTTGACCCATATGGATCCCAAAACGTGCCCGTTAGAGCACCCTCTTTGGCCAGCACGTCGGCCTGCTGATTGCCCTCTGCACGGGATTCTGTCTTAGAATGGGCCTTGACTTTATGGATATAGAAATCCCCCTGGGTTCCTATCGATGTTAGGATCTGTCGCAACAATAATAATAATAATAATCAACTTTATTGTCATTGTTGGTGCACAAGTGCAGTACAACGAAATGTAGGCTTGCGGCTCCCGAGAGTGTACATTTAGATTAAGACATTTAAACATTCAACATTCATTTGGCTTGTAATACATTAACATAAACATAACCATAATAAAGTGCATTGGCAGATGTGCAGGCTTTAGAGTTTATTTGTGGAGTTCAGTAGGATGACAGCCCTGGGAAAGAAGCTGTTCCTAAATCTGGTCGTTCGGGTGCGAATGCATCTGTAGCGTCTCCCAGATGGCAGGAGGGCAAACAGACTGTGGCTGGGGTGGGTAGGGTCTTTGATGATGGACCGTGACCTCCGTAAACAGCGTTTCTGGTATATGTGCTCTATGGTCGGTAGCCGGGTGCCGGTAATGCGTTGGGCAGTTTTGACTACCTGCTGCGGGGCTTTCCGGTCATAGTAGCTACAGCTGCCATACCATACTGTGATACAGTTTGTCAGGATGCTCTCTATTGTGCAGCGGTAAAAGTTCAAGAGGATCAGGGGTGACAGGTTACATCCCTTCAGCCTCCTTAGGAAATATAGGCGCTGCTGGGCCTTCTTCACCAGAGAGGAGGTATTGAGGGACCAGGAGAGGTCTTCCGTGATGTGCACTCCGAGGTTACTAGGGGTTTCCCATCTGCAGATGTGAACCCGCGACAAGACCAAATGGCTAAATATTCTGTACACAAATTGCAAGTGAACATGCTGTCCGAGCAAATCGTATAGGGTGTAGGGAACTCTTCGGGGTGGGTAACCACACACACCACCGCCGACAGTTCAGCGTGCTGGGCGCTCATGGTGCTCGGGAGTTTAATGGCCTTGGTGATGCCTGCCTTTGGGCCAAAAATCCCGCATCCAGTGAGTCGCTCCCCGGCCACCACTGTACTGGACCCGTCTACATAGATCACGCGGCCCATGGGATGGATCCCAGCCCGAAACGCTATGTTTACGTCCCATACCTCTTCAACAGAACATTTGCGGCCACCCCTGGGTAGATCAAATTTGCGGCGAGCTTGGGCTCACAGAAGCCTTTCACACTCAAATTCATCTGAAACAGCAATAAAGTCCAGTGAGCAATGCGTGCACTGCTCACCGTACTGTCCTTTATTCTCCCATCCAGAAGCATCTGAGTGGGCGTATGATGGGTTAAGAGAGTTACCGGGGAAGCCCCCATGAAGATTTGTGATCTCCTCATGGCCCAATGTGTGGCAAGCAGGTGCCTCTCACAATTGGAGTACCCCCTCTCTACATCTGTGAGGATTCTTGATGAGTATACCACAGGCCTTAGCTTGCCATGCCGCTCCTGGAGCAGCACTGCGCTGAAACTGTCCCCTGTGGTAGCTACCTCCAAAAACAACTCCTTTCCCCCATCAATCGCTTCTAAAGCCGTTGTGGCCTGCAGATCTCTCTTCAGACGACAAAGATGCCATGCAGTCCTCATCCCACTCCCAGCCCACTCCCTTGTCGAGGAGCTGTCGTAGCGGCACAGTCCTCTATGAAATCCCCGCAGTACCCTGTGAGTCCCAGGAAGGATCTTACCCCCATTACCGTGGTCGGGGCAGGTAGCTCCTGTACCGCCTTCCTCCTCGCCTCATCGATGGCCCTTTCCCCAGCACGCACGGTCAGCCCGAGGAATTTTACTTCCTGCTGGTCGATCTGTGCTTTCTTGGGATTAACCTTAAACCCAGCTTCCTTTAACAGACTTAGCAGCTCAGCCAGCAGGGGGCCATGCTCTGCCCCCTCGTTGGAGAACAAAAGCAGGTCGTCCACGTACTGCACAAGCTGCTGTGGTCTGCTGAACCCTTTTAAACAGTTGGCCATACATTGGTGGAAAATAGAAGGACTGTTATGAAACCCTTGGGGAAGGCAGGTCCATGTGTACTGCTGACCCTTGAAAGTGAATGCGAACTTATACTGGTCCTCCCTTTTGAGAGGGATAGACCAGAATCCGTTCAAAATATCCAGCATTGTGAATGTTTTCGCGGATGCTGGGATACTTCCGATCAGGTCGGCTACGGCTGCAACGGTGGGGGCACAGGCTGGAATGTTCTTGTTAAGATCCCGATAGTCCACAGTGGCTCTCCACGAATTGTCTGGTTTCCTAACCGGCCAAATCAGAGAGTTGACTTGGGTCGCTATGGGTCTCAAGACACCCTGCTCAACCAGTGATCCCACTGCATTCTCTAAATCCGCCTCTGCCTTTCTGGGGAAGTTGTACTGTTTCTGTGGTCACGCCATGGGGTCCCCTTCTACTCTGACCTCCACCCCTATTACCATCCCACAGCTGTGCTTGTGTGTAGCAAATGTCGCGAGGTTGGCTCGCACATCCGCTATGTACTCTGCCGGGGTAGAAGTGACCAAAAGTTCAAGGTCATAACTACCCTTGGGCTTCATCATGCACACAGTTCCCTTGCCTTGCTTCCCTGGTATAACTACCACCTTCTTCTCCTTTCCCGTGCATACTGCCCCCTAAAGACAGTGATTCCGGAAATCCACCAATATCTTGTGGGCCAGTATGAAATCTGCCCCCGAAATGCCTATTCCCTCCCGCTCCCACCGCATCAGGACACATTTCCACTCCGTATAGAGTGTACCCAGATCGATGGCTAGCGGGATGGAGAAAGACCCAGCCTGTCATTCCCGGTGAACCCTACTAAGTTATATGGGACCTCGCTCGATAGAGGTGATGTGGTCGGGTTATCCGCATAGACAATGGTGCTTGAAGCTCCAGTGTCCAGCAGATAGGTCCCTTGCACCTTCTCCACCCCCATCTTCACGCACGGTGTCTTCCAAGCATCATAACTTAGTGGGCACAGGTAAACGGGCTGAGAAGCCCCTAGTCATGGGTCGGGATTATTCAGGGCGGATGGGAGTACGCTGCCCGCTGCCGCGTCCACCCTACCCTGCCCTGCTGGAAAGACTGCGCGGAGAGCAGCCACTAATACTGCAAACGGATCAGCGCTGCTTCCTGGCACAGCTGCGGCTTTCTGCACTGGCGCTGGAAGATCCCCTTTCCCGCTCCTTTTGTCAGAGACTGGGCAGTCTCTTCTCCAGTGCCCTTTACTCCCGCACCCATAACAATCCTGCTTCTTCTCTGAGCTACCCCCTTCCTGGCGCCACTCTCTTCTAACGTTGCCTCCACTAGGCTTTAACTCGTGTACTCTGCCCTTTGGTTTGTCATCCTCACCCCTACCATTTTTAAAAGCGAGAGTTAACTGCTGGATCACACTCTCTTCTGTGACCTGGGGATCCCTGGAATCGAACCACCCCTCTGCTTTGGCCTTGATCCTGGGCAGGCTGTTTGCCACCAGGGTCCTCAGCCAATGAGCCCTAGGCTCCCCCTGCAGCTGCGCCCGGTCGGGCACCCCTGCAATGGCACTCCGGTAGACGGGCCTGTTGTGTCGGTACCTTTCTACCTAGACACAATTTAGGACTCAGAACTCAGAGATTCAAACATGAAGTGCTTTATTGGAAGGAAAGGAAGTTCTGGCAAGTTCCGAACAAAGAGAGCTAAACTTAACCGAGAGAATACCCAACCATTTATCTCCTGTGACAGCGCCACCACAGCTGGGAGGAGAACACACAATAGAACACACAATACATAACATTTCCTCCCCTCTTAAATGGAAGGTCCACATTATTCCTCAATAGGTAAGTTACTTTCAATGCACTGAACTAACCTAGGGTAGAGGCAGACTGCCTCAAACCCTGACTTTACCCTGGGGTTTATTCTGCCCCAGTCTTGTGGGTAAGTCACTAAGCTTACAGATCCAAGCGTCTTGGAGGCCGCCGCTCTCTGACAGGATACCAGCGGTCATCGCTGGCTTCCACAGCAGTAGGCATTGACACAGGCCTGGATGGAGAAGGTGCCTGTGTCAGTTGAAAGTCAGGAGTTTGCACAGGTGGAACAGTCTCTTTGACTTCCTGTGTTGGAGAAGAGCACTGTGGCAAAGGATGCTGGTTTGCGGTATCATTCGGAAACAGTTCAGGCCAACCAGCCATTGGAGCCTCTGTGGCTGTCTCTGCTCCTAGCAACAGTTGATCTGTGTGTCTTCTCCAGACGACGTCCTTGGCAGTCTCAACCGTGTAAGACACAGGGCCCGTCTGCGCGATCACCGTAGCAGGAACCCATTTCAGTCCAGTGTTGTAGTTTCGAGCTAGGACGTGCTCTCCCGGATGAAACCGTCTCTCCTTGGCTCTTTTCTCTCTCTTTTCAACTTGAGCTTGTTGTTGACGATGGACAACCTGCTCTGCCCTTGGAGGTTTGAGTAAGTCAAAACTTGTCCGCAACTGCCTCTTCATCATGAGCGAAGCGGGGGAAGTTTTGGTTGTGGCATGCGGCTCGTTCCTGTAGGACAACAGGAAGCTGTTCAGACGTTGGTGGATTGAGCCCTGACCTTGCGATGCCTTCAAGGCGTGCTTCAAAGTTTGCACAAACCTTTCTGCCTGGCCGTTAGTAGAGGGATGATAGGGCGCAGACCTGATGTGTTGGACACCATTCACATGCAGGAAGGTTGCAAACTCCTGTGATACAAATTGTGGACCGTTGTCACTTACGAGTTGTTCCGGTGAGCCATAACGGCTGAACATCTCACCAAGTTTCTCAATTGTTTTCTCTGCCGTGGTAGACCTCATCACAGCGACCTCCGGCCACTTGCTACGAGCGTCCACAACCACCATAAACATCTTCCCTTCGAAAGGACCGGCGAAGTCCACATGTACTCGCTGCCACACTTCTGCAGGCCAATCCCAGGGGTGTAGGGTTGCCAGCTGTGGAACATTCCAGACCCTTTGACATGGGGAACATGTTTTGGCTTTCTCCTCAATATTCCCATCGAGACCTGGCCACCAGAAGTAGCTTCTTGCCATTTCCTTCATCCGAACCATCCCACTGTGGCCTGTATGAAGTTGTTGCCGTATAGGTTCCCTCAGAGGTGGCGGAATGATGACACGGCGTCCCCAAAGAAGACAACCTGCCTGGATGGAGAGCTCATTTCTTTTTGAAACGTAAGGTTTCAAACTAGGAGAATCTCCTATCGCTCTCCCTCGAATGACATCGTCCATTACCTCAGACAGGACTGGATCGTTGCGGGTGTACCTTTGCACCTGAACTGCAGTGACAGGTGCTCCCTCCACTTGTCTAAAGTAGAAGATGTCTATCTGACGAGGCTCTGGGGGAGTAACAGGCAAGGGTAGCCTCGAGAGACCGTCTGCGTTGCTGTGCAAGTCTGATTTGCGATATTTTATGTCGTATGTGTGTCCTGACAACAGTAAAGCCCACCTTTGCATCCTGCTTGCAGCGAGAGACGGAATTCCGGTGTGGGGCCCGAAGATTGAAGTCAATGGACGGTGATCTGTCAGGAGTGTGAACCTTCTCCCAAACAGGTACTGATGAAATTTTCGAATTCCAAAAACGATTCCCAAGGCCTCGCGCTCGATCTGCGCATAGTTACTCTTGGCCTTGTTCAAGGTGCATGATGCGAAGGCAATAGGTTTCTCTTCACCCGAAGGCATGATGTGGGATATGACTGCTCCCACACCATATGGTGATGCATCACATGCTAGCTGCACGGGTAGCTTTGGGTCGAAGTGTGTCAGGACCTCCGAATTCAGCAATGCTTTCTTTGCTTGGGCGAAAGCTTCGTTGCACAGTTCAGTCCATTTCCATGTTTTGCCTTGACATAGCAACTGATGTAACGGCGTCAGCAATGTTGCTAAGTCTGGAATAAACTTCCCATAGTAGTTAAGTAGCCCCAGAAATTAACGTAACTGGCTCACATTCTGGGGTGCTGGGGCCTCCACGATCGCCTTGACCTTTGGCGGCGCCTTATGCAGGCCAGTAGCGTCAATCACATGCCCCAGGTATTCAACTGAAGACTGAAAGAATTCACACTTGTCTTTACGAACTCTGAGTCCGTACTCTTTCAGTCGTTGTAGTGTCGCATCCAAGTTCAGAAGATGATCCTCCTCATTTGTCCCAGTGACAAGGATGTCGTCCAGGTAGCACTGGACTCCTGGCAGTCCACTCAAAATCTGATCCATTGCCCTTTGGAATAGAGCAGGGGCCGACGTAATTCCAAACGGAAGGCGGCAGTACCTGTATAGCCCCTTGTGTGTCACAATTGTCAGCAGCTCCTTTGATTTGTCATCGACATGCATTTGTAGATAAGCCTGGCATAAGTCTATTTTGCTGAACTTTTGCCCTCCGGCCAGGCCCGTAAAAAGATCATCAATGAGGGGAAGAGGGTACTGTTCCACAGACTGCACCGGGTTAATAGTCACTTTAAAATCCCCGCAGATTCGAACAGATCCATCCTTTTTCAGGACAGGAACAATGGGTGTGGCCCATTTGCTCACGCTCACAGGCTCCAGGACTCCATTCTCGACTAAGGCCTCCAAGTTAACCTCAACTTTTGGCCTAATTGCATAGGGTACAGGTCGGGCTTTGTGAAACTTCGGCTTGCTGTCAGGTTTAATGTCCAGTCTCACGCTGATCTTTTTCATGCTCCCAAGTTCCCCATTGAAGAGTTCTGCATGTTTGTTTAACACTGCAGTCAGACCTGACTCCCCTTTTGACATCATGCGGACTGCAGGCCAGTCCAGCGTGATTTTCTCTAGCCACGCACGTCCCAGTAGCGATGGGTAATTTCCCTTTACCACATATAGTCGCAGTTTTGCAGTCTGTCCGTTCAATTTAACTGTCACCTCAATGACGCCTCTCGTGGCCACAGGTTCGCCGGTATACGTCTTTAGCACAATGTTTGTTGGCTGAAGGGTAAGATGCTTTAGCATTTTGTTGTAGACAGTGTCTGAAACAAGGGTCACAGCCGCGCCTGTGTCCACCTCCATCCGCACTGATTGTCCCTCCACCAGTGGTGACACCCAGTAGCCATTTGAACCACCTGCAACCGTCAGTATATGCACCTCTTCCTCCTCAGAGGTGTCGCTCCCCTCTGTTTTGCTTGTTCCATCATACTGCACTGAATGAACACTCTTTTTCCTCTCTTGTCCAAATACAGACATTTTGCTTCCATGCTTCTCAGCTCTGTCTGTTCTTTTTTTACCTCTACAGGCGCGTTCAATGTGACCCTTTTTGCCACAATTTCGGCATTCCAGCTCCGTACACCAGCAGTCATTAGCGTGATGGCCCGTTTTCCCACAACGGTAACATGTGCCGTTCCGCGCACCTTTAGGCTCAGACGACACCTTGTGAACTCTCCCTGTTGAACTCAACTGGTGAGCCTCCTTTTCCGCCATCTCCATGGAGACACTAACTTCAATGGCCTTTTCAAGAGTAAGGTTGTCCTCAGTAAGAAGGCGCTTCAGTGTGGCTGCATTTTGCAGACCACACACAAGTCTGTCTCTAATGGTGTCATTCAGCACCTCCTTGAACTGGCAGTGTTCCGACAACCTTTTTAAAGCAGCAATAAACATCGTCACTGATTCCCCCTCCTCTTGATTCCGTTTGTGAAATCTAAATCTCTCAGCAATAACCAGAGGTTTTGGTGAAAAATGTGCTCCAAGAATTTCCACTAGTTGCTTATATGTTTTAGTTCCTGGCTTATCTGGCTGCACGAGGCTGCGAAGTAAACTGAAAGTCTTCGGCCCGATTACACTCAAAAAGGTAGGCACGACCTTTTCATTTGCCACCGCATTCGCCAATACAAAATAGTCAAAACATTTCGTATATGCGCTCCATTGCTCCACATTTTCATCAAAATCACCGATGTTTCCTAATATAGTAGCCGTCTCACGTTTCAAATTAAATTTTCTGTTTACTCACTGCACCCGTAACGTACGCAGGTTCATCCGCTCCTCGTTGCCACTTGTTGTGTCGGTACCTTTCTACCTAGACACAATTTAGGACTCAGAACTCAGAGATTCAAACATGAAGTGCTTTATTGGAAGGAAAGGAAGTTCTGGCAAGTTCCAAACAAAGAGAGCTAAACTTAACCGAGAGAATACCCAACCATTTATCTCCTGTGACAGCGCCACCACAGGTGGGAGGAGAACACACAATAGAACACACAATACATAACAGGGCCAAAGCCTGTCCGTGAAAGCCTGCGGTGCCTCCCCAGCTGACTGCAGTGCCCTTTCTACTCGGGAGAAGGGACTTCCATCATTGAGGCCCATAGCCTCTAGGATGTCGTCCTTTATCCCCTCTAACGTACCCTGCCCCCTCTTGCTACCCGCTGAGAGCGACTGGTACAATCTACTATCCAGGAAAAATAAAAGTAATTTGGCTGTCTCAGCTTCGTTACAATTATTGATCCCCCCCACCTGCTCCACATTCGTTAAATGGACAGATGGGCCCCCTGTGCTGGTCAGTTTGGTCAGGTTAGAGACCATTGCCTGCAGCTGGGAGGTTGTATATGGGACCATGAAGTCACGCTACAGTGCTCCTTGCTCTTGACTGTTTACGGGCGCACCGTATATCTGCTGCCGGACAGGGCACATGGGTCCTGGTCCCGGCACTTCGGGCGGTGGTCGAGCATCCTCCCCTGCCTCACAGTCCTCCTTATCTCCCTCCTGCTCTTCCTCATCTACCCGGGCCGCTCCCGGAGCTACCAAGCAGACCATCCCTTTGCCTTTAGATAGAGCATCGGTCAAATTCCGGATCTGCTCCTGGCAAGGACCAGGATCACCCTCCAAACCCTCCAGTGCTGGGGACTCTGTATGCCACCTGACTATCCTTCAACTGCTCTCCCAGCACCTTTACCTCACTCGACAAGCGAGCGTTCTCCTCCCTAACCACCCTCTCGTTCCCCTTTGCCTCAGTTACCTGGCATTGCAGGAACTCCTTATTGTTTCGGAAGGTTTCCTCCTGGCTTATTCTTCCCTGCTTCTCATCCGTTAGCTCCGTGCATAACCTGCTCCCTACTACAGCCCTTGCATCTGACTGTGCCTCGGACTCCCTGAGCTCTGCCTCTAACTTAGCAACCTGCTTATTTAGCAGTTGCACTTGTCTTTGTAGACAGACGAGCCATATCGCCTTTTCAATGCTGCTCCTATGCTCCTTGCCCTCCGTCCATTCTGCCGCTGCGTCCACCGGACGCTCAGCACACAACAAGCCTAGCACCCACTTCTTAGTGATGTTAACCTTCTTAAACACATATGAAGAAATCCTTTCCTCCATTTGGGATCTTTCGCCAGAAGCGCTGTCCATGACTGATTTACACTCCTTTAACCCAGATTCTGCCGCTGGTCGCCAAGAGATGTAAGCGGCTTTTGATCCTAGCCCAATTGCTAGATGGACGGTTCGAATCGCCCCCGCCTTACGAAAGTTCTATACCCGGGAATTATTATTCAGAGTGTAAATGAAATAAGTCACGGACAGGAAGGCTTCGGTGAAAAATCTAACTTATATTTATTTGGTCTAACATACACTGGCTAAAACATGCACTACTAATCGAAATCACTGTCTCTGTGGAGAATAAAATCCAGGTTACAAACAACATACATACAGTACAAAACTGGGGACTATAACATGCAGTAATTCCCTTGTTGCTATGGTGGACTCTAATTCCACCCCTACCAACGAATTACCCAGTCGCATAAGCCCCTTCGCCTGGCTGAACCAAACGAAGCTCCCACCCTCGGAATAGCCCAAAAACTTCACTTCTGAGAAAAACCCTGAGCCCTTTACACCTCACCCAGCTTGCCTGGGATATCTGGTTACCGGCTTGGCTCAATCGCTTCGCTCAGCGGCTTCTTCCTCTGGTACTTCTTGTTAGGTCGATCTTGGTGGAGCGAGGAAGTGAGAGAGAGAGAGAGAATGGTGGAAAAGAATCTGGCCTAGAAATTCACTATAGCCCCGTTTGGGGCGCCAGCCTCGCCAGTGCGCTAAAAGTAGCGCCCCGGAAGCAGTCGCGGCCGCCCGCCGGAAATTCAGTTTGTGCGCCCCAGAGGGAAGCACGGCACTACTGGAGGCGCCCCGCATCCCTCTTGGGGCGCTGCAGCTGAATATTGCTGCGCAACGTGCCGCAGCGCCACACGCTGCGGCACGGCGCACTGCGGTACTGCAGATCGAGGATCGCGAGTGCCGGCAAAAGAGCCCAGTACCGAGGAGAAGTGCCGGGCTCTTGGAACACAGTCGGCACTCCGCGGGGGGGCGGCTCAGGAGGCCGGGGACGGCAGTGCGGAGAGGTGCTGGCAGACGGCCAGCAAAAAAAATGGCCACCCCGCACCTCTCCTTTAATTAGCGCCTCTACCGCCGCAGGTAGGCCCCCCTGAACCGGTCGCAAATAGCACCCAGCGTTAAAGCAGGTGGCACATCTAAATATCGCGATTGGGGCATTAGCGGGGCGCTGCGCACACCGATGACGTCATTGGTAGCGGCGCAGCGCTAACGGCTAGCGCCGCCATTAGCGTCCCGCTGAATTTAGCGGGAGGCGTGGCCAGTGGCTTCCGACCCAATTAGCGCCCTCTTAAGGCGCTAACGGGTGGCGCAGCCCACTGAATTTCTGGGCCTCTATCTTTTATAGGAATCTGGCTACCCCTATCTTTCCCACCAATCTTTAAAATCCTTTTGTTTCTAAGCACTCCGGTGCTTAATCAGTGATGGGTCGTCCTTGGACCCATGAGTATTGGATTAATGGCCCTAAGTCTGGGACATATCTTTCGGTCTTTGTGTTGGGAAAAAAACTGGCTCCTTTTCGGCTGGCTGAGGCCAGTGGGTTCATTGTTCTGCTTCTCTTCTGAGATGGAGGTGAGAAGTGCTTTTGCATATTAGAGTGGCCTTTCTAATAAGTTCAAGTTCAATGGCCCCCTTCCTTTTTCCAGGACTGTTGGGCGAACCCATACATTCTGGATGACTGACAGTTCTTTTGTCACAGCCAACTGCAATGCGTTCTCTGGAGTTTTAACAAACCAGTCCCCCACGCATCTGCACAAGGCGATCCCACCACAGGGAAAACACCCTCAGCCCATAAAGTCCACAAAAATATTCTCGACTGAGTCCATTCTTCAAACAGAGACTTTGCGATCTCTTATATAATATAACAACAGAAAATGCTGGAAATACTCAGCAGGCCAGGCAGTAACCGTGGAGAGAGAAACAGATTTAACGTTTCAGGTCTGGGACCCTTCATCAGAACTGGAAAAAGCTGGAGATGTAACAGATATTAAGCAGGTGCAGAGACGGGGGGTGGGGGGGGGGTGGGGTGGTGGTTAGGAGGGGAGGAAGGAATAGAAAGAATATCCTGTACTTTTGTAAGAGGTAGGAAAGTTAAAATGTTGCAAATGGGAATGGCAAAAATCATACTGCATGAAAAATGGGGGCAGGGATAATTATCTGAAATTGTTGAACTTGATTCCCTGAATATCCAAAAATCTATCGATCTCTGTCTTAAATATACTCAACGACTGAACCTCTACAGCCCTCTGGGTTAGAGAATTCCAAATATTCACCACCCTCTGAGTGAAGAAATTTCTCCTCATCTCAGTCCGAAATGGCCAATCCCTTATTCTGAGACTGTGACCCCTAGTTCTAGACTCCCCAGCCAGGGGAAACATCCTCCCTGCATCTACCCTGTCAAGCCCTGTAAGAATATTGTATGTTTCAATGAGATCACCTCTCATTCTTCTAAACTCTAGAGAATATAGGCCTAGTCTACTCAATCTCTCCTCATGGGACAATCCCCCCATCCCAGGAATCAATCTGGTGAACCTTTGTGGCACTCCCTCTATAGCAAGTTAGGAGACCAAAACTGTGCACAATACTTCAGGTGTGGTCTCACCAGGGCCCTATATAATTGCAGTAAGTCATCTTTACTCTTATACTCAAATCCTCTTGTAATAAAGGCCAATGTACCATTTGCTTTCCTAATTGCTTGCTGTACCTGCATGTTAACTTTCAGTGATTTGTGTACAAGGACACCCAGGTCCCTCTGAACACCAACATTTCCCAATCTCTCATCATTTAAAAAATACACTGCTTTTCTATTTTTCCTACCAAAGTGGATAACTTCACATTTCTTCACATTATATTCCATTTGCCATGTTCTTGCCCATTCACTTAGCTTGTCTATATCCCCTTGAAGCCTCTTTGCATCCTCCTCACAACTTACATTCCCACCTAGCTTTGTATCATCAGCAAACTTGGATATATTACATTTGGTCCCCTCAACCAAATCATTGATATAGATTGAGAATAGCTGAGGCCCAAGCACTGACCCTTGCAGTACCCCACTAGTTACAGCCTACCAACTGAAAATGACCCGTTTATTCCTACTCTCTGTTTTCTATCAGTTAACCTATCCTCAATCCATGCTAGTATATTACCCCCAATCCCATGAGTCCTAATTGACATAATAAAACTCACTACGCACTTGGTTTGAGCATAAAGCAAGGCTTTAAGCAACTTGTTTCAGAACATGGAGGTCTAGTTGTACTTCACTAGTTCCTTGTCTTACAAAATGTCCCTGCCAAGCTGGGCCCACGCCCGAGTATTTATACTCCTTGGACGTCACCACCAGCTGGCCATCCAGCGTTATTTCATGAGTAGTTTCTTGATGATGATGAGATTTATAACACTAATTTTGTTTAATAACCTCTTGTGTGGCACCTTATCAAATGCCTTCTGAAAATCCAAAAACACCACATCCACTGGTTCCCCCTTTTTTATTCTGCTAGTTACAACCTCAAAAAACTCTAACGATTTGTCAAACATGATTTCCCTTTCATAAATCCGTGTTGACTCTGCCCAATCCTATTATTATTTTCTAAGTGTCCTGTTACCATGACCTTAATAATAGATTCTAGCATTTTCCCTACTACTGATGTCAAGCTAACTGTTCTGTAGTTCCCTGTTTTCTCTTTCCCTCCTTTCTTAAATAGTGGGGTGACATTTGCTACCTTCCAACCCACTGGAACCGTTCTAGAATCTATGGAATTTTGGAAGATGACAATCTCTATAGCCACCTCTTTCAAAACCCTAGGATGTAGGCCATCAGGTCCAGGGGATTTATCGACTTTCAGTCCCATTAATTTCTCCAGTACTTTTTTTTACTAATACTAATTTCTTTCAGTTCCTCATTCTCCTGTGGGGTTTTTGTGCCTTAAAGGAATGTATATTTGTTCTAAATAATGCATTAATTCTTTAAATGCTAGCCATTGCTTCTCTACCGTCATACCATTTAATGTAGATTTCCAATCTACCTTAGTCAACTCACCCCTCATACCGACGTAGTTTGTTTTGTTTAGATTTAAGACCCTAGTTTTGGATTTAAGTAAATCACTTTTAGACTCAATATAAAATTCTATTGTATTATGGTCACTCTTCCCTAAAGGCCCCTTTACTACAAGGTTATTAATTAACCCTTACTCATTGCACAATACTAGATCTAAAATAGCCTGTTCCCTAGTTGGTTCCTCAACATACTGATCTAGAAAACTATCTTGCATACATTCCATGAATTCGTCCTCCACACTATTACTGCAAATTTGGTTTGCCCAGTGTATATGTAGATTAAAGTCCTCCATAATTAGTGTATTACCCTTGTTACATGCACCTCTAATTTCCTGATTTATTCTCTGTTCTACATTACAACTACTGTTTGGGGGCCTATAAACAACTCCCACCAATGTTTTCTGCCCCTTGCTGTTTCTTAGGTCCACCCAAACTGATTCTACTTCTTGATTTTCGGAGCTAAGATCCTTTCTCTCTACTGTCTTTATCCCATCCTTTATTATTGGCTACCCCTCCTCCTTTTCCATTTTGCCTATCTCTTCTAAAAGTTAAGTATCCTGGAATATTTAGTTCCTAACCTTGGCCACTTTGCAACCACATCTCCGTAATGGCGATTAGATCAAACCTATTAATTCCTATCTGTGCTATTAATTCATTTATTTTGTTGCGAATGCTTCACGCATTCAGATATAGTGCCTTTAGCTTTGACTTTTTTCTATTTTCCCTGATGTCACCTAGTCACTGATACCTTACTACCTTTGTTACTCTCTCTGTCCCTTCCTGACCCACTCTGCTTATTTTTGCCCAAAACTCTGCTCTGTTGTAGAGCCTTGACATTTCTCTTGCTGCTTTTAAATTTACTCTTTCCTGAATCCTCCCACCTACCCCCCCAACCCCCCTTCATTAGTTTGAAGCCCTCTCTACTGCCCTAGTTATTCAATTCGGCAGGACACTGGTCCCATGCTGGTTTAAGTGGAGCGTGCCCAATTGGAACAGCTCCCTCTTTCCCCAGTACTGGTGCCAGTGCCCCATGAACTGAAACCCCTTCCTCCCACACCACTCTTTGAGCCACACATTTAAACCTCTAATTTGTTTGTCCCTATGCCAATTTGCATGTGGCTCAGGTAACAATCCAGAGATTATTATCTTTGAGGTTCTGCTTTTTAATTTGGATCCTAGCTCCTCAAACTCCCTCAGTAGAACCTCAGTAAGCTGTCACATCCACTGCAAAATCCAGGCCAATAACTTTCTGTCTTCAGAAGTGATAGGAGAACTTGGTAAGCAACCCATGTATCCTCCAGTAAGTGTTTTACAACAATTAGTGGGTAATTGTTAAACCTAGGTACACTATCTTGTCCACAGCAGTGAATAATGATGCATGTTTTGGTTTATAAAGGACTTGTTCTACTTATGGAAACTGCTATCTAACTGTGAACATCCTCCCTCTTGAGCCCAAGTCTCCTTGTGAACTGCTCCTCTGTCGTCCCCAGCTTGATAATCCATTGCAGTAGACCTGTTGTCTCAGATCACTGTTTGCTGCGAGCCTATGCCCTCTCCACTTTGAGGCTCTGAACTCTTCTCCTCTGTAATGGACACTGCACTTATGTTCTCTGGCAGAGAACTGCTCTGTACTGTTCACTTTTATCACGCTGCTGTGGTGCTTACAATTTTAGAGCTTCACCAGATACTTCCCTTGTCCCCTGTGCCAATGATGATCACCTATAAGTGAGCCCTTACTTCCAATGAACCAGAGATAACTATATCACAATATCTGGTGATGTATTGTTACCCAGAAGTCAAACAAACCCCCCATTACAGTAATTAGCTCAATGAAGTGGCATGCCTTCTTGTGTTCTTCTAGACTTGAAATAACA
Organism: Somniosus microcephalus; assembly: GCF_052327205.1. Lineage (NCBI taxonomy): Eukaryota > Metazoa > Chordata > Chondrichthyes > Squaliformes > Somniosidae > Somniosus > Somniosus microcephalus. The sequence goes on along the minus strand of NC_140992.1, from coordinate 208,104,145 downwards.
TTAAAATAAACAGTGGCGCAGGGCCTCAGAAAATTGCACCCCAGATATCTAACTGATACACCCTGCATATCATCTTGCTGTGTATTCTTGGCTTTAAACTGGTAAGGGATTAAAACTAAATACATAGGTAAGGGAATATATGGGCTTTCATTTACATGTTTCACAGAATAATGGGCAGAGCCATTGAATTCAGCCCCCAAAGCACCAATAAAAATAGCAAAATACCATTTAATAAAACTAGAATTTGACATTCAGTTACTGTAAATCAGTAGCCCTGATGTAATCCCTGTCATTGTGCAGACATCCCTGTTGTTATCAAACAGTGAACCCCCTGAATCACTTTGACCAGCACCACAGGAATTCTGCTAGTAAGTATTTGTATCTGTGTTCTGAAAGTTCTTTTGATTTAAGATATTACGACTTTTGATCTGTTACATTCCTCATTAGTGTGGTAATGCTTCAAAATTCTCTCAATTTATTAATTCACCAAACTCGGGTTTTACTCCCTTTTTTATTATTTGCTGCAACTGCATAAGTTTTTCATGATTTACCTTTTAATAAGGCCTTCACAAGTTAAATACCCTTTCTTCCTAACTTAATATTCATTAATCCATTTTTAATGGATAGCAATCTACAGCGCAGTGCTAAACATGGGAAAATAGTGCATTAGTATTTTCGACCTACATTCCACCACTTTTTCCTCGTGTCTACTTTTTGCTAAAATTTAGTGGCACAGTAACCCTAACTAAACCATCAACAACTTGCATTTATATAGCGTCTTTAACATAATAAAACATCCCAATGTGCTTCAAACTGACCCAGTCATCCCACAGTGACCCATTGTCAGCCCCATTTGTTGGGGAAATATAGAGGGAGTTTCACTCGCTCTCCAACCATACTGCTATACCTGATCAGGTTGTGCTCAATGATGACACAGGATACCCAAAATGAAAAGCATTTCATTCCCCAACCCTAGCTCCTCATGTTGATGAACACAAAGTAGTCACAAAAAACAAAATCAACCTGTTTCTTCAAAAATTGTCCTGGTTATTGAGATACTGCTGCTCTTTGTCTGTATTGGTAGCAGCACCTAAGTTGAAGCGACATTCAATGAATACATAGAACAACTGCATGATTTTGGTTACTGAACTATATTTTCTGACAAGTCTTCTATCAAAATTTAATACATCAAATCAGTCATATACGGATTTTAATTACATGTGATAAAGGTTAACACTATATGGATATTAGGCCCTGGATTTTCCTCTATTATCCCACCTGAAATGACATAGGATAGTGGCAGAACCAGTGGAAAAAGTTAAGGTCTAATGCTGCTCTCCCACTCTGAACTTATTTCCCCCGTCCCCCCCATTGCTTCTACCGGGACCACCACTGGCTGGCCCACCCACTGCATATTAATACAAGTAGGAAGACCCTCTTACTACTACTCCCTGACTTTGTGGTAGTCCTTGGGGTAGTGGTGTGAAGGCTCCAAAGTCCCTTGATGGAGGGAGAGGGCCTAATAGCAACCTCCTCTGGAGGCCTCAATCTCGGCTGAGGCCTTCATCATTAATACATTTACTGAAATCTTTGGGGCCCTTCTGCCCCTTTAAGTGGCCTCCTACAGTACTGCCAGGACTTCTCGTTGGCAGCGGTAGGCTTCCACTTGATGGCAGGGGTCCTGGAGGGAGCCCATGCTGCATACTAAATGAGCCCTGACTCAGGAAAATAGGTTGAGTTAAACTGGGTGGAAGGTCCATTCTGATGGTCTGACACTGTTCATTGTCTATTCGTATCTATGTTCTGAAAGTTTTTTCATAATATAAGTATAAATTTGGAAATATTTATCCCTTTGTTTTGTCAGAAAGTGTAAAGGGTATTTTTTTAACCACAAATTTCTGTAAAGAAATACTGCAGAGAAAAAATATGGGGAAATGCATGAAAATGAAAGAAAATTTCTCATTCACAATAATTTAGAAATATTATGAGTAAAATTGCTGTAATTATGCTGTTGGTCCATTGTACCCAAGGGAGGCAGAACCGGGTGGGCTGCATTGGAGCAGTTGCTTAATTTTTTTCTGAAACACTTTTTTGTTTTAATCCTATAGATTTGATGTTGCGTATACGAACAACGCTCCGAAACCTCGATTCTTGGAACAGCTGGAAGCACACCTGAGGAAAGAGCTCGAGGTCTTGGACTTGAGTGGGCCCAATGCTCAGGAAGTAAAGCTACAAGTGTGTTTAAAGCTACTGTTGATATATGGTTACTATGTTTGTTATATAAGTGCATGAGTTTAACCATTGAATTAAGAAGCACTTAATCTGGCCTATCGAACTATATACCAGCAAGAGTCATGGCTTCAGGAGAGGAGAGAACGTTGAGGAAAAATTACACATTTAAATGACTAAATTAATGAATTCCTTTTCTCATAATAACACTAATTTTCTTCTCCTCACTCCCCCCACCCCCCAAAAAAGACACAATCATGCATGCTAAATTGTCATCAGCTCAAATGCCTCATTGCTCAATTGCAATGTAGCACAATTACTGTACTTATTATGCATTGACTGTGTTAAACTAGCTACAAGCAGAAATGAAAACTATTTAACTGGAGACAATCACTATATTCTATCTGCAAAAAAGGGAACCTTTTCACTAACTCCATAGGGGAAGGATATTCCAGAATCTGCACAAGAACAAGATTTTCTTTCCTTTGTGACTAATCCAAAAAAAACTCCCATTTCCATATAACAATGGCAAATAATAAGACAGCTGCACATTCATTGTAAAGGATGTTTTCTAAGAGAAACAAAACCTGCCATGTGCAGCTAATTATCAATCTTGCCAAATGAGATGGAGCAATTCTAAGAGGATGTACAGAAACCAGTGGCACAGGCTACTACACCCTGCTACCCGACAATGCCAAGTACAGCAGAAATGGGGGTGGAGGTTGATATACCTATCAATTCATCCAATGAAAAGCGACGAGTTAAGAAAGTAACTATAGGTTTTTATTGGCTAAATAACAGAGCCCACCCTCGTGGGTGATCGGATCCAACAAGGAGGAATACCAGCCAGTCGACCACCTTTATACCTGGGCAGGTTGGTGGAGCCATGGGCGGAGTCAGCAGTGGTCAGCCCAGGTATAACAGTGTGACAAGAGGCGACCTCATATAGTGATACAACAGTGTGAACAGTGATAACCATAGAGTAACGATATAACAGTGATAACTATAGTGTAACGATAGTGAACGATAAAAGTGGTTTACCACATTCACCCCTTGTTTAGATTTGAGTCCGGCGGGGTGAAGTGTACTACCAGTTCTGGTATGTCAGTCTGTCCGGAGGCCTCGTAAGCCTTTCTGATCGTCGCAGCGGCGGTGTTGCATTATCCGGTGTTAATGCTGGTGTCTGCGTGGTTGGCGAAGGCTCGTGGGGTTCCGGCATGCCGTCTACCTGGGCTGGAATTGGGGGGGTGGTGGGGGGGGGGTGAAGGTGGTGTCTCCGGAGTGCCCGAGGGTGCGAGGTCTCGTAAGGAGACTGTGTCCTCCCGCCCGTCTGGGTATGCCACATAGGCGTACTGGGGGTTGGCGTGCAGGAGGTCCACCCTCTCGACCAGGGGGTCCGTTTTATGGGCCCTCACGTGCTTTCGCAGCAAGACTGGCCCCGGAGAGGTCAGCCAGGTTGGTAGAGTGGTTCCCGTAGTCGACTTCCTGGGGAAAACAAACATTCGTTCATGGGGGGTGGCGTTAATGGCAGTGCAAAGTAGTGACCGGATGGAATGCAGCGCTGCCGGGAGGACTTCCTGCCAGCGGGAGGTTGGGAGGCCCTTAGACTTTAAGGCTAAGAGGACGGCCTTCCATACCGTCGCGTTCTCTCTTTCCACCTAGCCGTTCCCTCGGGGGTTGTAGCTGGTGGTCCTGCTTGCGGCAATACCTCTCGCTAGTAGGAACTGACGGAGTTCCTCGCTCATGAAGGAGGAGCCCCGGTCACTATGTATATAGTTTGGGAACCCGAACAAGGCGAAGAGGTCGTTCAGGCATTTAATGACCGTGGTACTGGTCATGCCTGGGCAGGGGAAGGCAAAAGGGAAACGGGAGTACTCATCAACAATGTTGAGGAAGTACACATTACGGTCAGAGGACGGGAGGGGCCCCTTAAAGTCGATGCTCAGGTGCTCGAAGGGGCGGGTGGCCTTGATCAGGCTTGCTCTGTCCGGCCTAAAGAAGTGCGGTTTGCACTCGGCGCAGGTCTGGCAGTTCCTGGTCATGGTCCTGACCTCCTCGATGGAGTAGGGCAGGTTGCGGGCCTTAATGAAGTGGTAAAGTCTGGTGACCCCGGGGTGGCAGAGGTCGTTGTGGAGGGTCTGAAGTCTATCACTTTGCGCGCTGGCGCATGTAATTCGTGACAGAGCATCAGGGGGTTCGTTCAGCTTACCTGGCCGGTACAAGATATCATAATCATAGGTGGAGAGCTCGATTCTCCACCTCAAGATCTTGTCATTCTTGATTTTGCCCCTCAGCTTGTTATTAAACATAAAAGCGACCGAACGCTGGTCGGTGAGGAGGGTAAATCGTTTGCCTGCCAGGTAATGCCTCCAGCGTCGTACCGCCTCCACAATCGCCTGGGCCTCCTTCTCGACCGACGAGTGTCGGATCTCAGGGCCCTGTAGGGTCCTTGAGAAGAAGGCCACTGGTCTCCCCTCCTGGTTAAGGGTAGCGGCTAGGGCGAAGTCGGATGCATCGCTCTCCACTTGGAAGGGGATGGACTCATCCACTGCGTGCATTGTGGCCTTGGCAATGTCTCCCTTAATGAGGGAGAAGGCTGCGCACGCTTCCTCCGTAAGGGGGAAGGATGTGGACTTCATGAGGGGTCTGGCTTTGTCTGCATAATTGGGCACCCATTGGGCATAGTAGGCGAAGAGCCCCAGGGTTCTCTTCAGAGCCTTTGGACAGTGGGGGAGGGGTAGCTCCATGAGGGGACGCATTCTTTTGGGGTCGGGGCCGATGACTCCGTTCTCTACTACACAGCCGAGGATGGCAAGGCGCGAGGTGTTAAACACACATTTCTCCTTATTGTAGGTGAGGTTCAGCCGTTGGGCCGTACGGAGGAATCTCTCCAGATTAACGTCATGGTCCTGCCGGTCGCGGCCGCAGATGGTGACGTTATCTAGGTAGGGGAACGTGGCGTGCAGCCCGTTCTAGTCAACCATCCGGTCCATCTCCCTTTGGAAGACCGAAACCCCGTTGGTGACGCCGAAGGGAACCCTAAGGAAGTGGTAGAGGCAGCCATTCGCCTCGAAGGCAGTATACTGGCGGTCCTCAGGGCGGATAGGGAGTTGGTGGTAGGCCGACTTAAGGTCGATGGTAGAGAATACTCGGTATTGTGCGATCTGATTGACCATATCAGATATGCGGGGAAGGGGGTATGCGTCCAGCTGGGTGTACCTGTTTATGGTCTGGCTGTAGTCGATGACCAGGCGGTTTTTATTGCCGGTCTTAACGACCACGACCTGGGTACGCCAGGGGCTAGTGCTCCCTTCGATGATGCCCTCCTTCAGGAGACGCTGCACCTCAGAGCTAATGAAAGCTCTGTCCCCGGCGCTGTACCGCCTGCTCTTGGTAGCGACGGGTTTGCAGTCGGGGGTGAGGTTAGCGAACAGGGAAGGTGGCGGGACCTTGAGGGTGGATAGGCCGCAGGTGTTACGCGGTGGGCGGTTTAAAATCTGCTGGTTGTCGACTGTGAGTGGGGGGAGGGGTCCGCCGTATGCTAGCGTGACACTTTGGAGGTGGGATTGGAAGTCTAGCCCTAGTAGGACGGCAGCGCATAGCTGGGGCAGGACGAGGAGTTTAAAATTTTTATACTCCGTACCCTTAACCGACAGGGTCACGACACAGTAGCCGCTGGTGTCTGTAGAATGGGACCTCGATGCCATCGAGATCCGGTTGCGCGTTGGCTGGACAGGGAGGGAGTAGTGGCTCACCGTGTCTGGGTGGATGAAACTCTCCGTGCTTCCGCTGTCGAACAGGCAGGTCATGGCGTGGCCGTTTACTTTGATGTCCATCATGGACTTGGACAGGTGATGCGGGCGGGCTTGGTCCAGTGTGACGGAGGCTAGTGTATAGCTGAGCGAGTTGCTGTAGTCTGCGGGTGAGGCGGTAGTCGGGTCTAGAGGCACGGTGGCGGTCGAGCGTGGTGGGTAAAATGGTGTCTCCCACGAGGTTAGACAAAATGGCGGAGAAGATGGCTGCCCCCGTAACTCACATGAGGCACTGCTGGTGTCGGTTGCCTGGATCAAAGATGGCCGCCCCCATGACTCACATGTGGGGATGCTGGCCTCTGTTGCCTTGATGGAAGATGGCCGCCCCCACAGCTCGCATGAGGCACTGCTGGCCTCCGTTGATCCCCCTCTGCAGGCCTTTGCGAAGTGGCCTTTCTTCAAGCAGGTCCAGCAGGTCGCGTTTTTGGCAGGGCAGCGCGACCTCGGGTGTTTCGCCTGGCCGCAGAAGAAGCAGCCGGCGGCCCGATCGCGGGGGTCCGATGTCTGAGCCGGTACCGGGGGTGGCGGTCTCGATCGGGTCCGGGACGCCGACGCTGAGGTAGGTCCCAGGGGGGTTGCTGCGGGGGGTATTGCGGTCGGGGTCGGTCCCATGTCCCAGGGTCGCGAGTTACAGTACCTTGAGTATGCCTCGAGGTCCCGATGGGCCACTTCTAGAGAGCGAGCGAGGGCTGCAGCTTTGTCCAGGTCGAGGTCCTTTGCTTCCAGTAGTCTTTGCCGTGAGTAGTTGGACCGCAGGCCTTTCACGAAGGCATCGCGGACATTGTCTTCAGTATTTTCTGCCGCCGTTACCGCTTTAAAGTTACAGTCTCTGCCGAGTGCTTGTAGCACCCGTAAAAATTCATCCACGGGCTCTCCTGGCTGTTGCGGGCGGGATCTTAGGAGGTGTCTGGCATACATGGAATTTACCGGGCTCTGGTACTGTCTTTTCAGCCGGTTGATGGCGTCCTCGTATGTTTTAAGGTCCCGGATGAGTGCAAATACTTTAGGGCTCACTTGGGCGGTCAGAACTCTTAGCTTGGATCTCTGAGGCACGCCGGATTCTCCCAGGTAGGACTCGAAACAGCTCAGCCAGTGTTCGAAGTCGAGGGCTGAGTTTGCAGCCTGTGGGTTTAGATCCAGGTACGGTGGTCTGAGGGCTCGCAGCCAAGCTGGCTGCTGTGGCTGTTGTAGCTCGGCGTCTGGCTGGTCGTTTTGCTGCTCGCTTTGCTGCTCAGGGAACGACATTTTAAAATTTAGCCAATAAAATTGATATACCTATCAATTCATCCAATGAAAAGCGACGAGTTAAGAAAGTAACTATAGGTTTTTATTGGCTAAATAACAGAGCCCACCCTCGTGGGTGATCGGATCCAACAAGGAGGAATACCAGCCAGTCGACCACCCTTATACCTGGGCAGGTAGGTGGAGCCATGGGCGGAGTCAGCAGTGGTCAGCCCAGGTATAACAGTGTGACAAGAGGCGACCTCATATAGTGATACAACAGTGTGAACAGTGATAACCATAGAGTAACGATATAACAGTGATAACTATAGTGTAACGATAGTGAACGATAAAAGTGGTTTACCACAGAGGTTTGGGCACAATTTACAACAATCAAATTAATAATAAAGTTATGTGACCTAACTCCATATACCCACCTTTGCCCCGTATCCTTTAATACATTTGGTTAACGCAAATCTATCAATCTCAGATTTAAAATTAACAATTGACCCAGCATCAACTACCATTTGCGGAAGAGAGTTCCAAACCTCTGCTACACTTTGCGTGTTTCCTAACTTCACTCCTGAAAGGTCTGACTAGCTTCCCTAGTCCTGGATTCCCCAACCAGCAAAATAGTTTCTCTCTATCTACCCTATCAGTTCTCCTTAATATCTTGAAAGCTTCAATCAAATTACCGCTTAATCTTCTAAAATGCAGGGAATACAACCCTAGTTTGTGTAATCTCTCCTCGTAATTAAACTCTTGGAGTCCAGGTATCATTCTAGTAAATCCACGCTGCACACCAAAGGCCAATATATCCTTCATAAGGTGCGGTGCCCAGAACTGAATACAGTACTCCAGTCTAACTAGGGCTTTGTATAGCTGCTGCATGACTTCTAATCCCTGTATAGCTAGAATACAAGGGGTATTAGACCTTGTATTCTAATACCCCTTGTATTATAGATATGTATCTATAGTTATATAGTCTATATAACTATAGCTATTTAGTTATTTCTAACTATAGTATATCTATAGTTAGATATAAAGGTCGGCATTCCATCGGCCTTTCTGATTTTTTTGTACCTGCCCATGACATTTTAATGATCTATGTATATGGACCCCCAAGTCTCTTTGGAACTCCACTGATTTTAGCTTTTCACCATTTAGAAAGTACTCTGATCTATCCTTTTTATGTCCAAAGTGGATGACCTCACACTTGCTTATACTGAAATCCATTTGGCACAGTTTTACCCATTCATTTAATCTATTAATATCTCTTTGTAATTTTATGCTTCCAAACCAGGTCAATAATTTGCCCTCAATTCCATGAGCTTCAACTTTAGCTAACAGTCTCTTATGAGGGACTTTATCGAATGCTTTCAGGAAGTCCATATAAATAACATCCATAGACATACCCCTGTCCACTACTTTAGTCACCTCTTCAAAAAAATCAATCAAGTTCGTCAGTCATTTAAAAAAAAAATTGTTTATGGGATCAGGGCATCGCTGGCAAGGCCAGCATTTATTGCCCATCCCTAGTTGCCCTTGAGCCACCTTCTTGAACCGCTGCAGTCCGTGTGGTGATGGTACTCCCGCAGTGCTGTTAGGTAGGGAGTTCCAGGATTTTGACCTAGCGACGATGAAGGATCGGCGATATACTTCTAAGTCAGGATGGTGTGTGACTTGGAGGGGAACTTGGAGGCAGTGGTGTTCCCATGCGCCTGCTGCCCTTGTCCTTCTAGGTGGAAGAGGTCACGGGTTTGGGAGGTGCTGCCGAAGAAGCCTTGGTGAGTTGCTGCAGTGCATCTTGTAGATGGTACACACTGCAGCCATGGTACGCCGGTGGTGGAGGGAGTGAATGTTTAAGGTGGTGGATGGGGTGCCAATCAAGTGGGCTGCTTTGTCCTGGATGGTGTCGAGCTTCTTGAGTGTTGTTGGAGCTGCACTCATCCAGGCAAGTGGAGAATATTCCATCACGCTCCTTACTTGTGCCTTGTAGATGTTGGAAAGGCTTTGGGGAGTCCGGAGGTGAGACACTCGCCGCAGAATACCTAGTTTCTGACCTGCTATTGTTGCCACAGTATTTATGTGGCTAGTCCAGTTAAGTTTCTGGTTAATGGTGACCCCCAGGATGTTGATAGTGGGGGATTCGGCGATGGTAATGCCATTGAATATCATGGGGAGGTGGTTGGACTCTCGCTTGTTGGAGATAGTCATTGCCTGGCACTTCTGTGGCGTGAATGTTACTTGCCACTTATCAGCCCAAGCCTGAACGTCGTCCAGGTCTTGTTGCATGCGGGCATGGACTGCTTCATTATCTGTGGAGTTGCGAATGTTGCTGAACACTGTGCAGTCATCAGTAAACATTCCCATTTCAGACCTTGTGTTGGAGGGAAGGTCATTGATGAAGCAGCTGAAGATGGTTGGGCCTAGGACACTGCCCTGAGGAACTCCTGCAGCGATGTCCTGGGGCTGTGATGATTGACCTTCAACCACCACAACCATTTTCCTTTGTGCTAGGTATGACTCCAGCCAGTGGAGCGTTTTCTCCCTGATTCCCATTGACTTTAGTTTTACTAGGGCTCCTTGATGCCAGACTCGGTGAAATGCTGCCTTGATGTCAAGGGCAGTCACTCTCATCTCACTTCTGGAATTCAGCTCCTTTGTCCATGTTTGAACCAAGGCTGTAATGAGGTCGGGAGCCGAGTGGTCTTGGCGGAACCCAAACTGGGCATCAGTGAGCAGGTTATTGGTGAGTAAGTGCCGCTTGATAGCACTGTCGATGACACCTTCCATCACTTTGCTGATGATTGAGAGTAGACTGATGGGGCGGTAATTGGCCGGGTTGGATTTGTCCTGCTTTTTGTGGACAGGACATACCTGGGCAGTTTTCCACATTGTTGGATAGATACCAGTGTTGTAGCTATACTGGAACAGCTTGGCTAGAGGCGCGGCTAATTCTGGAGCACAAGTCTTCAGCACGATAGCTGGGATGTTGTCGGGGCCCATAGCCTTTGCTGTATCCAGTAGGCATAACCTACCCTTTACAAATCAATGCTGGCTCTCTATGATCAGCTGAAAATTTTCAAGGTGTTCAGTCACTCCATCCTTAATTATAGACTCTAGTAATTTTCCGACAACAGATGTTAGGCTAACTGTTCTATAATTTCCTGGTTTCACTCTCTCACCTTTCTTAAATAACAGAGTGACATGTGCAATTTTCCAATCTAAGGGAACAAGTTCTGAATCAGGAGAACTTTGGAAGATCATAGTTAGGGCATCTGCAATATTCTTACCTACTACCTTTAAAATCCTGGGATGAAAACCATCTGGTCCTGGGGATCTGTCACTCTTTAGTGTCATTTTCTTCTTTACTGTTAATTCGCTTACATGGAAAATTACAGCACAGAAGGAGGCCATCCAGCCCATCTTGGTCGCGCCAGCCAACAAAGAGCTATCCACCCTAATCTCACTTCCAGCACTTGGTCCATAGCCTTGTAGGTTATGGCACTTCAAATGCATATCCAAGTACATTTTAAATGTGATGAGGGTCTCTGTCTCTACCACCCTTTCAGGCAGTGAGTTCCAGACCCCCACCACCCCCTGGGTGAAAAAAATTCTCTTCAACTCCCCTCTAAACCTCCGACCAATTACTTTAAATCTATGCCCCCTGGTTATTGACCCTTCTGCTCAGGGAAATAGGTCCTTCCTATCCACTCTATCTAGGCCACTCAATTTTATACTCCTCAATTAGGTCTCCCCTCAGCCTCCTCTGTTTCAAAGAAAACAACCGCAGCCTAGCCAATCTTTCCTCATAGCTAAAATTCCCCAGCCCAGGCAACATCCTGGTAAATCTCCTCTGCACCCCTCTAGTGCAATCACATCCTTCCTGTAATGTGGTGACCAGAACTGCATGCAGTATTCTAGCTGTGGCCTAACTAGTGTTTTATACAGTTCAGGCATAACCTCCCTGCTCTAATATTCTATGCCTCAGCTAATAAAGGCAAGTATCCTGTCTGCCTTCTTAACCACATTATCTACCTATCCTGCTATCTTCAGGGATCTGTCGACATGCACTCCAAGGTCCCTCTGATCTTCTGCGCTTCTCAGTGTCCTACCATTTATAGTGTATTCCCTTACCTTGTTAGCCCTCCCCAAATGCATTACCTCACACTTCTCCAGTTTGAATTCCATTTGCCACTGTTTTGCCCACCTGACCAGTTCATTGATATCTTCCTGCAGTCTGGAGCCTTGTTCTTCATCATCAACCACACAGCCAATTTTTGTATCATCTGCAAACTTCTTAATCATACTTCCTACATTCAAGTACAAATCATTGATATATACCACAAAAAGCAGAGGACCCAGTACTGAGCCCTGTGGAACTCCACTGGAAACAGCCTTCCAGTCACAAAAACACCCTTTGACCATTACCCTTTGTTTCCTGCCTCTGAGCCAATTTTGGATCCAACTTGCCACTTTGCCTTGGATCCCATGGGCTTTTATTTTCATGACCAGTCTGCCATGTGGGACCTTATCAAAAGCCTTGCCAAAATTCATATAGGCTACATCAAATGCACTACCCTCATCGACCCTCCTTGTTGCTTCCTTAAAAAATTCAATCAAGTTAGTCAGACACGACCTTCCCTTGACAAATCTATGCTGACTGTCCCTGATTAATCCGTGTCTTTTTAAATGACGATTTATCCTGTCGCTCAGAATTTTTTCCAATAATTTTCCCACCACCGAGGTTAGGCTGACTGACCTGTAATTACTCGGTATATTCCTTTCCCTCTTTTTAAACAACGGTAACCACATTAGCAGTCCTCCAGTCCTCTTGCACCACACCTGTAGCCAGAGAGGATTGGAAAATGATGGTCAGAGCTTCTGCTATTTCCTCTCTTACTTGTCTTAACAGTTTGGGATACACTTCATCCGGGCCTGGGGATTTATCCACTTTCAAAGATGCTAAACCCCTTAATACGTCCTCTTTCACTACGTTGAGTTTGATGAGTCCTTGCCCCTGATTCAATATTAGTTTCTTTGGGATGCCCGGCATGCTATCCTCTTCTGTAAATACTGACGCAAAGTAATTATTTAACATGTCCACCATTTCCTTATTTTCATTTATAATATCACCATTGTCAGTTTTTATGGGCCCACATTGCTCTTAACCACCCTCTTTTTCCTAATATAATTGTAAAAGTTTTTTGTGTTGTCAGAATTGTCTGATCTCAACCAGTGGGGCAGTAGAGGGACTATAGTTGGCCTCAGTACACCACGCAATGACAGAGAAAAATCAGAAATTGTTCCCATTCCTAATTGCTATCCAGTGAACCCCCCTAGAAAGTGAATGTTGGGTAAGGAAACAATTGGGCTTGGCTGTGATACCCCCACAAACAAATAGCCTGCTGACACTCCCTTTTGGAGCTTGTACATACATGGAAATAAATGACTGCTCGGCTAAGTTACCAGAGGGTACTCAAAGCCTATGGGACTCTACCCCAGCAAGAGTAAGGAAGGGAAAACTATAGGCAACAAAATTATCACATACCACCATGTGAATCATGAAGATTGGCAAATTTACTAATAAAGCCTGTGGGTAAATGATGGACTTCAATTTTTGTTAGAACCTTACAGCACATGGACCGATGGAGAACCTATTCAAAGACATTTACCTATACCACTCAAGCTAGTTTCTACAAACTGCTCTGGGTAGCTTTCTTTTATTTTGATGTTGTATGGAATTGTTTTGTTTTCCCCAGGTGTGACATTGGCTGAACTCTGCCGAGCACCACTCCGTGATGGCTTGTGTGAGACTGAGACCTATTTGTGCGAGTTTTAGCATTTTCTTTCCTTGTGTGTTATTGGCAATGATGACATTGTCTTTGTGTTATATTATGCATCTGCTTTTTAATTACCGCCCAATTGCTCTACACCACCCATCCCCCTATAATTAGCCTTGCACTTTTGATAGATTGCTGCCTGGGATAATTTTCTTAAGGTGCAGCAACAGGAACAACTAATTGATATGTCTATTGCTGCAGCTGTACCGTGTAAAGAAATATATCCTTTCTTTCTAAATTTTATACATAAAGTATGGTTCCAAAAACCAATAATTGCTGGAATAACTGATAATTAGATGCTAATGTGAAACTGAGAACCAGCATGCAGCTAGTAAGCGGCTGTGTCAGACATAATGAAGCAAGTGATTAGTGTGAGAAGAATACCGCAGAGCAAGAACTTTCTAGACCTGTGATGTAATGGTCTTAACCCTTTAGAAATCACTGTAGTATTTCAGCACTAATATAAAGCCCAGAAGTTTGTAGTTTTTGTGAATGCTGATTTTAAGAGATTTTATACATAAAAGGGAAAAAATGCTCTTGCATTGACATTGCATCCTTTTTCCACCCCACTCCCCCACCCCCATTGTGTAGAATTTTCCAGTTGTCAGCTAGAAGCTTATTTTGAGATAAACTTCCAGCAAGTATGTCACAATCATTCTACATCAATGATCTGCAGTACACTGGCTTTCTTTGTTCACACTGACACCTACTTCTTGTACAAGAATTGAAGAAAGCACCCAGAATATTTGGAGGAAGCACAGCATAAGCAGATGCAGTTGATATGTAATGTTTAAAATTACTTCATCACAGCCTATTCTGAGTGCTTCTTAAATTATCGAGGTGTTGACTCAGACCCCTGCCTATCATTGCTGAGACACTAATTGTTCTGCTTTCCACAAAGGCTTACCGTGAGGTGTTTGAATATTTCATCGAGGATTTAAAAACCTACAAACCGTTGCTATCAGCCATAAAGAATGAATATGAAATTACCCTAGGTATGTAATTTTCTGTCACTCACCGTGGAACCTGTACTGTACTTCTAGACATTGAGTAAATTAGAAAGGAAGGTAACTCCTAATCATCAGTCAGTTTCTTTGTAAATTAATCTCTTGTAGCTAAACATCAGGTAGTTGTTAACTGATCACTTGCTCACATTAGTTTGAAAGTACCCATTAATTCAACGAACATTACCATAAACTAAGTATAACATCAATATTTTTGCTTAAAGATCATTTAACGTTTTGTTTAAAATTACTTCTAATGAGACTACCCCAGTGGCTCAGCAGGTTTATCCATCGAGTAATTGAACTATAATGACCAGAAACATCCCAGATTTGATCCATAGCCAGTGCTGACTTAACTGAACTCAGCCAGGGCAGCAGTAGGGGTGCCACAATTGGTCCCAGTCTTCCTGGGTTCAAGAGGGGAAGATCTGCTAGGGTTCTCACTCCTAGTTGTTAGCCCGTGACTCCTGTAAGAAGACTTACATGCACATTGATATCTGGTGCGGACAGGATCCGACATAGCTGCGTTGCCCTCCATGGTGAATAGCCTGCCAGTACTCACTGTCTAGGCTCCCACATGAATAATGGCAACTTGGGTGAGCAACCGAGGACAATTAATAAAAGGAAAGATTTTTTTTTTTCTTGGGTGTACTAGCAGAGGACAATCAATACATCAGCACGAGTCAAGAGAGGAAGGGGAAAAAAGCTGGAGAGGAGAAATAAAATAATAATTAAATGTTATAAATTTCTGCTGTTCATGAAACTGAAGATTGATTATGATCTAATTCTAAGAATTTTTTAACCTCCTTTCATGTCTTTGCCACACTGAGATTGTGACTCCTCGTTCTAGACCCCCCAACCAGGGGAAACATCCTCCCTGCATCCAGTCTGTCTAGCCCTGTCAGAATTTTATACGTTTCAATGAGATCCCCTCTCATTCTTCTAAACTCTAGTGAATACAGGCCTAGTTGACCCAATCTCTCCTCATACGACAGTGCAACCATCCCAGGAATCAGTCTGGTGAACCTTCGCTGCACTCCCTCTATGGCAAGTATATCCTTAGGTAAGGAGACCAAAACTGCACACCGTACTCCAGGTGTGGTCTCACCAAGGCCCTGTATAACTGTAGCAAGACATCCTTGCTCCTGTACTCAAATCCTCTTGCAATGAAGGCCAACATACCATTTGTCTTCCTAACTGCTTGCTGCACCTGCATGTTTGCTTTCAGTGACTGGTGTACAAGGACACCCAGGTTCCTTTGTACATCAACATTTCCCAATCTATCACCATTTAAATAATACTCTACCTTTCTGTTTTTCCTACTGAAGTGGATAACTTCACATTTATCCACATTATACTGCATCTGCCATGTATTTGCCCACTCACTCAACTTGTCTAAATCACCTTGAAGCCTCATTGCATCCTCCTCACAACTCACAATCCCACCTAGTTTCGTGTCGTCAGCAAACTTGGAAATATTACATTTAGTTCCCTCATCCAAATCATTGATATATATTGTGAATAGCTGGGGCCCAAGCACTGATCCCTGCGGTACTGCACTAGTCACTGCCTGCCACCCCGAAAAAGACCCATTTATTCCTACTCTGTTTCCTGTCTGTTAACCAATTTTCAATCCATGCTAATATATTACCCCCAATCCCATGTGCTTTAATTTTGCACACTAACCTCTTATGTGGGACTTTATCAAAGGCCTTCTGAAAATCCAAATACACCACATCCACTGGTTCTCCCTTATCTATTCTACCAGTTACATCCTCAAAAAACTCCAGTAGGCTTGTCAAACACGATTTCCCCTTCATAAATCCATGTTGACTTTGTCTAATCCCGTTGATATTTTCTAAGTGTTCTGTTATCACATCCTTTATAATAGACTCTAGCATTTTCCCTACTACTACTGTCTGTAGTTCCTGGTTTTCTCTCCCTCCTTTTTTAAATAGTGGGGTTACATTTCCACCCTCCAATCTGCAGGAACTGTTCCATAATCTATAGAATTTTGGAAGATGACAACCAACGCATCCACTATTTCCATGGCTACCTCTTTTAGTACTCTGGGATGCAGATTATCAGGCCCTGGGGATTTATCGGCTTTCAGTCCCATTAATTTCTCCAGCTCTATTTTTTTTTACTAATACTAATTTCCTTTAATTCCTCCTTCTTAATAGACCCTTGGTTCCCTAGCATTTCTGGGAAGTTATTTGTGTCCTCTTCTGTGAAAACAGAACCAAAGTATTTGTTTAATTGCTCTGCCATTTCCTTGCTCCCCATTATAAATTCTCCTGTTTCTGACTGTAAGGGACCTACATTTGTTTTCACTAATCTTTTTCTTTTTACGTACTTGTAGAAGCTTTTACAGTCCGCTTTTATGTTCCTTGCAAGTTTACTCTAATACTCTGTTATAAATCTCATCATTCATCAAGAAACTACTCGGGCGTCACCCCCAGCTTTCCAGGGACATTTTGTAAGACAAGGAACTAGTGAAGTACAACTAGACCTCCAAATTCTGAAACAAGTTGATTAAAGCCTTGCTTTATACTCAAACCAAGTGCGTAGTGAGTTTTATTACATCAATTTAATCAACTTGATATCGACTCCACGCTTTGGGTGATTTCGGGAACAGCCAGCTACGACTCGAACCATAGAAGGGAACTCAGACAAGTAATCGATCCATCATGGAGAAACTACTCAGACCCGCCCGTCTCGACCTGGACCCGAATTCACTTACAGCTGCTAAAGTATGGAAACACTGGTATCGTACTTTCAACAACTTCTTCAGGGTGCGTGGTGAAAATGTTCCTGATAAATTAGAGATACTTGCTAATTATGTATCCTCTCATGTGTTTGATTATATCGAAGACTGTGTAGACTATGACGCCGCTATCCAAATACTACAGCAGATATGTGTCAAGTCCCCAAATGAAATTTTTGTTCGGCATCTACTGGCCACAACTCGACAACAACCCGGGGAATCACTTGACGAATTCCTTCAGAAACTTTGCAGGCTCAGCAAGGATTGTAATCTTAAAGCTGTTACAGCTGAGCAGTACCAGGAGGCGTTAATTCGTGATTCCTTTATTAATGGGATTGCGTCTCCCTTCATACGGCAGCGTCTGTTGGAGAATAAAACCCTCAAGTTACAGGCTGCCTATGACCAGGCATGTTCTCTGCAATTAGCAAAGAGGAATGCAGACACCTATCTTTCACCACGTGCACGGGCTGCTGCTATCACTTTTAGTGACTCTTTCGATAGGCCTCGGGCGGAAGCCCTCACGGATGACGACTCCAACCCGGCTGATGACAACCCTACCCTAGAAACCTACACCGATGACGACCCCGCCCTAGTGGCATCTTGGCAATCTGGAAGGAAGTGTTTCTTCTGTGGAGGTGCGTTCCATTATAGGAAATTTTGTCCTGCTCGTAACATGACCTGCAATCATTGCAGCAAGAAAGGTCACTTTTCTAAGGTATGCCAGTCAAGAGCCACTGTTAGTAAGAAAGGCCACTTTTCTAAGGTATACCGGTCGAGAGCTCCTGTTAGTTTTGCAGCTACTATCTATAAAACTGCTCCTTCCACAAGAGCCACTATTAAGGTTACAGCTGCAATCTATAAAACTGCTCCTCCCCCAAGAACCACTACTAAGGGTACAGTTGTCAAGGGTAAAACTGCCCCTCCTCCCATCACAGCTGTTTTTCCCCAAAGTCTGTCCCATGCAGCCACGAAGGTTTCGGTAAATGGACACATTTTGAGTGCACTAATCGACTCATGCAGCTCTGACAGCTTCATTAGTGAACGGGCTGTAAGTAAGTTAAAACTGCGTATTTACCCCTCGGACAGGGAAATTGCAATGGCTCTGACGACACTGACCACCAATTCTTCCGGCTTTTGTCTTGTTGACCTTATTCTCAATGGCCGCATTTATTTCTCCACCCGGCTCGGGGTGCTCAAGAACCTATGCAGTGATGTGCTCCTGGGGCAGGATTTCCAGAAACAACACAAAAGACTCACTTTCGAGTTTGGAGAGTCAAAGCCGGAGCTTACTATTTCCAAAGTACCGTTTTGTGCGCTTTTGGCGGCTTCGCTTGAAGAGCCCTCCTTGTTTGCCAATCTTTCCCCCCGATGTAAGCCCATAGTCACTAAATCACGACGTTTCAGCCAAGATGATCGATCCTTTATCGAGACAGAAATCTCTCGCCTTCTAGCTGACGGTATCATTGAGCCATGTTCATCATTGTTAAAAATCCTCTGAAGCAACACAAGAAACGTCTTTGCATCGATTACTCGCAAACTATTAACCAGTATACTGACCTGGATGCCTACCCACTACCACGCATCGATGACATGGTCAATAACCTTGCCAACTACAAGGTATTTTCAACTTTTGATTTAAAGAGCGCATATCATCAAGTGCCGTCAAAGGACTCTGACAAGAAGTATACGGCCTTTGAGGCCAATGGTCGGCTTTACCAGTTTTGTCGCCTTCCATTTGGAGTCACCAATGGGGTGGCCGTCTTTCAACGGGCAATGGATAGCCTAGTCAAACAGGAGAACTTAACGGACACTTTTCCATATCTGGATAATATCACTATTGCTGGTCATGACCAGAAGGAGCATGATGCCAACCTCCAGAAATTTGTTGCCGTTCTCCGTTGTCGCAACTTAACCTTAAATGAGTCCAAATCTGTGAAATCAGTACCATCAGTCAACATCTTTGGCTACTGGGTGGGCAATGGTGTCATCAAACCGGATCTGGAGCGACTTCGTCCGCTTCAGGAGCTCCCTCCCCCTACGAATCTCGGCTCTCTTCGTCGGGCACTTGGCATGTTCGCCTATTATGCGAAATGGATACCCCACTTCTTCGACAAGATCTAGCCCCTGCTTCACGCAAAGTCATTTCCATTAGAGGCAACGGCTATTTCAGCTTTCAACCTCCTCAAGCGACAACTGGAAAAAGGCACGCTTCGTTCCATTGATGAAAATCTTCCTTTCGTGGTCGAGTGCGATGCATCGGATATGGCGATCTCTGCTACCTTGAATCAAGGTGGTCGACCCGTTGCGTTTCTGTCCACAACTTTGCAGGGTAGCGAGCTCCATTATCCTCCTGTCGAGAAGGAGGCTACGGCCATTATCGAAGCGGTACGTAAATGGAGTCATTTTCTCGCTCGTCGCCATTTCACACTTATAACCGATCAGCGCTCCATGGCCTTTATGCTGGATAACCGGAAACGCACTAAGATCAAGAAAAGCAAAATACAACTCTGGAGGATGGAATTGGCCGCCTTTGGATACACCATACATTATCGACCCGGCAAAGAGAATGTGGCCCCGGATACCCTCACGTGGGCATTCTGCTCTTGTATGTCAACTTCGACTCTGGCGGATCTTCATACTGACTTATGCCATCCTGGCGTTACCCGTATGTTGCACTTTGTGCAATCTAAAAATCTCCCATTTTCTACGGAAGATGTGAAAAGAACGTGCTCCTCCTGTAGAATTTGTGTGGAATTAAAACCGCAATTCTTCCGTCCATCGGATGGCTTGCTCATACACGCTATGCAGCGACTCAGGATTGACTTTAAAGGGCTATTGCCCTCCTCAACACGAAACACCTACTTACTGACTATGGTGGACGAATATTCACGCTTTCCCTTTGCTTTCCCCTGTCCCAAAATGCTTACTTCCACAGTGATCAAATGCCTTGATCAAGTCTTTTCCCTTTGCGGTACGGCCAATTTCATCCACTCTGATCGGGGTCCCTCCTTCATGTCAAGCGAACTCAAAAGTTACCTCTCCCAATGGGGAATCGCCACAAGTAAAATGACACCATACCATCCCATCTGTAACGGACAGGTTGAGAGATACAATGCTATCATTTGGAACGCTGTTCATCTTGCGCTGAGGTCACGCAACCTACCAGACCAGCAGTGGGAAACTATGCTCCCTGACGTGTTGCATTCCATCAGGTCTCTCCTTTCTATGTCTACCAATGTCACACCTCACGAGCGATTCTTCAGCTTCCAGCGTCGCTCCACCCATGGGACGTCTCTACCATTATGGTTGGCAGCTCCCGGCCCCGTGCTGCTCTGAAGATTCGTCCGAATATCTAAAACCGATCCTCTCGTCGACGAGGTAGAACTCACGGACGTCAACCCCACGTACGCGCACGTGCGGTACCCGGATGGCCGGGAGTCCACCGCTTCGCTCCGGGACCTGGCTCCCTGTCCGGCCAGTTCCACGGACCCAACCAATAGAGGGACCCACGGGGATGATGCCGACACTCTGTGCTCCCCCGAAGATGACGCCCTGCCCCACCGGATCCACTCGGGGAGCCGAGCGCTCCCCGTGGGATGGCCACCCGAGGCCAGGATGCCGGTCAATCCCCGGCTATCCAACAGGATGAAGCCAGTTCTGTGCCTGTGGGGACCTGCACCCGGAGTCATAATCTCCCCAGCCTCCCTTGGGTCGATCAGAGCAACACGGGCCACCGGTACGGATCAAGCGGACCAAGACACGATCCGGGGAGACGTGCCTTCTAGCCATAAACAAAAATCTAAGAGACTGCGGCTATTCATGGTCTGCCTGATCCGCTAAGAGGAAGTCGTCGAACTTCCAAATCTTTTAGGCAGGAAGAATGTTATAAATCTCATCATTCATCAAGAAACTACTCGTGAAATAACGCTGGACGGCCAGCTGGTGGCGTCGTCCAAGGAGTATAAATACTCGGGCGTTGGCCCCAGCTTGCCAGGGACATTTTGTAAGACAAGGAACTAGTGAAGTACAACTAGACCTCCATGTTCTGAAACAAGTTGATTAAAGCCTTGCTTTCTGCTCAAACCAAGTGCGTAGTGAGTTTTATTACGTCACTTTATTTTTCCCCTCTTAATCAATCTCTTGGTCCTTTTTTGCTGAATTCTAAACTGCTCCCAATCCTCAGGCTTGCTACTTTTTCTGGCAACTTTATATGACTCCTCTTTGGATCTTATACTATCCTTAATTTCTTTTGTTAACCATGGTTGGACTGCTTTTCCTTTTGTGTTTTTGTGCCAGAAAGGAATGTATAACTGTTGCAATTCATGCATTCGTTCCTTAAATGTTAGCCTTTGTCTATCCAGCGTCAAGCCTTTTAATGAAGCTTCCCAATCTATCATAGCCAACTCACTCATTATACCTTCATAGTTTCCTTTGTTTAGATTTAGGACCCTAGTTTCGGATTGGACGACTTCACTTTCCATCTTAATGATGAATTCTATCATGTTATGATCACTCTTCCCTAAAGGACCCCGCACAACAAGATTATTAATTAACCCCTTCTCATTGCACAATACCCAATCTAGGATAGCCTGTTCCGTGGTTGGCTCCACAATGTACTGGTCTAAAAATCCATCTCGTACACACTCCCGGAATTCATCCTCCACAGTATTATTGCTAATTTGGTTTGGCCGGCCTATATATAAATTAAAGTCACCCATGATTACTGTAGTACCCTTGTTACATGCATCTCTAATTTCCTGTTTGATGCCATCCCCGACATTACCACTACTGTTTGGAGGCCGAAAGACAACTCCCACCAATGTTTTCTGCCCCTTGGTGCTTCTTAGCTCCACCCAGACTGATCTTACATCTTGATTTTCTGAGCCAATATCCTTTCTCACTATTGCTCTGATTTCATCCTTTGCTAATGATGCCACCCCACCTCCTTTACCTTTTTGCCTGTCCTTTCTAAATATTGAATATTCAGCTCCCAGCCTTGGCCACCCTGTAGCCATGTCTCTGCAATTGCAATTATATCTTATCCGTTTACATCTATTTACGCTGTTAATTCATCTACCTTATTACAAATGCTTCATGCATTCAGATACAGTGCTTTTAGATTTGTCTTTTTAACATTTTTAGACATCTTAACATTTTTTTGTACTATGGCCCTATTTGTCTTATTACCATTTTTTCTTACCCAGACCCTATTTGTTAGTGCACTCTTTTGTTTGTACGCTCTGTCCTTTCCTGACACAATCTTGTTATCCTTACCCCAATCACTTTCCTGCAATGCTTCCTTGTCTTTTCTCTTTAGCATTCTAGATTTCTCTCCACCAGGACCCTCACCGCCCCCCCCCTTATTTAGTTTAAAGCCCTATATACCTCCCTAGTTATTCGATTCGCTAGAACTCTGGCCCCAGCATGGATCAGGTGTAGTCCGTCATAACGGAACAGCTCTCTCTTTCCCCAGTACTGGTGCCAGTGCCCCACGACTCAAAACCCACTTCTCCCACACCAACCTTTGAGCCACACATTCATCTCCCTGGTCCTATTTGCTCGTGGCTCAGGCAATAATCCAGAGATTATCACCCTTGTGGTTCTGTTCTTTAATTTAGTCCCTAGCTGCTCAAACTCTCTCAGCAGAACCTTTTTCTTAGTCCTGCCTATGTTGTTGGTATCTACGTGGACCACGACAATTGGATCCTCCCCCTCCAACTTCAAGTTCTTCTCCAGCCCGGAGGAGATGTCCTTTACCCTGGCGCAGGAAGGCAACATAGCCTTCGGGACTCATACTCCTGGCTGTAGAGAACAGTGTCTATCCCCCTAACTATACTGTCGCCTACTACAACCACGTTCCTTTTTACTCCCCCCACTTGAACGGCTTCCAGTACCACGGTGCCGCGGTCAGTTTGCTCGTCCTCCCCACAGCCCCCGCACTTGTCCACAAGGGTTGCAAGAACCTCGAATCTATTGAACAAGTGCAGAGACTGAGGCTCTTGCAATACTACCTCCTGGATCCCCATACCTGCCTCACTCGCAGTCACACCCTCCTGTCCCTGACCACGTGTCAATTCTAAAGTATTTAATCTAAGGGGTGTAACTGCCTCCTGGAGCAAAAGGTCCAGGTAACTTTCACCCTCCCTGATGTCTCGCAATGTCTGCAGCTCGAACTCCAGCTCCTCAACTTGGAGACGAAGTTCCTCGAGCTGCAGACACTTACCGCAGATGTAGTCGCCCTGGACAAAAATGTCCACAAGCTCCCACATATTGCAGCAGCAACACATCTCCTGTTCTCCCATTATTTTATTTATTTAATTAATTCGTTTAATGTCAATCAAATTATTTACCTCATTTAATTTATTAAATTAATTAAATTAAGTTTAATTTTTTAAATTTAGTTATATGCTATATGTTAATTTAAAACTTAGCCCACAGTCACTACCAATCACTTACCCGCCTTACCTGTGATGTCACACTGTAGTTTTCTTTTGTTGTTGCAGGTCTGCTGCTGCTTTTATCCCCGCTCTCGGGCCTCAGTCTGCTCCCTCTCAGGTCCACCGCTGCTCAAACTCCAAAGTTTCTCACCCTGTGCCAGCTGCACTCAGTTTTTCCTCATTTAAAAAAAACTATGGCCGCGATTTCCCCTACCTCGGCGGGTCCATGGTGGGCGATGTTGGTGGCGGGTCCTGACCCCGCTCTGTAGAATGATTTTATGTTGATTGGGCATTTACATTATGTGCATTTGCCGGCCAATTGAAGGAAGCGGGTCATCATTGGATGACGCGTCATCAGCCGGTTTCCTTAAAGGGACCATGCACAAATTTATTTTGACAGTTGTGCTTTCACTGTTCTACAGCATTGAGATGCTGCAAACACTAACGAGCACTGCACAGAGGTGCACAGCTGCACCCAGGCTCTCCCATGACTCCCTCCATATGCTTATGGAGGGAATCACAGCGTGGAGGGAGGTTCTCTTCCCTTCTAATGGGTGGAAGTGACTTCCCCAGGAGACCAACACAGACTGGTTGCACATTGCACAGGAGGACACAAGCAGGGATGTCATCAGGAGGACCAGGCTGCTGTGCCGCAAACCTTTCAATGATCTCAGTAGATCACAAATTGTTACTGCAAAGCCACACTCAACCTCATTCTGCTGTGCCACTCATCACATGCCCATCACTCTGCCTTCCCTACCCTACTCCTGCACATCCTTACTCACACCAACTTACCTTGCACCTCCACCCATCCCTCTCCATCTACATTATCACTTCCCTATCTCACTAACCACTCACCCTCATCCTAGTCCAATCATACCAACTAACAACACACAAGGGTAGGCACTTGGGTGGTTTATGCAATGTGCATGTAAAGTTTCTGTTAATGTGGTGTCAAACATTGAAACTTTTATTTTCAACACTTTGCATTCTTGGATAGATTTGTGTACACCTTTGGAAGTGGCTTAGTGAGTTGCAGTGAATGGTGAGACATAACGGTACCCCCCACAAAGGTCATGAATGTGAAAGGAATGGTGTAGGCATTGTAGGGATGCTTTATTGTGTTTGGTGTTGGTTTGGGGTGGTGCCAACTTGGCACATTCTGTGGCAGTCAGGGTGTACAGCATCCAGTGAAGTAAATCTGGCCATAGTGAGGCCATCCCTGTCCTCCCAGGCAGCAATGTGGTTGGGTGCTGATGCCCTCTGTCCTGTGCAGCATCAGTTGATTGCGGAGAAGGTTGGTGGTGTTGTTGGTGGTGCTGGTGTGCCTGGTGCTGTTGGTGTTGGGGCTGAATGTGGTAGGATTCTGAGGACCAAGGTGAGATAGTTTCAAGGGCACCGATGCTGATGTAATAGATGGCAGGTGAACTTGAGATGACAGAAGCGATCCGTCATTGGTGAGAGTGGTTGCTCCAATGAGGTGACACTGGATAGATAGTTTGCCCCAAACACTTGCAACCTGCATAAAGCTCAATCTGACTTCCAAATGCAGTTAAGCAACAGCTTCTGAGCTTGGAAAGTGAACAGCTCTGAGATGGGAGCTTTTATAGCACATTTGCAGCTGTCAAGTAATGAGATGATCCCATGGTCATACAACTCCCGATCTCCTTACCTGACATGAGCAGCATGGACCCTGTGGGCGACCTCATAAAATGGTAAGGTGAGCTCAAAATACTTTTTAATGGGCTGTTAACAATGTATTAATGACCTGAATTGCCTCCTCCACTGCTGTGTGTTGGGTCTGTTCAGCTCTGACAGACCCGACATCTGGGAAAGTCGCATGGCCAACCCAACCTGCCACCGAACGCGCCACCGAACGCGCCTGCTGCCCCCCCCACCCAAAACATTCCCCCGATGACTTCACCAACCTATTTTAACTTCCTGGTTTTTGAGTTTGCAACAGATTTTAAGTTTGGAGGAGGAAATGTCTTGTGGAAAAAGATAACTGCAACATCTTTTCCTCCAAATCAGGGTATTTGGCGATAAAGCAGTCACGCCTCGTTTACTAGGACATTTTATTTCTTGAAAATCCAGACTGAAAGTGGTTCGTGACCATTATTTTTGTTTTCTAAAACCTCTGCAAGAACAGTAAGCAAAAGAATTACATTTCCTTCATGTCCCTGTCTTTAACCAAGTGTTACTTATTTTTTTCTATCTCAGCTCACCAGCGAAACCAAATCCGCGAGTTAGAGCCACTGAAAAGCTTGCTGATTGCCACATCAGAGAACTGCGAACAGAGGATTGTTGCCCTACGTGAACAGGAAAAATTAGAGATACAATCACTGAGGAGGGAAAACAAAAAGCTACTAGAAAAAATTGATAATTTGATGGAGATGCAGGATTCCCTAAAGATCCAGGTCAGTTAATTACATAGAAACATAGAAACATAGAAGATAGGAGCAGGAGTAGGCCATTTGGCCCCTCAAGCCTGCTCCGCCATTCAATGAGATCATGGTTGATCATCCAAACTCTGTACCCTGTCCCTGCCTTCTCCCCATATCCCTTGATCCCTTTAGCCTTAAAAAATATATCTAACTCCTTCTTGAATATATTTAATGAATTGGCCTCAACTGCCTTCTGTGGTAGAGAATTCCATAGGTTCACCACTCTCTGGGTGAAGAAATTCCTCCTCATCTCTGTCCTAAATGGCTTACCCCTTATCTTTAGACTGTGACCCCTGGTTCTGGACTCCCCCGCCATCAGGAACATCCTTCCTGCATCTAGTCTGTCTAGTCCTGTTAGAATTTTATAAGTTTCAATGAGATCCCCTCTCATTCTTCTAAACTCCAGTGAGTATAAGCCCAATCGACCCAATCTCTCCTTATATGTCATTCCTGCCATCCCAGGTATCATTCTGGTGAATCTTCGCTGCACTCCCTCCATGACAAGAACATCCTTCCTCAGATAAGGCGACCAAAACTGCACACAATACTCAAGGTGTGTGGTCTCACCAAGGCCCTGTACAACTGCAGCAAGACATCCTTACTCCTGTACTTGAAACCTCTCGCTATGAAGGCCAAAATATCATTTGCCTTCTTAACCGCCTGCTGCACCTGCATGCTTACCTTCAGCGACTGGTGCACAAGGACACCCAGGTCTCGGTGCACTTCCCCTTCTCCCAATCTATTGCCGTTCAGATAATAATCTGCCTTCCTGTTTTTGCCACCGAAGTGGATAACCTCGCATTTATCAGTATTTGTAGGGAAATGGTGTTAGGGAAATTGACGGGTTTGAAGGCCGATAAATCCCCAGGGCCTGATAATCTACATCCTAGGGTACTTAAGGAAGTGGCCCTAGAAATAGTAGATGCATTGCTGGTCATCTTCCAGAATTCTATAGACTCTGGAACAGTTCCCATGGATTGGACGGTAGCTAATGTTACCCCACTGTTCAAAAAAGGTGGTAGAGAGAAAATGGGGAATTATAGACCGGTAAGCCTGACATCGGTAGTGGGGAAAATGCTAGAGTACATTATAAAAGATGTAATAGCAGAGCACTTGGAAAACAGTGACAGGATCGGACAAAGTCAACATGGATTTACAAAAGGTAAATCGTGCTTGACTAATCTACTGGAATATTTTGAGGATGTAACTGGGTAAAATAGATAAGGGAGAACCAGTGGATGACTTTCAGAAGGCTTTCGATAAGGTCCCGCATAAGAGATTAGCATGTAAAGTTAAGGCACATGGGATTGGGGACAAGGTACTGACTTGGATAGAGAACTGGTTGGCAGACAGGAAGCAAAGAGTTGGAATAAACGGGTCTTTTTCCGAGTGGCAGGCAGTGACTAGTGGAGTACCGCAGGGATCGATCCTAGGACCCCAGCTATTCACAATATATATTAATGATTTAGACGAGGGAACTAGGTGTAATATCTCCAAGTTTGCAGATGACACAAAGCTGGGTGGGTGTGTGTGCTGTGAGGAGGATGCCGAGAAACTCCAGTATGATTTGGACAGGTTGGGTGATTGGGCAGATGCATGGCAAATGCAGTATAATTCATGTGAGACTGACCATATATCCTATAAGTATCAAAGTATGTAGGATCTGATACAAACAACAAAAAATTAGACTGAAGTTCAAGCTAGCTGGCTTCGTATATCCTTCCAAATGTTGGTGGCTAGTTTGTCAGACAAAATTAAAAGTTTATTATGATACTGGCAGTCTTGTCTTCCTTTGCTGCTGTTTGGTTTGGTCTTATAATAAATGGAAGTGTATGACTTCTTTTCAAATCAAATGTCATTTGCCATGTTAGGACAATCTGAATGACACCCCAGTACTGCTACCACAGCCGAGCAAACAGATCTTTTTTTCAATTTTAAAAACACTTTTTTTATTTATCATTATTTTCTTCCCTCCCCCCTCTCCCAATATGTTGACTCCTTGCAGAAGTTGTCAGCCAAGTGATCATTATTCATGTGTGAACCTTCACAGTGCAGTTTCAGCAAGCTATTTTGTAAGCAATTCAAACTCTTAATCAGTGTAAGATATAGCAATGATTGTAATTTATTTGTGTACTGGCTGACATTATTTTGATGGCATAAGGCTTGGTGGTGAGCCAGAGAGACAAAATGCGAGTATTAAACTACACATTTTTCAAAGTACAGTACAATAAAGCTATACGTCAACTCAAATTTCTCTCCATGGATGTTGCCTGACCTGCTGAGTTTTTCCAGCATTTTCTGTTGTTATTTTTATACTTTATTCATGTTATTCACAATAGGAAAGGAAAGGACTTACATTTATATAGCAACCTTTAGGGTATCCTAAATCTCTTTACAGCCAATGAAATACTTTTGAAGTGTTGTCACTGTGGTAATGTAGGGTAACGTGGCAGACAATTTGCACTTAGCAAAGTCCCACAAACAGAAATGAGATGTGTGACCAGATATTCTGTTTTTTTTTTTATGTGACTTTGGTTGAGGGATAAATTTTGGCCAGGACACCAGGAGAACTCCCCTGCTCTTCTTCGAATAGTGCCACAGAATCTTTTACGTCCACTTGAGGGGGCGGGGGACCTTGGTTTAACTTCTCATTTGAAATGTACTTGCTTCCTGTATAGGATGCCTAAAACAATGATTTTTCCCCATACCTTTGTGTTCTCACTTGTGTATAGAGATATAAATATTTTTATTCAGGGTTATAACAGTTAAAGCTATACCTTTGTCATTGATCCCATGATTTCACTCTCTTCCCATAATTTTCAAACTCTTCTGGTTCCAAATTATTTTCTTCAGGCTACTCTCAAATAGACTTGAAATGTTTTACTATGTTAATAGCACTATATAAATGTGAGTTGTTGATTTATTGCATATGAGGAGTGCACCAACTTTGATGCGGATTTCGATTTAAAGCGTGACTTTATAATTTGCATCCAGTCAGCATGTCTACAATTCAGCCCATATACACAATGGCCTAGAAATTCGATATCAGTAAAAACCTGCCGGTGCCACCGGAGGTCAGTTTTAACGGCCGCCGAAAATGATGGCACTGGCAAGACCGGTAAATGATGGCACTGGCAAGACCGCTAAACTTACTGTGCAAGGCTGTTCTGGTGGCATTAGTCCCGGCAGGAGACCCCAATGTAGCGTGGCCATAGCGTCATTGCAGTAAGAACAGCCTTCTTTTAGAGCAAAAATTAAAATCATGTAAAAAATAGGCTGTTTTTAGCCCTTACAGCTCAACTGCCTTCTGAAATTTTTTTTTTCAAGAATTCCCAAGTGGGAGTTTTTTAAATTAATTTATGGGATGTGGGCGTCGCTGGCAAGGCCAGCATTTATTGCCCATCCCTAATTGCCCTTGAGAAGCCACCTTCTTGAACCGCTGCAGTCCGTGTGGTGAAGGTACTCCCACAGTCCTGTTAGGTTGGGAGTTCCAGGATTTTGACCCAGCGACGATGAAGGATCGGTGATATACTTCTAAGCCAGGATGGTGTGTGACTTGGAGGGGAACTTGGAGGTGATGGTGTTCCCATGTGCCTGCTGTCCTTGTCCTTCTAGGTGGAAGAGGTCGCGGGTTTGGGAGGTGCTGCCAAAGAAGCTTTGGCGAGTTGCTGCAGTGCATCTTGTAGACGGTACACACTGCAGCCACTGTACACCGGTGGTGGAGGGAGTGAATGTTTAAGGTGGTGGATGGGGTGCCAATCAAGTGGGCTGCTTTGTCCTGGATGGTGTTGAGATTCTTGAGTGTTGTTGGAGCTGCACTCATCCAGGCAAGTGGAGGGTATTCCATCACACTCCTTACTTGTGCCTTGTAGATGGTGGAAAGGCTTTGAGGAGTCAGGAGATGAGACACTCGCTGCAGAATACCTAGCCTCTGACCTGCTCTTGTTGCCACAGTATTTATGTGGCTAGTCCAGTTAAGTTTCTGGTTAATGGTGACCCCCAGAATGTTGATAGTGGGGGATTCGGCGATGGTAATGCCATTGAATGTCAAGGGGCAGTGGTTAGACTCTCGCTTGTTGGAGATAGTCATTGCCTGGCACTTCTGTGGCGCGAATGTTACCTGTCACTTATCAGCCCAAGCCTGAACATCGTCCAGGTCTTGTTGCATGTGGGCATGGACAGCTTCATTATCTGAGGAGTTGCGAAAACTGGACAGTTTGCACCTGGGCAGGACCGGGACCGATGTCCTAGGGGGAGTGTTTGCTAGTCCTGTTGGGGAGGGTTTAAACTAAAATGGCAGGGGGTTGGGAACCTGTGCAGGGAGATAGAGGAAAGGGAAGCAAGGATAGAAGCAAAAGACAGGAAAGAGAAAAGCAAAAGTGGAAGGCAGAGAAATCAAGGGTGTAAATCAAACAGGGCCACAGTAAATAATAATTCTAAAAGGACTAAGAGTGTTAAAAAAACAAGCCTGAAGGCTTTGTGTCTCAATGCGAGGAACATTCGTAATAAGGTGGATGAATTAGCTGTGCAAATGGATGTAAACGGATATGATATAATTGGGATTACGGAGACATGGCTCCAGGGTGACCAAGGCTGGGAATTCAACATCCAGGGGTATTCAATATTCAGGAAGGACAGGCAAGAAGGAAAAGGAGGTGGGGTAGCATTGCTGGTTAAAGAGGAGATTAACACAAGAGTAAGGAAGGATATTAGCTCTGATGATGTGGAATCTGTATGGGTAGAGCTGAGAAATACCAAGGGGCAGAAAACGTTAGTGGGAGTTGTATATAGTCCCCCAAACAGTAATGCTGAGGTTGGGGATGGCATTAAACGGGAAATCAGAGATGCGTGCAATAAGGGCACAGCAGTTATCATGGGTGACTTTAATCTACATATAGATTGGGCTAACCAAATTAGTAACAATACTGTGGAAGAGGAATTCCTAGAGTGTATACGGGATGGTTTCCTGGACCAATATGTTGAGGAACCAACTGGAGATCAGGCCATCTTAGACTGGGTATTATGTAATGAGAGGATTAATTAGCAATCTTGTCGTGAGAGGCCCCTTGGGGAGGAGCAATCATAATATGATAAAATTCTTCATTAAAATGGAGAGTGAAGTAATTGACTCAGAGACCAGGGTCCTGAATTTAAATAAATGAAACTACGATGGTATGAGGCGTGAGTTGGCTAGGATCGATTGGAGGACATTACTTAAAGGATTGATGGTGGATAGGTAAAGGCAAACATTTAAAGATCGCATGGATGAACTACAGAATTTGTTCATCCCTGTCTGGCATAAAAATAAAGCAAAAAAGCTGTCTCAGCCGTGGCTAACAAGGGAAATTAGGGATAGCATAAGATCCAAGGAGAGGACATATAAATTGGCCAGAAAAAGCAGCAAACCTGAGGATTGGGAGCAGTTTAGGATTCAGCAAAGGAGGACAAAGGGATTAATTAAGAGGGGGAAAATAGAGTATGAGAGTAAACTTGCAAGGAACATAAAAACTGACTGTAAAAGCTTCTATAGATATGTGAAGAGAAAAAGATTGGTGAAGTCAAGTGTAGGTCTCTTGCAGTCAGAATCAAGGGAATTTATAATGGGAACAAAGAAATGGCAAACCAATTAAATACATACGATAGCAAATACATACTTTGGTTCTGTCTTCACAAAGGAGCACGCAAATAACTTCCGGAGATGTCGGGGAACATAGGGTCTAAAGAGAGGGAGGAACTGAATGAAATCAGTATTTGTAGGGAAATTGACGGGATTGAAGGCCGATAAATCCCCAGGGCCTGATAATCTACATCCTATGGTGCTTAAGGAAGTGGCCCTAGAAATAGTAGATGCATTGCTGGTCATCTTCCAAAATTCTATAGACTCTGGAACAGTTCCCATGGATTGGAGGGTAGCTAATGTAACCCTACTATTTAAAAAAGGTGTTAGAGAGAAAACGGGGAATTATAGACCGGTAAGCCTGACATTGGTACTGGGGGAAATGCTAGAGTCCATTATAAAAGACGTAATAGCAGAGCACTTGGAAAACAGTGACAGGATTGGACAAAGTCAACATGGATTTACAAAAGATAAATCATGCTCGACTAATCTACTGTAATTTTTTGAGGATGTAATTGGTAGAATAGATAAGGAAGAACCAGTGGATATGGCGTATTTGGACTTTCAGAAGGCTTTGGATAAAGTGCCGCATAAGAGATTGACATGCAAAGTTAAAGCACATGAGATTTGGGGTAAGGTACTGTCTTGGATAGAGAACTGGTTGGCAGACAGGAAGCAAAGAGTTGGAATAAACGGGTCTTTTCCCGAGTGGCAGGCAGTGACCAGTGGGATACCGCAGGAATCGGTACTAGGACCCCAGCTATTCACAATATATATTAATGATTTAGACGAGGGAACTAGATGTAATATCTCCAAATTTGCAGATGACACAAAGCTGGGTGGGTGTGTGTGCTGTGAGGAGGATGTAGAGAAACTCCAGTATGATTTGGACAGGTTGGGTGATTGGGCAGAAGCATGGCAGATGCAGTATAATGTGGATAAATGCAAGGTTATCCACTTTTGTGGCAAAAAGAGGAAGGCAGATTATTATCTGAACAGCAATAGATTGGGAAAAGGGGAAGTGCAATGAGACCCGGGTGTCCTTGTGCACCAGTTGCTGAAGGTAAGCATGCAGGTGCAGCAGGCGAATAAGAAGGCAAATGGTATGTTGGCCTTCATAGCGAGAGGTTTTGAGTACAGGAACAAGAATGTCTTGCTGCAGTTGTACAGGGCCTTGGTGAGACCATACCTTGAGTATTGTGTGCAGTTTTGGTCGCCTTATCTGAGGAAGGATGTTCTTGCCATGGAGGGAGTGCAGCGAAGATTCACCAGACTGATACCTGGGATGGCAGGAATGACGTATGAAGAGAGATTGGGTTGATTAGGCTTATATTCGCTGGAGTTTAGAAGAATGAGAGGGGATCTCATTGAAACTTATAAAATTCTAACAGGACCAGACAGACTCGATGCAGGAAGCCCGATGGCGGGGGAGCCCAGAACCAGGGGTCACAGTCTAAGGATAAGGGGTAAGCTATTTAGGACCAAGATGAGGAGGAATTTCTTCACCCAGAGAGTGGTGAACCTGTGGAATTCTTTCCCACAGAAGGCAGTTGAGGCCTATTCATTAAATATATTCAAGAAGGAGTTAGATATATTTCTTAAGGCTAAAGGGATCAAGGGATATGGGGAGAAAGCAGGGACAGGGTACTGAATTTAGATGATCAGCCATGATCTCATTAAATGGCGGAGCAGGCTCGAGGGGCCGAATGGCCTACTCCTGCTCCTATCTTCTATGTTTCTATGTTTTTATGAATGGCACTGAACACTGTGCAGTCATCAGCGAACATCCCCATTTCTAACCTTATGTTGGAGGGAAGGTCTTTGATGAAGCAGCTGAAGATGATGACACGAAACTAGGTGGGATTGTAAGTTGTGAGGAGGATGCAAAGAGGCTTCAAGGCGATCTAGACAAGTTGAGTAAGTGGGCAAATACATGGCAGATGCAGTATAACGTGGATAAATGTGAAGTTATCCACTTCGGTCGGAAAAACAGAAAGGTAGAGTATTATTTAATTGGTGATAGATTGGGAAATGCTGATGTACAAAGGGACCTAGGTGTCCTTGTACACCAGTCACTGAAAGCAAACATGCAGGTGCAGCAAGCAGTTAGGAAGGCAAATTGTATGTTGGCCTTTTTTGCAAGAGGATTTGAGTACAGGAGCAAGGATGTCTTACTACAGTTGTACAAGGCTTTGGTGAGACCAGACCTGGAGTACTGTGTGCAGTTTTGGTCTCCTTACCTAAGAAAGGATATACTTGCCGTGGAGGGAGTGAAGCGAAGGTTCACCAGACTGATTCCTGGGATGGCAGAACTGTCGTATGATGAGAGATTGGGTCGACTAGGCCTGTATTCACTAGAGTTTAGAAGAATGAGAGGGGATCTCATTGAAACGTTTAAAATTCTGACAGGGCTAGACAGACTGGATGCAGGGAGGATGTTTCCCCTGGCTGGGGGGTCTAGAACGAGGGGTCACAATCTCAGGATACGGGGTAGGACATTTAGGACTGAGATTATCGAGAAATTTCTTCACTCAGAGGGTGGTGAACCTGTGGAATTCTCTACCACAGAAGGCTGTGGAGGCCAAGTCACTGAATATATTTAAGAAGGAGACACAAAAGGGGTATGAGGAAAGAGCAGGAATATGGTATTGAGATAGTGGATCAGCCATGATCATATTGAATGGCGGAGCAGGCTCGAAGGGCCGAATGGCCCACTCCTATTCCTATTTTTCTATGTTTTCTATGGCTGGGCCTAGGACACTGCCCTGAGGAACTCCTGCAGTGATGTTCTGAGGCTGTGATGATTGACCTTGAACCATACCTTTGTGTTAGGTATGACTCCATCCAGTGGAGAGTTTTCCCCCCAATTCCCATTGACTTCAGTTTTACTAGGGCTCCTTGATGCCACACTCAGTCAAATGCTGCCTTGATGTCAAGGGATGTCAAGGGTAGTCACTCTCACCTCACTTCTGGAATTCAGCTCCTTCGTCCATGTTTGGACCAAGGCTGTAATAAGGTCAGGAGTCGAGTGATCTTGGTGGAACCTAAACTGGGCATCAGTGAGCAGGTTATTGGTGAGTAAGTGCCTCTTGATAGCACTGTCGATGACACCTTCCATCACTTTGCTGATGATTGAGAGTAGACTGATGGGGAGGTAATTGGCCAGATTGGATTTGTCCTGCTTTTTGTGAACAAGACATACCTGGGCAGTTTCCCACATTGTTGGATAGATGCCAGTGTTGTAGCTGTACTGGAAAAGCTTGGCTAGAGGCACGGCTAGTTCTCACAAGTCTTCAGCACGGTAGCCGGGATGTTGTTGGGGCCCATAGCCTTTGTTGTATCCAGTGCGCTCAGCCGTTTCTTGACATCACGTGGAGTGAATCGAATTGGTTGAATACTGGCTTCTATGATGGTGGGGACCTCAGGAGTAGGCCGATATGGATCATCCACTCAGCACTTCTGGCTGAAGATGGTTGCAAACAGTTCTGCCATGTCTTTTGCACCCACATGCTGGGCTCCACCTTCATTGAGGATGGAGATATTCATGGAGCCTCCTCCCTCCCGTTAGTTGTTTAATGGTTCACCACCATTCACGACTGGATGTGGCAGGACTGCAGAGCTTTGATCTGATATGTTGATTGTGGGATCGCTTAGCCTTGTCTATAGCATGCTGCTTCTGCTTTTTAGCATGCATG
This sequence comes from Somniosus microcephalus, assembly GCF_052327205.1. Classification (NCBI taxonomy): domain Eukaryota; kingdom Metazoa; phylum Chordata; class Chondrichthyes; order Squaliformes; family Somniosidae; genus Somniosus; species Somniosus microcephalus. Next base: position 208,069,073 of record NC_140992.1, on the reverse strand, counting down.
TTGCAGCTTCCCCAGGTTGGCACCGCATTTTTAGGTATGCCTGGTACTGCTCCTGGCATGCTCTACTACACTCCTTATTGAACCAGGGTTGGTCCCCTGGCTTGATGTTAATGGTAGAGTGAGGGATATGCCAGGTCATTGTTGTGTCGGTACCTTTCTACCTAGACACAATTTAGGACTCAACTCAGAGATTCAAACATGAAGTGCATTATTGGAAGGAAAGGAAGTTCTGGCAAGTTCCGAACAAAGAGAGCTAAAACTTAACAGAGAACACCCAACCATTTATCTCCTGTGACAGCGCCACCACAGGTGGGAGGAGAACACACAATACATAACATTTCCTCCCCTCTTAAATGGAAGGTCCACATCATTCCTCAACAGGTAAGTTACTTTCAATGCACTCAACGAACCTAGGGTAGAGGTAGACTGCCTCAAACCCTGACTTTACCCTGGGGTTTATTCTGCCCCAGTCTTGTGGGTAAGTCACTAAGCCTACAGATCCAAACGTCTTGGAGGCCGCCGCTCTCTGACAGGATACCGGCGGTCATCGCTGGCTTCCACAGCAGTAGGCATTGACACAGGCCTGGATGGAGAAGGTGCCTGTGTCAGTTGAAAGTCAGGAGTTTGCACAGGTGGAACAGTCTCTTTGACTTCCTGTGTTGGAGAAGAGCACTGTGGCAAAGGATGCTGGTTTGCGGTATCATCCGGAAACAGTTCAGGCCAATCAGCCATTGGAGCCTCTGTGGCTGTCTCTGCTCCGAGCAACAGTTGATCTGTGTGTCTTCTCCAGACGACGTCCTCAGCAGTCTCAACCATGTAAGACACAGGGCCCGTCTGCGCGATCACCGTAGCAGGAACCCATTTCGGTCTAGTGTTGTAGTTTCGAGCTAGGACGTGCTCTCCCGGATGAAACCATCTCTCCTTGGCTCTTTTCTCTCTCTTTTCAACTTGAGCTTGTTGTTGACAATGGACAACCTGTTCTGCCCTTGGAGGTTTGAGTAAGTCAAAACTTGTCCGCAACTGCCTCTTCATCATGAGCGAAACGGGGGAAGTTTTGGTTGTGGCATGCGGCTCGTTCCTGTAGGACAACAGGAAGCTGTTCAGACATTGGTGGATTGAGCCCTGACCTTGCGATGCCTTCAAGGCGTGCTTCAAAGTTTGCACAAACCTTTCTGCCTGGCCGTTAGTAGAGGGATGATAGGGCGCAGACCTGATGTGTTGGACACCATTCACATGCAGGAAGGTTGCAAACTCCTGTGATACAAATTGTGGACCGTTGTCACTTACGAGTTGTTCCGGTGAGCCATAACGGCTGAACATCTCACCAAGTTTCTCAATTGTTTTCTCTGCCGTGGTAGACCTCATCACAGCGACCTCCGGCCACTTGCTACGAGCGTCCACAACCACCATAAACATCTTCCCTTCGAAAGGACCGGCGAAGTCCACATGTACTCGCTGCCACACTTCTGCAGGCCAATCCCAGGGGTGTAGGGTTGCCAGCTGTGGAACATTCCGGACCCTTTGACATGGGGAACATGTTTTGGCTTTCTCCTCAATATTCCCATCGAGACCTGGCCACCAGAAGTAGCTTCTTGCCATATCCTTCATCCGAACCATCCCACTGTGGCCTGTATGAAGTTGTTGCAGTATAGGTTCCCTCAGAGGTAGCGGAATGATGACACGGCGTCCCCAAAGAAGACAACCTGCCTGGATGGAGAGCTCATTTCTTTTTGAAACGTAAGGTTTCAAACTAGGAGAATCTCCTATCGCTCTCCCTCGAATGACATCGTCCATTACCTCAGACAGGACTGGATCGTTGCGGGTGTACCTTCGCACCTGAACTGCAGTGACAGGTGCTCCCTCCACTTGTCTAAAGTAGAAGATGTCTATCTGACGAGGCTCTGGGGGAGTAACAGGCAAGGGTAGCCTCGAGAGACCGTCTGCGTTGCCGTGCAAGTCTGATTTGCGATATTTTATGTCGTATGTGTGTCCTGACAACAGTAAAGCCCACCTTTGCATCCTGCTTGCAGCGAGAGATGGAATTCCGGTGTGGGGCCCGAAGATTGAAGTCAATGGACGGTGGTCTGTCAGGAGTGTGAACCTTCTCCCAAACAGGTACTGATGAAATTTTCGAATTCCAAAAACGATTCCCAAGGCCTCGCGCTCGATCTGCGCATAGTTACTCTTGGCCTTGTTCAAGGTGCGTGATGCAAAGGCAATAGGTTTCTCTTCACCCGAAGGCATGATGTGGGATATGACTGCTCCCACACCATATGGTGATGCATCACATGCTAGCTGCATGGGTAGCTTTGGGTCGAAGTGTGTCAGGACCTCCGAATTCAGCAATGCTTTCTTTGCTTGGGCGAAAGCTTCGTTGCACAGTTCAGTCCATTTCCATATTTTGCCTTGACATAGCAACTGATGTAACGGCTTCAGCAATGTTGCTAAGTCTGGAATAAACTTCCCATAGTAGTTAAGTAGCCCCAGAAATGAACGTAACTGGCTCACATTCTGGGGTGCTGGGGCCTCCACGATCGCCTTGACCTTTGGCGGCGCCTTATGCAGGCCAGTAGCGTCAATCACATGCCCCAGGTACTCAACTGAAGACTGAAAGAATTCACATTTGTCTTTACGAACTCTGAGTCTGTACTCTTTCAGTCGTTGTAGTGTCGCATCCAAGTTCAGAAGATGATCCTCCTCATTTGTCCCAGTGACAAGGATGTCGTCCGGGTAGCACTGGACTCCTGGCAGTCCACTCAAAATCTGATCCATTGCCCTTTGGAATAGAGCAGGGGTCGACGTAATTCCAAACGGAAGGCGGCAGTACCTGTATAGCCCCTTGTGTGTCACAATTGTCAGCAGCTCCTTTGATTTGTCATCGACATGCATTTGTAGATAAGCCTGGCATAAGTCTATTTTGCTGAACTTTTGCCCTCCGGCCAGGCCCGTAAAAAGATCATCAATGAGGGGAAGAGGGTACTGTTCCGCAGACAGCACCGGGTTAATAGTCACTTTAAAATCCCCACAGATTCGAACAGATCCATCCTTTTTCAGGACAGGAACAATGGGTGTGGCCCATTTGCTCACGCTCACAGGCTCCAGGACTCCATTCTCGACTAAGGCCTCCAAGTTAACCTCAACTTTTGGCCTAATTGCATAGGGTACAGGTCGGGCTTTGTGAAACTTCGGCTTGCTGTCAGGTTTAATGTCCAGTCTCACGCTGATCTTTTTCATGCTCCCAAGTTCCCCATTGAAGAGTTCTGCATGTTTGTTTAACACTGCAGTCAGACCTGACTCCCCTTTTGACATCATGCGGACTGCAGGCCAGTCCATGAGGTTACAGATTGTGGTGGAATACAGTTCTGCTGCTGCAAATGACCCACAGCGCCTCATGGATGCCCAGTTTTGAGCTGCTAGGTCTGTTCTGAATTTTTCACATTTATCACTGTGGTAGTGTTACACAACACGATGGAGGGTGTCCTCAGTGTGAAAACGGGACTTTGTCTCCACAATGACTGTGCGGTGGTCACTGCTACCAATACTGTCATGGACAGATGCATCTGCTACAGGTAGATTGGTGAGGACAAGGTCAAGTAGGTTTTTCCCTCGTGTTGGTTCTCTCACCATCTGTCGCAGGCCCAGACAGGCAGCTATGTCCTTTAGGACTCGGCCAGCTCGGTCAGTATTGGTGCTACCGAGCCACTCTTGGTGATGGACATTGAAGTCCCCCACCCAGAGTACATTTATGCCCTTGTTACTCTCAGTGCTTCTTCTTCAGCTCTTAAAGCTGAATTGCCTTCCGCACCTAAAGAAAATGGGAAAAGTGCTTCAGCACTACCACAAATGGCTCAGCAAGCCAGGGAAGGGGCACCCCGGGTCTCGCCCGCAGCACTCCAGCTTTGTGCAGGGGTTCAGCACTGCAAGAAAGGTCCTCTACCCACAGGGGTGAGGAGGCACTCCAGAAAGTAGGATATGGGACCAGATCACCGAGGTCATCACTGCCAGCAGTGTCGTCCCCATGATCTGGCTTCAGTGCCAGACCAGTGGTCAAGTTTAGTGAATGCATCTTCAAAAGCCATCTCCTACGAACTGCACCACTAGCCTCACACACTTCTCAATGCACGACTCTCGTCCCTCCCACCCCCCCCCCAACCCAACCACTCACCTACCAACAATCTGTACCAAACATGAGGCACACCTCCCATTCCTAGCTTCACATCACCCCCTTGGAGGAGATGGTGCTGTCCATTTTTGGCAGGAGCATGGCTGAGCCCTTTGCCAGTGGCAGGGCTGAAAGGATACAAGATGCTAGTATCCTCATACATTATCCTCCTTCTTGCATGCACCTCTTATTTTCCTGCCTTCGCCTCACCACAACACCACCCTTGTGCCTTCCTCATTTCACACACCCAAGAAATGCAGCCTGCTCAGCCAGTGGTTGACCAAGAAGAAGGAGAGGAGAGTGAAGAAGAAACACCGTCACTCGATTTCACACTCCCAGCCACCAGCTCCTCAAGGTCGACCAGCAAGGCCATTTGCAGTGTCCCCCACTGAAAGTCAGCAGCCTTCCACCAGCCATGCTGCAGCCACTGGGTTGGAAAGCATGACATCAATAGGATAGGCAAAGGCACACACAAGACAGTCACTAAGGGAATGCATAAAGGTGATTAATTGATTTCTTTATATCATATTGGATAGATAGATGTATAAAGTTGGATTGGAAAGTTTGTTTTGTGGAAGCTTTTATTTCAGCATTGTGGTCAAGAGGACACTGTGCTGGTCAGTAGCAGAAAGAAGGTAAGGTGTGGGACAAATGTTGAAAGGGGAATTGGGGTTGTGGTCACTGGTACCACAGGCGGATGATTCCATCCCGGATATCCCGGCCAGAAAGAGACTGTCTGGATTGCATCCTCCTCTTATGCTTCTTCCTCTTCTGCGTCTTCCTCTACTGCGTCTTCCTCTTCTGCGTCTTCCTCTTCTGCGTCTTCCTCTACTGCGTCTTCCTCTACTGCGTCTTCCTCTACTGCGTCTTCCTCTACTGCGTCTTCCTCTACTGCGTCTTCCTCTACTGCGTCTTCCTCTACTGCGTCTTCCTCTTCTGCGTCTTCCTCTTCTGCGTCTTCCTCTTCTGCGTCTTCCTCTTCTGCGTCCTCCTCTTCTGCGTCCTCCTCTTCTGCGTCCTCCTCTTCTGCGTCCTCCTCTTCTGCGTCCTCCTCTTCTGCGTCTTATTCTTCTGCGTCTTATTCTTCTGCGTCTTATTCTTCTGCGTCTTCCTCTTCCCTCTGTGAGCGGATGCTGTAACTCTGAAGTAAAAGCAGAAAAGCTTAAATGCAAACTTAGCTGAAAGATGTGTGTGTCCCTTTAAGAAGTGCTGACAGCGTCTCTGTCAGTCTGCTGCATGCTTGCTTTTCAGAGCAAGCTTAGGACTAAGGTTGAAGTTTCCAGAGCGTGACATTAAGTCGGCTATCGGCAGAGCTAAGGCCCTCACCAAAATGACGGCTGCTGAATCCTGCGCCAGAGAAGGGTGTTAAAGTGGCAGCTGCCATTTTTCACCATGATTCCAGCGTTAATGGGTGGCAGTAAGTAGCCCAATTTTTGGGCCAATATTCCTTAATATGACTTACACAACCACAGCTGAGGTTTGGGCTGAGGAATATTTTTGGAGTAGAGTAGACTGAGCTGATCTCTGAATCTAGTGGTTGGGACTGCTTAATGCTGACACTAAGTTCCAAAAATGGAAAGTGTTCCATACTCCATCACCAACATCCCTCACCTTGATGAGGACAAAAATCACACAAAAATAAGTTTTAAAATAAAGACTGACATGCAGAGATTCAATAGTACTGATTTTTTGTTAATTTTTATGCCTTTGTCAGGTCAGTAAACTTCAGGAAGAGCTGGCAGCTGAATATGAACGATATCGAGACCAACATGATGCGCGCAAACTTCTGATTTCAGATATAAATAATCTGCGATATCAGCAAGAAGAGTCAAAAGATTCTCATGTATACGAAGGTGAAATATGATAGTCGGGATTGTACACTTCAGTTGTCTAATAATCAACTAGTAACTATCCTCCTTGTGTATGAGATAGGGTTGCTTTGGGATCAAGGTGGTTTCAAGATAACAGGAGATGGAAGTTTGGAACCAAGTCCACTCTTTGTGGCAGTTTTGGTAATTTGATACTCCAAGGTATTGTTGATTCTTGACTAGCCAGCTGGCTCATTCTTGGAATCCAGAAGGGTAGACCTATCACTGGGATATCTCCTACTGAGCTCCATGTTAGCCTGCAGGCTGAAGCCTTAATGGGTGGTGTGGTTCCAGCTGGACAAGGAACAAAAAAGTTAACAATGATATTGTAGTGTCCGCGAATCAATAACACACGGACTGCAGGAGAACGGTAATAACAGGTGTTTACTGAACAGAGGGTATGCTGGAACTAACTGTACAAATTACTACACGGTGTTATATACAGGTGTGGTCACTACTGGTACTGCAGTATACAGGGGCTGTAAAAGATAGTTCCTCTCTTAAAGGTACATACATTACAATTCCTCCCCTTTTAGATAAACAGTACATAAGATTCATTTAACAATTAAATAATAACTCATTACAATTACAATTTTCTTTGTACTATATACATCAGCTGAAAGTAATCATTTATAAATTCAGTCTTTGAGGAGGCTTCCTGATCCTGTCTGGATAGCGCCTTTCTCGAGTATCCTGTTCTTGCGGCGGAGTCGATTCTGGCTCATTGTCATTGGTTGGTTCGTCAGCTTCCAATACCACTGATTCTGAGGTAGACGCAATCTGTACTTCGGGTTCATCACCAGGTACGTATGGGCGAGGCATGGGGTTGACTTGTTCCTGTGACTCTAGAATCTGGTCAACATGGCGTCTCACGATGCTCTCTCCAACGTCCACTGTGTACATTAGTGGTCCCTGCCGTGTGCATATCGTTCCTGGCTGCCATTTTTCTGTTCGGTAGTTGCAGGCCAAGACTGGTTGCCCTATCTTGAAGCTCCTGGTTGGCTTCTCATTGATGTGCTGGAATTGCTTATTCTCAACATCTCGTCTTATGTTTGGTTTGAGCAAATCCAGGCAACATCTTAACCTTCGGTTAAAGAACATCATGGCTGGAGCTTGGTTGGTGACTGCATGTGTCGCATTCCGGTAAGCAAACAAGAAATTATCCACCTTGTGTTGCAGTGGTATGTTGTCATTATACATCGCCTTTATTGCTTTTTTAAAGGTTTGAACAAACCTCTCAGCCAATCCATTTGTGGCTGGATGATATGGGGCGGATGTGTAATGCTTTACCCCATTATTCCTCAAAAACCTCCGGAAATCCTCGGACACAAACTGTGGTCCATTGTCGGAGCAAATCTGTTCTGGCAAGCCATTCCTGGTGAAGATGGTCCGTAGGACTGCAATAGTTTTCTCCGTGGTGGTGGAGGACATTTTGATGACCTCTGGCCATTTCGAATGTGCATCCACGGCGATTAAAAACATTGAGTCCATAAATGGACCAGCAAAATCAATGTGTACCCGTTGCCATGGAGATGAGGGCCACTCCCATGGGTGTAGCGGGGCCTGTGGTGGAGCGTTTTGGACTTTCTGGCATCCCGTGCATCTCTTGGTCATTTCCTCGATTTCTTTATCGATTCCCGGCCACCACACAAACGCCCTGGCTAGGCCCTTCATTTTTACCCCTCCCAGATGACCCTCATGAAGCTCATTGAGCACTCTATCTCTCAACTTGGGTGGAATTACCACTCGGGATCAACACATCAAGGTCCCCCGGCACACTGACAGCTGTTCTCTCCTTGGCGAGAATGCTGGCAACAGTGAGTCGCCATGTGCTGGCCATCCCTTCACCGTCAAATCATAGACCCGAGAGAGTGTCGGGTCATTTCGGGTTTCCTTCTCTATACTTGAGTTTGTAACAGGTAGACATTCAACTATGGTCGAGTGGAATATCTCAACAGGGTCCACTGCAGGTGCTTCCTCCACCGTAGGCAGCGGCAGGCACGACAGCCCATCAGCGTTTCCATGCTGTTTCGTGCCCTTATACTCTATGTCGTATTGATGTGCCCCTAGAAAAAGGGACCATCTTTGCAGCCGTTGCGCCGTCATCACCGGAACGCCCTTCTTTGGGTTAAAAATGGAGACAAGAGGCTGGTGATCAGTCAGTAAGGTGAATTTCTGCCCGTGCAGATAGTGATTGAACTTCTTCACCCCCACACCAGGCTGAGGGCCTCCCTGTCAATCTGGGCGTAGTTACGCTCGGCTGAGGTTAACGAGCGTGACGCAAAGGCTATTGGCCTCTCTGAACCGTCAAGGAATTTGTGCGACAGCACCGCTCCAATGCCGTATGGAGACGCATCACATGCCAACCGAATCGGTAGTGTTGGATTGTAGTGGGCCAATACTTCTTTTGAAGTGATTAGGCATTTACATTTCTGAAAGGCACGCTTACACTCATCACTCCATTTCCATGCTACTCCAGTTTGCAGCAGGGCGTTCAGTGGGTGCAGAATTGTAGACAAATTTGGCAAGAACTTATGGTAGTAGTTCACCAACCCGAGGAACGACCTCAGTTGCGACACATTTTCCGGTGCTGGAGCCTTCACTACTGCCTCAATCTTGTCTGGGGACTTATGTAACCCCTCTTCATCAATCACGTGGCCACAATACGAGATTTGTTTCCTGAAAAACTCGCATTTGGGGCGGTTGGCTCGTAGCCCATATTCTTGTAATCTAGTGAGCACCTGCTCCAGGTTGGCAAGGTGCTCACTGTCATTTTCGGCCGTAACCAGGATGTCGTCCAAATAACACTGGGTCCCCGGGATCCCTTGCAGGACTTGTTCCATCGCCCTCTGCCAAATAGCCAGAGCTGATGCTACCCCGAATACCAGTCAGTTGTACTGGTAAAGACCTTTGTGAGTGTTTATTGTGAGGTATTTTCTAGATGCTTCTTCTACCTCCATTTGCAGATACGCTTGGGCCAGATCAATCTTCGTAAACCGTTTCCCTCCAGATAGTGAGGTGAAAATATCTTCTATCCACGGAAGTGGATATTGTACTGTGTGAAGGACTGGGTTCACAGTTACCTTAAAGTCCCCACAGATGCGAACCTTCTTCGGCTCCCCAGGCATGCTGCTCAATGATTTCTTCATTACAGGAATGATGGGTGTGGCCCACTCGCTCCAGTCCACCTTGGACAGCACACCCGAATGCTCCAGACGCTCCAGCTCTGCTTTGACGGCTGGGCGGATCGCATACGGTACCGGTCTGGCCTTAAAAAATTTTGGGTTTGCATTATCTTCAATTTTTATCGTTGCCGTTACGCCTTTTAGAGTCCCAAGTCCTTGCTGGAACACCTCTTTCGCGTCCGTTAGAATTTTTGACAGTCGTCCAGGTGTGACGTCGTCATCCTTTTTGTCAGCCACAGTTAGCGCCTGAATGGAATGCCAATCCAATTGTATTTTTCGGATCCATTCACGTCCCAATAATGGTGGCCCTCCATCTTGTAGTATATATAGATACAGTTTCTGTGTTTCCTTGCCGTTGTATTTAACGGGCACCCTTATTTTTCCTCTGGGGTAGACTTTTTGCCCCGTATATGTCTTCAAGACAATGGACGTGTCCTTCAAGGGTATGTGTGAGAATAGCCGCTCGTAGTCTCGTCGATTCATGACTGTTAGGGCTGATCCTGTGTCCAATTCCATCTTTACTTGGGACCCTGCTATCATGAGGGTGACCCAAATGGTTCGGTGATCCTCCTTTGCGATCACGTTGTGTAACTTTAGACAACTTAGTCTCCTGCTCCCGGAGTCATTATCACTCTTCTGATCTTCTGAACTACTGTCCGTCATCTTTTGTACTTGTACTTTTCCTTAGTAGTTCTTTTAGTGTTGGTTTTCTTTCCCGACCTGCAGACTCGTGCTATATGTCCCACTTTTCCACATTGCCTGCATACTTTGTCCTTAAACCAGCAATCCTTCTGGTCATGGGTTGTTCTGCCGCAGCGATAGCACTTTTCTGCTCCATATGCCATTTCCTTGGTGCTATATTCTTGCGGTTTCTGTTGTATTTCCGCAGCTCCCCGTGCTGCTGCTTTGTAGGATACTGCCACGCTGAAAGCCTTTTCTAGCATAAGGTCCTTTTCCAAAAGTAGTCGTTTCTGGGTTCCTTCATTCTGGAGCCTGCAGACAAACTTATCCCTTAAGGTATCTGCCAGTCCTGCTCCGAACTGGCAATGTTTCGATAACTCGCGTAGTTCCGTAAGATAGTCAGCATTACTCTCGTCTTTGTGCTGGTTTCTTTTATGGAACTTGAATCTTTCTGCTATCGGCAGCGGTGTAGGGTTTAGATGTTCCTGTAAGATATTGACAATCTCTTCAAAGCTTTTCTCCATTAGTTTAGCTGGGGTAATTAAATTCCGCAATAGGCCGTACGTTTTCGCGCCCATCAAATTTAATAATACCGATGCCTTCTTTTCATCGGCCACCTCATTTGCCTTGCAGTACACTTCAATTCTTTCCACATACGTGGTCCAGTCTTCTATTTCGTTGTCGAAAGCAGTGATGCTGCCACTCTTCGGCATCTTGGGTGGTTTAAAATGGCGCCTGCCGCACTTTTCCTTCTTCCTCAATGGATTAAAATGGCGCCTCCCGCACTTTTCCTTCTTCCCCCTGCTGCCAATGCTGCTCCTAGCATTCTAAATAGTAATGGCGGTGCCCCGCGGCTTTCTGCGCGTCTCTCTTTTGTTAATTAATTTTCTTCGTTTTATTCTTCTTCGACGCTGTCCACTGCGCGTCTCTTTTCCTTCCCCCTTTTTTATTTTCTTTAATGCTGCCCGGCTCTTGAGCACCGGCCGCGCCCTGTGCGCTCCACCCTCTCTCTCTCTTTTCCTTCCCGACGACGCTGCTTGGCCCCCTTGCAGAGCCGCTCGATCGAGCTCTAGCCCGCCGCAGTCCGGGAAGGGTCAGCGCACTACCTGCTACCAGCCCGATTTGCTGGAACACCTTGACTGGAGAGCCAAGCCCAGCTCTCCACAGCTTCCCCTGCGATTCTCTGAACTCCGATGGATCACTGGGCGGTTGCCCACGGTCGACGCCCGTTGCTCTGGCTTCAACCTCCAAGAAGCTTCTTTTCAGGGATGGATCCCCGTGAGGTGATGCAGTACTGCAGGTGAGTTTGAACCTGCTCGTCGCCACTGTAGTGTCCGCGTATCAATAACACACGGACTGCAGGAGAACGGTAATAACAGGTGTTTACTGAACAGAGGGTATGCTGGAACTAACTGTACAAATTACTACACGGTGTTATAGACAGGTGTGGTCACTACTGGTACTGCAGTATACAGGGGCTGTAAAAGATAGTTCCTCTCTTAAAGGTGCATATATTACAGATATGGTCTGGTAAGCTACACAGTTTTAGTTGGTTAAATGCACCAGTACCCATTGGGGCCCCTAAATCTTGGGTCTGCCCAATAGGGAGAGAAGGGGTGGGTGGGGGGTGAGTGTGTACTCTATGTTGGGCAAAAAGAAACCCTACAGGTGAGTGTAGATTTTGCAGTAGTTTGAATTGGATACTTGAGCAATATGATGGGTGTCTAATGTAACACCTTTGGCCTTGAAGAGGGGTTATTAAAATACATTAATTTTGCAGTTTATTGATTAACTCACTAATTTAACATGCTCCAGCTTTTTCTTGTGTTACATATTCACTTTACTGACCCATTGCACACTTTAAAAAAAATGTAATTTCATATAAATGTTCTATTTGCAGTACAATTTAGTAAGGATATAAGCACATTACAATGTAGAATTTCAGTGTACATTTCAACTTACTACTGTATAGCTGGTTTGACCCAACCAAAAGCAAAAATCTGTTGTGTATGTATTACAGTTGAATTATGTTACTAATAATAGCCCAGAAATTACTGTTGGCAATATTAACAAAGGAACGCTTATTGGCTACTTTAATGTAAGTATTAACCTGTTTAAAATAAGCTTGTTAACATCTCAGTTAAAATAGCTGGCAGAAGAAATGTCATACAAATGTGGTCAGGCTACTGTCTGACTAATTTTGTTTGAAGAAGTACTTTTAAAATCTGAGTATGTATGGTATTTGCATGATTTTGATAGGTATTAAATATGGCAACCATGTGCTTACTCTAGTAAGACCATCTTTTTTAAGCAGGTTGAATTTGTTTTCTTTTTGAAAGCTGAGGCAGTTGAAGACACAGTAAAGCTGAAGTTGGCATTGAAGGTGACTCGTGCGGATCTCAAGGTGTTGCAAGTGGAGCTAAATGCAATGAAGGCTGAGTATGGGGACGTGATTCCCAGAAGGGATTTTGAGGCTTTGGATAAAAACTATAATGAGCTAATTGAAAAGGTATGTGTGTGTGTGTGTCATGTTTAAAGCGTACTCTGCAAACATTCCCTAAGTTGCTGTCTTATCCTGTATTTGAATGTGTATCAAAATATCTTGGCACAATATGGACACTGTACTTCCATAACATCAGATTCTGATTTGATTGTTAATTTCCCAGTTGCTTTTTGTTGAGGGCTTATGTCCACTTGGAACTGGACCAAGTACAGGGGATCTGCAAAGTGGTTTTGGAAGCCAAATTAGGGCATTTTGGATTGAATCAGAATTTTCTGCATTTTCTTAAATCAGTTTAATCCAAATTCTTGCAAGTGGGTGAAATTCATCTTCTGAAAAGAACAGAAGAAAACTGTTGATTTCTCTGTAATTAACAACTTTCTAACAAAATCACATTTTTAAAAAACAGATTTCAAAGGTGTACATTCCCCCAATTTCATTAGTTAGTCATTAATTAGTGACTGTTTGGAAGATTTATTATTTACGTTTTGGTTTGAAATAAAGATCCCTGGTGCTCCCTTCTGTGTAGCTTGCTGATCAGCCCAAATTAGAATTTTTAAAATATAAAAATGGAAAATGCATAGCAGGTCAGACAATATCTGAAAGAGAAAGATATGTTAATGTTTTAAGTGTAACACTTCTTCTGAACGGTGAAGATTACGCCTGGTGAAAATGGAAATCACAATCAATGAACTCCTCCAGATCAGAGCAAGAGCAGGAATAGGAAGTAGCACCAACATATGCATATTATTTCTGTAACAAAGGAGTGGAATCAGGAAATAGGTCTGCACTTGATTGGAACAAAAATGTTCCATTTATCGTACAAAAAGACAATCATAATTGGGATCCATGCGAGTTTCTATAATGATATCTTTGATCTGGAAGAAGTACGTGGAATTTAAAGAGAAGTTCTTATGGACAGCTATAAAGGCAATATCAGTTTATCTCTTCCCTGTGACATATTACTCTCCTATCACAGGTCATACTATTGGGTAGCCTGCCAGAAAGCTGACAAAACCCAGCATGCCAGGCTGACAAATCCAACTGAGAGTTGGATCTGTGATTGTTTACAATTAACGAGCCAAGAAAGTGACAGTAACTGAATTCAAGGATATACTCCAAAGCCTTCAGTAGAATACATGTAATCTTCCCACAAGTCAGAAAGGCCTCATTAATTCTGAACAATGTGGAAATATTTATAATATTCTGCAGAAGACTATGGGTAAATGTACTTCAGATTCACAAGTCCAAATTGTTTATGTAAATGGTGAACAATGGTCCCAGCACCGATCCTTGTGGAACACTACTTCCCACCATGTGCCAATCCGAGTAGCTACCTTTAACCGCCTACTCTCTGTTTTTTGTTTTGTTGCCAGCTTGCTATCCATTCTGCTACTTGTCCTCTGACTCCGGTGGTGTGAAATTGGGATTGGTAGATGTAACATTTGCATATTGATTTATCATTGGCCCGCAGGCATCTGTAAGGAATACCTATTATATTCACATGTGATCACATGCTGAGTTGTCATTGGCCTGCAGGCATCTGTAAGGACTACTATTGTTTGGGAAGACCCAGGGCCCTGACTCCATTTTGTCCACATGGTGCTGTACTGTTGTGAGTCAGAACAAACCTAATGCTTCATTAAAGAGTTTAAACTGTAATACTCTGTTGTCCTGCAATTTATTATTTTTGTACAAAGTGTGCAAAACAAGACATGGTGTCAGAACAGGGATTTGAAATGGACATCGTTGGAGCTCCCTTACCCCCGAATGAATTGGGAATCTTTGAACGTACCTAGAGAATGGAGCAAGTTCAAGCAAAACGTGGAGTTGATGTTTTCGGGTCCACTGAAAAGCAAAGGGGAGGAAGAAAGATGCAGCTACCTACTCCTGTGGATCGAAGAAAAAGGGAGAGACATTTTTAACACATGGTCTCTCACCGTGGATGAAGCAAAGGCACTGAAAAGTTATTTTGACCATTTTGAAGCATATGTGATGCCCAAGACAAATACGATATTCGCTAGGTACAAGTTTCAGGAGAAAGTACAAGGAGCTAGTGAGTCGTTTGAACAGTTCGTGACTGAGTTAAAACTGCTGGTAAAAGACTGTGTATATGCAGATAAAGATGAGATGGTCAGAGACCGCATCGTGTTTGGAATACATTCAGCTAAAGTAAGAGAGAAACTTTTGAATGCTGGGTCCGGGCTAACGCTATAGACATAGACATAGCTAGATCGCACGAGGTAGCCCAAGCACAGTTCAAAACCATAACCGGCGCCACGAGCAGCTCGAGTGAACACACAGTGCACGAAGTTGATAGATACACACCAAAGAACACTGCCCAGAGAGCGTGTTTCAGAACAGAAAGAACAGCGAGAGTTCTAAAAATGGGCGACACAGACATAAAACGCTTCAAAAACTATGGATATTGTGGAAACAACTGGCATGGAGAAAAGGAGTACTGCCATGCCAAAGGAAGGCAATGTCCTAAATGTGGTAAACAGAACCACTTGGCTAAAGTTTGCAAGACAGTTTTTGGAAAAGCAGTACACACAGTGAGTGACAGCCAAATGCCAGATAGAGAGCCAAATGCAGAGGAACTGTTTATTAATTCTGTGTCACAGAAAAAACAGATTTCAGAGACTGAGCAAGCTTTTGCCGATATTGAGATAGGAAAACAGGGCAAAGAGCTTAAGTTTAAACTAGACACTGGATCTCAGGTTAATGTAATTCCTCTGAGTGAGTATCACAGCTTGAAGGATGAGTGTGAGCTACAGCCCACCTCACACAGACTGACCGGCTATGGAGGTGAGCAGCTCATTGTAAAAGGCACATGCGTGATGAAATGCAAGTACAAAGAAAGCGACATGATGCTGGACTTTTACATTATTGACACTCAAGCACCTCCAGTGCTAGGTCTAAAGGCATGTTTAGACATGGACCTCGTCAAGCTAGTGCTATCATTGACGGCACCAGTTGAGAAGCAGACAGTCATGGAGGAGTTTGCTGATGTTTTCAAAGGAATCGGACTATTCCCAGGTGAATGCACTATTCACCTCGACCCAGCAGCAACCCCTGTGGTTTGCCCACCAAGAAGGATACCCCTTGCTCTATGTAGTCGCCTGAAGGAGGAGCTGCAGAGCATGGAAAATACAGAAATCATCGTCTGGGAAACAGAACCGACAGAGTGGGTCAACGCGTTAGTAGTGGTTGAGAAACCATGTGTTGGCAAGCTCAGAGTCTGTCTCGACCCCAGAGATTTGAACAAGGCTATCAAACGCCCTCACTACCCTCTACCAACGCTAGATGACATCACACCCAAGCTAGTGGGAGCACGTTACTTCAGTGTAATGGAAGTACGATCAGAATATTGGACTATCAAGCTCACGGAAGAGTCATGTAAGCTAACAACGTTCAACACACCATTTGGATGCTACCAATTTCTGCGTTTACCATTTGGTCTTCTCTCAGCTCAGGATGAATTCCAGTGGAAGATCGACGAAACCTATGAAGGCCTCGACGGAGTAGTCACAATCGTAGACGACATCCTCATCTATGGCAGGAATAGAGAGGAACATGACAGGAACCTCCGTGCGATGCTACAAAGATCATGGGAGAAAGGTATCTGGCTCAACCCCGAGAAAAGCATAATCGGATCCACCGAGATCAGTTATTTCGGGCATCGCCTCTCAACTGATGGCATTAAGCCAGATCCAGAGAAAATCTCCACCATCAAGAAGATGGAGCCGCCGAAGAACCGCGCAGAGCTAGAGACAGTACTAGGCATGGCTAACTACTTAGCCAAGTTTGCCCCGAGCCTCTCCGAAATCAACGCACCCATGCGTCAGTTGCTCAAACAATACAATGAGTTCCTGTGGGACAAACAACATGTCACAGCATTTCAGAAAATGAAAGACCTAATCACCAGAGAACCAGGACCAGTTCTTGCCTACTTCGACCCCAACAAAGAGCTCAGACTACAAGTGGACGCATCAAAGTACGGACTAGGCGCAGTATTACTGCAAGAAGGAAAGCCCATTGGCTACGCTTCCAGATCTCTCTCAGACAGTGAAATCAACTATGCTCAAATCGAGAAAGAGCTATATGCAATTCTGTTTGGATATAAGCGTTTCCACCAATATGTCTATGGCCGACAAGTCATTGTGGAATCCGACCACAAGCCCCTCGAGTCAATCATGAGGAAACCACTAGCCGCAGCCCCACCAAGGCTACAGAGAATGATCCTTCAGCTACAGAAGTATGACTTCACAATCATTCACTGTCCAGGCAAAGACATTCCTGTCGCAGACACGCTCTCCAGAAAGCCTCTTAGCTACCAGGACAGCAGCCTCAGTGAAGGCATGGATGTGCAGGTGCACATGGTGTACAACAGCTTACCTGTGAGTGACTCAAAACTGAAGGAGATCCGAGCAGGAACAGAGAAAGATGCACAACTCACACTGCTGAGCAAAGTCACACATGAAGGATGGCCTGAGGAAAGGAGGAAATGCCCTCAGAGCATATCTGAATTCTGGAACCACAGAGATGAAGTGTCACAAATCAACGGAATCATCTTCAAAGGGGAGAAAATCATCATTCCTACCAGTCTCAGAGAAGAGACGTTGACAAAAATTCATGCTGGACGTATGGGCATGGAAAAATGCAAACAAAGAGCACGTGACATTCTGTTTTGGCCCGGAATGTGCAAACACATTGAGGACATTGTCGGAAAATGTTCCATTTGTCTAGAACGCCACCCATCGAATGTCAAAGAGCCCATGATACCTCACCGTATCCCAGACAGGCCCTGGCAGGTCGTCCGCTGCAAGTAAGTGCATGCAAAATGTGTACAGAGACAGCAACACCAAAAGAGATACTATGACAGGTCAGCTAGACTACTGCCACCGCTGCACGATGGAGAATCTGTCAGAATTCAGGAGCATGACTACTGGAAGCCAGCAGTCGTCATCCAGCCAGCTGACACTGAGTGATCGTATCACGTCCGCACCCCAGAAGGACAGGTGTACCGCTGCAATCGCAGGCACCTCCTGAACACCAAGAACAACACCGTCATTCCGACGAGAGGATCGGTTCAACAGAGTGTGATGAACAGAGCAATACACAAAACACATCATACTTGCCTGAACCGAAACCTGAACCTGATTTGTTGACCGATTCAGGAGCATGCTCAGTTCCATACCACACAAGATCGGGATGAGAGGTCAAGCCTAGAGTTATCCTTGACTTGTGAGCTGCCAAAGGGTGTAGGCGGATTGCTGCCCTAAAAAAAAACTGTACATCGTTATTGAAACGTTGAGATGTTTTCAGTGCTAGCTAAATGTTGAGTTTACTTATATGTTGATGCTACTGAGAACATTATGTAGAAGAAAGGTTCGAAAGTAATGCATAACATTTTTCTTTTAAAAGAAAGGGGATGTAACATTTGCATATTGATTTATCATTGGCCTGCAGGCATCTGTAAGGACTACTATTGTTTGGGAAGACCCAGGGCCCTGACTCCATTTTGTCCACACGGTGCTGTACTGTTGTGAGTCAGAACAAACCTAATGCTTCATTAAAGAGTTTAAACTGTAATACTCCGTTGTCCTGCAATTTATTATTTTTGTACAAAGTGTGCAAAACAAGACAGTAGAACCCATTGTTTGGGCGCTACGGGTGCCTTTTGGGAACCAAAATGGCATCTGATGCGTGCGCACACACGTAGACTGAATTGTGCCGGCCGCCATATTGGTGAGGGCGTTAGCGTGTGCAGCTAACATCCGCTGGAAGTATGCAGAGCAGGCACATCGTGACATCAATCAGCGTGCAATGCTGATTTGAAGCCAGCAGTGCCATTTTGGAGCTCAAAACTCCAGCCAATGCCCTCTCTTAAGCTCGCACAGCTGAACACATGTTCAGCAGTAGGACGGTCCCCCCACCAGCGCTATTTAAAGGCATCATCAACAATTACAGGTTAGTTGCTGGTTGATTCCTCCTGGCTGTTAGTATGATTCTACAAGTGTTTGGTGCTTTCTATAGTTGTTTCAAGTTACAAAAGTCTACAGCGAGTGCTGTGGCAGGTGCTGAAGGACTTTTTGCTGGCTTCAAGGCTTCTGCACAAACATTTGACTATTAGGAAGGACAGACAGGAAGGAAAGGGAGGTGGGGTGGCTATGTTAATAAAGGATGGAATCAATGCAATAGTGAGAAATGATATTGGGTCAAAGGATCAGGATAGTGAAACAGTTTGGGTGGAGATAAGGAATAATAAGGGGAAAAAGTCACTAATGGGCATAGTCTATAGGCCTCCTCACAGTTGCAACTCTATTGGTCGGAGTATAAATCAGGAAAGGAAATAGTTGGGGCTTGTAATAAGGGAACAGCTATAATCATGGGAGAATTTAACTTTCATATTGACTGGGCAAATCAAATTGGGCAGGGCAGCCTTGAGGAAGAGTTCATAGAGTGTATTAGGGATGGGTTCCTTGAGCAGTATGTAACTGAACCAACCAGGGGGCAGGCAATCTTAGATCTGGTCCTGTGTAATGAGACAGGATTAATAAAAAATGTCCTAGTAAAGGATCCCCTTGGAATGAGTGACCATAACATGGTTGAATTCCAAATTCAGTTGGAGGGTGAGAGAGTTGGATCTCAAACCAGTGTACTAAGCTTAAATAAAGGAGACTATGAAGGTATGAGAGCAGAGTTGACTAAAGTGGACTGGGAAAATAGATTAAGGTGTAAGATGGTACAGGAGCAGTGGTGCACATTCAAGGAGATATTTCACAACTTTCAAGAAAAATATATTCCACTGAGGAAAAAGGGGCGTAAAAGAAAAGACAGCCATCCGTGGCTAAGTAAAGTAATAAAGGATAGTATCCGACTGAAAACAAGGGCATATAAAGTAGCCAAATCTAGTGGGAGGATAGAAGATTGGGAAGCATTTAAAAGCCAGCAAAGAATAACTAAAAGATTAATTAAGAAAGGGAAGATAGATTATGAAAGTAAAGTAGCAAAAAATATAAAAACAGATAGCAAGAGCTTCTACAGTTATATAAAAAGAAATAGGGTGGCTAAAGTGAATGTTGGTCCCTTAGAGGATGAGACCGGGAAATTAGTGGTGGGGAACATGGAGATGGCAAAGACGCTGAACAAATATTTTGTATCAGTCTTTACAGTAGAGGACACTAAAAATATCCCAACACTGGACAAACAGGGGGCTATGGGGGGGAGGAGCTAAACACGATTAAAATCACTAAGGAGATGGTACTCGGTAAGATAATGGGACTAAAGGCGGATAAATCCCCTGGACCTGATGGCTTACATCCTAGGGTCTTGAGAGAAGTAGTGGTAGGGATTGCGGATGCATTGGTGGTAATTTTCCAAAACTCCCTGGATTCAGGAAAGGTCCCAGCAGATTGGAAAACTGCTAATGTAACACCCTTATTTAAAAAGGGAGGTAGACAAAAGGCTGGAAACTATAGACCAGTTAGCCTAACATCTGTGGTTGGTAAAATGTTGGAGTCCATTATTAAGGAAGCAGTAACAGGACATTTGGATAAGCATAATTTAATCGGACAGAGTCAGCATGGTTTTATGAAGGGGAAATCATGCTTGACAAATTTGCTCGAATTCTTTGAGGACGTAACAAACAGGATGGATAAAGGGGAACCAGTGGATGTGGTGTATTTGGACTTCCAAAAGGCATTTGACAAGGTGCCACACAAAAGATTACTGCACAAGATAAAAAATCACGGGATGGGGGTAATATACTGGCATGGGTGGAAGATTGGCTATCTAACAGAAAACAAAGAGTTGGAATAAATGGTTCATTCTCGGGCTGGCAATCAGTAACTAGTGGTGTTCCACAGGGGTCAGTGCTGGGACCCCAACTCTTTACAATCTATATTAACGATTTGGAGGAGGGGACCAAGTGCAACATATCCAAGTTTGCCGACGATACAAAGATGGGAGGGAAAGCAATGAGTGAGGAGGACATAAAAAACCTGCAAAAGGACATAGACAGGCTAAGTGAGTGGGCAGAAATTTGGCAGATGGAATATAATGTTGGAAAGTGTGAGGCTATGCACTTCGGCAGAAAAAATCAATGAGCAAGTTATTATCTAAATGGAAAGAAACTGCAAAGTGCTACAGTACAAAGGGATCTGGGGGTCCTAGTGCATGAAACACAGAAGGTTAGTATGCAGGTACAGCAGGTGATCAGGAAGGCCAATGGAATCTTGGCTTTTATTGCAAGGGGGATGGAGTATAAAAGCAGGTAAGTCTTGCTTCAGTTATACAGGGTACTGGTGAGGCCACCCCTGGAATACTGCGTACAGTTTTGGGTTCCATATTTAAGAAAAGATATACTTGCTCTCGAGGCAGTTCAGAGAAGGTTCACTCGGTTGATTCCGGAGATGAGGGGGTTGACTTATGAGGAAAGGTTGAGTAGGTTGGGCCTCTACTCATTGGAATTCAGAAGAATGAGAGGCGATCTTATCAAAACATATAAGATTGTGAGGGGGCTTGATCGGGTGGATGCGGGGAGGATGTTTCCACTGATGGGTGAGACTAGAACTAGGGGGCATAATCTTAGAATAAGGGGCTGCCCTTTCAAAACTGAGATGAGGAGAAACTTCTTCACTCAGAGGGTAGTAAATCTATGGAATTTGCTACCTCAGAGAGCTGTGGAAGCTGCGACATTAAATAAATTTAAAACGGAGATAGACAGTTTCCTAGCTGATAAGGGAATTAAGGGTTATGGGGAGCGGGCAGGGAAGTGGACGTGAGTCTAGGTTCGGATCAGCCATGATCCTATTGAATGGCGGAGCAGGCCCGAGGGGCCGTATGGCCTACTCCTGCTCCTACTTCTTATGTTCTTATAAACTACATGCTGCCAGACATGGCTGCACTAGTAGGCATCCCCCTCGGAATACAGGATGATTTGGAGAATGAACAGAGGCCACGCAGAGCAGAACAAGCTGCTGGAAGAGGGAGGAGGCGTGGGAGAAAGGCAGCAGAAGGCCATATTCACCCAGGGTGTTCAGGGAGCAATTCTCCTACCTAAACCTCAGCAAGAAACAATGCGTGAGATGTCTGCCCTTCAGTAAGGATGTCCTCACTGAAATAAGAACATAAAAACATAAGAAATAAGACCAAGAGTTGGCCATTTGGCCCCTCGAGTCTGCTCCGCCATTCAATAAGATCATGGCTGATCTTCTACCTCAACGACATTCCTGCACTATCCCATATCGCTTGATTCCCTTAGTATCCAAAAATCTATCAATCTCTGTCTTGAATATGCTCAACAACTGAGCCTCCACAGCCCTCTGGGGTAGAGAATTCCAAAGATTCACCACCCTCTGAGTGAAGAAATTTCTCCTCATCTCAGTCCTAAATGGCTGACCCCTTATTCTGAAACTGTGACCCTGGTTCTAGATTCCCCAACCAGGGGAAACATCCTCCCTGCATCTACTCTGTCAAGCCCTGTAAGAATTTTGTATGTTTCAATGAGAGCACCTCTCATTCTTCAAAGCTCTAGAGAATATAGGCCTAGTCTACTCAGTCTCTCCTCAAAGGACAATCCCCCCATCCCAGGAATCAGTCTGGTGAACTTTCATTGCACTCCCTCTATGGCAAGTATATCCTTCCTTAGGTAAGGAGATCAAAACTGTACACAATACTCCAGGTGTGGTCTCACCAGGGCCTTATATAATTGCAGCAAGACGTCTTTACTCTTATACTCAAACCCTCTTGTAATAAAGGCTAACATACCATTTGTGTTTCTAATTGCTTGCTGTACCTGCATGTTAACTTTCAGTGATTCGTGTACAAGGACACCCAGGTCCCTCTGAACACCAATATTTCCCAATCTCTCACCATTTAAAAAGTACTCTGCTATTCTATTTTTCCTACCAAATTGGGTGACTTCACATTTCTCCACATTATATTCCATTTGCCAAGTTCTTGCCCATTCACTTAGCCTGTCTATATTCCCTTGAAGCCTCTTTGCATCCTCCTCACAACTTACATTCCCACCCAGCTTTGTATTGTCAGCAAACTTGGATATATTACATTTGGTCCCCTCATCCAAATCATTGATATAGATTGTGAATAGCTGAGGCCCAAGCACTGATCCTTGTAATACCCCACTAGTTACAGCGTGCCAACCTGAAAACTACCCGTTTATTCCTACTCTCTGTTTTCTGTCCATTAACCAATCCTCAATCCATGCTAGTATATTACCCCCAAACTCATGAGCCCTAATTTATATTTAACCTCTCGTGTGGCACCCTATCGAATGCCTTCTGAAAATCCAAATACACCACATCCACTGGTTCCCCCTTATCTATTCTGCTAGTTACAACCTCAAAAACTCTAACAGATTTGTCAAACACGATTTCCCTTTCATAAATCCGTGTTGACTCTGCTCAATCCTATTATTATTTTTTAAGTGCCCTGTTACTATGTCCTTAATCATAGATTCTACCATTTTCCCTACTACTGATGTCAGGCTAACTGGTCTGTAGTTCCCCGTTTCCTCTCTCCCTCCTTTCTTAAATAGTGGGGTTACATTTGCTACCTTCTAATCCATGGGAACTGTTCTAGAATCTATGGAATTTTGGAAAATGACAACAAATGCATCCACTATCTCTATAGCCACCTCTTTCAAAACCCTGGGATGTAGGCCATCAGATTCAGGGGATTTATTGGTTTTCAGTCCCATTAATTTCTCCAGTACTATTTTTTTACTAATACTAATTTCTTTCAGTTCCTCATTCTCGCTAGACCCTTGGTTCTCCATTATATCCATGAGGTTTTTTGCGTCTTCTTCTGTGAAGACAGACACAATGGGCAGGATTTTCATTGGGTCGTGGAGGCGTGTGGGGGGTTAAAATTGCAAAAACCGGCGGGCGGGCCCAACACCGCCTCCAACCCACCTCCAAGCAATTTTCATTAATTCGTGTCTAATGGTCCCGTCTCTGTCCCGCCGGCGGCGGGATAGGCTGTTAAGGCCCTTAACAAGCACTAAATTGCCTCTATAATGCCAATTTGAAAGGCCTTTGAGATTTTAACTCTCTCCCCACATGAAACACGACGGTGAAACCTGACGGGAGCACAATCGGATTGCTGACTATCAGCTGCAGCTCAACCATTAAAGAGGAGATTTGATCAGCCATCATATGCAGGTGGCAGGACTTTGTAATCTCAGGTCTGGGAGAACTTTTAGAAGGCATAACCACAGCTGTGGAAGTTTGGAGCCTGACAGCCATCTCCAGTGTGACCTCCTGGGAAACCCCTCTCGCCACCTTCACTGAGCGCTTCCTCAACTGAGGCATATACCAGAAGCATGGGAGCCATTTATTTCCTTCCCTTCAGGACATTAGATGAGGACAAAGACCAGCCGCGGCACCAGCAGAACCAGGAACAGCAGCAGCACCAACAGCAGCAGCAACAACAGGAGCGCCAAGCTGCTGCTCACCCACCTGAAGCTGCACAGGCCAGAAAGGGCCAGCACATGGAAGCCCGTCGGCGCAGGAGATACCCCCCAAACAGGGTCTACAGACACAGGGTCAGCTACCTCAACATGTCTGAGCAGGAGTGCCAAAGGCGGCTCCGACTTTCGCGAGAGGTAGTGGGTTACATCTGCGTAATGCTGCAACAAGACCTGCAGGCCAGAGGACCAGGTGGACAACCCTTACCAGTGGCCGTCAAAGTCACCATCGCACTCAACTTTTTTGCCTCAGGCTCATTCCAGGGATCAGCAGCAGACATCAGCGGCATCTCCCAGGCGGCCGCACACACTTGCATCACGCAGGTAACCGATGCCTTCTTTGCCATCGCGCACAATCACATCCATTTCACCAAGGATCAAGCAAGTGTCACGGCGCGTGCGGTTGGATTAGCTAACCTGGCAGGCTTTCCAAGGGTGCAGGGCATCGTTGACTGCACACATGTGGCCCTTAGGGCACCCCATCGCAAACCAGGTATTTTTGTCAACCACAAGTGCTTCCACTCCCGTAACGTTCAGCTGGTGTGTGACCAGAAGAAGGAAATTTTGCATGTTTGTGCCAAGTACCCTGGCAGTTGCCATGACTCCTTCAT
Source organism: Somniosus microcephalus (assembly GCF_052327205.1). Taxonomy (NCBI): domain Eukaryota; kingdom Metazoa; phylum Chordata; class Chondrichthyes; order Squaliformes; family Somniosidae; genus Somniosus; species Somniosus microcephalus. The sequence goes on along the minus strand of NC_140992.1, from coordinate 208,044,572 downwards.
ACTGCAACAGTCTAGTGTGCCTCCGCTATTCAGTCCGCCAGACCAACTTAACGGATGGCTACTTGGAGACAAGGGCTATGACGTGGCTAATGACGCCGTTGAGGAGCCCATCCAATGAAGCTGAGGAAAGCTACAACTCCAGCCACATGTCCACCAGAGCCATAATCAAGCAAACCATCAGTTTGCTGAAGATGCACTTCAGATGCCTGGATAGATCAGGTGGAGCCCTGCAGTACTCCGCAGCCAGGGTCTCCAGAATCGTCGTGGTTTGCTGTGCTCTTCACAACATGGCACAGCGTCGTGGCTTGCAGATTCCTGAGGACCAAGTGGCTCATCGCATATCCTCCTCAGATGAGGAGGAGGAGGGCGAAAACGAACATCTTGCAGAGGCCCATCAACCAGCGGCAGCAGTACGCGAGAACATTTCTGCCGAGGATGCAAGGAACGCACTCATCTTGGCCAGATTTGCTTAGCCTAGCCAATCAAGCACTTTTGCCTCACAGCTTCTTACCTGAGCATCGACAATGGCCAAGGTCCAGCGGATTCCTAGCAATTTGACCACCATACTGACAATTGCAAGTAATCCTAAGCCCTCAATGTGAAAGTCCCATTCGCGAAATGACACATGCCACAACTACAGCAGTAGCCATCAGATTTTTTATTTACATTATTCATCTGATGGCTTTTTCACAGAAAACATCAAATTTCAACCAAGTGACTACCCTTGTGACTATTTGTGCAGTATCTTTCTCTTACGCGTGCCCCTACGTGGTGCTTCCCCTGTGGCTTCAGCAGATGTGGAGGCCCCTTGCTCACTTTCCTGCTGCTCCTGTCTCGACAACTTTGGCGGGCGTCCTCTGGGGTTGCGAACCTGTGAGGGCTCGGCAACAGTCTGCTGCTCCTGCGGCTGTGCAGGGGTTGAGACGCCGATCTCAGTTGGGTGTGGACTCTAGTGGGGCTCTGACCGAGGGCTCTGCAGTGGCATGGAAGTGTGAGCACTTGGAGAGGAGCCCCCACTACCTTGATGTCTGCCACCAACTTCCCTCTCATGGGTCAGGTCCCCCTCAGCGCCTGCAAGTGGCTTGAGAGCACCTTGCTGCACATCAGGCGGGCCATGGGGACCCGTATCTGCACTGGCAGTCCTACTCAGGACTTCCATGAAGGTCTGGTTTCTCTGTTCAATAGATGACCATCGCTCCTTCAGAGATGTCATTCTATTCTGAACACTCACCGGGGGAGAAATTGGGTGAGTAGCACCACCTGTTAGCGCCTAAAGAGGCAGTCAGTGGCTGTAGCGCCACTGGCTGCGTCTCCCGCGATATTCAGTAGGGGCGCTAATGGTGGCGTTAGGCATTTGCGCTGCGCCGCCACCGATGACGTCATCGGTGTGCGCAGCGCCCCATTCGTGCCCCGTTCACGATATTTGGTAGCGAACGCCGCAGTTGCGCCATTCGCTACCCGCGCCCGGTTCACGGGACCTCCGTCCCTGGCCTCCTAACCACCTCCCCCCCCCCCCCCCGCGGCATTGCCGGCTGTTTCCCGAGAGCCCGGCACTTCTCCTTGGTGCCGGGCTCATTTGCCGGCACTCGTGAGCGGGGATCGCGCTGTTGCAGGCACCTCCCCCTTAACAGTGGGAGGAAGGCCTGCAGTACCGCAGCGTGCCGTGCCGCAGCATGTGGCGCTGCGGCACGTTGCGCTGCGATAATCAGTTTCAGCGCCCTAAAGAGGGACGCGGAGCGCCTCGAGCCTCGCCCCGTGTCCCTCGAGGGGCACTGAAGCTGAATTTCTGGCGATCGGTATCACTCCGATCGCTGCGCTAAATCCTGCGCTCAGGCGACTTTTGCGCCACTTTGGCGCCCCAACCCAATTTCTAGGCCACCATGTTTTCTGCACTCTGGCGACTTATCACCTCCATGGAGGTTGCCATCCATTCCATGGTGATGCGTTCATGTGCCAATGACGCCACAAAGGCTCTGCTCATGTTTGCTATGGACTCCTCCATTCGCTCTACACTCGCAGCGACCCTGGAGACAAAACCTGCCAGAGACTCCTGCATCTGCTCCAGCACTGCTGATCTTATGGATGGACCCAGAGGCAGGGTCGACATGCAGCTGAGCCGCGCTGGCAGACTCCTGCGCCCTCTGATTAGGACTCTCCACTGCGGTCCCTGTCTCCACAATCTGCTGATGCTCACTTGTGAGCTGTGATACACCAGGTGACAACACTACTCTGTCCTGAAGGTCCCACCGAGGTGTGAGTGTCTGCGCTGGTGCTGGGTGCGCTGAATTCTGCTGACACTGCGCCCTCAGAAGTTGGAGCTTCCTCTGAGTTGTCTTGAGGCTCATGCTCCTCCTCCTGGCTAGTGGGGATGGGTGCTTGCGATGGCCCTGTGGGGGAGTAAAGGAAAGAGCCCGAGATGTGATGCCAAGGTTACATGTACATTGCATATTGCAGATGATCATAAGTCCATCTGTTAGAGCTTCAGAATCATTATCAGCGACTCATGCAATGTCAATGAGAGAGATAGAAAACTGTTCTGTCACAAGTTTGCTGTGATGCACCCCTCTGTCCGTCCCCCACTTGCGCATCTTCCTCCACTCTTACGATCTCCAGGACCGCCTCCTCCCAGTGGGTGAGGTGGGCTACTGAGGGTGGCCCTCCTCCTGTCCTCGCTCTTTCTCACTTATTGTGAGCTCTCTTTTACTGCAATGAGGGAGACAAGTGGAGGTTGAGTGAGAATGAAGGAGTGAGTGTAGAGATTCCATCGCATAGATATTTAGAAGGAGACAAAGATGGAGTGAGGTGGCAAGACCAAGGGCCCTCCCTGTGTGTTGTCAGTTGTTTTCATAGCATCACAGTGATAGGGAGAGTGAGGGCTGCATAGTCGAATAGTTAGGTGAATGTGACCATAGAGTGTGAGGGAATGGGTAAGGGTGCATGGATGTCAGTGTCAAGTAGGATGTGGAGGAAGAGATTGCTAAACCTGAGTGCTGGTGAGGAAAGGCAACGGGGATCAGATTGAGGGTGATGGGAAATTCATACTCACTTTTCCAGTGCGCAGAAGGTCATGACAACCATGTGTGCGGGAAGTGTATCCAGCTGCAGCTACTGGCAGACCGCATTGCGGCGCTGGAGCTGCGAATGGATACATACTGGAGCATTCGCGATGCTGAGGACATCGTGGAAAGCACGTTTAATGAGTTGGTCAAAGGCTGCACAGGCAGGAAGGGAATGGGTGACCGCCAGGCAGAGTAGTAGGCGCAGGCAGGTAGTGCAGGGGTCCCTTGTGACCATCCCCCTCTCAAACAGATATACCGCTTTAGATATTGTTGGGGAGGATGGCTTATCGGGGGAAGGCAGCAGCAGCCAACTTCCTGGCACCATGGGTGGTTCTGCTGCACAGGACGGGAGGAAAAAGAGTGGGAGAGCTATAGTAATAGGGGATTCTATTGTAAGGGGAATAGATAGGCGTTTCTGCGGCCGCAAACGAGACTCCAGGATGGTATGTTGCCTCCCTGGTGCAAGGGTCAAGGATGTCTCAGAGTGGCTGCAGAGCATTTTGGAAGGGGAGGGTGAACAGCCAGTTGTTGTGGTGCATATAGGTACCAATGATATAGGTAAAAAATGGGAAGAGATCCTAAAAGCTGAATATAGGGAGTTAGGAGGTAAATTAAAAAATAGGACCTCAAAGGTAGTAATCTCAGGATTGCTACCAGTGCCACATGCTAGTCATAGTAGAAATAGAAGGATATTTCAGATGAATACGTGGCTAGAGGAATGGTGCAAGGGGGAGAGATTCAGATCCCTGGGACATTGGAACCGGTTCTGGGGGAGGTGGGACCAGTACAAACTGGACGGTTTGCACCTGGGCAGGATCGGGACCAATGTCCTAGGGGGAGTGTTTGCTCGTGCTCTGGGGGAAGGTTTAAATTAAAATGGCAGGGGGTTGGGAACCTGAGCAGGGAGACAGAGGAAAGGGAAACAAGGATAGAAGCAAAAGACAGGAAGGAGAAAAGCAAAGGTGGCAGTCAGAGAAATCAAGGGTTTAAATCAAACATGGCCACAGTAAATAATAATTCTAAAAGGTCTAAGAGTGTTAAAAAAACAAGCCTGAAGGCTTTATGTCTTAATGCGAGGAGCATTCGTAATAAGGTGGATGAATTAGCTGTGCAAATAGAGGTAAACGGATATGATATGATTGGGATTACGGAAACATGGCTCCAGGGTGACCAAGGCTGGGAACTCAACATCCAGGGGTATTCAATATTCAGGAAAGACAGGCAAAAAGGAAAAGAAGGTGGGGTAGCATTGCTGGTTAAAGAGGAGATTAACACAATTGTAAGGAAGGATATTAGCTCTGTTGATGTGGAATCTGTATTGGTAGAACTGAGAAATACCAAGGGGCAGAAAACGTTAATGGGAGTGGTATACAGACCCCCAAACAGTAATGCGGATTGGGTATGGCATTAAACAGGAAATTAGAGACGCGTGCAATAAGGGCACAGCAGTTATCATGGGTGACTTTAATCGACATATAGATTGGGCTAACCAAATTAGTAACAATACTGTGGAGGAGGAATTCCTAGAGTGTTTACGGGATGGTTTCCTGGACCAATATGTCGAGGAACCAACTAGAGACCAGGCCATCTTAGTATGGGGATTATGTAATGAGAAAGGATTAATTAGCAATCTTGTTGTGCGAGGCCCCTTGGGGCAGAGCGATCATAATATGATAGAATTCTTCATTAAAATGGAGAGTGAAGTAGTTGACTCAGGGACTAGGGTCCTGAATTTAAATAAAGGAAACTACGATGCTATGAGGTGCGAGTTGGGTAGGATTGATTGGGGAATGTTATTCAAAGGGTTGACGGTGGATAGGGAATGGCAAACATTCAAAGATCGCATGGATGAACTACAGAATTTGTTAATCCCTGTTTGGCTTAAAAATAAAACAGAAAAGGTGACTCAACTGTGGCTAACAAGGGAAATTAGGGATAGAATAAGATCCAAGGAGAGGACATATAAATTGGCCAGAAAAAGCAGTAAACCTGAGGATTGGGAGCAGTTTAGGATTCAGCAAAGGAGGACAAAGGGATTAATTAAGAGGGGAAAAATAGAGTATGAGAGTAAGCTTCCAAGGAACATTAAAACTGACTGTAAAAGCTTTTATAGATATGTGAAGAGAAAAAGATTGGTGAAGTCAAGCATAGGTCCCTTGCAGTCAGAATCAGGGGAATTTATAATGGGGAACAAAGAAATGGCAGACCAATTAAATACATACTTTGGTTCTGTCTTCACAAAGGAGGACACAAATAAACTCCCAGAGATGTCGAGAAGCATAGGGTCTCATGAGAGGGAGGAACTGAATGAAATCAGTATTTGTTGGGAAATGGTGTTAGGGAAATTGATGGGATTGAAGGCCGATAAATCCGCAGGGCCTGATAATCTACATCTTAGGGTACTTAAGTAAGTGGCCCTAGAAATAGTAGATGCATTGCTGGTCATCTTCCAAAATTCTATAGACTCTGGAACAGTTCCCATGGATTGGAGGGTAGCTAATGTTACCCCACTGTTCAAAAAAGATGGTAGAGAGAAAACGGGGAATTATAGACCAGTAAGCCTGACATCAGTAGTGGGGAAAATGCTAGAGTACATTATAAAAGATGTAATAGCAGAGCACTTGGAAAATAGTGACAGGATCGGACAAAGTCAACATGGATTTACAAAAGGTAAATCGTGCTTGACTAATCTACTGGAATTTTTTGAGGATGTAACTGATAGAATTGATAAGGGAGAACCAGTGGATGTGGTGTATTTGGACTTTCAGAAGGCTTTTGATAAGGTCCCGCATAAGAGATTAGCGTGTAAAGTTAAGGCACATGGGATTGGGGGCAAGGTACTGACTTGGATAGAGAACTGGTTGACAGACAGGAAGCAAAGAATTGGAATAAACGGGTCTTTTTCCGAGTGGCAGGCAGTGACTAGTGGGGTACCGCAGGGATCAGTCCTAGGACCCCAGCTATTCACAATATATATTAATGATCTAGACGAGGGAACTAGATGTAATATCTCCAAGTTTGCAGACGACACAAAGCTGGGTGGGCGTGTGTGCTGTGAGGAGGATGCCGAGAAACTCCAGTATGATTTGGACAGGTTGGGTGATTGGGCAGATGCATGGCAGATGCAGTATAATGTGGATAAATGCGAAGTTATCCACTTTGGTGGCAAAAACAGGAAGGAAGATTATTATCTGAACGGCAGTAATTGGGAGAAGGGGAAGTGCAACGAGACCTGGGTGTCCTTGTGTACCAGTCGCTGAAGGTAAGCATGCAGGTTCAGCAGGCGGTTAGGAAGGCAAATGGTATGTTGGCCTTCGTAGCGAGAGGGTTTGAGTACAGGAACAAGGATGTCTTTCTGCAGTTGTACAGGGCCTTGAAGACCACACCTTGAGTATTGTGTGCAGTTTTGGTCGCCTTATCTGAGGAAGGATGTTCTTGCCATGGAGGGAGTGCAGTGAAGATTCACCAGACATACCTAGGATGGCAGGAATGACGTATGAGGAGAGATTGGGTCGATTGGGCTTATACTCGCTGGAGTTTAGAAGAATGAGAGAGGATCTCATTGAAACTTATTAAATTCTAAAAGGACTAGACAGACTAGGTGCAGGAAGGATGTTCCTGATGGCGGGGGATTCCAGAACCAAGGCTCACAGTCTAAGGATAAGGGGTAAGCCATTTGAGACAGAGATGAGGATGGATTTCTTCACCCAGAGAGTGGTGAACCTGTGGAATTCTCTACCACAGAAGGCAACTGAGGCCAATTCATTAAATATATTCAAGAAGGAGTTAGATATATTTCTTAAGGCTAAAGGGATCAAGGGATATGGGGAGAAGGCAGGGACAGGGTACTGAGTTTGGATGATCAGCCATGATCTCATTGAATGGCGGAGCAGGCTCGAGGGACTGAATGGCCTACTCCTGCTCCTATCTTCTGTGTTTCTATGAAATCTTTTCCTACACTGAATCCAGGTTCTGCGGGTTACTGATAATGAGTTGAACTCCTCTGCCACCTGGATCCACACAGCCTTGGTCTGCTGGGGAGGCTTCTTCCTCCCTGAAGAAGGGAAGATCACCTCTTTATGAGCTCTTGTTCCCTCAACTAAAGCCTGCAGGGCAACGTCATCAAACCTGGGAGCAGACCTAGGTCTCTCGCTGGTCATTCTGCCTCCAGGTCCCTGTAGCATGAAAGGCCAAAAGTTTGGCAGTCTGCAGAAGAAGCAAGGCTTGATGCAGACCTTAAATGGAGCAGCAATGATGACATCATCGGAGGTGACTTTCTGACTGGAAAAACTAATTTGCCATGGGTTCCCACACGTTGGAATTCAATTGGCCAATTAAGTTAAAAGCGCATCAATCTCCCACATCGATTTAGATTCGGGTAGATAACATGAAATGCGGATTACACAACCCCAGCCCGCCCCTGAATTAAAATCCAGCCCAATGTATTTTTTTAAATTTCCCTGCCATTTCCTTATTCCCCATTATATTTTCTCTTGTCTCAGCCTGTAAGGGACCCACATTTACTTTTGCTAATCTTTTCCTTTTTACTTACCTGTAGAAGCTTTTACAATCTGTTTTTATGTCTCTTGCTAGTTTACTCTCATTCTATGTTCCCTTTCTTTATCAATTCCTTAGCCCTTCTTTGCTGAATTCTAAAATCCTCCCAATCCTCAGGCTTACTACTCTTTTTGGCAACATTATAAATCTCTTCCTTTGATCTAATACATCTTTAACTTCTCCTGTTAGCCACAGTTGGACCACTTTTCCTGTGGGGTTTTTGTGCCTTAAAGGAATGTATATTTGTTCTAAATTATGTATTAATTCTTTAAGTGCTAGCCATTGCTACCATCATACCTTTTAATGTAGTTTTCCAATCTACCTTAGCCAACTTGCCCCTCATACCTACGTAGTTTGCTTTGTTTAGATTTAAGACCTGAGTTTTGGATTTAATGAAATCACTTTCAAACTCAGTATAAAATTCTGTCATATTATGGCCACTCTTCCCTAAAGGCCCCTTTACTACAAGGTTATTAATTGACCCTTAACTCTCATTGCGCAATACTAGATTTTAAAAAGCCTGTTCCCTCGTTGGTTCCTCAACATACTGATCTAGAAAACTATCTTGCATACATTCCATGAAATTGGACTCCACACTATTACTACAAATTTGTTTTGCCCAGTCTGTTTGTAGATTAAAGTTCCCCATGATTACTGTATTACCCTTGTTACATGTGCCTCTAATTTCCTGATTTATACTCTGCCCTACATTACAACTACTGTGTGGGGGCCTATAAACAACTCCCACCAATGTTTTCTGCCCCTTGCTGTTTCTTAGCTCCACCCAAACTGATTCTACTTCTTGATTTTCGGAGCTGAGATCCTTTCTCTCTACTGCCTTTATTCCATCCTTTATTGTCAGGGCTACACCTCCTCCAATTCCATTTTGCCTATCTTTTCTAAAAGTTAAGTATCCTGGAATATTTAGTTCCCAACCTTGGCCACTTTGCAACCACGTCTCCATAATGGTTATTAGATCAAACCTATTAATTACTATCTGCGCTATTAATTCATCTATTTTGTTGCGAATGCTTCACGCATTCATATAGTGCCTTTAGCTTTGACTTTTTTCTATTTTTCTCTGATGTCACCTTAGTTACTGATGTCTTATTACCTTTGTTACTCTCTCTGTTCCTTCCTAACCCACTCTGCTTATTTTTACCCAAAGCTCTACTATGCTCTGGAGCCTTGATTTTTCTCTTGCTGCTTTTAAATTTACTCTTTCTTGAATCCTCCCACCACCACCCCACACCTTCATTATTTTAAAGCCCTATCTACCGCCCCATGAACTGAAACCCCTTCCTCCCACACCACTCTTTCAGCCACGCATTTAAACCTCTAATCTGTTTGTCCTTATGCCAATTTGTGCGTGGCTCAGGTAACAATCCAGAGATTATTACCTTTGAGGTTTTGCTTTTTAATTTGGATCCTAGCTCCTCAAACTCCCTCAGCAGAACCTCATTCCTAGTTCTACTGATGTCGTTGGTTCCTACGTCGACACGACAATTGGATCCTCCCCCTCCCACTCCAAGTTCTTCTCCAGCCATGAGGAGATGTCTTTAACCCTGGCACCAGGCAGGCAATACAACCTTCGGAACTCTCGGTCGCGCCTGCAGAGAACAGTATCTATCCCCCTGACTATACTGTCCCCTACCATAACTATGAATGGCTTCCTGCACTATGCTGCCATGGTCAGCTTGCTCATCCATCTTGCAGGCTTTTCCCTCATCCACACAGACAGCAAGAACCTCATCTGCTGGACAAGGGCAAATCTGAGGCTCCTCCAGCGCTGCAGCTGCAGTCCCCTTACCTGCCTGAGTTGCAGTCACACCCTCCTGACCCTATCCAGAGCTGTACCACTACCTAACCTAAGGGGTGTGACTGCCTCCTGGATCAAAGTGTCCAGGTAACACTCCTCATCCCTGATGCTCCGCAATGCACCTCAGACTCCAGCTCAAAAACTCTGAGCTGAAGTTCCTCAAGATTTAGGCATTTACTGCAAACGTGGTTGCCCAGGATCACAATGCTCTCCACAAACTCCCACATGCTGCAGTTTCGGCACACCACCTGCATTGCCATCCCTATATGACCTTGTTTTATTTAATTAAATGTAATTAAATTTGTAATTAGGTAGCTTAGTTTACAGTTGACTACTTATTTGATCTAGATTAAGTTATGGGTACTGAAATTATATATCTACCTGTAACACAAAGCACTACAAGTAGTGTAGGCAAAAAGCAGCAATCCTTCCCACTCTTTCCAAATTCCCAAATAAAACACTCTGTTTAAGTACACTCCATTTTAATCCCGCTCTGTGCATACCTGCTGCAGCCACAACTCAAACTTCAGAACAGGGCAAAGACCGCATTGCCAGTGGCTGTGAAGGTGACCGTGGCGATGGACTTTTATGCGTCTGGTTCCTTCCAGGCTGGAGCTGGAGATAATTGCAACATCTCACAGTTTGCTATCCACTGTTGTGTAAGTGGCTCTCTATTCAAAGAGAGCTGACTACATTTCGTTTTCTCTTGCCAGAGACAAGCAGGCAGAGCAAGAATGCAGCTTCGCTAGGATTGCAGCCTTCCCCATAGTGCAGGGTGCCATTGACTGCACGCACATCGCTTTGCGGGCACCACATGTCAACTCTGCCCTATGCCAGAACTGAAAGGGATACCACTCCCTCAACGTCCAGATTGTGTGTGACCAAAGAAACATAGGAGCGGGAGTAGGCCATTCGGCCCTTCGAACCTGCTCTGCCATTCAATATGATCATGGCTGCTCCTCTATCTCAATACCATATTCTCGCTCTCTCCCCATACCCCTTGATGCCTTACACAGCGCATCATACAGGTCAATGCCCGATATCCTGGCAGCAGTCTTGATGCATTCATTCTGTGGCAGTCCACTGTGCCAGCTGTATTTCAGCCACCACGGCAAACCAAAGGGTGGCTACTGGGCAACAAGGGCTATCTGCTGATGACCATGGCTCATGACTCCAGTGCACAACCCACGTGCAGCATGCGTACAATAAAAGCCATGCTGCCACACGAAATGTGGGACTAAAAGTCAATAAATCTCAAGGACCAGATGACCTACATCCTAGGGTTTTGAAAGAGGTGGCCATTCGGATAGTGGACGCATTGGTTGTCATCTTCCAAAATTCTATAGATTCTGAAATGGTTCCTGCAGATTGGAGGATAGCAAATGTAACCCCGCTATTTAAGAACGGAGGGAGAAAATGGGGAACAACAGACCTGTTAGCCTCACATCAGTAGTTGGGAAAATGCTGGAATCTATTATAAAGGATGCAATAACTGAGCACTTAGAAACTAATAGTAAGATTGGGCAGAGTCAACATGGATTTATGACAAACCTATCGGAATTCTTTGAGGATGTAACTAGTGGAGTAGACTAAGGGGAACCGGTAGATGTGGTGTATTTGGATTTTCAGAAGGCCTTCGATAAGGTCCCACACAAGAGGTTGGTGAACAAAATTAGGGCACATGGAATTGGGGGTATTATACTAGCATGGATTGAGAATTGGTTAACCGACAGAAAACGAAGAGTAGGGATAAACGGGTCTTTTTCAGGATGGCAGGCTGTGACTAGTGGGGTACTGCAAGGATCGGTGCTTGGGCCCCAGCTATTCACAATTTATATCAATGATTTGGATGAGGGGACTAAATGTAACATTTCCAAATTTGCTGATGACACAAAGCTAGGTGGCAGTGTCAGTTGCGAAGAGGATGTGAAGAGGCTTCAAGGGGATCTCGACAAGCTCAGTGAGTGGGCAAGAACATGGCAGATGGAATATAATGTGGATAAATGTGAAGTTACCCACTTTGGTAGAAAAAACAGAAAGGCAGAGTATTTCCTAAATGGTGAAAGATTGGGGAATGCAGATGCTCAAAGGGACCTGGGTGTCCTTGTAAATGAGTCACTGAAAGTGAATGTGCAGGTGCAGCAAGCCATTAGGAAGGCAAATGGTATGCTGGCCTTCATTACAAGAGAATTTGAGTACAGGAGTAAAGAAGTCTTACTCCAATTATATAGGGCCTTGGTGAGACCACACCTGGAGTACTGTGTACAATTTTGGTCTCCTTACCTAAGGAAGGATATACTTGCCATAGAGGGAGTGCAACGAAGGTTCACGAGATTGATTCCTGGGATGGCGCGACTGTCGTATGAGAAGAGATTGAGTAAACTAGGCCTGTATTCTCTTGAATTCAGATGAATGAGAGGGAATCTCATTGAAACATACAAAATTATTACAGGGCTTGATAGGGTGGATGCTGGGAGAATGTTTCCCTTGGCTGGGGAGTCTAGAACCAGGGGCCACAGCCTCAGGATAAAGGGTAGGCCATTCAGGACTGAGATGAGAAGAAATTCCTTCATACAGAGGGTGGTGATTCTTTGGAATTCTCTACCCCAGAGGGCTGTGGAGGCTCAGTCATTGGGTATATTCAAAACAGAAGTCGATCGATTTCTGACTAGTAAGGGCAACAAGGGATATGGCGATAAGGCCGGTGAATGGAATTGAGGCAGAAGATCAGCCATGATCTCATTGAATCACGGAGCAGGCTCGAAGGGCCGACTGGCCTACTCCTGCTCCTATTTCTTATGTTCTTATGTTCTTATGTGATTGAGCAGACCATTAGCATGCTGAAACAATGCTTCCACTGCCTGGACTGTACTGGAGGAACACTGCAGTACTCAGCAGAGTGGATGTCAAGATTCATGGTGGTCTGCTACATGCTGCACAACCTCCCCATCTTGAGGGCACAGGCCTTGCCACCAGCTATACAGCGAGCAGCTGAGGAGCATGAGGAGGAAGAGGAAGGGAGGAGGCAACGTAGACAGCCCCTTCCTGCCTGGGCTGTCTGTGAAGAACTCATCCGAGTGCGATACCAGTAACCGCAACCCCAATTCCCTGTTCAGCAGAGTCCCACACCTTACCTTTCCCCTCTGTCACTGACTATCACAGCGTCTGCTTGACCACAATGCAAAAATAAAAGCCACCAGAAAATAAACATTCCAAACCAAATTTATAAATGAAATCATGCCACATTGCATACAAACATCAACTAGTCACCCCTGTGCATTCCCTTAGTGCCTATCTTCCATGTGCCTTTGTGTGTCATAGTGCTCCTACGCAGTGCTACCCCAGTGGCTGCAGCATGGCTGGTGGAAGGCTACTGACTTTCAATGCAGGAGACTGCAGATGGCCTTGGAGGATGACCTCGAGCAGCTCTAGGCCTAGAAGACCCCGCTGCGGACTGCACCATCTTGGCATGTGCAGCAGCAGTCTGGGCTGGCTGGCTGACAGACAACAGCAAGGGCACTGGTCAGAGTGGCAGGAGTGAAAGGACGAATGCTGTCTTCCTGAGAGAGAAGAGCAGGTTTGTGCTCCATGGAGCCACTGTCACCCCACCCCCCCCCGACCCCGCCCCCCCCCAGGGGTGACGCCTCAGCAATCCTGGTAATCTGTTCGAGGACAGATTGCTGGGCTGCTGTGACACCCTGCAAGCACCTTTGTATACTGTAATCCACAGCCATGATGGCAGCAGTCTGTGCTTGTATGGCAGCAAGCTGACCTTGCATGACAGCAGACTGAGCTTCCATTGCAGCACTCAGACATTGGGTGGCTGCTGCTTGTGCTGCAATGAAAACTGCAACATTGGTCATCAGACACTGCATCATGGTTGGGTCCACAAGTGTGCGAATGGATTTGGCCACCACTTCCATGTTGGAAAGGATAAGCTCCAAGCTCTGCACAAACCCCTGTGCCAAGCTGATGCTGGACTCTTCCATGGTCTTTGACATTGACCGCAAGCTTTCTGGCAGGCCTGCCAATGCACCAAGCATTTTGTTGTGCATACCCATCAGCATTCTTCTGTAGGCTGCCCCATTGCAGTCCCCATCTGAGTCCTCTGCAGCAGAACCTATGTGTGACCTCACCCTCTGGCAAGCTGGCACCTATGCTATCCTTGCCCCCTGCCCGGCCTGCAGCCCACTCATGTCCGGTGTCTCACCACGTGCAAATCCCGTCTCTTCAGCTATCTTCTAAGATACATGCAGTGTCAGTAACTGAGCTGCTAACTGCGAGTGTGAAATCAAGTGACAGTGCTATGTCTCATCAGCACTCTCTTTTTGGTATTCCTCCACTGCTTGACCAGGTTCCACCTCTTGGGTCTCTGAAAGGAAAAAGGCACAAGAGTAAGGTTGTGGTGGGGGTGAGGGGGGGTGGTGGCGGAAAGTAAGAGATGCATGCTTACACCATCTACAGCTTGCAAATCAGAAGTGTGTGTGGAATGTGGGGGAAGTGGGATGTGAGAAGGAGGATTAGGTATGAGGATACCGTCACCTTCTATGGTTTCAGCCCCACCACTGGCCTCAGCCTCCGCAATGGCCTTCCCAATAATGGCCAGCACCATCTCCTCCATGGGGCTAGGACATGCAGGCATGCCTGTACCCCTCCAGTTAGCTCCTGCTGCCTCCGGTTGTGTGTCATCTTGTCCTGAAAGAGAAAGGGAAGTGTGTCAGTGCGTGTCGTGCAATCTGTTTGGCTGATGTAGCTGTCATGGTTGAATAGCTGGCAGTATGTGCAAGCTGTGAGATGTGGGTGTAAGGCTTTCAGCAGTTCTAAGTGTGTGAGAGTGAGTTGCAACATGAGTGTTAGTTATGAGGCCTGAGGGAAGAGGGTGTGGTGATTTGAGCAGTAGCTGAGGTTACTGGTGCAGTTGGTAGGATATGGCATTTGAAGATGCATTCATTGACCTTGACCACTCGTGTGAGGTCATTGAATTTCTTGCTGCACTGCATTCAGGTCCTTGGGGCTTGAGTCCTGGCATTGACCTCCATGGCTTTCTGCGCCCACTGCCTTTTGACTGTGTGTGGAGGGCTTCCTTTCCCCCTACAGACACAGGACATCTCTCCTCCTTTCCACCTCCTCCACCAAGACCTCCAGTGCAACTTCTGAAAACCTTGGAGCCTGCTCTCTCCCCTGTTGTGGATTTCCTCACTCTTTCCCAGGTCAGAATCTCTCAATCATGACTCTCAGCACCTGCTCCAGCCACGATGCACCTCCCCTTTAAGAGGTGCAGGCTATCTTTAAGCACTGCAGACTAGCTTTAAGTGGTGCTAGCCTCTCACGATATTGGCTCCCTGCTGATGCGTTCAGCCAATGAACAGTGCGGTTAGTGCTGGCTGGACGCAGAGATCCTTTAAATGAACAGGCAGCATAAAGTTGGCGTGCTACCTGCAATACAATCAATGGGCGCGGGTTAATTGCGCATCGTGATCCCCATTCCCATTTTCGAGGGCTATCAAATTTAGGCCCCCAATGTTCTGATCTTAGTCATGAGTCTACTATGTGGTACTTCATTGAAGATTTTTTTGAAATCTAAATATTACGTCTACTGCATTACCCTTATCCACTCTTTCTGCTAGTTATAGAGTCATAGAGTTATACAGCACAGAAAGAGGCCCTTCGGCCCATCGTGTCTGCGCCGACCATCAATCCCTGTCCAGTCTAATCCCATTTTCCAGCATTTGGTCCATAGCCTTGTATGCAATGGCATTTCAAGTGCTCATCCAAATGCTTCTTGAATGTTATGAGGGCTCCTGCCTCTACCACCCTTTCAGGCAGTGAGTTCCAGATTCCAACCACCCTCTGGGTGAAAAAGTTCCTCCTCAAATCCCCTCTAAACCTCCTGCCCCTTACCTTGAATCTATGCCCCCTTGTTATTGACCCCCCTACTAAGGGGAAAAGTTCCTCTTTATCTACCCTATCTATGCCCCTCATCATTTTGTACACCTCAATCAGGTCCCCCCTCAGCCTTCTTTGCTCCAAGGAAAACAACCCCAGCCTGTTTAGTCTTTCTTCATAGCTGAGGCGCTCCATCCCAGGTAACATCCTGGTGAATCTTCTCTGCACCCTCTCCAAAGCAATCACATCCTTCCTATAGTGAGGCGACCAGAACTGCACACAGTACTCCAGCTGTGGCCTCACCAGCATTTTGTACAGCTCCATCATAACCTCCCTGCTCTTATATTCTATGCCTCGGCTAATGAAGGCAAGTATCCCATATGCCTTTTTAACCACCTTATCTACCTGTTCCGCTGCCTTCAGGGATCTATGTACATATACACCAAGGTCCCTCTGACCCTCTGTACTTCCTAGGGTCCTACAACTCATTGTGTATTCCCTTGCCTTATTTGTCCGTCCAAAATGCATCACCTCACACTTTTCAGGGTTAAATTCCATTTGCCACTTTTCCGCCCATCTGACCAACCCGTTTATATCGTCCTGTAGCCTAAGGCTTTCCTCCTCGCAATTTACCACCCCACCAATTTTCGTGTCATCTGCGAACTTACTGATCATACCTTTTACATTCTCATCCAAATCATTTATGTATATCACAAACAGCAAGGGTCCCAGCACCGATCCCTGAGGTACCCCACTGAACACAGGCTTCCAGTCACAAAAGCAACCTTCGACCATCACCCTCTGCCTCCTGCCACTCAGCCAGTTTAGGATCCAACGCGCCAAGGCACCCTGGATCCCATGGGCTCTTACCTTCTTGACCAGTCTCCTATGCGGGACTTTGTCAAAAGCTTTACTGAAATCCATGTAAACCACATCCACAGCATTTCCCTCATCCACACACCTAGTCACCCCCTCGAAAAATTCAATCAGATTGGTCAGACATGATTTACCCTTGACAAAGCCATGCTGACTATCCCCGATTAATCCTTGCCTCTCTTAAGTGGAGACTAATTTTGTCCCTCAGAATTTTTTCCAATAATTTCCCTACCACAGATGTTAGGCTCACTGGCCTGTAATTCCCTGGTTTATCCCTGCTACCCTTCTTGAATAATGGTACTACGTTAGCTGTTCTCCAGTCCTCTGGTACATCCCCTGTGGCCAGAGAGGTTCTGAAAATTTGTGTCAGAGCCCCTGCAATCTCCTCCTTTGCCTCACACAACAGCCTGGGATACATCTCGTCCAGGCCTGGGGATTTATCCACTTTTTGGCCTGCTAAAACCGCTAGTACCTCCTCCCTCTCGATGCTAATATGTTCAAGTATGTCACAGTCCCCTTGCCCGATTTCTATGTCTACATCGTCTTTCTCCATAGTGAACACAGATGCAAAAAATTCATTTAAAACCCCGCCTACACCATCTGGCTCTACACACAGATTGCCACTTTGGTCCCTAATGGGCCCTACCCTTTCCCTGGTTATCCTCTTGCCCTTAATATACTTATAAAACATCTTAGGATTTTCCTTTATTTTGCTCGCCAGTGTTATTTCATGGCCCCTCCTTGCCCTCCTAATTTCTTTTTTAAGTATGCCCCTGCACTTTTTATACTCCTCTAGGGCTTCCTCCGTCTTTAGTCTTTTGTAACTGCCAAAAGCCCCCCTTTTTTTCCTAATGCATTTTTGTATATCCCTTGTCATCCAAGGTTCCCTTTGCTTGTTGGTCCCACCCTTGACCTTTACAGGAACATGTTGGCGTTGTACTCTCTCTATTTCCCTTCTGAAAGTCTCCCACTGCTTTGATGTGGATTTTCCTATAAGTAGCTGCTCCCAGTCCACTTTGGCCAGATCCTGCCTTATCATATTAAAATCGGCCTTTCCCCAATTTAGAACCCTTATTTCTGGGCCGTCTTTGTCTTTTTCCATGCCCACCTTAAATCTCACCGAATTATGGTCACTGTCGCCAAAATGCTCTCCTACTGACACTTCCACCACTTGCCCGGCTACATTCCCTAGAATTAGGTCCAGTACCGCCCCCTCTCTTGTAGGACTTTCTACATGTTGGCTCAAAAAGCTCTCCTAGATGCACTTTAAGAATTCTGCACCCTCTAAGCCTTTCACACTCTGACTATCCCAATTAATATTGGGGAAGTTGAAATCCCCCACTATTATTACCCTATTATTTTCGCACTTCTCTGAGATTTGCCTACATATCTGTTCCTCTATCTCCCCCTGACTGTTTGGGGGCCTATAGTACACTCCCAGCAAAGTGCTTGCCCCCTTTTTGTTTTTAAGTTCTACCCATATGGCCTCATTAGAGGAACCCGCTAATATATCATCCCTCCTTACAGCAGTAATTGATTCCTTAATTAATATTGCAACACCCCCTCCCCTTTTACACCCCCCTCTGTCTCGCCTGAAGATTCTATACCCCGGAATATTGAGCTGCCAGTCCTGACCCTCCCTCAACCATGTCTCCGTGATAGCAACAATATCGTACTCCCATGTGTTCAACAACAACTTCAATTCATCCACCTTATTTGCAAGACTCCTTGCATTAAAATAAATGCCTTCCAGCCTTGCCATATTCCCTTTTGCCTTCACATATTTGCTCTGCCTTCCCAGCTGACTTGTTTTTTCCTCCGTATTTGGCTGTAAATCACCCCCTACTATAGTTCCACTCTGTATCCCATCCCCCTGCCAAGTTAGTTTAAACCCCCCCCAGCAGTGCTAGCAAACCTCCCCGCAAGGATATTGGCCCCCCTCTGGTTCAGGTGTAAACCGTCCGACTTGTACAAGTCCCACCTTTCCCAGAAGCAGACCCAGTGATCCAGGAAACTAAAGCCCTCCCTCCTGCACCATCCCTTTAGCCACGCATTCATCTGTTCTATCTTCCTATTCCTATACTCACTAGCACGTGGCACCGGGAGTAATCCAGAGATTACAACCTTTGAGGTCCTGCTCTTTAATCTTCTACCTAGCTCCCTAAATTCTTGCTGCAGGACCTCATCCCTCTTTTTACCTATGTCGTTGGTACCAATGTGGACCACGACCTCTGGCTGTTCACCCTCCCCCTCCAGAATGCCCTGCAGCCGCTCAGTGACATCCTTGACCCTGGCACCAGGGAGGCGACAAACCATCCTGGATTCACGTCTACGGCCACAGAAACGCCTATCTGTTCCCCTTACTATAGAATCCCCTACCACTATTGCTCTCCCACTCTTTTTCCTCCCTTCCTGGGCAGCAGGAGCACCCCCAGTGCCAGGAAGTTGGCTGCTGCTGCCTTCCCCTGGTGAGTCATCCCCCTCAACAGTATCCAAATCGGTATACCTGTTTGAGAGGGGAATGGTCACAGGGGTCTCCTGCACTACCTGCCTGCTTCTATTGCTCCGCCTGGTGGCCACCCATTTCCTTTCTTCCTGTGCAGCCCTACCCTGCGGTGTGACCAACTCACTAAACATGTTATCCACGACCCTCTCGTGTTCTTCAAAGAATTCAATGAGGTTGGTCAAGCATGACCTTAACTTTTGGAATCCGTGCTGACTACTCTTTACTTTATTTTCAGTTTCTAGATGTTATTTGTATTACACCTTTGAGTAAAGATTCCATTATCTTTCATACCACCACGCTAAGCTAATTGGTCTATACAGGAAACACTTTTTTATCCGGCACCAATGGGACTGGCGTGGTGCCGGTTGATCAAAAAGTCCGGATTACAGAGAGGTATACTTACCAAGGTACGAGAGCCCCGTACATGGCCACAGGTGCAGGAGCCCCGGTTACACAGCACTTGTGCAGGAGTCCCGGTCACACGGCCACAGATCCAGGAGTCCCTGTTGCACGACCACAGGTGCAGGAACCCCGGTTACACAGCCACAGATCCAGGAACCCCGGTTACACAGCCACTAATATATAGTAAAACTTACCTGAACCTACTCCTGAATTTTGCTGGATAAGAGAGGTTTCCGGATATTTAGGTGCCAGTTAAAAGAGAGTTTCCTGTAGTTCCCTGGACTTGTTCTATCTCCCTTTTTATATCACCAGTTCTCTAACACTATTCCCTTTTCTAATTAATTTATATATATATATATGTAATAGCGCCTCTGCTATCTCTTCCCTCACTTCTTTTAACGTGTGGATGCAATCCATCCGGACCAATGGTTTTATCCTCTCTAAGTTTGGTTAGTTGATCAATTATCTCCCCCTTTCTATCTTAAATGTCTTTATATCTTTTTTGATCTCTTCTTCTAATGTCGTCCACCATGTTAGTCTTCCTGGTAAATACCGAGGCAAAGTAATTATTTAATATTTCTGCCATTTTGCCATTATTACCTATTGTAAGTTTGTCATGTGTCACTGACCTGAAACGTTAACTCAGTTTCTCGCTCCACAGATGCTACCTGACCTGCTGAGTATTTCCAGCATTTTCTGTTTTTATTTCAGGTTTCCAGCATCTGCAGTATTTTGCTTTTGTATCGCTTAGTGGCCCTATCCATATTCTATTGTTTCTTTTGTTATTTATATGTGTCTGTAGAATACCTTACTATTTCTTTTTTATATTCCTTGATAATTTAATTTTATAGTTTCTCTTTGTCTTCCTAATGTTTTTGACTTCTTTCCTAACCTTTTCATATTTTTATTTGTCACCCTCTCCTTTGCTGTCTATCTACTTAGTGTATGCCTTTTTCTTTAGTTTCAATTTTGACTTTACTTCTTTTTGACCTTATTTCTTTATTCAACCATGGTGTGTCATTACTGGCTAGTTTGTTCTTGCTTTTTAGTGGGATATATTTCTCCTGGACTCTATTGATCACTGTTTTAAATGTTTCCCACTGCTGTTCTATTTCTATGTTTGTCAGGAAATTTTTCCAGTTTACTTTCCGTAGTTAAGAACATAAGAACATAAGAAGTAGGAGTAGGCCATATGGCCCCTCAAGCCTGCTCCACCATTCAATAAGGTCATGGCTGATCTTCGACCTCAACTCCACTTTCCTGCCCGATCTCCATGTCCCTTGATTTCCCCTAGAGTCCAAAAATCTATCTAGCTCAGCCTTGACTATTCAATGATTCAGGATCCTTTTAGGGGTAACTGTATGGGGTAGAGAACAACACCTGCCCTTTTACCTCCTCCCTTCCCACTGTCTAGGGCCCCACACACTCCTTCCAGGTGAAATAGCGATTTACTTGTACTTCTTGCAATTTAGTATACTGTATTTGCTGCTCATGATGCGGTCTCTTCTACATTGGAGAGACCAAACGCAGATTGGGTGACCGCTTTGCGGAACACCTCCGTTCAGTCCGTAAGTGTGACCCCGAGCTTCCGGTCGCCTGTCACTTTAATTCTCCGCTTCACTCCCACTCTGACCACTCCGTCCTCGGCCTCTTACACTGTTCCAACGAAGCTCAACATAAGCTCGAGGAACAGCACCTCATCTTTCGATTAGGCACTTTACAGCCTTCTGGACTCAACATCGAGTTCAACAATTTCAGACTATAACCTCGGCCCCTATATTTTATTTTCTCTCTCACGTAGCAGCCGTAATTGATTCTGCCATTGCCATTTACACCTCCTCCAGAGTCATCTTTTGTTTCTTAACTTGTCCCATTACCATCTCCTTTTGCCTTGCACCATCATCCCTTTTGTCTTTTAATCTCTCCTGCCTTCCAGCCTATCACAGACCTTCCCTTTTGTTCTTTCCTCCCCTCCCCCCTTTCCTTGCCCCTACACTTGCTTAAAAATCTGTTACTTCTCTAACTTTTTCCAGTTCTGACCAAGGGTCATCGACCTGAAACATTAACTCTGTTTCTCTCTCCACGATGCTGCCTGACCTGCTGAGTGTTTCCAGCATTTTCTGTTATTCTCTCGGCATCTATCCTGTTAATCCCCCTCAGAATCTTATATGTTTCAATGAGATCACCTCTCATTCTTCTAAACACCAGAGAGTATAGGCCCATTCTACACAATCTCTCCTCATAGGACAACCCTCTCATCCCAGGAATCAAACTAGTTCCATTCTCATCCCCTTAAAATCAGCTTTTTTCCAATTTATTACTTTGGTCTTTGTCTTACTTATAGAGGTCTTGATAAGCTTATTAAAGGGTTTGATAGGGTAGATGTAGAGAAAATATTTCCACTTATAGGGGAGTCTATAAATATAAGATAGTCACCAATAAATCCAATAGGGAATTCAGGAGGAACCTCTTTACCCAGAGAGTGGTTAGAATGTGGAACGCACTACCACAAGCAATAGTTGAGGCGAATAATATAGATGCATTTAAGGGAAAGCTAGATAAACACAAAATAGAAGGATATGCTGATGGGATTAGATGAAAAGGAGTGGGAGGAGGCTCGTGTGGAGCATAAACACCGGCATGAACCAGTTAAGCCGAATGGCCTGTTTCTGTGTTGTAAGTTCTGTGTACTTCTACCTCTTCCTCTCCCATGCATGGAGGCCTGAGGCTTCGTGATAATGTTTCACACATCCCGCTCCTCAAACCCAGTGGAGAGAATGGTAAATAACAATTGTGGAAGAACATTTGATAGATGCTATGTCGATAGAGAACACAAACCTTTTGATAGAAAACCTTCTAATGCAGACCCTAGTGAGGGAAAACCTAAACATGTTGAAAACCACAACAGAGCATTCAATGGATGAAAAGTGAGTGTATGGTTGCCTGGAATCTATTTTACAGTGTTAGAGAGAATGAATGAAGCCCTGTAGACTGCTAGCTCAAGGTGAAATTCATATTTACAGTGCTAACAAAAAAAATTGCATGGTGTCATGCGGCACTGTTGGAGATGAAAAATTGAGAAAACACAATGGCTGTATTCTTTAATGTATGGAATTGTTATTAGGAATTACATTTCTAAAGCAATAGCTCATGTATGCTTTGAAAAGAGCCTTTTTGGCAGCAAGCATTCAGAAGTCTAAGGTATGTTAGGACACTATGCATTGAATGAATATGCCTCTCTAGAATTCTGTAATTCCTCAAAAAGAGACAATTTTTCTGCTTTCTTAATGTAGAAGAGCATGAAGAATTATGGGATGTTAGTCTTATCAGCTCTTTATTTACAAATGTATTTACAAATGTATTTATTCTTTCAGAATGAAATTCTCCAGAAGCATTTTTATCAGATGAAACAGGAGCACAGCACTCTGTTAGATGTTAACAAGCATATTACCCTTCAGCGAGACAAACTGAATGCAGAAGTTGAACTGTTCAAAACTAAAATGGCAGGTAAATAGTACACAACACCAACTCCTCCCATCAGTCTGGGCTGGATTCAAACCCAGGTTCCAGAGGTGAAAAAATTTGTTTTAACATACTGTGTCACTAGTTTTATAACCCATCAAGAAATTTTAGCTGGGGCAAAATCCCAACCAGAAGTGGGGTGGAATGCAATTCATGCCTGCTCACTGTGAAGTTGGCTGAACTCACTATAATTTCTAGGGTCACCTTAATTAAAATATTCGGGGCAAACCTCAGACATCAAGAAATCTTCTGATTCAGAGCTCATCCATTGGGGGCGGGAACTAACATACTTCTGCCAGATTTAAAGGCCTGCCACAGCTTAAAGGGCAGACATTCACAAGAAGGGATTTGTAGTCAAACAAAGTTTTGTTTCCATTGCATAAAAGCCTTCCATTCAAGTAGCACCTAGGAGAAGCCTAGGCTTAAAAGTTCACACACCGCCACCTGCACCAATGGGAAATCATGGTGGTAAGAATCATTAGGCGTACACACACACACACACACAGTATGCATTTACATTAAAATTGTTACATTAAAGTTGTTGTGCAAGCAAATATTTTGATGGCAAGATTTGGAAATTGTTTTCATGTGGCATGAATAGGAGCTATGCTGATGTGATGCACAGAGAAAGTCTGTAAATTATGGGAGGAGAATATGTAGACAGAACTGTTAATGCAGTGGCCATATGTGGCAGTCAAAAGACAATCTTCCATTTCAGATTGACACACGTGTCTTGCAGTCGGCAATGAATTCTTGTCTGCATACTCTTTGAGCTGTTGCTCTACTGCTCCTCTTGCTATAATCCCATTGTTTTCAAGGAGGCTTTCACACTCTGTAGCCTTTGCAAGGAGGCAGAAATAGACCTAATTGCTGATGTTCAGTTCATGACCTGGAAAACCGTACAGGTATCATCAGCCATAACTACCGAGGGTAGCTCTGATCTCTCAGAAACCATCCAGAGACCTGCTTTTCTGGGTCAAAGAGTGCTCACATGGTAGACTGCCTTAAAATGAAGACACTATGCCAACTCCAGGGTAATTGAGTGTTCATTTGCACTGTGCAGTTCTGCTGGTCACATATGAGCAATACATTGAGAGAATGGAATCCTTCCCTTTGTATCCAATGTAATCTTCCGACATAGGTGGTGTCATTGAGCAGGAGAGCACAGATGGCTATGTGGGTCCAATCTATGACTTCTGTCACTCTTTAAAATTGAAGTGCCCTGTCATGATCTCACCAATTGTCCAAGAGGAAGAGGGTTTAATTATTTGCTCTATCAGACAATTTATTTGTGACTTACTTCATTCATCTGTGCACAATTGTTTGGCTAATGTTACTAATGTTCCCTGTGGTAGCATGGAATTACTCTTGGCATAGAAGTTAAGGGTAATTGTGACCTTAACAGCCACAGCCAGAGCAGTGCTGGTGGTTGAAGTGGGCTGCAGGTCCATTTATAGCATATGACATAACCCTATGCCAGCTTTCTTTGGAAAGCAAAGCCTCTATAGGCACTGCTGCTTGGTCAAATGCAGGGATGATTACCTCTGCCGATATACTTTGGTGAGGGAACTCACATATGTTACGTTGTGTTGTGTTACTCAGGACAAGGTCCATCAAGTCCATATGCACTCATCCCACTTCTTGCTGGATGTATCACTGTGTTTCCACCCTTTTTTTCCCCCACATCCTGGGAAAGCCATAAAACACATTGGGGGGAAAAATTCAGTCGCGCCCCCTTTGGGGCGCTAACTTCGCTGGGGCGCTACTTTTAGCTCCCCGACAAAGTTAACACCCCCCGCATCGTAAATTGAGTGGTAGCGCCCCAAGCAGGAGACGGGGCGCTACTGGAAGCGCTCCACCTCCTTCAATACCATTCAATATCACGACGCTACGTGCAACAGCGCCACACGCGTTGGCATGTAGCACCGCAGTATTACATGCCAACCAACTCTTATTAAAGGGGAGGGGCCTAGCGCAGCGCGCACCAGAGCCCTGTTGGAACACCGGGGAGCAGGGTGCCGGGAAAACAGCTCAAACGGAGTGCTGGGCTGATCGATCGCAGCCGGCACCCTGCATGAGAAGGCAAAAGAGGGCAGGTGCTGGCAGGCGGACCAAAAAAAATGGCCACCCAGCACCTGCCCTTTAATTTGCGCCGCAGCGGCCACAAAAACACCACCCTGGCCCTGTAGGACATATCATCCGGCGGTAGGTCAGGGGGTGCAACTGAAGTTTGCGAGCGGGGCACTGCGCATGGCGATGACGTCATCACCGGAAGTGCAGTGTCATTGGGTGCTACCGCCACCGCTAACCTCCCGCTGAATTTCGCGGGAGGCGTCAGTGGCGCCACGCCCAGGTGCTAGGGGCTTTGCACCCATTAGTGCCCCCCTAGGGTGCTAACTGGAGGCGCAAAGCAACCCAATTTTTCCCCCACAGCCCTGTAGCCAAGTCAGAAAACCTCTGTCAAAAATTTATGTCTGTCCCCTCTGTATAACCTTACCATGGAATAGTGTGTTGTATAGAAATGCATTATGCCACTTGGCTGGGATCTGTTACAGTTGTACAATGTTGGCTTGGCTCAGTGATACAACTCTTGCCTCTGAGTTAGACGGTTGTGCATTCAAGCCCTGAGTATATTTGCCCAGATTTTGCTGAAAAAATAACAGCATCTCAATAACGCATGCCATTATTAATGTGCAAATTGGCCAGCAACTTGTGGTGAGGAAGAGATAGCCCGTGAATTATGAATCACCATAAGGTGTTGACCGATTTGTGCCGCTCCGCCGTTAGCTGCACGAAAACGGCATCTCGCACTTAACCTCCCTGTGAGTTTCATGAAGCTGTTGCATTTGTACATTCATTTCCCATTAAACTCACCACAGAAAGTTATGTCTAGTAATTAGCAGCGTGCCTACCCTTTTAACGACATGATAATTGTTAATGACTACCAATCAAGCTCTTGCCCAGAAAGTGAACAATTATAAGTATGGAGTATCATTCCTTCAGGTTGTGAATTGTTGTTGGAGATTTTAAAAACATCAAATTTTAAAATTTTAATTTTTTTTGTTACTTTTCTGACTCTCTTTTCTCTCTTTTTAATCTAATCCTTCTTTTTTGCTCTTTATTTCTCTTTCTGCACCTGATTTGAAATTGAATCACCCACTCTAATTCACCTTCCTTCTCAGTCCTTCCTCTATTTATTTCTCAATCCTTTAATCTCATTGGTTACAGAGATACACTGTCTTGTTGTTCACCAAGGTCCCACATGTCCTGTTGCTCTCATTGCACCGTTATTAGCTTGCACTTCCAGCAACTTTATGGACAACAAGTGTTAAAACCTAAAAGTGCATAAACAAGCCTAACAGGGCATGCCACGAGATGTCCCGATCCATCAAAATCTGGGCCATAATCTAGGCCGATACTTTACTGTAGTGCTGAGGGATTACTGTATTGTTGGAGGTACAGATGAGACATTAAGCCAAGGACCTTGTGACTTCCAAAGTAAGTACAGGTAGACTATCCTTTATCCGCACTTCCGAAAACCGAAAACCTCTAAAAACTGAAAGTTTTTTCGTGGAGCGTAAGTCGTGCGCACGACATGACCCGAGTGGCGCCAAACATGACAGGAGTGGTCCGGGAGCTCTGCCTTTCCCTGTGAGCAGGGCAGAGGGTCACAGAGTTCCCTCCTGGGTAGGAGATTGCAGGCTGAGCCGGGCAGTGTGAAGGAGGTACCGGGAGAGTGAACCCAACAATACAGTGGCCTGTCCGATAGTCTTTACTTCCCCCCCCTCCCCCCGCCGACCTGATTTGCGGGCCAGCTTAGTGTAGGAGTCAGCCGATATCCGACTTTCCCACAACTGGCGGCGGCAGTCGAGCCCCAGACCCCCGCTAAGTCAAGGAATTCAGATACGGAGTAGGGGGAGCCAAAACCTCGATCTAACGGCAGAAATCAGCAGCCATTTTGTTAGGTTTTTTTCTTCCCCTAGCATTTTTTTAAACAGTCAGGCTGTGGAAAGAGTCTCTGTAGCTTAGCAACAGCTTCAGAGACGCTTCCAAGGCAGGGCCCGAGTGTTTACAAGCTGTTGCTAAGCAACAGTGTTTGTTGTCAGATACGGAGATGAAAACCTTCTGAAATCCGAAAAATTCCGAAAACCGAAACACAGCTGGTCCCAAGGTTTTCGGATAAAGGATAGTCTACCTGTAATTTTAAATTAAATTCTCACATTGTGAAAATACTCATCAGTTGGGTTTCTAGTTGAAGTCCTCACTCTTAAATTCTAGCTAAAGCTAGTATTTTCAGCCAGATGATCTGACAGAGGCTAGCACAATGAATTTTCAGGTGCAGTGTCAAATTTTTTGGTCTTATAATACTCCTGTGCAGCACCTTGGGACGTTTTACTATGTTAAAGGTGCTCCCATCCACATCAATGGGGCGGAAGTGGAAAGGGTGGCCAGCTTTAAGTTCCTCGGAGTCCACATCACGGAAGACCTCTCCTGGTCCCTCAACACCTCCTCTCTGGTGAAGAAGGCCCAGCAGCGCCTATATTTCTTGAGGAGGCTGAAGGGATGTAATCTGTCACCCCCGATCCTCTCTAACTTCTACCGCTGCACTATAGAGAGCATCCTGACAAACTGTATCACGGTATGGTACGGCAGCTGTAGCTCCCATGACCGGAAAGCCCTGCAGCGGGTAGTCAAAACTGCCCAACGCATTACCGGCACCCGGCTACCGACCATAGAACATATATATCAGAAACGCTGCCTACGGAGGGCACGGTCCATCATCAAAGACCCTACCCACCCCAGCCACAGTCTGTTCGCCCTCCTACCATCTGGAAGATGCTACAGATGCATTCGCACCCGTACGACCAGATTTAGGAACAGCTTCTTTCCCAGGGCTGTCATCCTACTGAACTCCACAAATAAACGCTAAAGCCTGCACATCTGCCGATGCACTTTATTATGGTCATATTTATGCTAATATATATGTACAAATGTATGTTGAAATGTTAAGTGTCCTAATCCAAATTGTACACTCTCGGGAGCCGCAAGCCTACATTTCGTTGTACTGCACTTGTGCACTAACAATGGCAATAAAAGTTGATTTGATTTGATTTGATATAAATACAAGTTGTTGCAGTGAGTCTGTTGTGAAGGCATTGAGTGGACACGTCCCCACAGGAAGGGAGAGTGCGAGCCCCCCATCACTTCGTCTAATGACGTCACCGAGTGGCATTGGTAAAGGGCTGGGAAAGATTGCATGCATACCCTCTCAACTAGGGAACAATGGCCCAGAAATTCGGGTCGGGGGCTTCCTGCGGGTGCAAGCCCCCGACCTGCACTTACCTACTGCGCTGGCTGTTGAGATGTGGGCCCGCATGGGATTCCGATCCTGGGCCTCCTCCAACTGCCGGCGGGCAGTGCTTGCGTATCCCAGGGGCACAGTTAGTTCGATGCGTCCCCTGGGATCACGTGGGCCATGGGGAGCCAATCGGAGCAGGGAATGCTTCATTCGTAAGTTTGACTCAAACCTATAAATACTATAAGCCCCAAAACATCACTAAATCTTCAAATATTTTTTTTTTTAAATCACATTTTTAAAATAAACTATAAATTACTTGAAATAACTATTTTAAACAATAATTTAAATTTTTGAAAAAATTAATTACATTTTCTAATGGGGCTAAAAATAAACTTACCTTTTCTTTAAAGTATTTAAAAATAATAAACCTGTGGAAAAAATGTTTTAATTTTAATTAATTCACCACTTACCTTGTAAAAAACAGGCCTTGCGACTGCTTTTTATATGTCTAACTTCTGGAGACTTACCTTCCCAGGAAAACCTGCAAAAAAACGTAAGTTCGATGCGCACGCGCTGCCTCTCCCTCGCACGCGTTCCACCTCTTAACCCCTTCTTTCAGGGGAACGGAAGTGCCGGTTTCCCGCGCATGCGCAGTGCATGCACGAAACCGGTACTTCCATTGGGCTTACGGGTGAGTACCCCGTGCGTACTCACCCGGGGAGAGCTGAATTTCTGGGCCATTATGTGCTGCAATGGAAACTAAAATAAAGAAGGGAATAACAGAATGTGAGGGAGAACTAACAATAAAACTCTTTGAAACTTGGTCCTTGTGTCAGGATTCTGGCGCTCCAATGTTGAACACAGTTGAAGTCTGTGTTATGTCATTAGATTTCTTTTACTTTTTTTACTCTAGATATTTTTTCTCCTATGTTTCAGACTGCTCTCGTAGGTGAGCCCGGACTTCCTAGGGAGTGTTTTTACATACCCTGGCATGTAGGTAAAGTTCATAGTGTGCCAGGAACAGAAATGCAGAACTTTTTATTCATATTATCTCAGCTATTGGTTCTATCCCATGCCTTCATGGGATTATCTTTGCCTTCGGAAGGTGGCAGAATAACACATTACAATAGACCTCATTTTATCTGCCAAATAGATTTATTAAACAGTAATTGAACATGTGATAATAGCAGTAACACAACATAGATTTTTTACTGTAGTTGTTGAACTTGGCTAACTCCTCATTATAAACAGAGAATCATAAATAATTTGCAAAAACATGCTGTAACAATTATTTTTTTATTTGGTAGTTTTTTATCCTTTTCTCAGCAACTACAGAAGTCATCTGACTTACTTAATTGTCTTTGGAGATTCAAGGCTGACTCACCGATTTGAAAAGATCAGGCTGATAAAACCTTCAAAGTGGTGGTGAGGCCAGTATCCTGCAGGAATTTAATAATACTGTAGTCTGTTAAACACAGACAAATATTTGAATAAATCACACAGAATTTTGTATTTGAATTGAATGGCTTGACTCCTCCCTTCGACACTTGTTTTCAGATATATTGACTAATTATTGCAACAATGTATCAAATTTAACCAGGATATGATTTTTCTGACTGAAGCTGGTTTTCAACCCCTTATATACAATGGCAGAATTAAAGAAGCCAATAGCAAACTAAATCTTAGACAAAGATTCTTCATTTTTGTCACAGTCTGTCTTCCTCAAAAGGATTTTTTTAAGTTATCGAATCATAACTGATGGCTTGTTTTTGCTTGTAATTTGAACAGGTGGTCTGTCTTTAAGCCAGATGGCAGATAATCCAATTGAAACGGATGAGGACTACTTTGAGGGACTGGTATGAGCTTAGTATTCATTCATTTACTATTATTGGGATATAAATAAGATCAGTATACCCACTATACACTTGTTTAAAGGCCACTGGCTTGCACTTTCAGCTGAATCATCAACCGTTTAAAAGATGATTTGTTTTAATCATCATAGGTTTTCTGCAATGCACTGCCTGAAAGGGTGGTGGAAGCAGATTCAATAGTAACTTTCAAAGGGGAATTGGATAAATACTTGAAGGGGAAAATTTGCAGGGCTATGGGGAAAGAGCAGCGGAGTGGGACATTGGATAGCTCTTTCAAAAAACCGGCACAGGCATGATAGGCCAAAAAGCCTCCTGTGCTGTATCATAACAATGGCCCCTATATTAACGGGTAGTTTTGTGGTCAGGTCCTGCCTAATTTAATGGCAGGACCTGATTACCATTCTTGGACTCGTTTCCTGGCTGCAGCCAGCCAGATTGAGAGGCTGGCTAGCTGCGGGCGGGTAGGCCTTTGGCACCAGGCCACAGCCGGGTGAGCGAAGAAGAGGGAGGGAGAGATCCGGGGTCGGAGGACCGTCGATGCAGGGGGACGGGGCAGTGGCGGCGAGATCGGGAGTCGGGCAGGCATATCGATGGGGAGATCAGGGGTCAGGGGAACATCGATGGGGAGGCTCGGAGATCAAGGGAGGAGGGGAGAAGAAGATCAGAGAAAGGGCCGGAGGGATTGGGAGACGAGGGGAGAAGATCGCAGGGGGCCCATGGAGGACATGGGGGCACTGGAAGGAGATTGTGGGCCATGGAGGATATCAGGAGGGCATCAGACCACAGGAGTGTGGGGTTTATATGTGGCCTATATGTGACTCCAGTCCCACACCAATGTGGTTGACTCCTAACTGCTCTCTGAAGTGGCCTAGCAAATCAGTCAGTTGTATCAAACTGCTACAAAGAATAAACTCCCTACCTAACTGTTAAATCCATGTATCTTGATGTTTTGTGTCCTTCAATAACTAGACCAGAGACTGCAGAGAACAATCAACAGGTGTTTACTGGATGAGGGTTACTCTAAAACGAACAGTACAGATCACTACTCAGGGTTTAGATACAGGTGTGGTCACTGCCGGTACTACAGTATACAGGAGCTGTAAAAAGTAGTTCTCCCCTTAAAGGTACATACACTACAATTCCTCCCCTTTTAGATTAACAGTACCATAACATTCATTTAACAATTAACACTTTTAACATGCAACATTAACTGAAAATAGTCCATTTATAAATTCAGTCTTTGGGGCGGCTTCCTGATCCTTTCTGGATAGCGCCTTTCCTGAGTGTCTTGCTCTTGGTGCGGAGGCGATTCTAGCCCCCTGTCGTCAGTTGGTTCATCAGCTTTCGATGCTACTGTTTCTGGGGTAGATGCTACCTGTATGTCGGGTTCATCACCAGGTACGCGAGACATGGGGTTGACTCGTTCCTGTGACTCTAGGATCTGGTCGACATGGCGTCTCACAAGGTTCTCCCCAACATCCACTGTGTACATTAGTGGCCCCTGCCGTGTGCATATCGTTCCTGGTTGCCATTTCTCTGTTCGGTAGTCGCGGGCCAAGACTGGTTGCCCTACATTGAAGCGCCTTGTCGGCTTCTCATTGATGTGCTGGAATTGCTTATTCTCAACATCTCTTTGTACATTTGGTCTGAGCAAATCCAGACGAGATCTCAACCTTCGGTTAAAGAACATCATGGCCGGGGTCTGGTTGGTGACTGCATGTGTCGCATTTCTGTAGGCTAACAGGAAATTGTCCACCTTATGCTGCAGTGGAATGTCATCATCGCACATGGCCCTCACTGCCTTTTTAAAGGTTTGTACGAACCTCTCAGCCAATCCATTTGTGGCTGGATGATATGGGGCGGATATGTAATGCCTTACCCCATTCCTTTTCATAAATTTCCGAAACTCTTCGGACACAAACTGTGGTCCGTTATCAGAGCAAATCTGCTCTGGCAAGCCGTTCCTGGCAAATATGGTCCGTAGGACTGCAATAGTTTTCTCCGTGGTGGTGGAGGACATTTTGATCACCTCGGGCCATTTCGAGTGCGCATCCACGGCTATTAAAAACATTGAGTCCATGAATGGACCAGCAAAATCAATATGCACCCGTTGCCATGGAGAGGAGGGTCACTCCCTGGGTGTAGAGGGGCAGGTGGTGGTGCATTTTGGAACTTCTGGCATCCTGAGCAGCTCTTTGTCAGGTCCTCGATTTGCTGATCGATCCCCGGCCACCACACATAAGCCCTAGCAAGGCTTTTCATTTTCACCCCTTCCAGATGGCCTTCGTGAAGCTCATTGAGCACTCTCTCCCTTAACTTGGGTGGAATTACCACTCGGGATCCACACATCAAGGTCCCCTGGCATACTGACAGCTGTTCTCTTCTGGATGAGAATGCTGGCAACAGTGAGTCGCCATGTGTTGGCCATCCCTTCACCGTCAAGTCATATACCCGAGACAGTTTCGGGTCTCCTTCTCTATATCCGCGTTAGTTACTGGCAAGCGTTCAATTATAGTCAAATAAAATATTTCGACAGGGTCCACTGCTGGTGCTTCCTCCGCAGTAGGCAGTGGCAGGTGTGATAGCCCATCAGCGTTTCCATGCTGTTTCCTGCCCTTCTACTCTATTTCATATTGGTTCGCCCCTAGAAAAAGGGACCATCTTTGTAGCCGTTGCGCAGTCATCACCGGAACGCCCTTCTTTGGATTAAAGATGGAGACAAGTGGTTGGTGGTCAGTCAGCAAGGTGAACTTCTGCCCGTGCAGATAGTGGTTGAACTTTTTCACTCCCCACACTAGGCTGAGGGCCTCCCTGTCAATCTGGGCGTAGTTACGCTCGGCTGAGGTTAGTGACCGAGACGCAAAGGCTACTGGCCTCTCCGAGCCGTCCGGGAATTTGTGCGACAGCACTGCTCCAATACCATAGGGTGATGCATCACACGCCAACCGAATTGGTAGTGCTGGGTTGAAATGAGCCAACACCTCTTTTGATGTGATCAATTCTTTGCACTTCTGGAAAGCTCGTTTACATTCGTCATTCTACTTCCATGGTACCCCCGTTTGCAGTAGGGTGTTCAGTGGGTGTAGTACTGTAGACAAATTCGGCAAGAACTTATGGTAGTAGTTCACCAGCCCGAGGAACGAACTCAGTTGTGACACATTTTCCGGTGCTGGAGCCTTGACTACTGCCTCAATCTTTTCAGGGGACTTATGTAACCCCTCTTCATCAATAACGTGGCCACAATACGAGATCTGCTTCTGGAAAAATTTGCATTTGTGGCGATTAGCTCGGAGCCCATATTCCTTCAATCTAGTGAGCACCTGCTCCAGGTTGGCGAGGTGATCATTGTCATTTTCGCCCGTGACCAGGATGTCGTCCAAATAACACTGGGTCCCTGGAATCCCTTGCAGGACTTGATCCATTGCCCTTTGCCAAATAGCCGGAGCTGATGCTACCCCGAACACCAGCCGGTTGTATTGGTAGAGACCTTTATGAGTGTTGATCGTGAGGTACTGTTTCGAGGCTTCTTCTACCTCCATTTGCAGGTACGCCTGGGCCAGATCAATCTTAGTGAAACGTTTTCCTCCAAATAGCAAGGCGAAAATATCTTCAATCCGCGGAAGCGGATATTGTACCGTGTGAAGGACTGGGTTCGCTGTCACCTTAAAGTCCCCACAGATGCGAACCTTCTTTGGTTCCCCAGGCGTATTACTCAACGACCTCTTCATTACAGGAACGATGGGTGTAGCCCACTCGCTCCAGTCCACTTTGGACAGTACTCCTGAACGTTCCAAAACCTTCCAGCTCTGCTTCGACGGCTGGGCGGATGCGCAGTCATCACCGGAACGCCCTTCTTTGGATTAAAGATGGAGACAAGTGGTTGGTGGTCAGTCAGCAAGGTGAACTTCTGCCCGTGGAGATAGTGGTTGAACTTTGGGCTTGCATTTTCCTCTATTTTGATCATCGCTGTTATGCCTTTTAGTGTTCCGAGTCCCTCCTGGAACACTTCTTGTGCATCAGTTAGCATTTTTGACAGTTGTCCAGGTGTGACATCATCATCCTTTTTGGCATCTACAGTCAGTGCTTGTATGGAATGCCAATCTAGCTGTATCTTCCGGATTCATTCACGTCCTAGTAGTGGTGGTCCTCCATCTGCCAATACATATAGGTCCATTTTTGGTGTTTCCTTGCCGTTATATATAACGTTCACCCTTATTTTTCCTTTGGGGTAGACTTTTTGCCTCGTGTACGTCTTCAAGACAATCTCTGTATCTCTCAAGGGTATATGTGAGAATAGCCGCTTGTAGTCCCTTCAGTTTATGACTGTTAGGGCTGATCCTGTGTCCAATTCCATTTTCACTTGGACTCCGTCTATCTTGAGCGTGACCCAGATAGTTTGGTGATCCTCCTTTTTGATCACATTATGTAGTTTCAGACAACCCAGCTCCTTGCTTCCGGAGTCTGTATCACTTTTCTGTTCGTCTGCACTACTCTCCGCCACCTTATGTACCTTCTTGTACTTCTCCTGTGGGGATTTCTTGCTGCTGGTTTTCTTTTCCGACCTGCAGACTCTTGCTATGTGTCCTACTTTTCCACACTGTCTGCACACTTGGTCCTTGAACCAGCAATCCTTATGGTCGTGTGTTGTTCTGCCGTAGCAATAGCACTTCACTGTTCCGTATGACATTTCATTTGTGCCATATTCTTGCGGTCTCCGTTGTATCTCTGCCATGCCCCGTGCTGCTGCTTCATGTGATACTGCCATGCTGAAAGCCTTGTCCAGCGTAAGATCCTTTTCTGATAGAAGCCGTTTCTGGGTTCCTTCACTTTGAAGCCCACACACAAACTTGTCCCTTAAAGTATCTGCTAGTCCCGTTCCAAACTGGCAGTGTTTCGATAGCTTGCGCAGTTCCGTTAAAAACTCAGCATTACTTTCATCTTTATGCTAGTTCCTTTTGTGAAACTTAAATCTTTCCGCTATCAGCAGCGGTGTGGGGTCTAAGTGGTCCTGTAGGATTGACACTATGTTTTCAAAATCCTTTTCCACTGGCTTCTCTGGGGTTACTAGGTTTTGCAGTAAGCCATACGTTTTTGCATCCATGGAATTCAACAATACCAGTGCTTTCCTGTCATCTGGCACTTCATTCGCCTTGCAGTACACTTCTATGCGTTCGACATATGTCGTCCAATCTTCGACTTCATTGTCGAACGCTGTGACACTGCCAGTCTTTGGCATCCCTGGGTGTGGTTAGACTGGCTAAAAATGGCATCTCCCGCGCTCTCCCTTCTTTTCTGCTGCGGCTCAAAAAAAATGGCGTCTCCCGCGCTCTCCCTTCTTCTCCGCTGTGGCTCAAATGGCGTCTCCCGCGCTTCCTTTCTTCCCCGCGGACGCTGCTCAGCCCTTGAACACCGGCTGCACTCTGCGCGGTTTCCTGCGCGCCTCTCTCATTGACGCCGCTCGGTCCTGAACAGCGGCTGCGCCCTGTGCGCTCTACCCTCTCTCTTCTCGAGTCGACGCCGCTCGGTCCTGAACAGCGGCTGCGCCCTGTGCGCTCTACCCTCTCTCTTCTCGCGTCGACGCCGCTCGGTCCTGAACACCGGCTGCGCCCTGTGCGCTCTACCCTCTCTCTGCTCCTGTCGATGCTGCTCGGCCTTTTCCTGTGCCGTCGGTCGGCTGTAGCTGCCGCTGTGCGGGAAGGGTCTGTGCCGTACCTGTTGCCAGCCCGTCTCGCTGGAGTCTCCGCTGGATGGTCGACGCCCGTGCTGGTGGAATCGGCCTTCTTCTGCAGAGTTGCAGGTAGGTTCGAATCGACTCGTCGCCAATGTTAAATCCGTGTATCTTGATGTTGTGTGTCCTTCAATAACTAGACCAGAGACTGCAGAGAACAATCAACAGGTGTTTACTGGATGAGGGTTACTCTAAAATTAACAGTACAGATCCCTACTCAGGGTCTATATACAGGTGTGGTCACTGCCGGTACGACAGTATACAGGAGCTGTAAAAAGTAGTTCTCCCCTTAAAGGTACATACACTACACTAACAACATTTGTGGGAGCACCTTCACCACAGTGGTTAAATAAGAAGGCCCACCATCATGGTCTATGGGCAACTAGGGATTGACAATAAATGCTGGCTTTGCCAGCAATGCCCACATCTTGAGAATGAATTTTAAAAAAAGCTGCTCATGGATATGGATGGAGAGCAGCATTGGCCGAGACAGCAAACAGGGTCTCTCAATTGAACATTGGTGCACAAGGACCTAAAATGATGGCAAGTACATAAACATAATAAAACATGGATTACAGGAAAGGACTTACATTTGTACAGTGCCTTTCATGACTTCAGCATGTCCCAAAGTGCTTTACAGCCAATTGCGTGCTTTTGAAGTGTTGAATGTTGGAATGTAGGAAAACATGGCAGCCAATTTACATACAGCAAGGTCCCACAAACAGCAATGGGAAACAATTTGTTTTTTAGTGATGTTGGATGATGGATTAATATTGGCCAGGACACCGGGAGAACTGCTCTACTCTTTGAATAGTGCCATGAGATCTTTTATGTGCACCTCAGCAGGCAGACAAGGTCTTGGTTAAATGTCTCATCTGAATATAAAGCATGGATTACAAGCAAGATTGCCTTCTTTTTGCATAGGGTACTGGAGAAGATGTTATTGTATATCTGCGTCATGATGGTCTAGTCAAGAATGTGAATTTGGGAAAGGAGGACGTAACCAACTTGCTGAAGGAAATCTGGAAAGAAAAGATTGCAGCAGATCAACACGTATGTGAATTCAGTCCTCAGCACCACAGCAGTGACTTTCACGGAATTGATACAGATTCTCACAAAAGAGGGAACTGTTCTCTCTGGAAGGATAGCAAGTCAGTTATATTTGGGATAATTCTGCCTGTTATTTGGAGAGATTTCAACAATGCAGTATATAAGGAAAGCAGTCATATATTAACAGCACATCAATTGAGCTGGACAGCTTATACTCGCTACACACACTGGGTGCTTTGCTTTAGGAGGCATTATGTGGCATGTATTATGTCATATACATGGACAAAACTGGCCTGAATTTTGCAGAATGCTAGCATGCCAGTATAAGCTCTAGACACTTTGTCACAAAGCAGTCTCCTCTGTCTGCCATAAATTCATATCTCTCTATCTCCAATTGTTCCACTAATCTTGATATCCCCCAGCCATGAACTTACTCTCCTCCCTGAACATCATTTATACCGGAGCCTCAAGGATTGCATCCCTATTACACTTAAAAACTCACTTTTTAATATCTTTCAATGGTTCAGCAAGTTTCAGTGAGTATCTGAACATACAGACAGGAGGAGTCCAGGCTCAATCGTAGTTTGTACTGAATTAGCTGATCTCAGCTAAAATGGTGGTAGCGGTACTACAGGTGCCGTCAGCACACTTCAGATAGGGAAGAGAAAATTTGCCAGAGTTCCGAATCCTGCTTGTTTTCCAGTGACCACTGCTGGAAGTGGACACAACTGGACTTGGCTGTGATGTCCTGCCCCAACCCATCATTGAGGGCACTGCAGTGGAAAGCCACAACTGGGACTGGCCTCAGTGTTTCTGGGCTAGGGAAAAAAATATATAGCCAAAGATCACATTCATGATTTCTATTCAGTGACAGTATACATGGGCGGAAGGTGAGCGGGGATAGGGCTGAAGGTATCTGTGATATCCCCCACTGCCAACATTCAATGTCTAGACTCACACCTGAGTGAGATACTAGAGAATCGTGGCATCCTGAACTTGCACCCAGCATGAGAAAATTGGAGCTGATTTTTTTAAAATACTATGTTATGGTTTATTTTGTGCTTAGATAACACCTCTTAATTGATTTCCTATAGACATATAATAACTGCAATGGAAGAAACTTTTATGAAACAAGAGAACATGATTTATTTTCCATCCATTGATACTGATAATATAATTATGTCTATGATGTAATGATTCTATAAAAATATTTGTATACTGTTTTTTTAAATTCTAAGCATTTTCTTCCAAAATATAGAGTGGGACAAGGTCCAACCTTCCTGAGTTTTTCCATAAATTCCTCCAGAAGAAATATGGAGACTCTGCTATGCTTTGGGCCTACAACATTTACTATGGCTGCAGGAACCAGCAGACAGATGAGTTCATCAGTCTGTTTTTCAGTATTATCAATGGAATTGTGAGTTTCTGCATTCCCTGATTCAACAAAGTTATTTCAAATTTCAAATAGTAATCATTTTTGTTAGTCCTACATTATTAACAGGATACCCTTCTGCTCTGATGTGTGCTGGTGTCCACATTATGGTATTGATAAGGTGTGCCGCAGCAGTGGTGAGATGTAGGTTTGAGTTCCCCCTACTCTGCTGCATTCCCAATATCAGCTGTGCTACTGTGGAGGTGTTGAGCAAAGGCCAGGAGCTTTCTTACAGCCAGAGGGAAAATTGTGAGGAAGGTTGGAACTATCTACTTCCTTTCAACCAGCTAAATATGTCATTGGTGTTAGCATGGGAGGAGGACATCAGTGTTAGCCTTAACAGCACAAAAGACTACTGTCCTGCATAGGAATTATTGGCTAATTGACCAAGGAGGGATTTTTCATAGAATCATAGAAACACAGCACAGGAGGCCATTCGGTCCCTCATGCCTGTGCTGTCTCTTTGAAAGAGCAGTCGTGTTTAGTCCCACACCCCTGCTTTTTGTCTGTAACCCTGTAAGTTCCTCATCCTCAAGTACCTATCCAACTCCCTTTAAAATTATTTATGGAATTGGCTTCCATCCTCTTTTCAGGTGGAGTGTTCCAGATCCCGACAACTCTCTGACTGAAAATATTTCTCCTCCTCTCCACTCTAGATCTGTTGCCAATGATTTTAATCTACGCCCTCTGGTTATTGACCCACTTGCCAGAGGGAATAGTCTTTATCAAAACCTCTCCATCTTGAAAACCTTTATTAGGTCATCTCTTAACCTTCCCTGTTCCAAGGAAATCAGTCTTAACTTTTCCCACCTCTCCTCATAACTGAAGTCCCTCATCTCTGGTAACATTCTGGTAAACCTTCTCTGTACCCTTTAAGGCCTTTACATCGTTCCTGAAGTGTGGTGCCCAGAATTATCCAAAGTACTCCAGCTAAGGCCTAACCAATGATTTATAAAGTTCTAGCATGATCTCTCTTCCTTTATATTCTATGCCTCAATTTCTAAACCCAAGTAACCGATATGCTTTTTGAACCAACTTATCAACTTGCCCTGCCATCTTTAAGGATTTATGTATATGGACACCAAGGTCTCTCTGCTCAGCTACACTTTTTGTATTATTTATAGTACACTGTCTTTCCATATTAGTCCTTCCAAAGTGCATCACTTTAAACTTCTCCACATTGAATTCCAACTGCCATACTTCTGCCCATTTCACCATCCTGTCTATATCATCCTGAAATCTACAACTATCCTCTTCATTATCTATTAAGTTGCCAAGTTTCAATTAATCATCTGCAAAGTTTATAATGCTGCTCCCTACACCCAAGTCTAGGTTGTTTATAAAAATTGAAAAGAGTAATGGAGCCAAAACCGACCCTTGGGGAACACCACTGCAAACCACCCCCAGTCTGAAAAACATCACCCACTACCACCCTCTGCTTCCTGTCACTGAGTTAATTCCATATCCATACTGCCACTTTCCCCTTAATTCCATGGACTTCCATCTTCTTAATAAGCCTCCTGTGTGGCCCTTTGTCAAATGTCTTCCGAAAGTCCATATATACATCTACTGTACTATCTTGATCAACCTTCTCTGTTACATAGAAACATAGGAGCAGGAGTAGGCCATTCGGCCCCTCGAGCCTGCTCCGCCATTCAACGAGATCATGGCTGATCATCCAAACCCTAGCACCCGGTCCCTACACCGACAGCCATCCCACCCAAGCCCTATCCCCATAACCCCACGTATTTAATCCCCCCCTAACACTAAGGGCCAATTTTTATCATGGCCAATCAACCTAACCCGCACATCTTGGATCAAAGAATTCACTCAAGTTAGTCAGACACGATTTGCCTTTAGCAATCCATGTTGGCTCTCCTTGATTAATTCATGCATTTCCAAATTAAAGTTTATTTTGTCCCTAATAATGGTTTCCAATAACTCCCCCACCGCCGATGTTAGGCTGACTTGTTTTAATCTAAAACATATTTCTGATTATGCATTCAGAATTGGAATTTTAGGGGTTAATTCACAAAGATATTGCCTCTCCCTGGCTGTTGTTAACAGAAGGAAATTCCAAGGCTGCTGGGAGATTGGTATGTTATCCATAATGACCTGGGATAAAAGTTAATTTGTTATCTCATTTCAGGCATCTAGGCCATTGACATGAGATGGTGCTATTCTTGTGTACATAGAATGGGCTGTCTGGTAAGAATCCACTCATGGGAGGGTGGTAACCAGGTTAATTAGCAGCCCTACTGACCAACTCCTTGATAAGGGAGGAGTTGGAGGTCATACTTCCTGAGGACATGGAGAAAAAAAGAACAAAGGTCCATATATCGGAGGTTAGTTGGTGAGATCTGCTGAGAAAGGCAAGTAATGTCTAGGCAATCTACCTCAAGAATAGAGTTGTCCTGGCTGAGCGTAAGCCTTGTTCTGATTCAATGCTAAGATTGACCAAAAGCAAATATATTTAACCCACTATCCGGGACAGGGCAGTGTGGTTTATTTTTTCTTATCTATGAAGAGAAATCAAGGTTAAATTGAAGTAAGTGAGATTTTCTACAAGTGGTTACTGTGTGCATTCACTTACTGAGTGTAAAATAAAGCAGTTTAATGATTAACATACTAGTGAGATGAGGCCAGATATTAATCAGCCTGCCTTTCAGAAGATTGGAGAAGCACATGTGAAGGCATGTGTGAGGCTCACAATATCCAGTTTATATAACAAGGTGGTACTGTCATTACAACCCCCAGGTTACACTATGGTAAACCTAGATAATTGGGTAGTGATAGTAAACTCCAGATCGTAAGGGTGTGGGATCCATTTACGGGTGTCTCCAGTGCTGCTGAACCCGAGAGAAGATCTTGGATTAGTAACAAGTACAAGGGAAAAAAGAGGGAAAATAAAAGATAACATATCCACAATAAATAATGGTCCAGATTTTGCTGGAGCAGGGCCCTGTTAATGAGACTTGTTTGTGCACATTTAGGTTTTTAAATTTTTTGCCCACAAAGTTGCTGGAAGAGCGAATTGATAACAGGGGAACAGGGCATCTGGGATGTTGGTGAACGATGGGACAATCAGTATATCTCCTTAACCAATGAGATTTAGGGATTGAAATATAAATAGAGGAAGGACTAAGGAGGAGGGTGAATTAGAGTGGATGAATTCAATGTGAAATCAGGTACAGAAAGAGAAATAAAGAGAGGCAAAGAAAGATTTGATTGAGAGATAGAAAAAAAGAGACAAAAAGGAAAAGAAAGATTTTTTTTAAATGAAATTTTAAAAATCTCAAACAACAATTCACAACTCAGAATGACACTCCACATTTATAATTGTCCACTTTCTGGGCAAGAGAGGTTGATTGGCAGTTATTAACAATGATCACATCATTAAAAGGGTACTTACACTATTAATTACTAGACTTAACTTTCTGTGGCAAATTTAATGGCAATTAATGTGTACATGCAGCAACTCCATGAAAATCACAGGGAAGTTAAGGGCGAGATGCCATTTTCGCAGCGCTAACAGCGGAGCGGCGCAAATCAGCCAGCAACCTGTGATGATTCGCAATTCACGGGCTATCTCTTCCTCGCCACAAGTTGCTGACTGATTTGCACATTAATAAACGTGTGCATCATTCAGACGTAGTTATTTTTTCAGCAAAATCTGGCCCAATATATTCCCAAGAGTAATAGGACAGCAAAGCAGCAGATTAGTTCTTCACTGCTCTCCACTGCAAGGGGACAGAACTCGGGTTTGCTTTGGTGATCTCCTATCCAACAAGTTCCTCATTATGACTGTGTCATTTGAGGAAGTAGCATTGTAGAAATTGGATCTTTACCTAATGGGAGTAAATTCGAGAGAATGAAGTTACTGGCCAAGGTTTGAGACATAAATTGGAAAAAATTATACATAGCTAAGATATTCTAGCATAGCTGTCTAACAATGCTTGTGTTCTAAAAAATGTTTTTCTTAGGTTGATGAAAGTGTATACCATGGGCAGATTCAACTTATTTCACACCTGCTGAAAGAACTGACACATCGTGACACCTCCGGAAAAGGCTTTCTTTCCAAACAGGAGTTCAGGTTGGAGTTGTTCAAACAAGTATTTAGATTACCCAGGGAAATCAAATGGCTTTCAAATGAATAACGCAATAGGAGGAACAAAAGAACATTTACACCTCTAACTAGGAGCCATGGCTCTGACCCTCAAGGTTCATGGTCACTTAGAACCTACCTGCCTCTCACTGTTGAGTTTAGTCCAGTGGAGTAGAGAGCTAAAACAGAGTACTTCCTTTCAGGAGGAGGGAACGCTACAATCTCCACTACCAACAGTAACTGTAAACTGGGAGGGGTTGGGGGGAGGGGGAAGAGTCATAACTGGAAAATCTCTTTCACCTCTTTGCAGTCGGCTACAAGGGACATTGATGACAGCGGGGGTGGCCGTAAGCTGCTCTTTCGGCTGCAGGTGTTAGCTCAGGCAAAGAAAAAAGGGGAATTTAAAAAAATACAAAAGTTAAAAGCTTATTTAAATACATCAATAAACATAAAGTTAACAAAAATATTTTGAAGGTATTCCTGATGACTCTGTGGGTAAATGCATGATATGGTATTCAGCCATACAAATCTAAAGATCTCCGGTTCAATTCCTGCTTTTTGTTTGTGTGTGATCTGAGGTGGGATGGCAATAATGGTGCTACAATTGGTCCCAATGTCCCTGGGTTAGGAAGAACAGTGGCCTGTGTTCCTGATGCTGATTGCTATCTAGTGATTCCTGCTGAACAGTGCATGTATGTGGGTGACTGATGACTAAAAGGCACTATATAAATGCAAGTTGTTTTTGTGAGGACAGGGTCAGTCTTGGCCATGATGCCTTCCAAGCTCAAATAGCCTGCTGGCACTCTCTGTCCCAATTGACACATGAAGACTGGGCATTTGAGTGAGATTTTAGTTGACTGTAATATGTGGTGGAATTCCAACAAAGTTGATTCCTGCAGTTTCAGCTGTGGTGTAACAATAAGCATACCAGAAGGAATTAATTTAACAAGGAAACAGTGCTATTCATTAAAAAGAAGTTTCACAAACCTCTTCTGTACTGAGATGAAAATTGGCTGAAGTTAGCAAAATATACAAGATGTATCTTAGTGATTTTAGGTGCTGTAACTTTGCAGTGCAGAGGAACCTAGATAAGAAAAAGCTGACTCATCAATGTAACAAAAGAAGAAAAAAATTTAAACCCTCTGAGCATCAACACTATTTGAACATAGTCATCTTTCACCATCAAAAAAACAAACTATGTAGGACATATTGAGTCTCTACTTTAAATATGGTCAAAATGCTGCCATTAATGAGTCACTGATAAATGGTGCCTTGTACTGAAATAGTAAACTAAACTAGTGTCCTTCAACATAGTATTTCCAAGATCTCCGTCAGTATTTAATGTAAAATTCCACTGGACCATCAGGATCTAAGATTTTACTTTTTACTGGACTCTCTTGTGTCTATTTTTCTGCTGGCAAAGAAAATAAAGGACTATAAACAATGGAGTTATGGCTGTGCACTGGCTTGCCCATTGTTTGAGACAAGACAACTACAACAACTTGCATTTATATAGTACCTTTAATGTAGAAAAGCACTTCACAAAGGCATAATCAAAAAATTGGACACTGAGCCAAAGGAGGAGAGATTAGAAGCGGTGACCAAATGCTTGGTCAAAGAGGTGGGTTTAAAGGAGGGTCTTAAAGGAGGAAAGGAAGATGGAGAAGTGGAGGGGTTTAGGGAAGGAATTCCAGAGCATGAGGCTTAGGCAGAGGTGTGCAGTTGCCTCAAGTGTTAGCAGATTGCACACACAGATCCAGTGGACCAGTAAAGGAGCGAGGATCATTGGGAGTGAAACCCAAGGATTAAGAGCAGGGAGCCAGGAGAGGTTGAAGGGCAAATCGGCAGAATAAGGGAACTAGTCAGAGGATGAGGGAACTAGTGAGAGGAACAACTGTAGGATGACGAGGAGCTGGTCCAACCCAAAAGGTGATGGACAAGTGGAGCAGAGGAAGCAAGCAGATAGCAGCAAAGCAGAGATCATTCAGCAGCTTGGAAGCAGCAGCCAGAATAGGATGAGAACCAGCACGATGAGAATCATGCC
Source organism: Somniosus microcephalus (assembly GCF_052327205.1). Taxonomy (NCBI): domain Eukaryota; kingdom Metazoa; phylum Chordata; class Chondrichthyes; order Squaliformes; family Somniosidae; genus Somniosus; species Somniosus microcephalus. The sequence continues at coordinate 208,000,416 of NC_140992.1, read as the reverse complement.
TCTGGGTATCCTAAACAGCTTCATAACCAATTCATTACTTTTGTAGTGTAGTCACTGTTACTATGTAACAAGTACAGCAGCCAATTTGTGCACAGCAAGTCCCCACAAATTGCAAATTAGATAAGGGCCAGTTAATCTGTTTTGGTGCTGTCGGTTGAGAGGGATGTTGGTCAGGACACCAAGAGAATTCCCTACTCTTTAAATAATATCTTGGAATCTTTTACATCCACCTGAACAAGCAAACAGTGCCTTCATTTAACATCTCATCCAAAAGAAAGCACCTCTGACAATGCAATACTCCCTCACTACTGCACTGAAGTATCAGCCTAATTATGTACTGAAGTCCTGGAGTGAAGCTTGAACCCAGACAAGAAGCTACCAACAGAGCCCAATAGACACTGGTAGCTTGCCACTGTATCTTTATATCTTGGTGTATGTAGCTTTGAAATAAAAACTCAAACTTGTTTCTTATAGTCAAACTTTGAAGACTGCCCTCCTTAATAAGAGTGAAAGAAACGTCCACGAGCTAATTAGTGCTGCAACAACCCAGCTTGGAGATGGCAAAAAAATTCAATACAAAGCCTTATTTGATGAGGTAATGTAAAAAAAAAAATCTAGTTGTGGCTTGGCTGCATTTTCAGACAACGATCACCTTGCAAACATTATATTCAAGAATATCCAAACTAGTAGGCTGGTGTCCCTAGGCAAAGGTTTCTTCTACGTTAGTGTAGCAAAATCATAAACTGGTTCTTTATGAAATGTTCATGACTTTGCTACACCCAGCTTACAAAAATCCCTCCTCCCAGTCGTGCAGCGCAGTGCGCGGGTCTACAGTATTAAGGAATGATGGATTCTGGTTCATGTCTGCGGTTTATCACATGGCCGTGGTATTTCACAAGTTATGAAGTGGCATTTGAGATAAAAGAACTGAGGCCCTCATTATGATAGAAATAGATTATGGATAGATCTTTATACCCTTTGTAACAGATAGGTGACCAAATATAGCAACCATGCTGTGACACGTGGAGAGGGAGGGGCCTTTCAGAAATAACTAGGGCAATAGACACAAATGAGATTAGTAAAAAGAAAATTAACAAAACACAACACTGAATGTGGGGCAAGTAGGTTGTCAATTCAGAATGACGACTTAATTAAAATGTCAATTGGAAAAATTGTGCAACGTATTTATTACAGGTTTAAATACATTGAGATAAAACTATATTTTGATCGCAAGATGTATACTGATATACTTTTAAATTACTTTTGAGCATTTTACATACATTGTCATAGTTGGTTAAGTCACAATAGGTTTAGTCCACACAATGCTTACAGGACTATACATTGGGTTAATTGGTCCAGTTGTGCATATTTAACAGTACAGCCAATTTATTTGATTCTGGCCAAGGGGTGTTAGGGGGAAGATTTATGGGGATACTCTGCCAGTGAATAGTGTTGCTGCTGCCAGGTTGGGTCTCTGACCTTGTAACAAGTTTCAAGTATATCATATAGAAATTTCACTAAAGAAACCTAAACTGCAAGATAGTCGCTGCAGTCATATCAAGCAATAGTTCAAAGGCCATGGTTTCCACAAACATTCAGATTGCTAGATAAGTGTCTAATTGGAAGCATTAGGCTTTAGGGAACCACTGACCAATCATAACATGAGGACAACAATTCAGCAGGCCAGCCAAATTACTAGAAAAGTGAACTTTTTTGATTGTTAAAATATTCAAAGCTTCCTGGAAATATAACGGCGGGTTCACGATGCATGGCATTAATACGCAAATCGGCCAGCAAGTTCAGGGGAAGAGGAGATTCGCCGTGAATCTCTGTAACTTTCTGGTTAAATTACGCTGCTCCGCCATTTGCCTTGCACAAATGACAGCTCATCCTCAACCAATGTTTCCTCTAATTCTTTTTGGGCATGTGGCCTATTCAAAGTTCCGCGCATGCGCGGTTTTTCCATTTAAAAGCCGGTGAGCCAGACTGCTGCGCAGCTTAATGGGAACATTATTTTAAAGAATTTGCTGGATCTGCACGTTACTTGCCATTAAACTTGCCACAGAAAGTTCGGGCTCATAATTAGCAGTGTAAGTACCCTTTTAATAATGTGATAATTGTTAATGCAATGCCAATCAACCTCTCCGTCCCATAAAGGGAACAATTTAAACTGTTGTCTCATTCCTGTATGTAGTAAATGCTTCTAAGAGATTTTAAATTTGTTTTTTTTCTTACTTTTCTTTGTCTCTATTTTCTCTCTCTCAATCCAATCTTTCTTTCCCTGTTTCTGTACCTGATTTGACTCTAATTCACTCTGTTTCTTTCCCAATCCTTAAATCTCATTCTTTAATGAGATACACTGTTGGTCCTGCCATTCACTTAGCTCCCAGATGCGCCATTGTGCTTGCTGCACCATTATCAGCTCGTACTTCCACCAAGTTACGCCGCAAATTATATTAGAGCTGAAGGGAAAAGGTCCAACGGCGCACACTGAGAGATGCCCCGCTCCAGCAAGATTTGACCGAATCTCACCTCACCCTCACAAGTGATGATGCATTGTGCACAAGCTAAATACAAACTAACGCCGCCTACTGGTGAGGCATCTAACTCACTTAATGAGGCAAAGAATGCCTTTGTGATTTATCTTTTACTAAGTACCATTTTCAAAGGAAAACTTGCATTGCAAGTTTTTGTTGTACATTCCATGATTTCAATTATGTCCAAACCTAACTCGACAACACACTATTTCCCTTATTTTCTACCTAAGGAAGATTTCTATTAGAACTCCCACAGAGATAAACTCCCATCCCATTTGGTAGTTTGATTTCTCATTTTATTATTATTTTCTCCTGTTGCTGCTTTACAGAATGAAGAAGGCAAAGTAGGAGCTTTTATCACATTGCTGCAAAGCCAGTATGCAGCAGAGAAAAACAAATACATCAATGAACTGAAAAATATAGTGGCAGAGAAAGAGTAAGAGTAAAACTTTATTATGGATCTTGTTCCAGCAGAAAGATCAAATCTGTATTGCATATGGCATTATACATGATTGGCTATAAGTTACACAAATTGAATTGAGCAGTTCTGATTTCATAAATCAAGCTTGACTGCCAAGTAGTTATGAATCTCAAGTTATTATTGCTTTAAACTCATTGCCAGTTGTATTTAATATAGTGGGATATTTGATTCTTAAATAATATTCCTTTTCCACTTATTAGCAGATGTGGCACAGGTCACATGACTATTGTGTGGCCTGATGGAACTGCTAGTATATTGTTGGGTTTTTGGACAGCAGATTACTGGGAAACAGACTACAGATATTTTGTGGCCATCATATTAATTACATAGGACTCATTAAAGATACTGATATTAGGTCATTTTACTTCTGCTTAAATTTGAAACTAAGTTCTTGTTAGGCAAAATTTTATAGGACACAATTTAAGATTTTTATAACTACAATTCATTTTTCCTTAAAACATAATTGAAAACAAGGATATGCAGTAAATAAAATACAATTGCATTTGGAACTTTAGCATGCTAGTACACAAATTGGATAAAGGATGGTTTAGTGGTGATATCGTCTAATATTTTAATGTAAAGGCAACAAAAAATTAAATGAATACTGTGCTGGATAAAGCCAGCTGCCCCCAAACCACGTACAGTATAAACCTTATCTAATGCCCCGGTTGAAAAACAAAGCAGCTCAGATGTCTCACAGCACTGATCAGTATAGTCCGTGTGCTGGTAACCAAAAATGATGCACAATGTAATCACATTATGGTCCTGAAGAAAATAATCATTGCGTATTGAATATAAACCAGTGTGGAGAAACCAGCTAGCAGTTTAAAAATACCACAGTATTTCCTTCACAATTTGACATCAGACCACTTACCAATGTGGATCTTCAAGAATTTGCTCCAGTTCACTACAAAGCAACTTAGCAGGGGCTTCACTATGAAAATTGAAAGCACACCAATTTCCAGTGGATCATTTAACCAAGTTTCTAATTTCACTCAATTTGATGAGGTGAACAAAGTTTCTTGAAGGGCTTTTTAAAAAAGATGGACTTTAATCGTGTGAAATGTTCAAGAGAACGTCTACATGCAACAGTTATGAAATTAGTTAAATTAATTTCCATACAGGGAATAGAGAATGAATTGTATCTTTACTGGAATAGACATATTTCTATTATTGTAATAGTTTTGTTTTTGGGGAAAAAACCTTTAGTTGTAATGTCTTGAGACATAGTACGTTGATAACTGCAATAATTTTGCAACCTGTTGCTACAAGGTCAGATATTTTTTATTTGTTGGTCCTTCTCACTCGGAACACCTTAATACGGTGAGCATTTAAAAAAAATCAAAAATATATATTTCCCAATATAAGCAGAAGTTACAGGACTAGAATTCAAATAAGGGATTCTACTGACTTCATAAACCACAAGTGCAGCACTCAACATTGTATCAATGTCAGCAGAACTCCAGAGATTAAAGGACAGTCATATAGCAAACTTGATCCTTTCATATTTACAAAAAAAGTGTTGTTTAAACAGGGAGTGCTGATGACATTCTGAGCTAGACTCCCCAAAGGAGAATCAAATAAACATCCATAAAGATAACCCAGAGAGCTTCAGGTCCGCTTAAGTCTTTAAATTTCTGCTCCCAGACACCGGCAAGCTTCAGAACTTCAACCTTGTACAGTATTCCCTCTTGTATTCTCGGCACTCCTTATTTAAATGTCAATTACAACTGAGCCTGCTGGGGACATAGTCCTGGGAGAATGTGGATAAGTTAAAAGCACTCTCATTGCAGTCAAGCTTGTGCATAATTGTTGAAACACCCACAAAGCAGATTATTTTGCAATCCACAGAAGATGACTAAAAGAAATGCTGATTTTATTCTCTTACCTGTCCTTTATCTACAGGGAGCTGACTGTAGCTGACCTAAAAAAGGCTTTTCTTAAAATTGACCCTTCTGTGGATCCACAAATCCTGACCGCATATTTAGCTCAAGGTTTCCAAACAACAAAAGAACAGCTTGATCAGGCTAGTGCTGTGGACACCGACACTGTTTTTGACCGACTACAAGCAAGTGATATAAAGAGAAGTGGACCACGGAAGTAGTACAAATGGATATTCCAATTCAGTTGTCTTTTTTTTTTTTTAAAAACAGTTGTGATGAGTACAACCTTACTTAATGCTGATGTTTTAAAAATCACATTATGCAGTTGATTTTCAATGTAGAAATAGCATAAGGACCCAAATAAAAGTACTCTTGTTTTCTGTAACTGAATACATCCATAGTCTGTTTAAAATAGTGATTGCTGCCAGTTTCTGAATGACATCCATTGGAAGCCAGAAGTTAAGTGATGCTCCAAGCATGAAAACTGGCTGTGAGAAAGTGCGAGACATCAGTCACATGTTGATGGTATAATTACAGATTTGTTTTACTACAGATTCAAACTGTTATACTGTAATAATTCAGCGCTTAAATAGAAGTACATCAATGCAACTTTAATACCCATACAGTGTCCATTTTAGGTATAAAACTAAGAATTCTTTCCACAATTGTCTCTCTAATGTAATTTCAAAAAATGTCTTGGGCCATGCAAGATCATCTGATTGAGGTATATTTCTTCCTAATGTTTTCAATGTAGCTCAATTCCCACATAAAATGAATTAACATCCAAATGAGCAACAATAGTGGGACATTTAAGGAGCCATATTTGGTTGCTACTTGCTGCTGTAGTGTTTTTGAACTGAGCTGTTCCTTTTTTTGCATTCAGAAAATAAATGCTAAAACGAGACTACTGTTTTGTTCTTTTTACAGCTCCAAATAAGCTTTTCTATAAATGAATATATAAATAGTGCTAAAATTAACATTAGCATCCTTTCAATTTAGTACTAGACACTACTCAATTCTTGTCATACATTATAAAACCTATTTTAGAAAAATTGCCTCTGAAACCGAGGAGATATGCCGAGCCTAATCTTCAATACAAAAGTTTGAAAATGGCAATTCCTACTTGCAGTAGTGAACTCAAGTGTTATTAAAATGAGCAGCCCAGATATTAAAAAGTATCTGACTGTTGGCAGAGATTTATCTGCCGAGGTGACTGTGTCATTTTCTTCCATCTCAAGGCAGTAACTTATTATGTGGTATGGCTCCATGGGCATTGCAGCTCTCTGCTAACTCATCTAGGTGACCATTCTGCATGCACGAGTGTGAATGGTGAGCATTAGCAGGCTGCTGAACTGTGGCAGTAAAAATGCATAGCTTGCTCCGGTTTCTCTGACATGCCCTTTCCAGCAAGGGTCACTGGCTTGTAATCAGAGCATTCAGGCTGAAGTTCCCTTTCCTCGTCCAGGAACTCGTATCCTCACTGGCTGAGATTGGCTAACTTCCTCGTCCAGGAACTCGTATCCTCACTGGCTGAGATAGGCTAACTCAGCACAGACCAGAAACTGAACTGGGACTATTCTGGTTCAGGAACACCATATGGTACATTTACCCATTGGGGGAGTCTCAGGTTTGTCTCCAACTAAAAAAAAGTGACACAAAACACTTTGGAAAATCCCATCATGTGGACAGAGCACAAAAACCTGGCCACAGGAAATTCTGTCCCTTGTTTGGAACAGATTAAGATGAAACAGCTATATTGCAACTTCGTAGGGATTAATAAAGTATTAATAGAACGTCGTCGACATCGAATAGAAAGTCCAACACCGCCTTCAGTGTGCCAGTGCAGCCTTCGGTCACCTGAGGAAGAGAGTGTTTGAAGACCAGGACCTCAAACCCAGCACTAAGCTCATGGTCTACAGAGCAGCAGTGATACCCACCCTGCTGTATGCCTCAGAGACATGGACCGTGTACAGCAGGCACCTCAAAGCACTGGAGAGGTACCACCAACGCTGCCTCCACAAGATCCTGCAAATCCATTGGCAGGATAGGCGCACCAACGTCAGTGTTCTTGCTCAGGCCAACATCCCCAGCATCGAAGCTCTGACCATGCTCGATCAGCTCCGATGGACGGGTCACATTGTCCGCATGCCCGATACAAGACTCCCAAAACATGCGCTCTACTTGGAGCTCCAGCACGGCAAGAGAGCCCCAGGTGGGCAGAGGAAACACTTCATGGACACCCTCAAAGCTTCCTTGAAAAAGTGTAACATCCCCACCGACACCTGGGAATCCCTGGCCCAAGACCGCACAAAGTGGAGAAGCATCCGGGAAGGTGCCGAACACCTCTAGTCGCTCCGCCGGGAGCAAGCGGAATCCAAGCGCAGGCAGCGCAAGTCAACCCAAGCACCCCACCCACCCGCCCCTTCAACCACTGTCTGCCCCACCTGTGACAGAGACTGTAGGTCCCACATTGGACTCAGTCACTTGCAAACTCATTTTTAATGTGGAAGCAAGTCATCCTCGGTTCCGCCTAAGAAGAGAATAGAAAGTAACAGGTCCTGGAGGTGAAAGGAAATAAGTAAGTTACTCTAATTGTAGGGGTTCCACAACAGACAATGGAACTTTATGCAAAGAAAGTTAATTTGAGATTCAACTATACAAATAAGTTGTTGCCTTTATAGTATATTCTAAAGAATTACCAACATTGCACACTTGATAAACAGACTGTGAAACATTTCATAGCATGCCAAACAGAAACAAGTAATACTATCAGTTTAATTAGAAATACAGGTTATTCGAATACATACTCAGAATCATGAAATACAATAGACATGTCAATGAATTACAATAGACATCTGCAGGAGTGGGATAACTTAATGATTCATGAATGACAAAGTCATGATTAATAACTTCCCACTATTTCTACACTTTAAAAGTTAAATTAACATTGTTATTTACTTAGTAAACCATTGCAACATGAAGTAATTTAAATTACTTGAAGTTACAAGAGAACTACTAGGGTATCTGAGTAGTTATTGGGACAGGAGTAATGGGAGTTCAATAATTACTCAAATAGAAGGGTCATCTCAATTGTGGTAAAGTTTTACTAAACTAGATGCAGGCTTTCCTTAAATATTTATACAACATTTTACATAAAATGTACAACACTGTATGTACAGGGTTCTCACAAACATTGGTCATGGAAGTCATTCCAAGTCAGGAATGCAAAACCCAAGACTAGAGGTGTAAGAGATATTTTTTTTAAATGAGGTACCCAACAGTACCCTTCATGTCATCTATTATTTTAAGAAAGTAGCATTTTAATTCAAAACAAAATCTGATCAAAATTGCAAAAAGCTTTGGCAAGAAAAATTGCTTGTGCTGTAAGTTACTTTTACTTTAAGATCTACAATTGGAGTAAAATACTGTACTTATTTCTTTTCACCTCCAGACCGGAATCTAGCTCTCTTTTTGTTGGAAACTTCTTTGGTCAGTCTTAACCTGCTTCCTAGTGAGCACAGACCCACCATGTAATTGTGCACAATTTTATACAAAATTGGCAATCTCACTCAGAGCAGCTGGTGCGGGAACAGGAAACGTTCACACTGGTGGAGTAGGGAATTGGGGCTAAGACACGTTATTGGGCTGAGTAGAGGGAAGATTACTCTGCAAATGGCTCCGCTACACCTAACCTGGGAGTACTCAATGTTGACAGTTAGTGCCAAAAGTACTGGCATCCATCATCTTGATGAACATGTTAAAAAAAAATGTTGGAATCTCTTAGCAGGGTTTCCATCTGAGCCTGGAGCTTTTACATCATTAAGATAAAAAATGACCCAGTAAAAATATATATACATTGGCCTCTTTTATAATTTAGGAGGGGGAGATTATAAAATTATAAATGGTGGTGATTGGGAAACAATCAGTTTTAAAGTCGATGGGATCCGTGGATTAAATGTGATGCTACACTACCATTTTTTCCCTCAGTGGAGAGATGTTACGATTCATACAGCTCATGAAAGTCTGTAAGGCCTATAAAATGGCTATAGACCTGTACATTGTCTTCACCAAAGAGAAACATTTCCACTTGCTCACGTAGAATTGTAATTTCTGACTTGACAACTAAAAGCAACAGATTTGATGAGACACCATCACTTTTATATATATATATATATATATATATATGCTAGTTATTTTTTAGGAATTATCTTACTCCCACTGACAGCCATTGGAATTAGTTTTTCTCTGCATTCCATAGGTAGATGGTGTTCAATGAGTACGTTCAAGGGTGTCTTGGCAGTCACAAAACCCTGTCTAAGGAACAGAAAAAACAATAATTCAACAACAAATTCAACATATGGATCTCAATTATATTCTACCAGATCAGTTTAGAATTCTGCCTTTCTTCCACAACCCACTTCAAAAATACCTTAGTTTAACAGAATGAACACATTTCTTGAATTTACTGTTCACAATAGAGTTATAACTTTATAAAATGTGTATGCAACTGCGCGCGTGTATAAAAAAGACTTGCATTTATATAGCGCCATTCACGACCTCAGGACGTCCCAAAGCGCTTTACAGCCAATGAAGTACTTTGAATATTGTGCGCACATGTGAGCGTGCATAGATAGAAGGCCACAAACCATCCCTGTTACATTTGAAAGTCGTAGAGATTCTGAACAGCAAGTTTACTGTCAAACAGCTGCGTATTTATTGAGATCTGCATGTCATACAAATCAAGCATGATTGATATGATTTGCCCAATGCAAAGACTGAAACCACAGATATCAGCCAATGGCTGTAAATGCAGTCTCATCTCTTAAATTGCTTTCTACTTGTGGCAAAAAGCTGACTCACGTATTAGGGCTGCTGATGTCAGACTGCCAATTTGGAGAAAACGGTTAGTTAACAGTCTTGACGTTGCCTCTTAAAAGGATGGGTGTTGCTAACCCCAGCAGATTAATTGACTTTGCAAACAATGAAATGACCTCTTCTCTAAATGAATCCTTAATAACCCCAAGACCAGAACATACCCAATGAAAAATAATGGAACCAATTGCTGATTAAAAGCATACATCCCAAGATTTGTGGACTTGCTGTTTATTGTGACAGCATTCAAACCCTTACCTTTTCATTAGAAGTTCCAAGTCTTCTTTTTCAATGGTCTTTCTTTTAGCATGTTTGCTGTAAACATCCACATCATCACAAAGCTGTTTGAAATACAACTCCAAGCTGCAAGAGAGGTCAGTAGCATTTGTAATATCCGTGACATATATAGAAGCAATATCTTATTTGCCTATACCCCAGTAATGAAAATTTGTTTTTAGGATTGTTTGAAAGATTTGTATTACAAAATGATTTGCATTACTTCGTATCCTGAAACTGCCACTTACCATTGTTCAACTGCTGTAAATGCTTCCTTCTTCACTCTCATTTTGGCATAGTGAGTAAACACAGACTTTACAAAGCTGCTTGGCAAAATTGCTTTCTTTCGTGTTTGTGTTGGCTTTTTCGGATTTTGCTTTACCTTTGCAAGTGGTTTTTGTGCCCTGTTGAAAATGGATATATTTATTGTTGGTACAAGCAATTGATTTTATTTTGTAACAGATTTATAACCATCTGGTACTTGGAAACCAGATTTCAAAATCAAAAGTGTGTGTTTCAGATCTGCACCAGATTTTTCAGTTGGGTTCAGTGTCACTCGTCACTTTTGTAAGCAGACCATGTCCAGGAGTTTACTTTTACTGCCCAATATTTAGTCATAGGGATAGCTATCCCGGGGGTTCCCAACACTGAAACCCCTCATTATGTAATCTCAAGTTACCCCACGTGCATTTCTCCTATCTTCCAGAAGTCAGACTCTAGTGAACCAATAAGCTGGTTTACTTTTACACATGACATGAACAGACAGAATAAAGTTTAGTGAATTTTAATCTTTTCCATAATGCCCCTCGTTACATGGAAAATAAGAAAGCATACCAGACTATCCCTGTTAGAGGACTAAATTCACTTTACTGACCAGAAAATTTCTGAAGCTATTCAGCATTAAACTTGAGAGTTTTCTCCTTCTGTGTCAGTCTTAAAACTGAGCTTCTACATACTATCTCTTTTCTTAGCTAGGCGGAAAGACCTGACTTTTGACACTGTTCAAGGAGTGGCCACTTAAGCTGTCAGTATAGCTGTGGGCTTCTCCAATAGCTACCAGCAGCCTCCCACTGGGCTCATACGAATGAAACCATTCCAACACATTAGGTGTGAATGTTACTGGAATGCCTTAATGAACCCCACTATCTCAAGCTGATGTGGTATGCAAGAAATACCAGTTCTCCAGCTGCTTCATCTGGATCTAATATTTTTACAATTTGACTCAACGTACCTTTTCTCACATTCAAAAGAGAACCTCCTCTACCCTCCAGGTAGCATTTCCATTAGAAACAGGAGTCCTGGGTGATTTTTTTCTCATGTCTTCAGTAGCACTGACGCCAAATGTAGTGTCCCAGGCACAATCCCGGTTGAGATCAGCCAATTCAGCAAAGACCAGGGATTGAGCCTGGAATATTCCTGCTCTCCATGGCTCAATACAACACTATATATTACATTTAGTAACTAAGCTATCAGAGGAGCTGTCAATGTATTCTTGTTGTGGGGGGGGGGGGGGGGGGGGGGGCGGGGGTAGGTCGGAGATTGAAGAAAGCATAACCAAGTTTTAAAAATGATGAAGGGACTCAAATGTGGGCAGGGGTAGAGATATTTTATTCATAAAACCAGCGAATATAATTATGACCTACAGAAGTTCCAGGCTAGAATTTAACAGTTTTTAACCACCCGTTTCATCAACTTCTGCTCCTTCGGAGTTCTGGGTTGCAGCTGACTCTCATCCACCATAAGATTTCCAGACTCCACAGACTCATTTTTTTAACCTTTCTAATTTGAAATACCTTAAACTTACAAACTCACTTAGCTTTTTCAGTAATTTTTATTTATTCTTTCCATGTTTGAGCACAATTTCTGCTCTTTTATAAAAAAATAAAAAAAAAATGGGGTTGGGGGGGGGGAAAAGAGAGAGAATGTGTGTGTGAGAAGATCAGGCTGGGCCACAGCTGTCTCCACTATAATGGTCAAGAGCTATGATAGGCCAAGCTGTATTGTGCCAGTTCTCTACTCCCAAGAAGGGAATTCCTCACTGCTTCAGTGCAATAAGGGCTGTGAAAACTAATAACAAAAGCAAGCAAATCTGAGTGATAGGTGGCCTTTTGACTCAGACTTGTGGGCTTCTGTTGGGAGTTCAGCACTGAATTGCTAATGACCATTCCTCTTCTCTTCCATCCACCCCAATACAGAGGAAACCCATTCATATTAACACTCCCTACCTAAACAGACTGGTTAGCCAATCCCGCTGGACCTCCCATTAAGTAAAAACATCAGTAGTTTTTGAACTGAATTAATATTGTTTAATGAAGAACATTTAAATTAACAATTATTTGAAATATATATTTATCTATAAGCAGAGCTGTTTCCCAAGCTGTGAAGATAAATTGCGTAGTCCTGTATTTAAAAGATGGCTCCATGCTAGAAACATTTCTTAGCAATATCTAGATGTCTTATGTGGATGAAATATTGGATGAAGTATTGCACTTGTTACTTACTTTCTACCCAGTATCCTGAGAAAGTGTGGTGTGGTCAGTAATGGAGAGGATCTGAATACTTTGCCAATCTGCTGGAAAGTTGGTCTCACTTTTATAACAATGCAGGTTTCCAGATCACATTTATATATTCAGAAAGGAAGAAAAAAGTATGGATTAGATTACACAAATAATCTTTTACACTCATTAATGATTTAAATAATCAATTTTATATATTAGCTGAAGACATTCAAAAACAAAGACTTTAAAGCATTCACTAGTATTACACAATTTTCTCAGATTCAGTCAAGATTGCATCACGATTTTAGCAACTATCTGCATCTTTGACTTTTACCTTTACTGTCATCTTCCTCATATTCACTGTCATCTATCAACTCTTCTGTTTCGTCCACTTCATCGGGTTCTACTACTTCATCTTCTACTCCATCAGCTTCCACTCTTTCATCATCCACTTCATCACTTTCTGTTCCTTCATCATCCACTTCAATACCTTCCATTCTTTCATCATCTTCCATTCTTCCATCATCAACTTCATCATCTTCCACTCCTGCTTCACTCACTTCATCAACAAACACTCGATCATCCACTTCATCACCTTCCACTCTTTTACCACCCATTTCATCAACTAACATTCCTTCATCAACGTCCACTCCTTCAGAGTGCTGTGCTGCGGCTGACTCCTGTCCCCCTTGCGTTGATAAGTTCTGTTCAGTATCCTTGGGCATCTCCAATTCTGCAGATGAAGAAGACCGTCATTACAATGAATTCCTTTGAACTCCACCAAGGGCATCGGCACTCCATTCAGATACCGTCATAATAAATTATCAGATCGATGCTGAAACTGAATTGCCCGTGAATGGATTTTGAGGTTTTGAAACAAGTAAATAATTCCTTTGATTACCTCCTTTAAAAAAAAAAAATCATCCCTAGGTCATTTGCTGAGAGCACAGACGATGCCAATATCACGGTCACTGGTAACTGGAACATATGTACTTTCTCCTTGTGCAAGAGTCCCTTGCGTAGGGTTTCCATCACACAGCCCAGCTCAGATCAAAGACACATGTTGGTTACCCAACTATAATGGTCTTGATAATTTAGAAAATCTAAGAATGTAAGATATGTATGACTCCACAATACTATGTGAAGTAAATGTTGCGTTTGAAAGAAACAAAGACTTTCAAAATGGCCAACAAGTATTTCAAACACAAGGGCATTAAATGAGACAAAGACTAAGTGCTTTGTTCACAAAGAGCAATCATGGAGCCCATGCTGATGAAAAGTCATGAAGGCCTGGGAGCTATAGATCCCAGGAGAAAATATGAAGCCATTTTGTGGACTAAACGCTCAGGTATTTTAAAAATATTTTTCTCATCAATTTTCCCTCCTCCGTTCCTGTTGTCAATTCCTTTCTCAAGTGCAGCTCTACTGGCATTAGGTGCTTTTTGGTACCTTGCCCAAGCATCCATTTGTAATTTTCAACAGTGAATGTTGGTAGGCTATTGAGTATGGAGAACATCACAGTTACAGCTGATCTGAATCTCATTTGACAAAGATCACGGGTTAAAGGCAGGATTTCTCCCTCTGAGTTGGGAGAATCAAGAGGCTTCCTCGATTCTAAGCCATCAAGGAAGCTTCCCCAGTAGATTTCTTTATTGTACTTGAATTCAGCTTTGTTCTGCTATATGCAGCGTGCAGTCTGGTAACATGTTGCTGTCTCCTAATAAACTGTTTTGTCTTGTTCTGCCAAAAAGGAGCTGGCTAGGCTGGGCTCTCAGCCCACCATGCAAACAAGTCATTGAGTTTTGGGTCAGTGTCCAAGGTGAATGACAAAGCAAACAAATAAAATACATGTCAAAATCTACACTGTATTTGGAGGAGCTTTAAATCATCTGTTACTCTCCTTCTTCAAGCAGGACTTAAACAGTGCAGTACAGCACCAGCCACGGGTAATAAAACTGAAAAACTATAACATTGTTTATTTTGGCACATCAGTTTTTGCTTAGATTCAATTAAAAAAAACTATCGTGTTAGGATTTTGCTGTTTTCATCTCAAGTCTCCACTCTCACCTTCATAACCAGCTTGATATTCACCATCATTTTCTGTTTCTTTTCCTTTATCTGGTTTGGTTCTTTCAGAATGCTGAGTGACAGCTACTGACTCTGATCCTCCATGCTCAGACCGGTGCTCCCTGCTACCCCCTTGTGTCTGGACACCTGAAGGGAAAAAAACACCAAAAAAAAATCAAGGGACCGATTTAAGAGTTTGTTTTTAGTAAATTTTCTAGCTATTGCTCTGAATTTCCCAAATTAAAAAGGTCTTCAAATGACTGTCAGATAGTCGTGTACAAAAGCTGTCCACTGTTTTAATACACATTGAATCTGTTTGAATTACTACCATTAACATAGCAAACAAAGGAATGTCACACAAATGCATTGTACATCTGTACACGAACATCTGAAAGCACAACTCCAATGCCTATAGTTTTAGAAAAACAAAGAAACTGCGAGAAAATTAGAACTATATTTTACTGAAAAGGAAAAGAACACACTAATTACAGCATCTTTCACATCCTCAGGATGTCCCAAAGCACTTCACTGAAAATGAATTATTTTGAAGTATAGTCAATGTCACTTCGGCAAATGCAAAAGCAAGGTGCACAGCAAGGTCCCACAAATAGCAGAGATAAACTCAGATTCTCAATTAAATACAGCAAATGGTTGCCTATGAAACAGGTTGGAAAAAAATGTGGGACACAAGTATGAAATAAGTGGAGTGGATTTGGATCAACACAGGGAGGCTTAAAAAATAATCAGAGTAATAGCAAGACACAGCACTTTCAATGCCCAGATAATGTAGCAGAACAATTTAAAAAAGATAACAGAATGTTGAGAAATATAGCCAGAACAGAAAGCAGAAATCTGTTGCATTTCTTCTATTATTTCAACTGATCAAAATTCAAAAGAAGTTTGACATTGTTTATTGTTCACAAGGTCTTGCGTTATGACTGACTGTACAAAAAAATTGTTCTCCCAAATTTGGTACCATGAATTTTCCCAGATTTCCCACCAATGTATTCACTTAAAAGGAACTGACCGCATTTTGCCCCTTCAGTGTCGGCTTGGTTCAGTTGGTAGTACTCTTACTTCGGAGTCAGAGCTTGTCGAGTTCAAGTCCCATTATGGACTTGAGCACATCATCTAGGCTAACACTTCAGTGCAGTTGGATGTGCTGTCTTTCAGATGAGACCTTAAACAGAAGCCAGCGCAGCTCTTGTAGCACTTATTGAAGAGTTGGGGTTCTCCTGGTGTTCTGACCAACATTCCTCTCCATGTCAACACAACCAAAAAGAGAGAAATGATCTGGTCATTCGTCACTTGCGGTTTGTGAAACCTGTGTGTACAAATTGGCTGCTACATTTACCTACATAGCAGTGACTGTACTTCAAAAGTAATCTAATGGTTAGAAAGCACTTTGGGATGTTCAAAGGATGTAGTAAGACACTATACGTAAATTTCATTTTCTCTTCTTTCAATGTCTTCTGAAGATAATGGTTCATGCCGGGCTATAGCTACCCTCCAGTACCTTACCTAAAAGGACCACTTTTCATGGGTGAGCCTAGATAGTGAATGCTGACAGGCTATTCAAGTGTGAGGGACATCGCAGCCAAACCCAAATACTGCCATCACCCGATGTCTGCAGGTACTCTCCAGCATGGGTTACTAGATGGCAAATCAGGAACTGGGACCCTGGCTAATATTTCCCCTCTGAGCGTAGGGACACAGATTGATTGTAAAGTCCCACTGCTACACTGGCTGAGAGCAGCCAAATCTGCATAGACCAGGAAAGAGGGAACCTCCTGGTCTCAATGACTCAGCACCACACCAAATCGTACATGTATTCATTAAGCCACGATGGGAAAATCAACAGCAATCACCCTATTGAAATAGTCCTACTGCTCTTACTCCATTTTCTTGTTTCCCTTCCAATTTATTTTGCATTACCCTTACTGACCAATTGTAAACAAAGATGATGATTTGAATGTTTAATTCCATATCATGTCTAAGAATCAACTCCAAACAATTCACAGAAATTAATTTTACAAGCTCAGTGACATATGTAGGCAAACTTTGTGAACTAAATAATTACCAATTTGATATAATTTAGTCTACTCCTGACAATTCAGTCATTTTGTGCTTAAAAAATCAAATGTCCAGTAACTTGAATTAAGCAATGTTAATAATGCAGCAAAGTAGAAATTTGAATTCACATACAGGAAACTTTCGATTAACCGGCCCCTAAATAACCAGAACGCTCTATCCACCGGCAAAATTCAGGAGTCGGTTCCGTTAACTTTTATTACCTTTTTAAACTCCATTTGTTGCTGTGCAAGGGTGTAGCTGAAGCTGTTGCTAAGCTACAGAGACGCTTGCAACTTGTGCCGATTGTTTTGAAGCTGTTGGGTTTGTAGCTTTATATGGAGCCCTGAGCTCCGTATCTTTTACTATAGCGTTCAGTTATCCGGAATTGTTGATGAACCGGCACCAGGTCGGTCCCGTCCATGCCGGATACCAGAAAGTTTCCTGTAATTTGAATTAAGCAGTTTTGAATGAAAAGTAGACGGTGTCAATTTTGCCCAACTTAGCTGTCTTGTAACCGGAGCGAAACTGCCATTTTAATATAATTTAGTGTCAATTTGTGCGTGCTATGGATTTGGAACCATTCGGCATAGCGTTGGCACTAACCAAACTCAGCTCATTTACAACTTTACAGCCAGGAGAAAGGAGACTTATCCCAACTAGCCACGCTGGATTCAAATCCAGAAAGCACAATGCAAATGGAAGTTCTTGTAATTAGTAATGACATGAAGTTTCCTTGCACTACACACAAGTCATAAGAAGAATGTGGTATGGGTCTAAATACCATTTCCATCCCAATAAGGTCCAAAGTTATGAATGAGTATTTCATCCTCTACATAGCCACCACTTTCCTGCAGGTGTGAAATGCAGTATTTAATGGTTACATTTTTATAAGAGAAAATTAGTTACAACCTCAATTTATGTTCAGAATTTTTGATATAATTCAGAATTCTGCATTAAATGCTGGAGTAAAACTGGAGAAAGTAAAATTCCTATAATTTCTTTGAAGATGAGAAAAAATATAAAAAGGGAACAGAAAAATATATTTATAGGGAAGTGCTGCAAAGAAAACAGTTGAATCTACACAGGGAGAATGTCTGCAGTACCAATAATAACTGATTTGCAGACTATATGGATCAAATATTGAACTAAATAATTCTGCACACTTTTCATCCCAAGAAAATTGCCCTTATAACCCCTTCAATAATGCAAAACATTCATTTCTGCATAATCTAGTGGATTCAGCAACATTACAACAGAACAGTATGACTGAAATGCAATACCATGATCCATAGACTCTTCACCCACATGAAGATCCTCAGTGAGTTTCTCTGCACTATACTCCATCTGGTGGCCTGTATCTGTCAAGCTCTTTTCTTTAATGAGAGGGTGAGAGCTGGCTCTTCCTGCGTAGGCCATCTTTACAGATTCTTCTTCAGCGGGTACTGGTAAAGATTCTTCTTCAGCGGGTACTGATAATTCTGTTTGTTTTTCCAGGTCAAGCCTGGAGTTCAGACCAAATTCATTTTTCATCTCTTCAGTCCCAACTGAAAGAGCCTCCATCCCATCACTTTTCGTTGGCCGGGGTGAAGTGTACAGTTCAGTAGCAGCAAGTTCATCCTGCTGTGTGTTTGCAATTGATTTCTCTTTCCCAGTGCTGTCACTTGATGTTTCTTGTACTTCAGGGAGCGGTTTCTCTAGATTATGAAAGAAAATGTTGTCTCATTACCTTATTGTTTTTAAGGTATTCTACTAACTAAATAAGTTAAAGAAAAACAATATAGATTCCACTTTGTTGGTCAAAATGTATTTAAAACTAAATTATAGCCAGGCTTATTATGTTTATCAGAAATTGTCATCACTAACAGAAGCTAATGTGTAATCATTATCTGGGTACATGGTGCAGCAATCCAATGGTAAATTGTTAACTCATGGCAAAATTTTCACCACGGTGAGTTCTTGGGCTCAGTAATACTGCCACTGGTCAATCCTAGGCAAGATCAAGACACGATCAAAGCAATTTTCCATAGAGTGGAAAGAAAAAATAGAAGTCAACCCAGGCTCCTCTTTTGCAAAACTTTTAATCAATTTAAGAGTGCAATTGGTCAGCATTCCTGATGGCTCATTTGGAAAGGGCAGTGTGTAGCTGAATCATACAGACCAGAAGGTTCCAGATTCAAATCCTGGTCTGTTAGGTGATCTTAGAACAGTGGCAGTAGGGCTGCTATAATTGTATTCTTTTTAGCCAAGGAAGATTGAAGCAATCAGCCAAGGTTTCCACAATTGACTAATCTATTGGAATTTTTTGAGGGAGTAACTGGTAGAATAGATGGGGGAGAGCCAGTAGATGTGGTGTACCTGGACTTCCAAAAGGCCTTCGATAAGGTCCCACATAAAAGATTAGCATGGAAAATTGAGGCTCATGGGATAAAGGGGAAAGTTTTGGCGTGGATAGGGAACTGGCTGTCAGATAGAAAACAGAGAGTTGGAATAAACGGCTCATTTTCTGAATGGCAGGCAGTAACAAGTGGGGTACCACAGGGATCTGTCCTGGGCCCCCAGCTGTTCACAATTTACATTAATGACCTGGATCAGGGAGTCGGATGCAGCATTTCCAAATTTGCAGACGACACTAAACTAGGAGGTGGGGTGGGCTCAGAGGAAGAGACCAGGAAGCTCCAGAGCGATTTGGACAGACTGGGCGATTGGGCGGATAAATGGCAGATGCACTATAATGTGGACAAGTGCGAAGTTATCCACCTTGGGTGCAGGAACGGGAGGGCAAATTATTATTTAAATGGCAATAGATTGGGAGAGGGGGAAGTACAGAGAGACCTGGGTGTTCTTGTACACCAGTCACTGAAGGCGAGCATGCAGGTGCAACAGGCGGTCAAGAAGGCAAACGGTATGCTGGCCTTCATAGCAAAAGGGTTAGAATACAGGAACAGGGATACCTTGCTGCAGCTGTACAGGGCACTGGTGAGACCACACCTCGAGTACTGTGTACAGTTTTGGTCGCCTCATCTGAGGAAGGATGTTCTTGCCATGGAGGGGGTGCAGCGGCGATTCACCAGGCTGATACCAGGAATGGCGGGAATGACCTATGAGGAGAGACTATGTAGTTTAGGGATGTACACACTGGAGTTTAGAAGATTGAGAGGGGACCTCATAGAAGTGTATAAAATTCTGACAGGTCTAGACAGACTGGATGCAGAAGGAATGTTTCCCTTGGCGGGTGAAAACAGAACTAGAGGACATAATTTAAGGATAAGGGCTAAACCATTTAGGACAGAGATGAGGGGGAATTTCTTCACTCAGAGAGTGGTGAACCTGTGGAACTCATTGCCACAGAGGGCAGTGTACGCCAGCTCATTAAATATATTTAAGAGGGAATTAGATATATTTCTACGGGCAAAAGGGGTTAAGGGTTACGGAGAGAAGGCGGGGACGGGATACTGAATTAAAGGATCAGCCATGATCTCATTAAATGGCGGAGCAGGCACGAAGGGCCGAATGGCCTACTCCTGCTCCTATCTTCTATGTATCTATGTATCTATGTAAATTCTGCAGCTGCAGGACTATTGCTAGTTCTGCAAACACAAACATTTATGATTTTTAGCTCTATACGAGACAAATTGCTAACTTTCTTATGCTTCATTGGTCATAATTTGTAAATATTGTAATGTATAGTTCTGATCTCTAATTTGATGTCTTTCCAAGTAGATTGAGATGGAGAATATAAATTGCATACTGAACTATTACACAAGACCAATCAGCTTCAGATGATTTCTGAGATATAAAGAAAAAGTACAAATGCTGGAAATCTGGAATAGAAACAAAAATAATAAAAATACACAGCAGGTCCATCAGCATCTGAAAAGAAAAAAAGACAGCTCAACATTTCAGGTGATCAATTTTGAACAGAATTCTGATCAAGTTCTAATAAAGGGTCTCTACCTGAAATATTAACCTATCTGCGTTTTTCAGGGATGAGAGTGTTGTCCTATGAGGAGAGATCGAGTAGATTGGGCCTATACTCTCTGGAGTTTAGAAGAATGAGAGGTGATCTCATTGAAAGATACAAGAATCTGAGGGGGATTGACAAGGTAGATGCTGAAAGGTTGTTTCCCCTGGCCGGAGAGTCTAGAACTAGTGGGCATAATCTCAGAATAAGGGGTCAGTTATTTATGACTGGAGATGAGGAGAAATTTCTTCACTCAAGGGTTGTGAATCTTTGGAATTCTCTGTCCCAGAGGGCTGTGGATGCTCAGTTGTTGAGTATATTCAAGACAGAGATTGATAGATTTTTGGATACTAAGGGAACCAAGGGATATGGGGATAGTGCGGGAAGGTGGAGTTGAGGTAGAAGATCAGCTATGATCTTATTGAATAGCAGAGTGCGCTCAAATGGCCTACTCCTGCTCCTATTTCTTATGTTCTTATAGGGTGGTGGAAACAGATTCAATGTCAATAGTAGCTTTCAAAAGGGAGCTGGATAAATACTCAAAGGAGAAAAAATTGCAGGGATCTGGGGGAGAGCCAGGAAGTGGGATTAACTGGATTGCTCTTCGAAGGAGCTGCTGCAGACTCGATGGGCTGAATGGCTTCCCTCACTGCTGTAATATTCTATGATTCTAACAAGTTGGCCTGAGGACTAACTCAAGGCCACCTTCAGCTGCTGAGTTCCAGGATTGGTGCAATTTAAGTCCTGTATACAAAAGAATGCTGTTTTCTGAGCACCATCAATTCATAGAGTCATCTGAATGTGCAAAACACCCTGCAAGATCCAATAGTATGAAGGAGTTCACCAAGCACATTTGTGCAGTGCTGTTTCACGTGTAGTGCATGAAACCTTCAGGGTCATCTGCAGTGCAGCACTCCCACCACACCCCACTCCCGTGCTTAGCAGAGGTCTAAATCGCAGCTCAGGACTCTCTTGGGAATGTTCCAACTTGATGTTAGAGACTTTGGACTCCAATGCCCATGACTGTCCTGTCTGGATTCACCATGCTGGGAATCATCTGGAAAGTACCCTGATGCAGGGCTTCAAAAGCATGATTGCAGACCTGCAATCTGCTCCCAAGCAGATCACAGATTATGCAGAGAGCGTGCCCACTAGTAGGGACACGCAGGAGTAGGCACAGATGAGACTGCTGTCTCTCAGTTCAATGTAACAACCGTACCAACTAGCTACTCCACTCAAATGGTTCATGCTGAGCCATAAAGAGGACAGACTTAGGCAGCTACCACAGCATCAGCATCTTAAAACCCAGCACAAAGAGTAAAGAGCCACCTCCATTCCAGGAGCTACTCAGACATTTATCGGGAAGCCACCTCACTTTCTTCTCCCACTAAGGTAGCATCTAAAAGTAGCACTAGGTTAGGTAGCATCTAAAAGTGGCACTAGGTTAGGTAGCAGGAAACACCCACCATACAGTCACAAGAGGGGGAAAAAACATTTACAAATAATGAATGGATAAGCATGGTAACTAATGTTAAGTAGAGGATAATGGTGGGCATGTGGTTTGGTGGGCTGGTTTATTAGTAACATGTACACGGTGCTGGGCTGGCTTTGATTTTTTTAAATTCAAATTGTTGTCCATTAAACACTGCCATTTATCTTCCTTGCTGCAGTTGCAATTCTTCATCCCCAGACTCACTGTCTTCTTCAGGCCTGCCTGACATGCATCTTCCACCTACTCCATGGTGACTTTTCTTCTGAGAGCGTAACTGCAACATTGTACAACAGGACACCCCCAGATCTATTCAAACAGCAGAATCTTGCCTTCAGCATGCTTGTGGTATGTGCTATTTGTATTCTTGTGGTGGCATACGCCTCATTATATTTTCCTTCAGCTGTATTTCATAGATTTTATATTGGTATCATGTATCAAAAGACTATTCCTGCTCCTTCAGGATCCATCAGTTTTGTCTAGATAGACCATGAAATAACTATGGAACTGTTAACTGCTAAAGGATAAGTGTGTCATGGCAGTTTCCAGGTTACCTGGCATCCACCTTTACAATGTGGTGTGATGGTCACAAGCTGTATGTTAATTTAGTGGAATCCTGTCCTATTTATAAAATCCGTAACATTGGTGAAAGGAGCCCAACTGGTCTCATGGGTTCCATCGATAAGACCTTGCACTCGAGAGCCCGTCTACTCTGAAAAAGTAGAGACCTTTCCATGGAAAAGTGATAAACCCATTAGCCCTAGTAAACAAGATATCATTCACCTCATGTATGCGGCATTTCACCACAGACTGGCTGAAGTGACAGATATTGGCCGAGGCAGTTTGAAAGAAGCCAATAGCATAGGAGTTTGAGGCAGTCATGACTTTCATTGCCACAGGCAGAGCCATTCTAATCCTGCAGGATGTCTGCAGTAGAGACCATCTCCCTGGTGAAGTGTAGGCATGGAAGGCAGATCTACTTGGAGATGTCCAAGTAACTCTACTGGAGTCTCTACACCCATCTCCTTGGGTACCAGTGAAAGTTGCTTAAAATGAGATTAAAACTCCCTTCAAATGGCAGGCAAAGAAACTAAAATATAAAAATTAAGTAAATAATGTAGAAAAATGCAGCAAACTAAGAACAAAAGCAATCCGAAAAGCCAAAAGTAGTACTCTGCTAGCCCATACTCACTCACAAACCAGCTAAACATCTTTAAGAAACTCACTCTCAAAGGCCAGGAAGCAAGTTTAAAAATGTGCAATATCCTGTCCTTCAATGATCACATTGCATTTCTGGACAAACCATGCAAAATGTACGGTAGGGAAGCCTCATAATCAAACCCTACGGGAACTTTGCACACCATCAATGCAAGCATCCTGTGATGACACCTCAGCCTGGCTGTAAAAACACAGACAGCACAATCACAGCACACAGTAGGCACAAGGCCTCCTCAAGGGATTATCCAACCTCAGTGTGCCAGCTGCACACATGCACGTCATCAATATAGTTTTGCTTTATTTCCATGGAGCATTGAGCCACAGATCCATATTCTATCACTGTGGGATATGCTTCTTTAGTGCACTAATAGTTAATACAGTAGACATTTAGAAATGGTGATTATATTCTGCATTTTACACACCATTGTACTTGTTCACATTAAATTGTATTCAGCAACATTTCACACAACTTTTAATTTGCTGGGACACCTAGTACTTATCAAAGTAACATGCCATGCAGTTGCAGGACTCAAGTTCCCAAACTTGAATAGGTAGTTGGAGGATATACTGAGCAGAAGTGACCCACTTTACCAAAGAGAGGTGGAAAAAGAAAACAAGGTGAGCCACCCCAGGCAGCTGTCACTTACCTTCTGGCATACGGTTACAAGAGCAGCAGTTGACCCTGAAGAACCAGGCCACCTATGCATACATTTAAGACAAGGGAATTGCAGAGCCCCGATAAAACTTAAAAGCAGGAGGAAAAAGCTTTAATAAAACATTTACTACACCTTTTGTTTGTTGCAAGTAGAAAAGTACTCCTTCTTCAAAATCATCTTCACTGATGAGTTTGTCTCTTCTCGGTCTTCTGCTCAGAACTGGTTTTGACAGAGACTCTTCAGTATCAAAATTAATTGATCTGCAACAGACAGAATACTATTAATACATTCTCCACAGGTGCCATATATGGCCTTTGATGTTCTGTCTAGAAATACATTTCCGTGAGACTGGGCAGGTCTCACCAGCTCTTCTCACCTTAGCTGAAATCCAGAGCGCATCACCTGGAGGACCAGTTGCAAACCAGCAAAATTGACCAACTTGAACTTTAGAAGGTTGCAAGAGCAATACTCACTGCCAGAGCCATCAGGCTATAGACTATTAATATTCCAGCATACCCGATATTTTCTACATTAAAATATCATGATTAAATCAGATTATAAAAAAGGATGTAGAGGCACTGGAGAAGCAGCAAAAAAGATTCACAATGATGATACCAGAACTGAAAGGATCTACCTATCAGGCAAGGCTGAATAGGCTGGGGCTCTTTTCTCTTGAAAAGAGAAGGTTGCGGGGTGACCTGATAGAGGTCTTTAAAATTATGAAGGGGTTTGAGAAGGTAGACATAGAGAAGATGTTTCCACTTGTGGCGGAGACCAAAACTAGGGGCCATAAATATAAGATAGTCACTAAATCCAATAGGAAATTCAGGAGATTCTACTTTACCCCTAAGAATGTGGAACTCGCTACCACGAGTAAGTTAAGGCAAATAGCATAGATGCATTTAAGGGGAAGCTAGATAAACACAGGAGAGAGAGAAAGGAATAGGTGGTTATGCTGATGGGGTTAGATAAGAGGGGTGGGAGGAGGCTCATGTGGAGCATAAACATCGGCACAGACCAGTTGGGCCGAATAGCCTGTTTCTGTTCTGTACATTCTATGCAAACAAAATAGCAGCATTTTAAAACCATATAAACAGTGGTCACGATTTATATGGGGTTCAGAGCAGGTGACTTTCTACGTGGTCTTCTGTTTTAACAACCTATCTTCTTCTTTCCACTAAGTTTAGGCTAGGCTCTGCATCAGCCTGCACAAATCCACAGGACTAAATGATCTTCCCACAACTCCTCAGATGGGACTAATAATTTAAAATGATCAAAAATCCATGAAAGCATTACAGTAATTAGTGCTCAAAACTATAAGTTGCCTGGACACTGGGCTCTCAATTGTATGGTGCAGAACAGGCCTAGAAAGTTCCCACAAAAACCCAATTTACCTCATTCTGGAGCCAATGAACTGCATCAAAATAGGGTGTACTCAATTGCATCATGACTTCTTCTCCCACTGAGGAGCGGTCGAACAAATCAATCTGTAACTTGCTCTCATATCTGAGATGGCATAGCTGAGCCTGACCCTGTCCTCGCCAGTCATCCACATGCAGGCACTTGCCAGCAGTGAATAGCAAGCAGGTGCAGGAACTCTCAACTGATTTTCTTCTTTTTCTGGTCCAAAAGCACCGAGATTCATTGCAACACTCCTATTGTCATTACCTTGGTATAGACCAGGAGTTGAATCATGCACTTTTCTGGTGTGTATGGCTTAGTTCCACAATGGGAAGTGTATTTATCAACTGAATTATTTGGGAACCCCACAGCTTCAGAAATGAGTCTCGGCTTGGGGTTTTCTTTACTGTCTCACCCCCATGGGTTGATGAAAAGGCAACTGGGTTAAGAAGGGTAAAATCTGACAGAGTTCCCGCTACTGATTTTTATACAGTGATTAGTATACATTTGCGCACATTGAATGAGGGCAGGATTGGGCTCAGCGGAGATGCCCCCATTATCAAATAACTTCAAACACTCACTATCTAGGCTTAGACATGAAGGATGGTCACTTTGGTGAGCAACTGTATCCCTGCACGAATCACTGCTTTCAGAAGAGGAAAAAGGGAAAGAAAATTGAGGGCAGTGCAGAGAGAGGTTAGAGAATGATGCCTAAATTTCTTGCTCTTAGCTCAGCCACGTAGAGCTAAAAAAGTGCTAATTATCTGCAATCAGATCCACACAAGAAAATTACAATTCAACTCAGCACAGTATCAGTGCAACACTGGCATTTACCCCATGAGGTTAAATGCCCCCTCCCCCCAAAAATAAAGGAAATTTGGAGTTGCTGACATGGGATTAATAGACTTGAAGATGATTGATTACAAATGTTCTGTAATACTTGGTCGACAAACAGGACCAGTGCACCATGTCAAATACAATGAAAGTCAGAGAATTCCATAAATGGCAACATTTACTGATATCAAGCTATCTTTGCATTTATGAATTAACAATGCCACTTATTTATGGTTTACACAGAAAAATGAATACAATCATGGCATCTAATCTCCAAATCATCAATAAATATCATAAACCATGCAATAAAATTGAATTTGACTTATTCAAATCATTAAAATCAACAGCTCTGATTATTACTTGTCTATCATTTATTACCCAACTATTCCTGAAATGTCAGTCAGTCCTGCAGTCTTTTCAAACTGTCCAGATCTTTCAATTTCTTCAGGTTCTTTAAAAAAAAACAAGCACTTTAGCAGAGAAACAATTCAACATATTTAGATACCAATGTGATGCGCATCGACCATTTCTGTTCCCCAAGTGCATATAGATACCGTTCATTTCAGTAATTAGGATTGAACTTGCCAGATATATTTCAAACCTGCCATATGGTGGACCTTCTTTGGGCAAATGTAATTTTAAGTAGCGTTGAACAGCACAAATCAGGAAAAACCTATGATCGATGCCTGGTCCGTGCTAAGCTGAATGATTGTAGCCAGGACAGCTTTGGGGAAACGATAATAAGCGTCAATATCTCTGCGCTAGGAAAGGAAAAATAAACAGAGCTCCTGCTCACCATCATCCAGTGACCCCAATCTCGAAATACATGCATATGGATTACGAGTGATAACAGGGTCAATAACTGACTTCTGGCATCTCATCCATTCTTCATGAATGTAAGCAGGTTATTTCACCACAAGGAGATCACATCTGAACCCCATCTGTCAACATGCTCCTTCTAGCAGGTCACTATATACTGAGCCAAGAGCACTGGCTGACTTCCCACTCACTGGCCGAAAGATGCTGAAGCCAGGAGATGCAACACCTGCCCTTTTACCTCCTCCCTTCCCACTGTCCAGGGCCCCAAACACCCCTTCCAGGTGAAACAGCGATTTACTTGTACTTCTCGCAATTTAATATACTGTATTCGCTGCTCACGATGTGGTCTCCTCTACATTGGGGAGACCAAACGCAGATTGGGCGACCGCTTTGCGGAACACCTCCGTTCAGTCCGTAAAGGTGACCCTGAGCTTCCAGTCGCCTGTCACTTTAATTCTCCGCTTCACTCCCACTCTGATCTCTCTGTCCTCGGCCTATTACATTGTTCCAATGAAGCTCAACGTAAGCTCGAGGAACAGCACCTCATCTTTCGATTAGGCACTTTACAGCCTTCCAGACTTAACATTGAGTTCAACAATTTCAGACAATAATCCCTGCTCCCATTTTTCATGCTGTATGATTTTGCCATTCCCATTTGCAACATTTTATCTTTCCTGCCTCTTACATAAGCACAGTATATTCTTTCAATTCCTTCCTCCCCTCCTAACCCCCCACCTCTCCCCCTTTCTCTGCATCTGCTTAATATCTGTTACATCTCCAGCTTTTTCCAGTTCTGATGAAGGGTCCCAGACCTGAAACGTTAACTCTGTTTCCACAGATGCTGCCTGGCCTGCCGAGTATTTCCAGCATTTTCTGTTGCCCTTACCTTTACCTCAGTTAAAATTAACTAACTCGGCACAGACCAGACATTGACCCTGTGATCTTTCTGATTGAAAGGCTCAGTTCTGCACCAAGTGGTACTGTCACCAAATAAGCCACTGGGTGAGCTCTCAAACATTTTCAACATATTTTTGTCAAGTAAGAGTATTAAAGGTTATGGAACCAAGGTAAGTAGCTGCAGTTAAGATATAGATCAGCCATTCTTTAATTGAATGGCGGAACAATCTAGAGGAGTTTAATAGCCTGCTGCTGTTCTTATATATTGATAAAACGTTTCCAAGTACGCCATGCAAAATTTTAATTGGGTCAAGCCAAATGTTTTTTTTAATTCATTGATGGGATGTGGGCGTCGCTGGCTAGGCCTGCATTTTGTGCCCATCCCTAATTGCCCTCGAGAAGATGGTGGTGAGCCGCCTTCTTGAACCGCTGCAGTCCATATGGTGTAGGTACACCCACAATGCTGTTAGGAAGGGAGTTCCAGGATTTTGGCCCAGCGACAGTGAAGGAACGGCGATACAGGTCCAAGTCAGGATGGTGTGTGGCTTGGAGGGGAACTTGTAGGTGGTGATGTTCCCATGCGTCTGCTGCCCTTGTCCTTCTAAGTGGTAGAGGTCACGGGTTTGGAAGGTGCTGTTGAAGGAGCTTTGGCGAGTTGCTGCAGTGCATCTTGCAGATGGTACACACTGCAGCCACAGTGCGCCAGGAGTGAATGTTGAAGGTGGTGGATGGAGTGCCAGTCAAGCGAGCTGCTTTATCCTGAATGGTGTCGAGCTTCTGGAGTGTTGTTGGAGCTGCACTCATCCAGGCAAGTGGAGAGTATTCCATCACACTCCTGACTTGTGCCTTGTAGATGGTGGAAAGGCTTTGGGGAGTCAGGAGGTGAGACACTCGCCGCAGAATTCCCAGCCTCTGGCCTGCTCTTGTAGCCACAGTATTTATATGGCTGGTCCAGTTCAGTTTCTGATCAATGGTAACCCCCAGGATGTTGATAGTGGGGGATTCAGCAATGGTAATGCCATTGAATGTCATGGGGAGATGGTTAGAGTCTCGCTTGTTGGAGATGGTCATTGCCTGGCACTTGTGTGGTGCGAATGTTACTTGCCACTTGTCAGCCTAAGTCTGAATGTTGTCCAGGTCTTGCTGCATATGGACACGGACTGCGTCAGTATCTGACGAGTCTCGAATGGTGCTGAACAGTGTGCAATCATCAGCGAACATCCCCACTTCTGATCTTATGATGAAGGGAAGGTCATTGATGAAACAGCTGAAGATGGTTGGGCCTAGGACACTGCCCTGAGGAACTCCTGCAGTGATGTCATGTGATTGAGATGAATGACCTCCAACAACCACAGCCAACTTCCTTTATGCTAGGTATGATTCCAACCAATGGAGAGTTTTCCCCCTTGATTCCCATTGACTTCAGTTTTGCTAGGGCTCCTTGATGCCACACTCGATCAAATGCTGCCTTGATGTCAAGGGCAGTCACTCTCACCTCACGAGTTCAGCTCTTTTGTCCAAGTTTGGACCAAGGCTGTAATGAGGTCAGGAGCTGAATGGCCCTGGCGGAACCCAAACTGGGCGTCAGTTAGCAGGTTATTGCTGAGTAAGTGCCGCTTGATAGCACTGTCGACGACACCTTCCATCACTTTGCTGATGATTGAGAGTAGACTGATGGGACGGTAATTGGCCGGGTCGGATTTGTCCTGCTTTTTGTAGACAGGACATACTTGGGCAATTTTCCACATTGCCGGGTAGATGCCAGTGTTGTAGCTGTACTGGAACAGCTTGGCTAGGGGCGCAGCTAGTTCTGGAGCACAAGTCTTCAGTACTATTGACGGAATGTTGTCAGGGCCCATAGCCTTTGCAGTATCCAGTGTCTTCAGCCGTTTCTTGACATCACGTGGAGTGAATTGAATGGGCTGAAGACTGGCATCTGTGATGCTGGGGACCTCAGGAGGAGGCCGAGATGGATCAGCCACTCGGCACTTCTGGCTGAATATAGTTGCAAATGCTTCAGCCTTGTCTTTTGCACTTACGTGCTGGGCTCCACCATCATTGAGGATGGGGATATTTTTGGAGCCTCCTCCTCCTGTTAACTGTTTAATTGTCCACCACCACTCACGACTGGATGTGGCAGGACTGCAGAATATAATGAGAAGAATTAACATGTTATTTAAGGGCCTAACAGATCACCACTAAATGCACTGCAAAGTAAAGCAGAATGTGTGCGCAGAAGCAACACAATTCTCAGCCCCATACTCAATGTAGAAACCAGCCATTTCCAAAGATAGCCCGCGCAGCTTTTCCCAATTTTCTAAATTTGATCTGTGATTAAAGCAAATTTAAACCCAACACTAATACCAAAT
Organism: Somniosus microcephalus; assembly: GCF_052327205.1. NCBI lineage: Eukaryota > Metazoa > Chordata > Chondrichthyes > Squaliformes > Somniosidae > Somniosus > Somniosus microcephalus. Next base: position 207,970,085 of record NC_140992.1, on the reverse strand, counting down.
ATTTGTTGTTGTTATATAGTTTATAATTAGAGACTATATTCACATATCTATATTTTACACACATGTAAAACAGAAAGCTGTGCATTGCTCACGTTAAACTGTATGCCTTTCCAATTAACATGTTGCAAGGTACAATGGATATTGACAACTATTCATCCCTTAAATGTGGAGAAGTAAAACCAAAACTGGGTGGCAAGCCACTACAGGCCATTCATGCTTTAAAGCAGCTGTAAAGTGATAGTGGTCAAAAAACTATATAAAGCCCAAGAAAAATTTAAGTTTATACCTTTCTCTTGTTCCAGAAAGTTGTGCACTCCCTCTTCAAAGTCATCCTCATTTATGACTCTGCGGTTTACAGGTCTTCTGCAAAGAATTGGTTTTGTTTTGGACTCTTCAAAGTCAGAATTAATTAAACTGCAACAAATATACAACCATATGGATTACTTTATAGTCGTTCTCTGTTTGAAATACTACTACCACGTTTCCACCTTCAGTTAGGTATATGTTACAGTCTGGGCCATACACTTCTCCAAATGCGCTGTCCAATGTATGCTGTACTCAGCTGAGAAAAGCTGCCAGAACGTATGAAAAGGACATCAGGACCATTAATACCACCCCAGTCACAGTGCTACCATGTACAACACTGACCCGCCCTCTAACCATGCAATCTCCTTGGCAAAAACACAGAAACAAAACTATGGTCATTTCAGGAAAACACTGGGATGTTCCTCTCCTGTTCCCCAAGGCTTTACTGTTTTTAATACTTTGAGATTCTCTCCTCATACTGCCTCCTTGCTTTCCTTGTCGCTCTCAATCTTTTTTCCTATTTTCCATCTCTTTTTTAAATCATTTTATACTTGCAGGCCCCACATGCCCTCTTTAATTTTAACTTGTTTCTATCATCTTTATTTATCCATGACATTCTGTAACTTAAAGTAGGTTTCTTTAAAAAAAAGTATACATTTACTCTGCAACTTTGCAATGTCCTTTTTAAAAATATCCCATTGTTGATCTGCAGTCTCGTATGCCATTTTCTCTTCCCACATTCAGGCCGCTTACTTGTCTTGTTTCGTTAACCATGACCAGACGTAATGCATCCTGCTTTGCAGGACATGCAACATACTGACTAGGAAACATCTTGGCTGCATTCTAAGAATCCATCCCCATTTCTATCACAAACTTTTGTCCTATCCTAATCTACCTTAGTTCACAAAGCACCCCAACCACAGAATAATTAAAACTATGTTGCCACTGCAAACCTCTCTAAATTGCTTACAAATCTCATCCTCATTTTCCCCCCACTCCCAATGTGGTAACAGATCCCTTTTTTATTTCCTAATCAACTCAAATAAATTCCATCGGAGCATCATCAGTTAAAACCTTCCTTTTTCAGGCTATAACTGTGTTCTTAAAAAGACCACCCTTCTTCCCCTTTTTCCATCTTTACTGCTTCTAAAAATTAGGTGGAAATATTTAGCTCCCAGCTAAGTTTACTTTATTTCTAATACTCTGTACATTTGCATACAAGGACTGCAACCCTGGCCCTTCACACACCTCAGTAAAAAGGAGGGAAATACTCTTTTCTTATTCTTTCTTTCAATATCCTTCTCAACATTGTTCATATCTAATATGTCTCTTTGTATCCAACCTCAAGCTTATTGTTCTAAATTGCTTTTCAACTTCACTTATACTAACCCCAACCTCTCTGCCCATTTTACTTATTTAAATCCTCCCCCACTGCCCTATTCATCCTCTCTGGGAGAGGACTGGTACCCGTTTGGTTTACAAGAAGGTATCCAGTCGGTAGATCTTGTCCTTCCACAGAACCTATCCCATTTCCCTAGAAACCTGAAATCCTCCCTTCTACACCATTTGCCATGCCATGTATTGATGCATCTCATCTGCTTCTTGCTAACTGGCCTAAGCCGTGGTACTAGATTACTACCCTTATGATCCTACTTTTGTATATAACGCCCAACTGCTCAAACTCCCCCGCAAGAACTCTATTCTACTCTTCGCCAATACAATTATTTCAATATCACATGGTTTTTAGGTGGGGTGAAGAGTGGATATATTGTGATATACAAGGTATTGTAGCGGTTCGTGTAGATCGCCACTAAATAAGAGAGTTTGACTTCGACGAACTATAAATAGGTTGTTTATTTACAGGAACAGGCTAATTACATCAGGTAAGATGGCTGACTGTAGGAGCACCGTGGTGTAGGTCTTGTCCCAGCGGGGACTCCACAAGGACTGAGTTCGCAGTCCTGTGGGGAGCGTGATGACATCATCGCGTTTGTGTTGTGACGTCATCACGTTGCTCGCGTTTCCCGCGCTTAGGGCGTCACGTGATGCGCGTCGTTGGCCGTTGAGGCCGAAGTCGGGAGGCCGGGCTGTGCCGGTGCTTGCCGCGGGAGCGGAAGATTGCGCCGCTCCTGTCGGCTGGCCGTTGAGGCCGAAGATGCTAGGCCGGGCTATGCCGGCGCACGCACATCACGTTGTACGTGACGTGACGTCAGCGCGCTAGGGCGCGCCTTAAAGGGGCAATGGCCCCAACAGGTAAGTTAAAAGGGCAACGGCCCCGAAAGGTAAGTTAAAGGGAATTATGTGTCTCAATGTAAGGGACAACCAGTGGTACTGCCACAGTATCACAATTGTGAGAGATAGGCTGAATGGACCAGAGGGTCTTTTCCTGTCTGTTATTGTTCGTAATAAAAACCACGACTTTAGGCTGCTCACACTCCTTTACAGAATCTCCTCCAGCTGCTTGCATCCCTCACCCTGACACCTGGGAAGCATTTCACCATTCAAGTCTTCCTGATGCAGCTGCAGTAAAGGCTACCTGGCCCTCCAGCAGTAAAATAACTACATCTGCCTTTTCTCAACACTATCACTTTTTCCCCTCCTCCAAACCAAAATCACTTTCTCCATGGTGCTAGTATTGCTTGTGATTTTCCTTTCATGTCATGTCTTTGTCTGTGTCATAGGTAGCCAGCACCATATGCCTATCAGACAGCTTCAGACCCCCAAGAATCTCCTGCACTACCCAATTCCTCCTTCCCCATCGCCCCCCAGCAGATGGCTACCCACTTCCCTGCTTTACTATCCTTCTCTAGCTGAGGAGTGACAACCTCCTGTAATATGCCAGGAACCATTCTTGTCATAGTGCAGTTTCTCTAACTCTCTCTCAAATTCAGTAACTTTAAGATTGAATACGTCCAACTGCAGACACTTTCTCCAGTGAATATCCCATACACTCAGGGTTTACAGAAACTTCCATGTTAAGCAAATTCCCCACACCACTAGCTTCTGCTGTCCTGCTATACTAAAGGATTAGAATGGACTCAAAATCTAAAATAACAATTAACTTTAAGCCAACTACATTTGGTATGGAACTCTACTTCAGCCAAATTCCTTTTACCCAAAGCCACAAATTCCTATCCGTCCTAGCTTCCCCCACCTCTACAGCTATATTTATAAATGCTTGCCAATTTGCTGGTACATTTACATATACTTTTGCTTCTGAAGTTCGTATATATAGTAATATTTTACATACCATCTTGATTTTTGAACTGGTTAAACACAATTTAGAAATGAGAAGCATTTATTCTTCGGGAGTTTCCTTAATAAGTGTCTGTGACACCATTCAAGCCATTTCCCTCTTCTCACAAGCGTGTATAAAGGGGATTACAGCCAATGCTCCCTGTCATTTTTTTTTCGTGTGGTCCCTTTAACTGGCTGCGCGGCCCATTCAAATTTCCGCGCATGCGCTGTTTCTTCCATTTAAAAACTGGTGAGTGGCCTGCGCGGGATGTCCAGACCACTGCGCGGCTTAGCGGGAACGTTGACTACAACTATAATTCCAGTCTTCCACAGTAAATATTTTATTGCTCAGTGTACTAGTAAACTCAACTGGTGAAACAACACAACTGAAAATTTTCACTCGAGAGCTAGCTGCTCCAAGCATCATTCTAGAATTTACTCATTATCTAATTATATTCTCAGCACATTTATCCAACACAGTGCACATTCTATCAAACTAAAACAGGGTACAGTAGTGTAGTGCTTATGTTGCTGGGCTAATAATCCAGAGACGGTCAGTTCAAATCCCACCATGGCAGTTTAAGAATTTGAATGCAGTTTTAAAAATCTGGAAATAAAAAGCTGGTATCAGTAAAAGTGACCATGAAGCAATGTTCCTCCTAATTTTAAATTTGGGTACGCGGTCCCTTTAACGGGCTGTGCAGCCTACTCAAAGTTTTGCACATGCGCAAAATTTCACATTGGAAAAGCCGGTTCCGGGCTGCGCAGGACCGGCAGACAGCAGAGTGGCCGCGCAGCTTAGAGCGAATGTTGCCATGAAGTTGTCGGATTGTCGTTAAAACCCAACTGGTTCACTATCGTCTTTTGGAGAAAGACACATGCTATCCTTACCTGATCTGGTTTGTATGTGATTCCAGTCTAACCTGCCCTCTGAAGTGGCCTAGCAAGGCACCCAGTTGTATCAAACCTAACCACCACCTCAGGACAACTAGAGCTGGACAATAAATCCAGCCAAACCACATCCCGAGAATTAAAAACAATACAAAGTTTACATTTAATTTAGCTTTCAAGTCCCAAGTCTTTGAAACCATCCAATCATGAGCCACATTTCTGACATGAGTTAGCCTGCAATAATTAACTAAAATAATGAAACCAAATGGGGCTGTAGGTATGTTGGAAGCTAGGTTAAAAACTGTTAATTCAATAATTGGGTCCGCTGTAACACAACACATTTTAAGGCTCAGTTCCAGAATTTGCTCCTACATCAAGACTGGATGGTGCCACAACACCCAGCAGAAAAATGTAATTACACGAACATGGTATTATGGGTCAGAAAGTGGGTACAGCAACACCAATGCAAGAGGTTTTACTCCTTTTCCACCTGTTCATTGGATTTTTTTTTTTTTTTTTTTTTTAAACTGATATATTCTATTCATTTCCCCAGTCATTCCCAAAATGTGAGTCACAAGCCTTAGAATGATGGAATTCCTAAGTCAATGCAAGACTCCTTTGCAGATAACTTTTCAACATTTATATGGTAAATGCAGCAAAATCCCTTAAAATAGCTTCTAGTACTATTAAGTAAAATCAGTATTCATTTCATCTGATTGCATGGTTATTACCCAACTATTGTTGAGACATCTGGAAGTCTTGTGCTCTTTTCGTTTAGTTCCACTTGTTCACTTTCTTGAGGTTCTAGGAATCAAAACAGACATTTTAGCACATAAAACACGACTTGACTATTTCCATTCACAATTTTTTCTCATTCTCCTGAAGGCAGTGTTGCCTTGCTGAAGTACAGTTACAAGCCAGTTTCCCTTTGGGACCTTACACAAGTGACCATTATTTACACGTGAGCCTCAAAAGTGAATATACATAGGCTATTCAAATCACCAAAGGAGGGGAATCAGAGCTATTCAACTGCGAGAAGGGGTCAGCATAGCTAATTCTGAACATGTCCTCACTATACATCCACGCAAACGCACTTCCACCAGATAATGATCACGAGTGGGAAAACTGGCCTATTTTTCTCCTCCCTAGTCCAGGGCCACTGCTATGTTGGTTAATATCAGGTAATTCAGCAACAGGGTTGGAAGCTGGTATCTTCGTAGCCTGTGTGGCTCAGTTACTCACTGGAGAAACCTGCTGAGGCATTGGGGAAGCTCTATTCACATCACTGAAATACATTCTTAGATACTATTTCTACATTCATCACCCTTGTTACATTGTTGAAACATGCTTATACTGATCTAATCTTAGCTGTTGTGGAAGTTGAGGATTGTTGATTTAAAAGATTGCGAAAATCAGTTGCTTAAACAGATATAGAAAGGGATTAACTTTCCACTAAAATCAACATTTTTAACTATTCTTCCTAGATGACTGGCATTGGTATCCATCAGATTAACTTTGCTACATTTCTCAGTTAAACTGCTGCACTTCCCCTTCACCACTATGACTTCAGAACCCAAATTACCAATTTGGTCTTCCATAGAATGATACAGCACAGGAGGCCATTCACCCCATCGTGCCTGTGCCGGCTCTTTGAAAAAGCTATCCAACTAGTCCTACCCCCCTGCTCGTTCCCCATAGCCCTGCAATTTTTTTCCGATTCAAGTGTTTATCCAGTTCCCTTTTGAAAGTTACTATTGAATCTGCTTCCACCACCTTTTCAGGCAGTGCATTCCAGATCATAACTCGCTGCGTATTTTTTTCCCCTCATCTCACCTCTGGTCCTTTTGCCAATTACCTTAAATCTGTGCCCTCTGGTTACCAACCCTTCTGACATTGAAAACAGTTTATCTTTATTAAGAGGGTTGCAGAGCTGGAGGAGGTCAGAGATAGGGAGGGGTGAGGCCTTGGAGGGATTTGAACAAGAGGATGAGAATTTTAAAGGCTGATGCCACCAGCCATCTCCCCCAGTAAAGAATGTGACACATTACTAACATGAAGGATGTTACTTTAACTACTAAAGGTGCAGAAAGGTGAGTCATAACGGCACAGAAGGAGGCCATTCGGCCCATCGAGTCCGTGCCGGCTCTCTGTAGAGCAATCCAGTCAGTCCCATTCCCCCGCTCTATCCCCGTAGCCTTGCAAGTTTATTTCCCTGAAGTGCCTATCCAGTCTCCCCTTGAAAACATCGAGTGTTTCCGCTTCCACCACTTCCGTCGACAGCGAATTCAAGGTTCTCACCACTCACTGTGTAAAAAAGATTTTCCTCACATCCCCCTGTATCTCTTGCCCAAAACTGTAAATCTGTGTCCCCTAGTCCTTGCACCATCACCTAGTGGGAACAGCCTTTCCCCATCTAGCCTATCCAAACCTGTCATTATCTTGTACACCTCTATCAAATCATCCCTCAACCTCCTTTGCTCTAATGAAAACAAATTCAGCTTTTCCAACCTATCCTTGTAGCCAAGATCCCCCATCCCTGGAACCATTCTGGTAAATCTCCTCTGCGCCCTCTCAAGGGCCTTCACATCCTTCCTAAAGTGTGGTGACCAGAACTGGACTCAATACTCCAGTTGTGGCCTAACCAGTGCTTTATAAAGGTTCAGCATAACTTCTCTACTTTTGTACTCAATACCTCTATTTATGGAGCCCAAGACCCCATATGCTTTGTTAACCACTCTCTCAATATGTCCTGCCACCTTCAGGGACCTATGCACATTAACTCCCAGGTCCCTCTGTCCGGGCACACTCTTTAAAACTGTGCCATTAAGTGTATATTGCCTCTCCCTGTTCCTTCTGCCAAAATGCATCACCTCACACTTCTCTGTACAGGAAACTTTTTTTTAAAATCAGGCACGGACGGGACCGACATGGTGCCGGTTTATCAAAAATTCCGGATAACTGAATGCTATAGTAAAAGACAGGGAAAGCGGACAGCTCCGTATAAAGCAACAAACCCTATTGCTTAGCAACAACTGTAGAACAATGGCCACAAGTTTCAAGCGTCTCTGTAGCTTAGCAACAGCTGCAGCCACACCCTTGCACAGCACAGATGGAAGGCGGCAAATACAATATGAAGTAAAACCTACTCCTGAATCCAGTTAACCGAGATTTCCGGTTATTTAGGTGCCGGTAAATCAAAAGTTTCCTGTATTAAATTCCATCTGCCACTTGTCTGCCCAGTCTGCTAGCCTTTCTATGTCCTGTTGCAATCGATTGGTACCATCCTCACTGTTTGCCACATCCCCAAGTTTGGTGTCATCGGCAAATTTAGAGATTCTACCCTGTATTCCAATATCCAGGTCATTTATATATATCAAAAAAAAGCAGTGGCCCCAGCACTGACCCTTGGGGAACACCACTGTCTACCATCCTCCAGTCTGAAAAACAGCCATTTACCACAACTCGCTGTTTTCTGTCCTTAAGCCAATTCCTTATCCAAGCTGCCACTGACCCACCTATTCCTTGAGCCTCAATTTTGTTAACCAGCCTTCTATGTGGTACTTTGTCAAACGCCTTCCTAAAATTCATGTAGAAAACATCCATTGCATTCCCTTCATCAATCCTTCCTGTTACTTCATCAAAAAATTCAATTAGATTAGTCAAACACGATTTGCCTTTTACAAATCCGTGTTGGCTCTCCTTAATTAGCTTAAACCTCTCCAAGTGCCTGTTAAGTTTTTCCTTGATTATTGTTTCGAAAACTTTACCCAGCGCTGATGTTAAACTGACTGGCCTTTTAAATATCACAAAATTGCATAACGAGGAAAAAATCAATCTCTATCTTTAACTAACAGCAACATGCAAAGAGGGAAATGAATGACCTTTAAAAACCTGGTCCACTTAGCACTGAAGTGTCATCAATTAAATGGAAAGAAACTAAGGTGCGTGGAAAATGACTGACTGACTATCACAATACTGAGCAGCGAGTAAAGCAAATCAGGTGTGGGATGTATTAAAAAGGTCAACACTGAGCCAAAATAGGGAGATGATCCTGCACTGTTGCTGCACTTACAATACAGTGTACAGCTCTGGTTGCCACAGTACAAAAAGGATATTGCAGCTATTGAGAGGATACAGAAGAGGGCAACCAGAATGATTGCGGGGATGGAGGGATTTGATTATGATCAGCCATTACAGGCATATTCTCACTGGAAAAGAGGTTGAAAGATGTTGTTTTTAAGATTCTAAAAAGGGACTAGATAACAGACTATTTCACCTTGTCCAGAATAGTAGAACCAAAGAACCCAACCTGCGCTTGAAGGGGGCAAATTCAAAACAACCCTGCAGAAACATTATTTCAGTGAGCGAGTGGTAAATCTATGGAACAGGCTTCCAAGGGAGGTGGTGGAAGCACATAGTGTTGATTTATTCAAATTTCAGAATATAATATTTTGAGATAGTGTGAGTAATTTGATATATTATTGCATATGGTAAACGTAGCATGCTGGGGAGGCGGGGGGAATGGCAGAACTGGTGACTTTGGACCGGTGGTTCCCTAGGCTTTCCACCACTGGGGTTTTCCTCACCTCATGTCTGGGTCTGTTGTAGACTAATTAATAGAGATTGATTGCTATTAGTCAATAACTCCATTAACATTGCATCATGTGACCACCAGGGTGGTAGAAGGCGAACTAAATGGACATAGGGATTGCTGGATGAAAAAAGACCAATGTTCATTGTTGTAGATTAGCCAAGCAAAGTTCACTCTAATTTTTTTGGCACCGTGCAGCCCCTTCTTACATTGAAAAGCCAGCTGCGCAGGATCCCTTGAAGGAAACGTTGCTCTGCATTTGTTTGTTTTTTAAGGGGACAGAGTAATTGAAGTTTGGAAATAGCACTTGTTGTCCATCTAGCCAGAAAGTTCACCTTTAACAAAAACTACTTCAGTCTACATTAGCTAAAATGTTAGAGAAATGGCATAGGCTTTCAAGGCAAAAGAAATTTGATAATTCAAGTTATGGGAACAATACCATTTAGCCTACATCGGCTTTTTGGTTAGTTATGAAATAGGAGTATACTGTAAACTGGAAGATCAGTAACAGTGTCTCGGAATCTTAACAGACACGAGAGAAAAAATCCTTGTCCGAACAATTTCTCAAATATTTGATCACATCGGGATAAGTCCGCATATACCTGCTGCACGTTGGAGTCTCTGTTGTGTTGCTTTTTCAAACTCTAAAACACTGATTTTCTTCCGTTTCCGAACGTTATAGTCTATGGGCAAATTCTGCTCTGTGGTATCTTCTGCTGGCAAACTTAAACCGAAGCTGTCATTACTGAAGAAAACAGGAATTATTTAAAGCAATATGTTCTGACAGCCTACTGTACACACATGTATAATCTTCCTGCAGAATGACATTTAAAATTCTGATTGAAATTGGTCTGAAGCACCCTCAATGGCTCAATTTGACAGTGGAACACCTCATGAGCTGCCCAGAACAAGAAGGAGTCATGATCCTCAGTCTGTACTCATCCAGGGTGGTTTTAAGAGGGCTATGATTCTCCTCAGTGCTTCGAGTTGAGGGAAGTAAAAGAATTACCCTGGGTTTTTTTTCCTTATCCCTATAGAGTGACCCTTATTGGAAGTGTGTACGTGTAGGTGGGAGGTGAAAGCAGGATCAGGCTTGCCTGTGGTGCTTCACACAGTTAAACAGCTTGCTAACACTCACTGCCAAGGATCACATATGAATGAAGACCACTTAAGTGATGCCTATGCCTTTAAAATCATCATTCTGTGCCTTGAAGAGTGGAGCATTAAAGAGGCAGTATGATTTCTTCTACTAATAATCCATGCCAGGAGTTAACTCTATGTATTCTTGAATAGTTAATTAATTTATATACCTGCCAGATGACAATTTTGTCTTGGGTTGAGAATTCTTTTGCACAGACTCTTTCATTTTAGGATTCACAACCTTAACCAAGGAGGATTCCAGCTCTGTTGGGGAAAGAAGATAGTTTGTTTAAGAATTTATAATCTTAATCCTACTAACGTAACGCAAAATCTGTGAGCAGGTAATGTTAAGGGTAGTCTGGTCTCTCCCCCGATGGTTCATTTGGTATAATCAATACATAATGGAGCCAGACAGATCAGATCATCACGGGTTGCATTTCCTGCTCTGTACAGAGTTAGCTGATCCTAGGATTATAATTGGCCTCAGAGTCACTAGATTCGGGAAATCAGCAAGACTTCCTACTCCTAATACTATCCAGTGGCTATCAGCTCAGGACCAGATGACACTCAGCTATGATATCCCACCATAGCTGAATAACTTGCCAACACTCACTGTTTCAGCTCACACATTAATTGCCACTTGGGCAACGTGCTGAAGGCTGATTGGTGCCCGTGGAACTGCACAACGACTTCCATATACAATTCTAGCTGAAATACAAACTTCTCAAATTAGAACTCTTTGTGATAAGATTACCAGATAGACATCATTCTTTTTCCACTTTATATATTTAAGTGTGACATCCCTGCATTGAGCAGCTCATTAAAAATGCACAAGCTGTCTACAACTATAAAAAATTTTAAAAGATGCAGTTTCTACCTACCTATCTGTATGAATTTCTTCAGCAGTCTTCTTGGTGTGTAATCATCTAGAGCCTCCCGGGGGAATGCTTCTACGTTCCTCGGGGCTGGAGAATGCTTTCTCGATGATGCAGCAGTTCCCTTTATACAAAAAACAAGTTTTCCTTATTAATGAGCATATTGTAGCACTAGTATTGGACTTACACAAGTGACTTTGTTACGATCTTAGAACTTCACCAGATATTGCTCTCATGCTCAGTATTAACGACCACTCCCATAAATGAGCCCCTCGCTCATGAACCAAATGCAACCTTATATGCATGTGATAATGTAGCATGGCATAGGGTTCAACAGAAACCGTATTACTGTAATTAGTCACTGGAATTAACCAGCTTGTACTTTCCTCACCTAAAGATAGTGGGAGAATAAGCACTATCAGACCATGCCTCTTAGGCTATAAATTATGAATAATGTTTATTAAAGAAGGAAAAACTTTTATATCGCACCTTTCATGACTTCAGGATATCCCAAAGTACCTTACAGCCAATGAAGTACTTTTGAAGTGCAGTTACTGTTGCAATGTTGGAAAATGCAGCAACCAATTTGCACACAGCAAGGGTCTCCAAATAGCTGAGACAAATGACCAGATAATCTGTTTAGTAATGTTGGTTGAGGGATAAATCTTGGCCAGAACACCAGCAGTACTCCCCTGCTCTTCTATGAATAGTGCCATGGGATCTTTTATGTCTACCTGAACAGGCAATGGGGCCTCGGTTTAACTGAGCACTCCTTTAGTACAGTACTGAAGTGTCAGCCTAGTTTATATGCTCAAGTATCTGGAGTGGGAATTAAACCCACGACCCTCTGACTCGTAGGCGAGTGTGCTACCATTCATTGAGCCAAGGCCGACACCGAAAAGTAAAAATTAAACCGTGTTAAAGGGTCAATACAGTAGGTTTCACTTGATTACAGAACATTTAATTCTCACCTCCTCAAAAAGCAAAAATAATAAAGATGCAACCCTTCACTTATTAAATCTGGACTAGTGTCCGTAACATAAACTTGTGCACAACGTTCTATTCTACTCTCAAGGTTTTCACACTTTCACCTCTACACAGGCTACAGTACAGTGGAACAGGATAAACTAAAAAGCAGTGGTTCTCTTTAGGATCATAATCATGCCTGCCTCCACTGCTCTCAGAAGACCAAAAGATGACCGACAAACTTACACATTTGAACACAGCTATCTTGAAATATACCTTCTCAACCCCCCCCCCCCAAAATCATAAATCCAAATGCGTCAGATAATAGATGATAGACACAAATCTTCTGGTCACTTAGTGTCACGGGATCTTTCATCTGCAGCTGAATAGGTAGATGAGGCCTTGGTTTAATGTCTCAAAAAATCCAGCTCTCCTGATTACCTGCTCATGATCTTCACACTCAGAGGCGACTGTGCTATTAACTGAGCCAAACTGGCAGTCAGTATACTGGAGCATCAACACACTATGATATTCCATGGGGAGACACTTTACTAAAAATCATTAGAAAAGCATTTTATAAAAGTAAGTATCCAAAACCTTCACAACAGTAGATTGATACAAATTAACGTCAGTTGTGATGAAATAGCAGAAAAGTGGCTTGTTACATACTAAAGTTTTTTTTGTCACAGAAGATCTGACTTTTGCTTTCATGTGACTGCGAAGAACCATACTTGGAGACTGCTGCACAGAGATGGTGAGCTTTTTGGGAGTACTTGTTCTTTTCTGTAACCTACTGTTTAAAGAGAAAAAGAATTAAGATCTACAAAATTAGCAAAGAATAATTTGTAGGTGTCACATCTGTCGATCAAGTTGTATCTGGTAAAAATATTTGCTAAGCTTTGTTGAAACAACCGTTTTTCACTGGGACACTTGATGAATGTCCGTGCACCTTAGATGTGATTAGACTATTTGTCAAATAGCCCTCTGAACAACGATGGGTCAGATCAATGCGGCAACACATTTGTACATCAACAACTCATCACTGAATTCAGCACTCTAATGGAAAATGACAAATAGCAAGCCAACTTGGAACAACCTCTGTATATAGCAGCAATGGCTCAAGAGCAGGTTACCCAGCCATCGAGTATGTTGCTGCTGCACTAGAGAAGCTTTTACATTAATAGTGTGCCACTGATAGAAGACACATGGTTTTCCTATGGACAATGCTAAATTATCAATATATCGAGCATCCAGGGCTTGACTGCCCCCGTGACCCAAGAGCTGCCATCTGAGGTAGCACACAATGTTAGGTTCATTCCTATTGGCTCTCCAGTTGACACCTCTTGTCACATTGCTGGGAAAAGAGTGCTTGTAGGTCTCTGAGCACCACTCTCCTAGTGTGGCAACATTAACATAAAAGCAGCTTAAGATAGCCATGCACAATTTATACCAGAGTTCTGTGAGTTCACCATAAAAACATCAGTTTCCTTCAGTCTTAAACTGGGCACAGTATTGCTCTGAATCTCACATGAAACTCGAGCACCACAGACATGGGCAACTACATCAAATTCTGCGACTGAGCAGTAAGGGTTAATATTTAAGGTGCAGCTTGAGGGCGATTCCTTCTCATGTGTTGAAATCTTGCAGGTGCACTTTGGGCTCCCAGTTAAAAGCACCTATCGGACTGGAGTATCCCTCAGGGTCCGAGAGAGAGAAGTACCGACAGGTAGCTCCAACTCATTGATTTGATAATTCAGCAGAACATTAAACAGTAGCACTGTGAGCAGGATTTGAACCCCACTGGATTTCAAGACCAACGCTGTAACCTCTCAGCAATCGCAGCTGCAAAATTCTGGCAACGGTCAGATTCAACATCACATACTCGCAGAGACTGGAACCTGTATCAAGCGCCTTAGAATGCTTGACCCCTCTGTGTGTGTGACTGAGGTGGCATTATTTAACGTGTCTCAAAAAATAGTACTATCCTGGGAATGGTGAGATTGATGTCAGTGGACTTAAAGAGGGAGGTAGAGAGATAACAAATTGGGGAGATGACATTCTAACCTGTGTGTTCCTGGACGCACAATACTCTGTGGAGCCTCTTCAGCAATCATACCCTTAATTAAGGTGCGCATCGTCATATCTTCAGGTAAAGAATCCATCTCTTTGGTTAGAAAAATCTGCAAAAAAAAATTTAGCACAAGTACTTTTCCCAGTCATCTATTGTTAACCCAGAAAATCTGGAAGGGCTTCGAATGCATCATATTTTGCTGGAATTTAGGAGCATATTGGATTTTCACTAAAAGCTGTGCACCAGCACTACTTTTGTCAGACCATTTGTTTCATTTGCTGATCTGGAAAGATCCCATTTTCAATCCTGTCCTTATTGCATTCACTGACAAGTACATTTTCTGGGCTGTACAAAGTAACAAACACAAACAAAAAGCAATCCATGATGGACTGCAATCTGCAAAGAGCAGGATTAATCAGAGTGGACTTGAACAGAGTGTTTTATTTGGGAATTTGGAAAGATTGGGAATTTCTGCTAAGTACAGTATTGGGTAAGTAGAAGCTGTAAAAAGTAAAATATAGTTTAAGATTTTAATTTTAACCTAGAACTTTAAAAACTGTAGGTAACAGAAGCTGCCTGCCAGTGGCAGTTAACGTTCGGTCAGCGGTAAGTGTCCTGAATAGGTGCAAATCAGCAGGAGCAGGGGAGCAGAGTCAACACTTGTAAATTGGGTGAGGCTCCTAGAGTATAAGAGTAAACGGGTCTGCAGAGCACAGAGCGGTCTGAAAACAGAGTGTACTTAAACAGTGTTTTATTTGGGAATTTGGAAAGAGTGGGAATTTGGAGAAGAGGGGAAAGGAGTTGCTTTTTGCCTACACTACTTGTAGTGCTTTGTGTTACAGGTAGATATTTAATTTCAGTATCCATAACTTAATCTAGATCAAGTAGTCAAGAAACTACACTGTAAACTAAGTTACCTAATCACAAATTTAATTAAATAAAACAAGGTCATATAGGGATGGCAGTGCAGGTGGTGTTCCACAACTGCAGCATGTGGGAGTTTGTGGAGAGCATTGTGATCCTGGACAACCACGTTTGCAGTAAGTGCCTGCATCTTGTGGAACTTCAGCTCAGAGGAGCTGGAGTCTGAGGTGCAGACATTGCGGGGCATCAGGGATGGGGAGAGTTACCTGGACACTTTGATCCAGGAGGCAGACACACCCCTTAGGTTAGGTAGTGGTACAGGTCTGGTTAGTGGTCAGGGACAGGAGGGTGTGACTGCAACTCAGGCAGGTAAGGGGACCCCAGGTGCAGTGCTGGAGGAGCCTCAGCCTTTGCCCTTATCCAACAGATATGAGGTTCTTGCTGCCTGTGTGGATGAGGGAAAGGCCTGCAGGATGGATGAGCAAGCTAACCATGGCACCATGGTACAGGAGGCCATTCAAGTGGGGGGAGTGAAAGGGAATGTAGTTGTGGTAGCGACCGAGAGTTCCGATGGTTGTGTTGCTTGCCCGGTGCCAGGGTTAAAGGCATCCCCTCGTGGCTGGAGAAGAACTTGGGAGGGGTTGGATCCAGTTGTTGTGGTCCACGTAGGAACCAACGACATAGGTAGAACTAGGAATGAGGTTCTGCTGAGGGAGTTTGAGGCGCAAAGTGGCATAGGGACAAACAGATTACAGGTTTAAATGCGTGGCTTAGAGAGTGGTGTGGGAGGAAAGGGTTTCAGTTCATGGGGCATGGGCACCAGTACTGGGGAAAGAGGGAGCTGTTCCGATGGGACAGGCTCCACTTAAATCAGGCTGGGACCAGTGTCCTGGCAAACCAAATAACTAGGGCAGTAGACAGGGCTTTAAACTAATGAAGGTGGGGTGGGAGGATTCAGGAAAGAGCAAATTTAAAAGCAGCAAGAGAACTGTCAAGGCTCTAGAGCAGAGTAGAGATGTGGGTAAAAATAAGCAGAGTGGGTCAGGAAGGAACAGAGAGAGTAACAAAGGTAATCAGTGACTACGGTGACATCAGGGAAAAATAGAAATAAGTCAAAGCTAAAGGCACTATATCTGAATGCGCAAAGCATTCGCAACAAAAGAGATGAATTAATAGCACCACTAGAATTTAACAGGTTTGATCTAATAGCCATAACAGAGACGAGGTTGCAAAGTGGCCAAGGTTGGGAAATAAATATTCCAGGATACTTAACTTTTAGAAGAGATAGGCAAAATGGAATTGGAGGAAGGGTAGTCCTGATAATGAAGGATGGGTAAAGACAGCAGATAGAAAGGATCTTAGCTCTGAAAATCAAGTAGTAGAATCAGTTTTCCCTGGGTTGATGTCCCGAATACGTGGTTGGTCCCCTGGGTCCGTGCCCGAGTTACAGGGTCGGCCCCCTGGGTCCGTGCCCGGGTTACAGGTTCGGCCCCCAGGGTCCGTGCCCTGGTTATAGGGTCGGCCCCCAGGGTCCGTGCCCGGGTTACAGGGTCCGTGCCCGGGATACAGGGTCGGCCCCCTGGGTCCGTGCCCGGGTTGCAGGGTCGGCTCCCTGGGTCCGTGCCCGGGTTACAGGGTCGGCTCCCTGGGTCCTTGCCCGGGTTACAGGGTCGGCTCCCTGGGTCCGTGCCCGGGTTACAGGGTCGGCTCCCTGGGTCCGTGCCCGGGTTACAGGGTCGGCTCCCTGGTTGTTATCCGTTGCGCGGCGGTTGGGCTCCAGACCCGCCCCCATCACTGCCTTTCATTTGACGATTAATTCACCTTCTCCTCGGCATAAACTCTAAACCGTATATTTCTGAGACGCCTCCAGTCCAGCCGGCCGTTCGGGATGTGTCGGTCAATGAAACAGGCGACTGTTTAGATCGGTCCGGGCCTCAGGAACCTTCCCCACAACCGCGCCTCACCTGCTTCGTAATTCAACTAGTTATCGCGAGAATCGGGCACCGGAAGCGCGGTCTGTGAACTCCTCGGCATCACAATGGCCTCTGGGAAATGTAGTTTATTTCCTGTGGCTTCTTCGTGTTTGGTGAGGTTAGGTGAATTTGTTGGTTTTCCGATACTAGGGACCCATTTTTACTTATTTTTGTTCATTAAACATTTTATTTTAGCGTTCAGACCCCCTTTCCCTTCTATAGGGCTACCAGCACCACACCCTTATCAAAAGGCTGAAAAAACAATCTCTTCTCAGGCCTTTGCTAAAAATATTGTCTGAGGCTCCTATAAATACTTAGAGGAGGGGAATGTCAGGAGTGACACAAATTGGAAACCCAGTTTAAATCTACAAGCTGTATTGGGTTTTAAAGAAAGGTCTACATCTATATATCTGTGTGTATTTTAAAAACGAGTGAGTGCTAAGTTAGCTTAGATGGTAGAACTCTGTCAGAATATTCTGGGTTGAAGCTCCATTTAGAATATTACAGCAAATGAACTGGTCATTTGACTGCCCCATCAAGTCGGCATCATTGCTTTATCTCCATATGAGCCATTGACTTAAGCCCTGCTCTCCTGCTTGCTGCCTGTACTCTTTAATATTCAAGCAACTATCTAAATCCATTTAAAAGGTTTATAGACTCTGTTTCAACAACTGCCTGTGACAAAAGAACACATTCTAACTATGTGTGATTACTTTTTCATAATCCTTCATAATTAAAAAAACTTCTATCAGGTCACTCCTTAACCTTCTACAGTCCAGTATAAAAAGTCCCTAACTTCTCAAAACTACACAAGAAGAGGATTGCCAACTCCAGTAGGACGTATTCCCAGAGGATTCATCACATGAACTGCCCCCTCAAACAGCCTTTTTTCCAATATTTTTATAGCTAATAAATGAAAGTGTTCAAAGAAAATGAAAAGAACACACAATTTTAATGCCCCTAAGATTTTTCTCCCGTGTTGCTTGCAGCAGTGTCGAGAAGATTAATTTTTATTCCTGGAGACTCCAGGACAATCCTCAAGGGTTGGCGACCCTATACAATTGCATTTTGTTAAGGATAAATGATTTGAGCTTGTAAAAAGGAACAGTTATGGTTCAATCTGAATTTAACCAAGTTCATTAAACCCATACATGGTGCAAGTCAATAAACTTGCTTCTTCTTCCTCTAATCTAGCAACCCTGACCTGGCAGAAGTGCTGCTTCTTCATTCAGGCCATCAATCCAGAACTTGGCACAGCTTAACAGAAATTATTTTTCAAGCAGCACAATGGCATACTGCACTCCAGCTGCAACACGCTATGCCAAGAAGTGCATGGGCAATATGAAAATGCAGTTCAGTGCCAACTGATCTTTCCATGTTGGCACTGGAAAAGCTAAAGTTTACAAATGCATCTCCAGTTTTGCCATGGTCTCAGTTTCAGCACAACGGCTTTAACTCTAGGTCACATTCACTTCAAGTTTTCAGCTGTGTCCTAGACTACACTACGTGGAATGTAGCAGGATAAGAGATAATGTAGTAGAGTGTGTGTGCATACCTGTCCTTATGTTTTGGGGAGAGCATATCACTGACAGAAATCCAGGGAATTTGAGCATGTAATCAATGCTGATGAGGGAGTGCTGCATTCTGGGAGCTGCTGTCAGTCAGGTGGAATACTATTCTGAGAACTCATCTACTTGTACAGTGGTCTTCCCTATGTTTAACTGAAAGAAATTGCTGCTCATCCAGGCTGACAACACAGTAGCAGTGCAGTGATCGAGAGAGGTGGTGGAGAGGTAGAGTTAGGTGTCATCATTATGTTGGATTGCTGGAAAGAATTATTTTGTCTTTATATTGGGGAAATTAGACAAATATTGTCTGGCGATAACTGTTGGCTTCAAGGAGCAGTAGCCCACCTCAGTTAATGAGCTGCTTGTAATCAGTATTTAATCATATCGAGTTTGCTTGAGTACCTTATGTTGTTAAAATAACAATGTGTGTAAGTTGGTGACTGTGGAGGCAGACAGAATTTGTTTACTGTGATTATTACAACCATTTTATCTAGTGTCACTAGGTAAAAATTGCAATAAGCTTTGTTCCACCAAACAACTCTCCAGACCAGAAATGTGGTACTGTTCACTTCCCATCCCTTCAAGTGATAGAAATAATGAATATTTAGCTACCTTCTTGTGACAAAGAATCTTGGTCAACTACAAAAAAACATGCCTAGTGTGAAA
Organism: Somniosus microcephalus; assembly: GCF_052327205.1. Taxonomy (NCBI): domain Eukaryota; kingdom Metazoa; phylum Chordata; class Chondrichthyes; order Squaliformes; family Somniosidae; genus Somniosus; species Somniosus microcephalus. The sequence goes on along the minus strand of NC_140992.1, from coordinate 207,950,937 downwards.
GGACTGCTCTGATCTGGGGTTTCAAAAGAAGCTTTGGAGCAGTGTAAGTGCTGCTGGGTATCCCTATTCTGCAGTTCCCCAACTTCAACCATTTGTTTCCATGTTATGGCAGTGAGACAGAATTCTGTGGTGTGCCAAAGGGTTCCATTACATTCATTGATGTCTCAGTTAAAAGATTCCAAAAAGGACTGAGTTTCCTTTTTTTATTATCACAAGGCAGTTTAAAGTATTGTATGTCAAAATTGTATTGCTGATTACCCTCACTTTGAGTAATTATAAAATCTTGCTAATAAATTTTACTGCTAGTTTTAGCTGGAATGATAGTCTGACAATATGGAGTTCATATTGAGCTGCCTATGCAACCTCAGGTGCAAAATATTGTGCTAAAATTCTTAATCCATGGCATGCTGGCCCATTTATGGTGCAAACATCCCTTTAATGGTTGCAACAATCACAGTAAACAAATATCTTTCCTCTTTTTGAAGGTTGGCAGACCAACATTTTTATATATATATATATGATTTGTTCTCAGGATATGGGGAAATGCTGGCAAAGCCACATTTTTGACCCATTCATAGTTGCCCTGAAAGCATTAAGTATGTGGAACCAGGTAGAACATTAGAGAAACAGTTGGGTTTTTACAACAGTCCAGCAGTTTTCATGGTTATTTCATCTGGTGCCAGCCCACAAATTACCAGGTTAACTGAATTTAATTTCCCAATGTGCCATGATGGGATTTGAAATCACAACCTCTGCAATTTTAGGGCAGTACCATACCCACCGGGTTACCATAACCATTTGTACAACACGTTCTGGTTCTAATTATATGCTTTTATGTTAAAGGAACTGATGGTTTTCTAAAATTATACTGAGGGCATCCTTATCTCTTTATTAATAAAATAATTAGTACGACTTCCCTCCAGATCAGCTGCAGTGAGTCTATTGAATTTGTCTAGGCATCCTGTAAAACAGTGTAAGACTGCAGGTGGGTGGGAATGCACAACTAGTGTTTGCTCAACTCTTCTGAATTGCAAATAATGGACAAGGGAGAGTGCAGTTTTGATAGAATAAGAATGAATTACGAGTTAATTTTTTGGCAGATTGTGTTTTATTTCAGATTTCAAACCGTTTTAGTCCAATGATTTGATTTTAGGTCACATAATTATCTTCAATGATTATTTGTCAATTTGGTTTTCCTTTTTATTGTATTTAAAATGCATTTTATTTTTTGTAACTTTTTTTTGAAACATTACTGCTTTTAAGATGTCACGAAAATTATGTTAAAGAACCTAACTTTGTAAAACTATTTTAGTGATCTATTTTGAAACTGTATTGTCTCGTGGTGAATATGCTGTAAATAAAATAACAAGAAATAGGATTTTCATTTTTTAATTAATTATTTCTGTGGACTTTGCTTTGCAGCCAGCTCTCGCCCTATTCTCAGCTAATAAAAGCTATACAAAAATTCACGCGTTGGAAGTGTTGTAACAGTAAAACTGCTGAACTAATACTTAATTTGTGCGGGTACTGCATTAAAAAGTGTACAACAAAACTCAAACACAAATTTTGTGCAGCATTTATAGAAGTAATAATCCACGCGAGCTTTTGTACAACAGTGAGGTGAGGTTGGAAAATGGTACATTTATTTTTAAAGTTCATTTTTAATAAAATCATCAGAACTTTTTTTTGGCCAAAGGAGTTGTGAGTTGGAGCGGAAGTGGCAGCGCGGGGCGCGCGGCACTGTGGGGGATGTAGTTCCGCCGCGCGGCCTGGGGTTTGCACCGAACTCAGCGTTTGGGGGAAAAATAAATAAATTGAAAAGTGGGGGGGGGTAGGAAAAGATCGCAAAAACAGGAGAGCGGGGAAAGCCCAGGTGGGGGGCCGGCGGCGGGGGGAGAAGAGCCCATTGGGGCGGCGAGTGAGGCGGCGGCGGCTCGGCGGCCCCGGGGATCGCGGCGGGAAGATGCCGGGTTTCACCTGCTGCGTGCCCGGCTGCTACAACAACTCGCACCGGGACCGAGACCTGCGCTTCTACACTTTCCCCAAGGATGAGGAGCAGCGCCGGGTGTGGCTGCAGAACATCTCCCGCACCGGGGTGACGGGCTGCTTCAGCACCTTCTACCCCACCACCGGCCACCGGGTCTGCAGCGCGCACTTCCCGGGCGGCAGGAAGACCTACTCCATCAACGTGCCCACCATCTTCCCGCTGAGAGGGGTCAACGAGAGGAAGATCAGGAGGTCCCGCAAGAAGCTGCCGGCCGCCGGCTCCGAGGACGTCAAGCCCATCGACCTGTCCGGACCGTTCTTCTTATCCTCCTCCTCCTCCTCCTCCTCGCCGTCCCTCCCGGCCGCCGTCGCCGCTGCTGCCGCCACCGCCGTCGCTCGCCCCGAGGCTCCCGAGTGCCTGGATCACTCCTACTCGCTCTCCTCCACCACCACCTCCGAGGAGCTGCTGAGGAAGCTCAACGAGCAGAAGGACATTATCGCCCTGATGGAGGTGAAGATCAAGGAGATGAAAGGCACCATCCGGCAGCTGAAGGTCAGCGAGGCGATCCTGCGGGAGGAGCTGAGGAACAAGGAGAAGTTACTGTCCATGTCGGTCATCAGGAAGAAACACGGCATGTGACTGTTTTTACACTGACACTTTGCAGCCACCCCGACCCGAGGGGGGAGGAAAAACAACAGAACAAACAAAATCAAAAGGATCATGTCCCGTGTTTGCGCGGGATATTAAGACTTTTTTTCGTGTGACATTTGAGATGTGACGTTCCGCATTTTTTTTATAAATATATATAATAGTGAAACCACTTGCTTAATTTGTGTGTACGTCCCAGACGAACGGCATCCGTGGTTGTTGATTGTTTCACACGGCAGAACAGACTTGAGGTGCATTCTGCATGTTGCAGTAACAATAAAATTAACATTAGAAGTAGTGAAGCAACAGGATACCGAAAAGGATTCATTTGCGACACGAGTATCTGTCTCATACGACCTCACATAAGGAAACCAAGTAGATTACAACAATGACGCGATCATTTCTTATTGAATATATATATATATATGTTATTATGAATCAATGTTTTTGTTTCATTATAATGATGCTATAAATTTAGTAGCTCCACATAATTTTGTATATTGCCCTCTCCATGAAGTTACTGTACAACAATAACCATAAAAATATAATAAATCCTCTCATGGTTACACTTTGTAAATTGGTTTAATAAGATTTTTACTTTTTTGAATTTTTAGTGTTTTTTAATAGGATTGTAAGAATATAAATATGAACAAGCAACAAGATAAAACAATACTTAAATATTCACAAACATCAGCTAGGTTAGACTGGTGTCAGTATTCCCTCCCTAAACCTCTCCACCTGTCTTCTTCATTTAAGACACTCCTTAAAACCCACCTCCGACAAAGCTTTTGGTCAACCCTTCTGATATCTCCTTCCTTGGCTCTGCGTCCATTTTCCAATTCCGTCTCTGTAAAGCGTTTTGGGACATTTTTCTGAGCTACAATTCTGTTGTTTAATTTAGATATGCACATGATTTCACAAAGCATGAAACATCATCTGTCATTTACTTAATGTATACAACAATTTCACTAAAGCACAATGCTAATCGTTAAAATATTTGAATTTTGATTGAAAACTGCAAGAACCATTTATAATGTAACCACTACAGAAAGCTATCATGGAATTCACAAGAATGTACCAAGTTTATTAACATAGAGGTTAAGTAATGCCACCATTATATAAATGCCCACTTGACATGTTGAGATAAGCATCAGGACATTTTCTGGAACCCACAATAATTAAAATATTTATGTGGAGCTGTCTGGATCTCAAATGGTTCCCAAATATTGTAACAGTGCATTACTTAATCTGTATTGTGAGCACCTTGGGTATATTTAAAGAGTTATTTGCATTTGAAAAATGTAAACAATGGTCTCAATAACCCTGTGTTGTATGTAGAATAATAGCTACCTGTTGGTGTCCACAAAACATTCAGGTTCAAACAAAGTTCAAACAGTTTATAACTATCTTCTGGTCCCTGTAATTATATTAGATATGAACTAGTGAGAGAGAGCTAGAAGGAGAAGTTTTTTTTCTAAATTATGAGTTTCATGGTTTGATTTATGCCAACAATAGCTTTTAGCACAAATTAAAAGAAATTAAATGCAAATGCTGGAAATTACTGTCACTTTTCTTTCAGGAATGTCAGTTTTGAAGAAGTCCTGTTCTCTGGTGAATCTTGTAGGTCTCTTTCATCCTGTTCACCTTCATTGCTGATGCTCTCCTAGCTCATTTGTGATGGTGTTATTGCTGTTCAGAAAAAGGGCATCCACCTGAAGTGTCAGAACCTGCCTTTTCTCTTTACAGATGCAATCTGACCTGCTGTGTATTTCTAGCATTTTCTGTTTTTATTTCAGTGATTTACAGTGTTGATGCCAATGGCAGTAATTGTTATGTGATGATGCTCACACTGAAGGATTAATGGTTGTGACATAATTACTGCAGGTTTACTCTGAAATAATCTGTAATTGATTACTTGGAAATTGTATGTTCCACACACTGCCATATGCCTTCAGTATAACCATTACAATCAGCTTTATTATCCGTTTACCTACATTATACTGCCTCTGAATTCCCCATGAGCTCACCATTGGTTGCAAACTGCTTTGGGATGGGCTGAGCACATGATAAGGTGCTACATAAATGCAATTTCTTTCTACCATGCCAGCAACAGCAATAAATCAAATATACTTTAAAAATAACCAATTGCTGCCAGTGAGTTGAATTCAAGCTGACAGTGCCTCTAATGTTAATGAACCACTCAGGCTTTGCTGTAATTAAGTCACGTTGAAATGAAATAAAGTCTGTTAATTCACTGTCACTTCTCGTTGATCCTGTTTATAATACATGCTGTTCCTTTGTAGGTTCTTATTCCACTTTCGATTCATATTTTGCTGATGACAACTAACAGTATTCATTATGTACTGATAACATTTGCAAAAGGACATTAATACCATGTGATGATGACAGAAGAATACTAACGACTTGTATACTGGGAGCAGAACATCCCAGTAATTAACTGAAAGTTACTTCTTGATAAACTTGCAGCAACATTGTCACAAGTATTAAGCTTTCAGTGTGAAACATTCATATCAACAGCAGGAAACACATTGGTAATTGGTGAGTTCGCTGACAAATTTGTTCATACATGAAACACTGCATTACCATGGTGGAATATGCAGGTGAACCTACACAGGCAGAGAAAAGATACTTACTTTTTCAAGGTTCACTTCTGCACTTGATGTGGTCACAATGAACAGGTGGTGTTTGGGTGAATCTTCACTATTCGTTTCTGTGGTTATAAAGACTTGCTGGCAGCACTAAAATGGCCCACAATTTGATAAAGCCAATGCACACAATTTACAGTAGATATTACTGAAACAATGATTTGTGAATCTATTTCAGTATTCAGGTGGCCAATGTAAATTACTCAAGCCTCTCATGTCTTATTATTTCAGCATAACTATCAGATTACTGTAATCACTTAGGTATCCATTTCTCTCAAGGGTTAATTCAATATATTATAAAGTGGTATTTTCATTGACATGACATTATCAGAGTCAATGTACAAATGCAAAAAGGCCATTTATTTCATCCAGCTCATTCTGTTCCTCAGGTCTTGTTTCAAAACTCAATCTGCCAATTTGGACAATAAAACTGTTAGCATTATAACCGTCTTCACAGCTGAAGGATCTCTGGGATCATCTTTGGACCTGTCGTGTCTGATTATTGATGTAGGCAGTGGGTGACTACTGCTTATCTCAACACCCACAGAGACTACCCCACGCAAACCTCACTCACATCCAGTGAATTCCCTGACCCACCTGTTGTGCACAACCTTTTACCCCTTTCCCCTCCATGAAAAGACACAGCTTATGTCAGCCCTCAACACCTAATGCTGACAAAATATACACACCTAAATAAGACCCTCAATATGTATCTGCAAGTACCAGGTAACCTGCAATATGTCAGAATCTCAGCAAATGAGTAAACTTCGCTACTTTCAATTTTTTAAATCGCCACACAGTGTCGACAGTGGGTAAATGTAGAACTTCCCTCATGTTGGTAAACTGGGACCAATTCCCATGTGTTTGATCTAAAACACAAATTTAATGGTGATCCTATAATCTAACAATCTCCGTTGTGACACCTCAGACTGCAGTTATAATGCTACTTTCAGCAGGTTGGTATGATACAGCTTATGGGGTGCATCAATGCATAAATAAGAATCAGTTCAATGACCTAACTTCTAAATGCACTTTAACAAGAAACGTGATGTCACCTCTTGTAGGTCGGCTCAGATTGTTTGGGATTCTCAGCGGCGACAGTATAGCTGTAAATCGGCGTGAAGTTGTATTTAAAAAGTGCCTCAGCAGTCCATTGGACTTCCTGTGTACTATAAACTTAGTTTTAAACGTAGGGAGAAAGCCGATGCTCGTGTCCTTGCTCATAAAATTGCCATTGGAGAGCGGACTCTTCACATGCAAGTGTAGAGCTCCGTTATCGCTAAACTGAGTGCAGCCCTCAACCGACAGTGCAACTCAGGTCTGTCACTGAGCATCGTATTAAACAGATACCATTCCGAGACCAGTAACGCTAGTCAAAAATCACTCAGACATCAGCTGAATAAAGTGTCTTTGATTAGCAACCTGAAAAAAATATTTTCTTTCGAAGAAATGTGGTATAAATACATATAATAATGGGTGAGAGGGGAAAAGCTACAACATTCCGATTTTAAATGCAAGTGATTACATGGTTTATCAGACATTCAAACGCTGCAACATAATTATGGATAGAGCAGGAAATACCCAAGAAAAGAGAAAATATAACTTATTGAAACGTTAGTTATGACATAATCCAACAGTGAGTTATACCCTATTGTTCATACCTCTGCATATTTCCGGCAGTTGGAACAACCAACGTAGCTTTACTACACTCCTCTTGTGTAGGGCTGATACATGCATGGATTTTCCTCGACTTCTCTGTCTCCATTTCTGGGGATAGGCATTATAAGCTCACTGCCTCACACAGCTACCTGGACTACACTTCCTCCCACCCAGCTTCCTGTAAGGACTCTATTCCATTCTCCCAGTTTCTCCGTCTCCGTAGCATCTGTTCTGACAATGCCACCTTCCATACTAGAGCTTCCGATATGTCTTCCTTTTTCCTCTACCGTGGTTGACATGGCTCTCGACCGTGTCCATTCTATTTCCCGCACTTCTGCTCTCACCCCTTCCCCTCCCTCCCAGAACCACGATAGGGTCCCCTTTGTCCTCACCTTTCACCCTGCCAGCCTTCACATTCAACGTATCATCCTCTGCCATTTCTGCCACCTCCAGCGTGATCCCACCACCAAACACATTTTACCTCCCCCTGTTCTTTTAGCATTCTGAAGAGACTGCTCCCTCCACAACACCCTGGTCCACTCCTCAATCACCCCCAACATCACCACCCCTTCCCACGGAACCTTCCCATCCAAGCGCAGGAGATGCAACACAGGTGACTCAACCATGGCTAAAAAGGGAAATTAGGGATAGCATAAGATCCAAGGAGAGGACATATAAATTGGCCAGAAAAAGCAGTAAACCTAAGGATTGGGAGTAGTTTAGGATTCAACAAAGAAGGACAAAGGGATTAATTAAGAAGGGGAAAATAGAATATGAGAGTAAGCTTGCAGAGAACATAAAAACTGACTGTAAAAGCTTTTATATAAATATGTGAAGAGAAAAAGATTGGTGAAGTCAAGCGTAGGTCCCTTGCAGTCAGAATCAGGGAAATTTATAATGGGAACAAAGAAATGGCAGACCAATTAAATACATATTTTGGTTCTGTCTTCACAAAGGAGGACACAAATAACCTCCCAGAGATGTCGGGGAACATAGGGTCTGATGAAAGGGAGGAACTGAAAGAAATCAGTATTTGTAGGGAAATGGTGTTAGGGAAATTGACGGGATTGAAGGCTGATAAATCCCCAGGGCCTGATAATCTACATCCTAGGGTACTTAAGGAAGTGGCCCTAGAAATAGTAGATGTGTGGCGTACCGACCACAGAAAGGACACAATCCGCTTTTCGGTCCGTAGACTATAAATCAGGCGTCATGCCTTTAAGAAGGATCACACCTTTAAGAAACTCGATCTGCAACATAGTTAAGCCCAGAGCGGGGGAGGAGCAGTCGAAGCTGTGGACTGATGAAAGGCAGTCATGCTTGGTGTAGGCTCTGACGCCATTTTGTGTTCAAAATGCAGTCTCAAGAATTAAACCTTTTCTGTTGAACCTCTCCGAGTTCAGTATTTTTTGCTAGGAGTACATAGACTCCTACATTGGTCACCCCGACGCTCAGGACGACCCCTAAGCGTAACCATGGCTGACACAAATGCAGTTTCTGTGAAGCTGCCGGAGTTCTGGGAGAACCTAGCCACCGCCTGGTTCCTTCAAGCCGAATCGCAATTCCAACTCCGCGGCATCACCGCCGACGCAACAATGTACGACTACCTCCTCGCCTCCCTGGGCAGCTCCACAATCACGAAAGTCTGGACAACACTACAAAACCCTTCGGAGGAAGGCAAGTACGCACATCTCAAGGCCGTGCTCCTTAAAAAATTCACAGTCTCCCAATTTTTGCGCAACTGCCACCTCCTCGACCTCCCGGGCCTCGGTGACTCCACTCCGTCAGACTTGCTCTCACACATGCTTGCTCTGACCGACGAGAAACCGCCCGGCTCCCTCTTCCACACGCTCTTTATCCACCAACTACCTCCTAGCATCCGCCCGGCGATCGTGGCGTCCAGCCTCACGGACCTCGAGGTCCTGGCCGACGAAGCCGATAAGCTCCTGTCCGCCGGCTCCAACCACGCCGTCACCCCCGACCTGGCCTCTGCAGCGTCGGCGCGCGCTCCACCCTCTATCGCGCGGCCACACAGCTCGGCCACGAGGCCCCCCAGGCCCCCACGTCCCCCAAGCCCTCCGACCCAGAGCTACTGCTACTTCCATACCCGGTTCGGCGCACGGGCACACCGCTGCAGCCATCCCTGCACGTTTCCAACCGCCCCCACACTGGCCTACACGATGGCCGTGGGGCAAGCAGGCGCGCTGCTGTACGTTACGGACAGCGCCTCCGGACGTCGTTTCCTATGCGACACGGGTGCGCAACACAGCATCATCCCCGCGTCTGCCCTCGAGATCCAGCGAGGCAGCCGCGGCCCTGCGCTGGCTGCCGCCAACGGCACTGACATCCGGACGTACGGCACCTGCACCGTCACCATCGACCTCGCAGGCCGCCGCTACCACTGGGAGTTTATCACCACCAAGGTGCTCTCCCCGCTTCTCAGTGCAGATTTCCTGTGCGCCCAAGGCCTGTTGGTCGACATGCCTCGGCGCCGCCTCGTGGACATGAACACCATGTCACCTATCCCGGGCGCCATGGCCCCCCCCAACCCGCCAAAATGGCGTGGCAGTGCCGCGCCCGCTCAACGGACGACTACTCAGCACTCCTGGCTGAGTTCCCAGCCCTCACCAACCCGACCTTCTCCGCAAAAGTTGCTAAGCACGGGGTAGAACACTTCATCCCCACCACAGGCCCACCGGTGTATGCCCACGCCCGCAGGCTGGACCCAGCCAAGCTGGAGATCGCGCGGGCCGAGTTTGCCACAATGGAACAGCTCGGCATCATCCGCCACTCCAACAGCCCCTGGGCCTCCCCACTCCACATCGTCACCAAACCCGACGGGGGATGGCGCCCCTGCGGGGACTACCGGCGCCTAAACGACACCACCACGTCGGATCGGTACCCCATACCGCACATTCAAGACTTCTCGGCTAGACTGGCCGGCCGCTCAGTCTTCTCCAAAGTCGACCTGGTGTGCGGTTACCATCAGGTGCCAGTCCACCCCACGGACGTTCCCAAGATGGCCATAATCACCCCTTTTGGGCTATTCGAGTTCCTCCGAATGCCCTTCGGCCTCAAAAACGCGGCCCAGGCCTTCCAGCGGCTCATGGACTCGGTCCTCCGGGACCTGAAGTTCCTCTTTGTCTACCTGGATGACATCCTGGTAGCTAGTTCCTCCAAGCAGGAACACATCGAGCACCTCCGCACCCTGTTCCAGCGGCTCAGTGAGCACGGGCTCATCATCATCCCTGCCAAGTGCCAATTCGGCCTCAGCAGGATCGAATTCCTCGGCCACCACATCACGCAGGACGGAGCCATTCCCCTGCCCGCCAAGGTGCAAGCCGTCCAGCAGTTCCCCCGGCCTACCACCATCAAAGGCCTCCCGGAGTTCTTGGGGATGATCAACTTTTACAACCGCTTCATTCCCGGAGCGGCCTCCCTCATGCGGCCCCTATACGAAGCCCTCCGGGGTAAGAAAGACAGAATGGCGATCGAGTGGTCGGCGGACATGTTGACCGCTTTCGACTCGACCAAAAAGGCGCTCGCCGACACCACCATGCTCGCTCACCCACAGCCCAACGCCAGGGTGGCCCTCACCACGGACGCCTCCGACCATGCGGTCGGCGCCGTGTACGAACAGTGGGTCGACGGGGCCTGGCAACCGCTGGCCTTTTTCAGCCGCCAACTGCGCCCCCCGGAGGCCAAATACAGCGCCTTTGACCGCGAGCTCCTCGCACTGTACCTGGCAGTCCGCCATTTTAGATTTCTTCTGGAGGGCCGCCCCTTCACCGTGTTTGTCGACCACAAACCCCTGACATTCGCGATGGCGAAATCTGCGGACCCGTGGTCAGCCAGGCAACAACGCCAGCTCGCCGCGGTGTCCGAATTCACCACGGACATCCGGCACGTCTCCGATCGCGACAACGTGGTGGCCGACTGCCTATCCCGCCCCGCTGTCCATGGCGCCCACCTGGCAGTGGACTATGCTCAACTGGCAGCGGAGCAACGCACTGACCCCGATCTGCTCTCCGCGCCCACAACCCTCCCAGGGCTGCGACTGACCGACGTCGCCTGTGGCCCATCCGCCGTCACAGTCAAATGCGACACCTCCTTGGCGCAACCCCGCCCCGTAGTCCCGGCGTCCTGGCGAAAACGGGTGTTCGACATCGTCCACGGCCTCTCACACCCCGGCACCCGCGCGTCCATTAGACTGGTGGCCAACCGATTTGTCTGGCGCGGCCTGCGCAAAGATGTGCGCGTCTGGTCCAGATCCTGCATAGCTTGCCAGCGTGCCAAAATCCACCAGCACGTCAAAGCCCCACTCGAGGAGTTCACCGTGCCAGAAAGAAGGTTTGACCACGTCCACATCGACCTCGTCGGCCCCCTGCCGCCATCACAAGGTCACACGCACCTGCTGACAATCGTGGACCGTACCACCCGCTGGCCCGAGGCCATTCCAGTGACGTCCACCACCACCGCCGACATCGCGAGGGTGTTCATCGGTACCTGGGTCGCTCGGTTCGGCGTCCCCTCTGACATGACGTCGGATAGAGGCCCGCAGTTCACCTCTGATCTGTGGGCCGCCATTGCCCGAAACCTCGGGGTGGCCGTTCACCGCACCACGGCTTACCACCCCCAAGCCAACGGACTGTGCGAGCGATTCCACAGGTCCATGAAGGCGTCCCTCCGTGCCAGCCTCGAGGACGAGGCTTGGATCGACCGCCTCCCGTGGGTGCTACTTGGCCTATGCTCCGCGGTCAAGGAAGACCTGCAAGCCTCGGCGGCGGAACTCGTGTACGGCCAGCCGCTGCGCGTACCCGGAGAGTTCCTGCCCACCGCCACGACCCCCTGGTCGGCTGACCAGCAACGCCGCACTTTCGCCAACCGAGCACCACAGTTCGCTCAGGTACCCACCGGCCAGCACGGCGAACCAGCAACCCGCGTACCACCTAGCCTGCACATGGCCAAATTTGTTTTCGTGCGCCATGACACCCACCGAGGACCTCTACGGCCCCCATACAACGGACCCTACAAGGTACTCCAGACGGGGAACAAGTTCTTCCTCCTTGAAGTGGGCGGCAGAACTGACAAGGTGTCGGTCGACCGGCTCAAGCTGGCGCACCTAGAGCCCGGCGAACCCGTTCAAGTGGGCCAACCCCCACCGCGGGGCAGACCGCCTAAGAGCCCGACGCGTTCAACCGCCCCGCTCCCGACACCAACCGCCAAGAGCCGTTCCGGCCGTGCCATCAAGCCGCCACGCCGGTTCGTACACTCCCTACTAGTGGATTCTGGGGGGAGCTGTGTGGCGTACCGACCACAGAAACGACACAATCCGCTTTTCGGTCCGTACACTATAAATCAGGCGTCATGCCTTTAAGAAGGATCACACCTTTAAGAAACTCGATCTGCAACATAGTTAAGCCCAGAGCGGGGGAGGAGCAGTTGAAGCTGTGGACTGATGAAAGGCAGTCATGCTTGGTGTAGGCTCTGACGCCATTTTGTGTTCAACATGCAGTCTCAAGAATTAAACCTTTTTTGTTGAACCTCGCCGAGTTCAGTATTTTTTGCTAGGAGTACGTAGACTCCTACAGATGCATTGCTGATCATCTTCCAACATTCGATGGAATCTGGAACAGTACCTATGGATTGGAGGGTAGCTAATGTTACCCCACTATTCAAAAAAGGTGGTAGAGAGAAAATGGGGAATTACAGACCGGTAAGCCTGACATCGGTAGTGGGGAAAATGCTAGAGTCCATTATAAAAGATGTAATAGCAGAGCACTTGGAAAACAGGATCGGACAAAGTCAACATGGATTTACAAAAGGTAAATCATGCTTGACTAATCTACTGGAATTTTTTGAGGATGTAACTGGTAAAATAGATAAGGAAGAACCAGTGGATGTGGTGTATTTGGACTTTCAGAAGGCTTTCGATAAGATCCCGCATAAGAGATTAGCATGTAAAGTTAAAGCACATGGGATTGGGGGCAAGGTATTGACTTGGATAGAGAACTTGTAGGCAGACAGAAAGCAAAGAGTTGGAATAAACGGGTCTTTTTCCGAGCGGCAGGCAGTGACTCGTGGGGTACCGCAGGGATCGGTCCTTGGACCCCAGCTATTCACAATATATATTCATGATCTAGACAAGGGAACTAGATATAATATCTCCAAATTTGCAGACGACACAAAGCTGGGTGGGCATGTGTGCTGTGAGGAGGATGCCGAGAAACTCCAGGATGATTTGGACAGGTTGGGTGATTGGGCAGAAGCATGGCACATGCAATATAATGTGGTTAAGTGCGAGGTTATCCACTTTGGTGTCAAAAACAGGAAGGCAGATTATTATCTGAATGGCAATAGATTGGGAGAAGGGGAAGTGCAATGAGACTTGGGTGTCCTTGTGCACCAGTCGCTGAAGGTAAGCATGCAGGTGCAGCAGGTGGTTAAGAAGGCAAATGGTATGTTGGCCTTCGTAGCGAGAGGGTTTGAGTACAGGAACAAGGATGTCTTGCTGCAGTTGTACAGGGCCTTGGTGAGACCACATCTTGAGTATTGTGTGCAGTTTTGGTCGCCTTATCTGAGGAAGGATGTTCTTGCCATGGAAGGAGTTCAGCGAAGATTCACCAGGCTGATACCTGGGATGGCATATATGATGTATGAGGAGAGATTGGGTCGATTGGGCTTATACTCGCTGGAGCTTAGAAGAATGAGAGGGGATCTCATTGAAACTTATAAAATTCTAACAGGACTGGACAGACTAGATGCAGGAAGGATGTTCCCGATGGTCGGGGAGTCCAGAACCAGGGGTCACAGTCTAAGGATAAGGGGTAAGCCATTTAGGACAGAAATGAGGAGGAATTTCCTCACCCAGAGAGTGGTGAACCTGTGGAATTCTCTACCACAGAAGGCAGTTGAGGCCAATTCATTAAATATATTCAAGAAGGAGTTGGATATATTTCTTAAGGCTAAAGGGATCAAGGGGTATGGGGAGAAAGCAGGGACAGGGTACTGAATTTGGATGATCAGCCATGATCGCATTGAATGGCGGAGCAGGCTCGAGGGACCGAATGGCCTACTCCTGCTCCTATCTTCTATATAAAAAAAAACACCTGCCCTTTTATCTCCTCCCTTCCCACTGTCCAGGGCCCCAAACACTCTTTCCAGGTGAAACAGCAATTTACTTGTACTTCTTGCAATTTAGTATAGTGTATGCGCTGTTCACGATATGGTCTCCTCTACATTAGGGAGACCAAATGCAGATTGGGTGACCACTTTGCAGAACACCTCCTGTAATGATCAATAACATGTCATTCTATAGTGGACACTAGGTGGAGCCGTAGAGCTGTGTAGAGCTGTATATAGCTGTATGTATAAGACTACACTACCCAGCTGTATGTATATTAAGACTACATTACCCATGAGGCACTAGGCTACCCACAAGGCAGCAGTCAAGATGGAAGCCTCTACAGACACTGTACCTAGCCCACATGTGCTCAATAAAGTAACTAGCAAAAGCTAGCTGTGTTCATAATAAGAATGTCTATTTATTAATGAACATAAGATGGTACCAGGATGGTGAAGATCTGCTAAAGATTGTGAAAAGCGACATGGAGAATTTGAAGCCACCAGAGCGTTTGAAACTCACAGAAAAAATCGACTACAATTGGCAGACTTTTAAACAACAATTCGAACTCTACATTGCAGCCATCGGATTCGGTACAAAACCAGACGCAAGGAAGATAGCGTTGCTGCTTACGGTTGCAGGCCCACAGGCGATAGAGGTATTTAATACATTTGTATTTAATCCAGAGGAGAACAGAAAAAAATTAGAAGATGTGCTAAAAAATTTTAATGCACATTGCTCTCCCAAAAAGAATGAGACCTATGAAAGATACATCTTCTGTTCTCGGACACAGCAGCAAAATGAGACTTTTGATAGCTTTATAACTGATCTGAAACTGTAAGCACAGACATGTAATTTCTCTGAGCTCAAAGCATCCATGATTCGTGACCAGATTGTGTTTGGTATTCATGATAAAAAAGTCAGGGAACGTCTGTTGAGAGAAACTGAACTAAATTTGGAAAATGCGGTGAAAATATGCCAAGCCAGCGAGCTAGCTCGAAAGCACGCGAAGACTTTCAGTGAAATCAATAATGATGCGATTGTAATGAGTGATAATGCTGCTGTCGGTGCTGTGTCCTACAAGGGGAAGAAACGTGGGCAGAACAGAAATGAAAAGCAATAGGAGGATGAAATTTTTAATTGTAAACGCTGTGGTTACAAACACCACTTAAGACAATGCCCAGCGTTTGGAAAAATGTGCACAAAGTGTAATGGAAAGAATCACTTTGCCAAACAATGCTTTTCAAAAGTACAAACTAAGAAAGGGCAACGAGTTAATGTAATTGAGGACACTGATTTAAGTGAGACATTTTTTGTAGGAATGGTGTCATGTGACAATATCAAAAAGGATACAGAAAATGTGCAGCCCTCAGAAATGGACAATGCTGAACATAAAGTTAATGCAGTAAAAGAGGACAAATGGATGATCCCACTGCAGGTAAATGGAGCATTAGTTACCTTGAAACTAGACACTGGGGCAAAAGCAAACTTAATCAGTATGAGTGACATTAACAATATGAAAGAAAAGCCCAAAATACAGAAAAAGTCAGTACTACTGAAGGACTATAATGGACAGAAAATAGATAGCTTAGGTGTATGCAGACTTAAAGTGACAGTCAAAGACAAAGTGCATCATCTCATGTTTTCTGTTGTGGCTGAAAGGCTTGATTCACTACTGGGTGACAAAGCTTGTGAGGACTTAGAACTGGTCAAAAGAGTCTACCGTATAAACTGTACCATAAGCAGACCAGATGACTCGGTGGATTCTGTAGTGAATAATTTCCAGGATGTATTCAAAGGATTTGGAGTTCTACCATTCACTTACAAGATCCAGCTAAAGCAGGATGCTCAGCCAGTGGTACATGCTCCACGAAGAGTTCCAGCACCCCTGCGTGACCGGCTCAAGAATGAACTGGACAGAATGACCACACTAGGAGTCATCAGGAAAGTCGAAGAGCCAACAGACTGGGTTAACTCCATGGTATGTGTGAAGAAAAAGAACAATGATCTAAGAATATGCATGGATCCAAAGGACTTAAATGCAAACATAAAACGTGAACACTACCAGATTCCCAAGCGAGAAGAAATCACCAGTGAAATGTCAGGTGCCAGATACTTTACAAAGCTCGATGCCTCACAAGGATTTTGGCAACTAAAACTGGATGAAGAGAGCACCAAATACTGTACCTTCAACACACCATTTGGCAGGTATTGTTTCCTCAGAATGCCTTTCGGGACAATATCTGCATCTGAAATCTTTCATAGAGCGATGGAACACATAATTGAAGGTCTGGAAGGAGTTCGGGTCTATATTGTTGACATCATCATCTGGGGCTCCACACTGAAAGAACACAATGAGAGACTGACTAAAGTGCTACAGAGCATACGCCGGAATGGACTGAAGCTCAACAAAGCCAAGTGTCAGTTTGGCGTCCAGGAAGTCACTTTCCTAGGAGATAATCTATCTGGTAAAGGAATAGAGCCAGATATGGAAAAAGTAAACGCCATACTCAAAATGCCCCGACCCACTGACAAAAAAGGAGTGCTACGCATCATGGGGATGATAAACTTCATTGGAAAGTTCATTCCTAACTTGTCAGCCAAGACAGCCTGTCTGCGAGACCTGCTACATAAAACAAATGAGTTCGCATGGACAGAAAGACATGAACAAGAGTGGATAAACCTCAAAACAGTGCTGACAACCACACCTGTACTCACCTTCTTTGACACAACAAAAAGAATCAAAGTGTCAACGGATGCATCAAAAGATGGCCTAGGTGCGGTCTTGCTACAAGCAGAGGGTGAAGATTGGAAGCCTGTTGCCTATGCCTCCAGGTCTATGACTGATACTGAGTGTCGATACGCCCAGATTGAAAAGGAATGTCTAGGCTTGGTAGTTGGACTAGAAAAGTTTCATGGCTACATATATGGACTTCCCACCTTCACAGTTGAGACAGACCACAGCCCTCTGGTTGCCATCATAAAAAAAAACCTGAATGAGATGTCTCCAAGGATTCAACGACTCATGATGAAGCTGCAAAGATATGACTTTGAACTGATCTACACACCAGGCAAATACATAGTGTTAGCAGATGCACTATCCTGAGCACCCACAATGAGTCATGTGAGCTCTACTGAAGAAGACGTGGATGTTCATGTGAGTATGGTCACTGCTGCGCTGCCCGTGTCAGACACAAAATGAAAGCAAATAGCAGAACAAACAGTAAAAGATACAGTATTACAAACAGTAATAGAGAACATTCATCATGGTTGGCCAAAAGGTTCCTGTCCAAAATATTTTCACATAAGGTCAGAATTGAGTGTCGCAAGTGGACTATTACTAAAACAGAACAGAATAGTCATTCCACAGGCTCTACGTCAAGACATGCTCAAAAGGATTCATGAGGGACACCTCGGAATTGAAAAGTGCAAAAGGAGAGCAAGAGACACTGTTTATTGGCCTGGCATAAATAAGGACATTGAGAACATGATAGGCAAATGTGAGACATGTCAGAAACACCAAAACAAACAAGCAAAGGAACCAATGATAGTAGCTGACATACCAACAGCAGCATGGCAAAAGGTTTGTATGGACCTTTTTCATTTAAATGGTAAAGACTATCTAATAGTGATTGACTACTATTCTAACTATCCTGAGATGGCGCTGCTCTCAAGCACATCAGCAAGCAGTGTCATAATGCATGTGAAATCCATCTTCACCAGACATGGAATTCCCAGGATTGCCGTTAGCGACAATGGTCCGTGCTTCAACTGTAAGGAGTGGCAACAGTTTGCAGCACATTATGACTTTCAGCACATCACATCCAGTCCTTTGTATGCTCAGTCAAATGGTAAGGCAGAGAAAGGTGTTCAAGTTCTCAAGCAGCTACTGAAGAAAGCGACAGAAAGCAAGTCTGATCCTTATCTCCCCCTGCTGAGCTACCGAGCCTCACCTTTAGACTGTGGTTCATCACCTGCTGAACTACTAATGGGTCGCAAGTTGCGCACCACGCTACCCTGCTGTGCAAAAGAACAGCAAAGTGAGGAACTGAGACAGAGACTTCAACTGTTAAAGCTGAAACAGAAATCATACTATGACAAGTCATCCAAAACTCTAAAACCATTGACAAGGGATGATGTTGTCAGGATTGAGGATCCAGATGCATGGAACAGGAAAGCTACAGTTCTTGAGGAAGTAGGACCAAGGTCATACACTGTTAGAACTGAGGAAGGACAGATTCTCAGGAGGAACCGCCGTTCCCTCCTAAAAACACAAGAGACTATTCAAGACCAGATTGATGACAATGCCGCAACTGCATCTTGTAATTCACCACCAGAACAATCTCATGAAGACACATCAGACTTACCCATGTTGAGAAGATCCACACGTGAAGTAAAAGAGCCTGATAGACTTAATCTTTGAGTACAATGTAAAGCTTTGAAAATGTGTTGACTGTTTTGAAAATGTTTATGTTTATAGAGCACTAACAAAAGTGTTACTGATATTATCTTTATTGTTTTCTTGAAAGTTGATTGATATTGATTTTGTTAAACCTCAAAGAAAGGGGGATGTAATGATCAATAACATGTCATTCTATAGTGGACACTAGGTGGAGCCGTAGAGCTGTGTAGAGCTGTATATAGCTGTATGTATAAGACTACACTACCCAGCTGTATGTATATTAAGACTACATTACCCATGAGGCACTAGGCTACCCACAAGGCAGCAGTCAAGATGGAATCCTCTACAGATACTGTACCTAGTCCACATGTGCTCAATAAAGTAACTAGCAAAAGCTAGCTGTGTTCATAATAAGAATGTCTATTTATTAATGAACATAAGACCTCCTTTCAGTCTGTAAGCATGACCCCGAGCTTCCAGTCGCTTGTCACTTGAATTCTCCGCTCCATTCTCACTCTGACCTCTCTGTCCTCAGTCTCCTACACTGTTCCAACGAAGCTCAACGTAAGCTCGAGGAACAGCACCTCATCTTTTCATTAGGCACTTTACAGCCTTCTGGACTCAACATCGAGCTCAACAATTTCAGACCATAACCTCTGCTCCTACTTTTTCACATGGCAGGTGTTGATGATTCTGCCATTCCCATTTACACCTCTTCTAGACTCATCTTCTGTTTCTTAACTTGTCCCATTATTAACTCCTTTTGCCTTGCACCATCATCCCTTTTATCTTTTAATCTCTCCTGCCTTCCAGCCTATCACAGACCTTCCCTTTTGTTCTTTCCTCCCCTCCCCCCTTTCCCTGCCTCTGTACTTGCTTAAAACCTGGTACATCTCTTACTTTTTCCAGTTCTGATGAAAAGTCATTGACCTGAAACGTTAACTCTGTTTCTCTCTCCACAGATGTTGCCTGACCTGCTGAATATTTCCAGCATTTTCTGTTTTTATTTCATCATTTAGAAGAGACTTGTTTCTTTTTAATGTTTTTTTGCCCCATTCAAACACAAATTACTTTCTTTCCCTCCATGGGTTTTTCTGCACTATCTACCATAAGAATGCAACGTTTTACTCTGCCCTCCCAAATCCCTACCCCAATCCTTCATAACCCTTCGACCTTCCTTCTCTCCAGCTGCTGTCCCAGGCTCGACACCCTCTTAGATAAGCCTACAGCTGCCGTCTTAGATAAGCCTACTGCTTCCCTCTGTGCCTCTCTTGGCATCCTACGAAGGGCCCATCAATGCACTCGTCGCTGCCTCCTTATGAGCATCTCCCTCTAGAATGTCCGTTAACTTGCAAACAAGGCCCTTGCCATCCATGAGCTTATCATGGATGATTGCAGCGACATCAAGGTCCTGACAGAAACTTAGTTGAGGGGTGATGGCACCTTACCCTTAAATGAAGTCCCCCCATCTGGCTATACCTTCCACCACTTGCTCCGCTCAACTGCCGTGGTGGCGGCTTGGCTCTCATCACCAAATCACACCTAGGTCTGTCCCCCTATTCCTCCGGTACTTTCTCCTCCTTTGAGCATCTCACCTTACTCCACCCCTCTCACCTCTCATTTAAAATTCTTGTTTTCTGCCGCCCACCCAAATACAATAAAAATGTTATTGCCAAGATATCTTCACTGCTTTCTTCCCTCAGCCTCTGCACCGAGCGACTTCTCATCTTCGGTGATTTCATCCTCCATCTCAATTCATCATGCTCTCCCTCCTTTGAGTTCATTACCCTCCTATACAGTACCTCCTTAATCCCTTCCTCCATGTGAATTCCCCAACCCATATTCACGGCTACCCCCTTGACCTTGCCATCTCTCGTGGCCTCGCTACTCCCATCATGTCAATCGCAGATAAGGCCATCTCTGACCACTTCCTCATATCACTCTCCACCCACATCCCCCTTTCATCCCCCGCAACCCCCCAACTCTACTTCCTTCTGTGTCCGTCCCTGGAAAAAACTCTTACAACTGCACTTATGAAATTCCAACTGTCCAGCCTTTGGCCCTCCATTCAGCATGACATTTCTGCAGTTACTGATCTGCTCAACCACACCCTCACCACTACCTTTGGGGCCCTAGTCCCTACTAAAACAATTACTCTCTCTCACCCTGGCCATTCCCCTGGTACGGTCCTCATCTTCGCTCCCTTAAGTCCAAGGGACGAAGACTTGAATGGATATGGTGGACAACTGGTTTAGTCATTCACTGACAGATCCCGCAGGACCACATAAAGCACTATCGGGTCTTGCTCTCGTCTGCCAAAATTGCTCACTATTCCAGAATCATTCTGGAATGCAAAGATAAACCCTAGCTTCTATTCTCCACTGCTAACAATCTTCTTAAACCCTCTCCCCTGTCTCCTCCACCCTAACCTCCGACAACAAGTGTGAGGAGCTCATGGACTTCTTTGTCTCTAAGATTGAGACCATCTGTTCAGCTGCCTCTGCCACTTCCCTTCCTTCCCCTAGCCCACTGGGCCAAATTTCCTTGAAGGTTCCCCCCTGCCCTAGCCCTGAACTCACATCTTTCTCCAGTTTCTCTCTGATCTCCCCTCATGACCTCTCCGCGCTCATCTTGTCCATGAGACCCACTTTCTGCTCCCTCGACCCTATTCCCACCAAATTGCTGACCACCCAACTTCCTTTTCTGGCTCCCATGTTAGCTGATATTGTTAACGGTTCTCTCTCCTCAGGTACTGTCCCCCTCTGCCTCAAATCTGCCGTCATTACCTCTCTCCTCAAAAAAACAACCCTTGATCCCTCTACCTTGTAACATTTGCATATTGAATTATCATTGGCCTGCAGACGTCTGCAAGGAATACCCATTGCATTCACATGTGATCACATGTAAGTTATTATTTTTGTACAAAGTGTGCAAAACAAGACATGGTGTTAGAACAGGGATTGTAAATGGACATCGTTGGAGCTCCCTTGCCTCGAATCAATTGGGAATCTTTGAACTTACCTAGAGAATGGCGCAAGTTCAAGCAACACGTGGAGTTGATGTTCTCGGGTCCGCTGAAAAGCAAAGGGGAGGAAGAAAGATGCAGCTACCTACTCCTGTGGATCGGAGAAAAGGGGAGAGACATTTTTAACACATGCTCTCTCACCGTGGATGAAGCAAAGGTACTGAAAAGTTATTTTGACTGTTTTGAATCATTTTTGAGGGTGTTTTGAGAGCGTCGGTGGGAATTCAGCGGCGGCAGCGGGGCTATAAAAGGCTCCAGAGACCAGGTAAGGCCTCAGAGCGTTGGCGGGAATTCAGCGGCGGCAGCGGGGCTATAAAAGGCTCCAGAGACCAGGTAAGGCCTCAGCGCGTTGGTGAGAATTCAGTGGCGGCAGCGGGGCTATAAAAGGCTCCAGAGACCAGGTAAGGCCTCAGAGCATCGGCGGGAATTCAGCGGCGGCAGCGGGGCTATAAAAGGCTCCAGAGACCAGGTAAGGCCTCAGAGCGTCGGCGGGAATTCAGCGGCGGCAGCGGGGCTATAAAAGGCTCCAGAGACCAGGTAAGGCCTCAGAGCGTCGGCGGGAATTCAGCGGCGGCAGCGGGGCTATAAAAGGCTCCAGAGACCAGGTAAGGCCTCAGAGCGTCGGCGGGAATTCAGCGGCGGCAGCGGGACTATAAAAGGCTCCAGAGACCAGGTAAGGCCTCAGAGCGTCGGCGGGAATTCAGCGGCGGCAGCGGGGCTATAAAAGGCTCCAGAGACCAGGTAAGGCCTCAGAGCGTCGGCGGGAATTCAGCGGCGGCAGCGGGGCTATAAAAGGCTCCAGAGACCAGGTAAGGCCTCAGAGCGTCGGCGGGAATTCAGCGGCGGCAGCGGGGCTATAAAAGGCTCCAGAGACCAGGTAAGGCCTCAGAGCGTCGGCGGGAATTCAGCGGCGGCAGAGCGGGGCTATAAAAGGCTCCAGAGACCAGGTAAGGCCGACCAGTCTCCGAACTCGGAACTCAGAGGGAAGGAGAGAGGTAAAAAATAATCGAAGTGTGACGTCACCAGAAAGCAGGTAAGTGATTGGTTGGTGAGTATTTCTCTCTTTTTAAACTTAACTCTGTGGTTTATAGTTTCTAAGGTGTGATATCCATCATCTAGAATCGGGGCAGAGGGTAGTTAAAAATAATATTAATAAATTTAATTAATTACATAGAATGGGAGAGCAGGTGATGTGTTGCTGCTGCAATATGTGGGAGCTGGTGGACACCATTGATGCTCACGGTGATCACATTTGCAGTAAGTGCTGGCTGCTTGAGGAATTCCGGCTCCGTGTTGAAGAGCTGGAGTCCGAGCTTCAAACACTGAGACACATCAGGGAGGGGGAGAGTTACCTGGACCCTGTGTTTCAGGAGGTAGTCACACCAATTAGATTAATTAATTCAGATGTAGTCCGTGGCCAGGGACAGGATGGTGTGACTAGAAGTGAGGCAGGTACGGGAATCCAGGAGCTAGTGTTGGAGGAGCCGCAGCCCTTGCTTTTGTCCAACAGGTTTGAGGCTCTTACTCCCTGTGGGGATGGGAACGGGGACTGCGGGGAGGATGAGCAACCTGGCCGCAGCACCCTGGAGTGGGGGGCCATTCAAGTGGGGGGAGTTAAAAGAAATGTTGTAGTGGTAGGGGATAGTATTGTTAGGGGGATAGATAGGGTTCTTTGCAGCCGAGAGCGAGAGTCCCGAAGGCTGTGTTGCCTGCCCGGTGCCAGGGTTAAGGACATCTCCGCTGGGCTGGAGAGAAACTTGGAGTGGGAGGGGGAGGATCCAGTTGTCGTGGTCCATGTTGGTACCAACAACATAGATAGGACAAGGAAAGAGGTTCTGCTGAGGGAGTTTGAGCAGCTAGGGGCCAAATTAAAAAGCAGAACCACAAGGGTAATAATCTCTGGATTAATACCTGAGCCACGTGCAAATTTGGCTAGGGTAAATAAAATTAGAGAGTTAAATGCGTGGCTCAAAGACTAGTGTGGGAGAAATGGGTTTTGCTCCTTGGGACACTGGCATCAGTACTGGGACAGGAGAGAGCTGTTCCGTTGGGACGGACTTCACTTGGCCAGTGCTGGGACTAGAATCCTGGTGAATCAAATAACTAGGGCTGTAGAGAGGGCTTTAAACTAATTAGTCGGGGGGAGGTTTTAAGAGAGCGAAAAATAAAAATGACAGCGGAGAAGGCAATAGAGCAAGGTAGCAGTGGGGGAATTAAAAACCAGAGCATGTCAGGAAGGGACAGAATGTATAATGATAAAGGTAAAGTAGTAAAAGGGGTAAAAGCAGGAATAAATTGTCAGAAAACATATTTGAAAGTTCTTTATCTGAATGCACGCAGCATTCGTAACAAAATAGACGAATTGACAGTACAAATAACTACACATGGGTATGATCTGGTGGCCATTACGGAAACATGGCTGCAAGATGATCATGACTGGGAACTAAACATACAAGGCTATTTGACAATTAGGAAGGACAGGCAGGAAGGAAAGGGAGGTGGGGTTGCTATGTTAATCAAGGATGGAATCACTGCAATAGTCAGAAATGATATTGGGTCAAAGGATCAGGATAGTGAAACAGTTTGGGTGGAGATAAGGAATAATAAGGGGAAAAAGTCACTAGTGGGCATAGTCTATAGGCCTCCTAACAGTTGCAACTCTGTTGGTCGGAGTATAAATCAGGAAATAGTTGGGGCTTGTAATAAGGGAACAGCTATAAGCATGGGGGATTTTAACTTTCATATTGACTGGACTAATCAAATTGGGCATGGCAGCCTTGAGGAAGAGTTCATAGGGTGTATTAGGGACGGGTTCCTTGAGCAGTATGTAACTGAACCAACCAGGGGGCAGGCAGTCTTAGATCTGGTCCTGTGTAATGAGACAGGATTAATAAAAAATGTCCTAGTAAAGGATCCCCTTGGAATGAGTGACCATAATATGGTTGAATTCCAAATTCAGTTTGAGGGTGAGAGAGTTGGATCTCAAACCAGCATACTGAGCTTAAATAAAGGAGACTATGAAGGTATGAGAGTAGAATTGACTAAAGTGGACTGGGAAAACAGATTAAAGTGTGAGACAGTACAAGAGCAGTGGTCTACATTCAAGGAGATATTTCACATATTTCAAGATAAATATATTCCACTGAGGAAAAAGGGGAGTAAAAGAAAAGACAGCCATCCGTGGCTTAGTAAAGTAATAAAGGATAGTATCCGACTGAAAACAAGGGCATATAAAGTAGCCAAATCTAGTGGGAGGATAGAAGATTGGGAAGCATTTAAAAGCCAGCAAACAATAACTAAAAGACTAATTAAGAAAGGGAAGATACATTATGAAAGTAAACTAGCAAAAACTATAAAAACAGATAGCAAGAGTTTCTACAGCTACATAAAAAGAAAAAGGGTGGCTAAAGTGAACGTTGGTCCCTTAGAGGATGAGACCGGGAAACTAGTGGTGGGGAACAGTAGAGGACACTAAAAATATCCCAACACTGGACAAACAGGGGGCAATGGGGGGGGAGGAGCTAAACACGATTAAAATCACTAAGGAGCTGGTACTCGGTAAAATAATGGGACTTAAGGCGGATAAATCCCTCGGACCTGGTGGCCTACATCCTAGGGTCTTGAGAGAAGTGGCGGTAGGGATTGTGGATGCATTGGTGATTATTTTCCAAAACTCCCTGGACTCAGGAAAGGTCCCGGCAGATTGGAAAACTGCTAATGTAACACCCTTATTTAAGAAGGGAAGTAGACAAAAAGCTGGAAACTATAGACCAGCTAGCCTAACATCTGTGGTTGGCAAAATGTTGGAGTCCATTATTAAGGAAACAGTAACAGAGCATTTGGATAAACATAATTTAATAGGACAGAGTCAGCATGGTTTTATGCAAGGGAAGTCATGTTTGACAAATTTGCTCGAATTCTTTGAGGAAGTAACATACAGGGTGGCTAAAGGGGAACCAGTGGATGTAGTGTATTTGGACTTCCAAAAGGCATTTGACAAGGTTCCACACAAAAGATTACTGATCAAGATAAAAAATTACGGGATTGGGGGTAATATACTGGCATGGGTGGAAGATTGGCTATCTAACAGAAAACAAAGAGTTGGGATAAATGGTTCGTTCTCGGGCTGGCAATCAGTAACTAGTGGTGTTCCGCAGGGGTCAGTGCTGCAACCCCAACTCTTTACAATCTATATTAACGATTTGGAGGAAGGGACCGAGTGCAACATATCCAAGTTTGCCGACGATACAAAGATGGGAGGGAAAGCAGTGAGTGAGGAGGACATAAAAAACCTGCAAAAGGACATAGACAGGCTAAGTGAGTGGACAGAGATTTGGCAGATGGAATATAATGTTGGAAAGTGTGAGGTTATGCACTTTGGCAGAAAAATCAAAGAGCAAGTTATTATCTAAATGGAGAAGAACTGCAAAGTGCTACAGTACAAAGGGATCTGGGGGTCCTGGTGCATGAAACACAAAAAGTTAGTATGCAGGTGCAGCGGGTGATCAGGAAGGCCAATGGAATCTTGGCTTTTATTGCAAGGGGGATGGAGTATAAAAACAGGGAAGTCTTGCTGCAGTTATACAGGGTATTGGTGAGGCCACACCTGGAATACTGCATGCAGTTTTGGTTTCCATAGTTAAGAAAAGATATACTTGCTCTTGAGGCGGTTCAGAGAAGGTTCACTCGGTTGATTCCGGAGATGAGGGGGTTGACGTATGAAGAAAGGCTGAGTAGGTTGGGCCTCTAATCATTGGAGTTCAGAAGAATGAGAGGCGATCTTATCGAAACATAAGGTTGTGAGGGGGCTTGATCGGGTGGATGCGGTGAAGATGTTTCCACTGATGGGTGAGACTAGAACTAGGGGGCATAATCTTAGAATAAGGGGCTGCCCTTTCAAAACTGAGATGAGGAGAAACTTCTTCACTCAGAGGATAGTAAATCTACGGAATTTGCTACCCCAGAGAGTTGTGGAAGCTGCAACATTAAGTAAATTTAAAACGGAGATAGACAGTTTCCTAGCAGATAAGGGAATTAGGGGTTATGGGGAGAGGGCAGGGAAGTGGACGTGAGTCTAGATTCGGATCAGCCATGATCCTATTGAATGGCGGAGCAGGCCCGAGGGGCCGTATGGCCTACTCCTGCTCCTACTTCTTATGTTCTTATGTTCTTATATGTGATGCCCAAGAAAAATACGATATTCGCTCGGTACAAGTTTCAGGAGAAAGCACAAGGAGCTAGTGAATCATTTGAACAGTTCGTGACTGTGTTAAAACTGCTGGTAAAAGACTGTGAATATGCAGATAAAGATGAGATGGTCAGAGACCGCATCGTGTTTGGAATACATTCAGCTAAAGTGAGAGAGAAACTTTTGAATGTTGGGTCCGGGCTAAAGCTGGAGAAAGCTATGGACATAGCTAGATCGCACGAGATAGCCCAAGCACAGTTGAAAACCATAACCGGCACCACGAGCAGCTCGCGTGAACAGACAGTGCACACAGTTAATAGACACACACCAAAGAACACCGCCCAGAGAGCATGTTTCAGAACAGAAAGAACAGAGAGAGTTCTAAAAATGAGCGACACAGCCATAAAACACTTCAAAAACTGTGGTTATTGTGGAGGCAAGTTGCATGGGGAAAAGGAGCAATGCCCTGCCAAAGGAAGGCAATGGGCTAAATGTGGTAAACGGAACCACTTTGCTAAAGTTTGCAGGACTGTTTTCGGAAAGCAGTACACACAGTGAGTGACAGCCAAATGCCAGATAGAGAGCCAAATGCAGAGGAACTGTTTATTGATTCTGTGTCACAGAAAAAACAGATTTCAGAGTCTGAGCAAGCCTTTGCAGATATTGAAATAGGAAAACAGGGCACAGAGCTTAAGTTTAAACTAGACACTGGAGCTCAGGTTAATGTAATTCCTCTGAGTGAGTATCACAGCTTGAAGGATGAGTGTGAGCTACAGCCCACCTCATGCAGACTGACCAGCTATGGGGGTGAGCAGCTCATTGTAAAAGGCACATGCGTGATGAAATGCAAGTACAAAGAAAGTGACATGATGTTGGACTTTTACATTGTTGACACTCGAGCACCTCCAGTGCTAGGTCTAAAGGCATGTTTAGACATGGACCTCGTCAAGCTAGTGCTATCATTGACAGCACCAGTTGAGAAGCAGACAGTCATGGAGGAGTTTGCTGACGTTTTCAAAGGAATCGGACTATTCCCAGGTGAATGCACTATTCACCTTGACCCAGCAGCAACCCCTGTGGTTTGCCCACCGAGAAGGATACCCATTGCTCTACATAGTCGCCTGAAGGAGGAGCTGCAGAGCATGGAGAATACAGAAATCATCGTCTGGGAAACAGAACCGACAGAGTGGGTCAACGCGTTAGTAGTGGTTGAGAAACCACGTGTGGGCAAGCTCAGAGTCTGTCTCAACCCCAGAGATTTGAACAAGGCTATCAAATGCCCTCACTACCCTCTACCAATGCGAGATGACATCACACCCAAGCTAGTGGGAGCACGTTACTTCAGTGTAATGGACACACGATCAGGATACTGGACTATCAAGCTCACGGAAGAGTCATCTAAGCTAACAACGTTCAACACACCATTTGGACGCTACCAATTTCTGCATTTACCATTTGGTCTTATCTCAGCTCAGGATGAATTCCAGCGGAAGATCGACGAAACCTATGAAGGCCTCGATGGAGTAGTCGCAATCGCAGACGACATCCTCATCTATGGCAGGAATATGGAGGAACATGACAGGAACCTCCGTGCGATGCTACAAAGATCACGGGAGAAAGGTATCCGGCTCAACCCCAAGAAAAGCATAATCGGATCCACCAAGATCAGTTATTTCGGGCATCGCCTCTCAACTGATGGCATTAAGCCGGATCCAGAGAAAATCTCCGCCATCAAGAAGATGGAGCCGCCGAAGAACCGCGCAGAGCTAGAGACAGTACTAGGCATGGTTAATTACATAGCCAAGTTTGCCCCGAGCCTCTCCGAAATCAATGCACCCATGCGTCAGTTGCTCAAACAATCCAATGAGTTCCTGTGGGACAAACAACTGACACAGCATTTCAGAAAATGAAAGACCTAATCACCAGAGAACCAGGACCAGTTCTTGCCTACTTTGACCCCAACAAAGAGCTCAGACTACAAGTGGACGCGTCAAAGTATGGACTAGGCACAGTATTACTGCATGAAGGAAAGCCCATCGGCTACGCTTCCAGATCTCTCACAGACAGTGAAATCAACTGTGCTCAAATCGAGAAAGAGCTATATGCAATTCTGTTTGGATGTAAGCGTTTCCACCAGTACGTCTATGGCCGACAAGTCATTGTGGAATCCGACCACAAGCCCCTCGAGTCAATCATGAGGAAACCACGAGCCGCAGCCCCACCAAGGCTACAGAGAATGATCCTTCAGCTACAGAAGTACGACTTCACAATCATTCACCGTCCAGGCAAAGACATTCCTGTCGCAGACACGCTCTCCAGAAAGTCTCTTAGCTACCAGGACAGCAGCCTCAGTGAAGGCATGGATGTGCAGGTGCACATGGTGTACAACAGCTTACCTGTGAGTGACTCAAAACTGAAGGAGATCTGAGCAGGAACAGAGAAAGATGCACAACTCACACTGCTGAGCAAAGTCATACATGAAGGATGACCTGAGGAAAGGAGGAAATGCCCTCAGAGCATATCTGAATTCTGGAACCACAGAGACGAACTGTCACAAATCAACAGAATCGTCTTCAAAGGGGAGAAAATCATTCCTACCAGTCTCAGAGAAGAGATGTTGACACAAATTCATGCTGGACATATGGGCATGGAAAAATGCAAACAAAGAGCACGTGACATTATGTTTTGGCCCGGAATGTGCAAACACATTGAGGGCATTGTCAGAAAATGTTCCCTTTGTCTAGAACGCCGCCCATCAAATGTCAAAGAGCCTCACCGTATCCCAGACAGGCCCTGGCAGGTCGCAGCAACGGATCTGTTTACTTGGAACAACGAGGACTAAATAGTGACTGTTGATTACTACAGCAGATTTTTTGAACTGGACAAGCTTCACAGCACCACATCTGCAGCTCTGATCCACAAGCTAAAGGCAGCCTTTGCCAGGCATGGCATTGTAGAGACTTTAGTCTCAGACAATGGCCCCCAATACAAATCAAAAGAGTTCGAGTCGTTTGCCAAGGCATGGGATTTCACACATGTCACATCAAGCCCACATTACCCTCAAAGTAATGGCCTTGCTGAAAAAACTGTCCCGATTGCAAAAACACTCATGGACAAAGCCAAAGCGGACAAAAGAGACCCCTACATCAGTCTCCTTGAGTACCGCAACACTCCGGTTGACAACTTCAAGTCACCAGCACAGCTGTTGATGAGCCACAGACTTCGCTCAATCCTTCCAAGCACCAACCAGCAGCTGCAGCCAGAGGTCGTCAGCTGCAAGCAAGTGCATGCAA
Organism: Somniosus microcephalus; assembly: GCF_052327205.1. Taxonomy (NCBI): domain Eukaryota; kingdom Metazoa; phylum Chordata; class Chondrichthyes; order Squaliformes; family Somniosidae; genus Somniosus; species Somniosus microcephalus. The sequence goes on along the minus strand of NC_140992.1, from coordinate 207,920,946 downwards.
AATGTGTACAGAGACAGCAACACCAAAAGAGATACTATGACAGGTCAGCTAGACTACTGCCGCCGCTGCACAATGGAGAATCCGTCAGAATCCAGGAGCATGACTACTGGAAACCAGCAGTCATCATCCAGCCAGCTGACACTGAGCAATCGTATCACGTCCGCACCCCAGAAGGACAGGTGTACCGTCGCAATCGCAGGCACCTCCTGAACACCAAGGAACAACACCGTCATTCCGATGAGGGGATCAGTTCAACAGAGTGTGATGAACAGAGCAATACACAAAACACATCATACTTACCTGAACCTGAACCTGAACCTGAATTGTTGACCGATTCAGGAGCATGCTCAATTCCATACCACACAAGGTCGGGACGAGAGGTCAAGCCTAGAGTTATCCTTGACTTGTGAACTGTCAAAGGGTGTAGGCGGATCGCTGCCCTAAAAAAAAACTGTACATCGTTATTGAAATGTTGAGATGTTTTCAGTGCTAGTTAAATGCTGAGTTTACTTATATGTTTATGTTACTGAGAACATTATGTAGAAGAAAGGTTTAAAAGTAATGCATAACATTTTTCTTTTAAAAGAAAGGGGATGTAACATTTGCATATTGAATTATCATTGGCCCACAGGCATCTGTAAGGAATACCTATTATATTCACATGTGATCATATGCTGAGTTGTCATTGGCCTGCAGGCATCTGTAAGGACTACTATTGTTTTGAAGACCCAGGCTAGGGGTCCTAATGCCAGTCTTTCCCCAATGGTGCTGTTATGAGTAAGATCAGACCTAATGCTTAATGAAAGAGTTAAACTATAATACTCCGTTGTCCTGCAAGTTATTATTTTTGTACAAAGTGTGCAAAACAAGACATACCTCACCATCACTTCTCTCGAACCCTCCACGGTCTCTAACTTGTCAGACTGCTTGTCTGACATCCAGTCCTGGATGAGCAGAAGTTTTCTCCAATTAAATATTGTGAAGATCTAAGCCATTCTTTTCAGTCCCCGCCACAAACTCCGTTCCCAAGCCACTGACTCCATTCCTCTCCCTAACATCTGTCTGAGGCTGAACCACACTGTTCGCAACCTTGATGTCATATTTGACCCTGAAATGAGCTTCCGACCACATATCCATGCCATAACTAAGACTGCCTATTTCCACCTCTGTAACATTGCCTGTCTCTGCCCTTGCCTCAGCTCATCTGCTGCTGAAACCCTCATCCATGCCTTTGTTACCTCTAGACTTGACTATTCCAATGCACTCCTAGCTGGCCTCCCAGATTCTACCCTATGTAAACTTGAGGTCATCCAAAACTTGGCTGCCCATGTCCTAACTTGCACCATGTCCCGTTCACCTATCACTCCTGTGCTCGCTGACCTACATTGGCTCCCACATAAGCGACGCCTTGATTTCAAAATTCTCATCCTTGTTTTCAAATCCCTCCAACACCTCACCCCTCCCTATCTCTGTAATCTCCTCCAGCCCCACAACCCCCCCGAGATATCTGCGCTCCTCTAATTCTGGCCTCTTGAGCATCCCTGATTATAATCGCCTAGGCCCTAAGCTCTGGAATTCCCTGCCTAAACTTCTCTGCCTCGCTACCTCGCTTTCCTCCTTTAAGACGCTCCTTAAAACCTACCTCTTTGACCAAGCTTTTGGTCACCTGCCCTAATTTCTCCTTAGGTGGTTCAGTGTCAAATATTTTGACTTATAATACTCCTGTGAAGTGCCGTGGGACCTTTTACTATGTTAAAGGTGCTATATAAATACAAGTTGTTGTTGTGTGTTGAAATCACAGTTCTAAGCAAGCTAGTAGTAGAGGAACGTAGGAACAGGAGTACAAAATTCTCTTCCCTGCAAGTGATGCAACCAATTATAGCACCCATGCTACTGCTGCAGATAAGGTTAGCTAAAGCAGCACAGGACAGCTAGTTAAATCCTCATTTTAAATTTATTTGTCTTTCCCTCCACAAGCCTCACACTATCACCTCTCGCCTGTTCCACCATTCAATTTAGATCATGGCTGATCTCAACTCCATTTACCCACATTAGCTCTATAATCCTTGATACCCTTACCTAATAGAAAATCTAACTCAGTCTTGAAAACGCCAATTGTCCCACACTTCTCCGGATTGAATTCCATTTGCCACTTTTCTGCCCACCTGACCAGTCTATTGATATCTTCCTGCACGCTACAACTTTCTTCCTCACTATCAACCACACAGCCAATTCTTGTATCATCTGCAAAGTGCTTAATCGTGCCCCCTACATTGAAGTCTAAATTATTGAAATATACCACAAAAAGCAAGGGACCTAGTACTGAGCCCTGTGGAACCCCACTGGAAACAGCCTTCCAGTCACAGAAACACCTGTCGACCATTACCCTTTGCCTCCTGCCACTGAGCCAATTTTGGATCCTACTTGCCACTTTTCCTTGGATCCCATGGGCTTTTACTTTTCTGACCAGTCTGCCACGTGGGACCTTGTCAAAAGCCTTGCTAAAATCCATGTAGACTACATCAAATGCGCTACCCTCATCAACCCTTCTTGTTACCTTCTCAAAAAATTAAATCAAGGTAGTCAGACACGACCTTCTCTTAACAAATCCATGCTGACTGTCCTTGATTAATCTGTACCTTTCTAAATGATGATTAATACTGTCCCTCAGAATTTTTTCCAATAATTTGCCCACCACCGAGTGACTGGCCTGTAATTACTCGGTCTATCCCTTTCTCCCTATTTAAACAACAGTACAACGTTAGCCGTCCTCCAGTCCTCCGGCACCACACCTGTAGCCAGAGACTATCTAAATACCATCTAGAATCGGGGCAGAGGGTATTTAAGAATAATATTAATAAATTTTAATTAATTACTTAGAATGGGAGATCAGGTGATGTGTTGCTGCTGCAATATGTGGGAGCTGGTGAACACCATTGATGCTCACGGTGATCACATTTGCAGTAAGTGTTGGCTGCTCGAGGAACTCCGGCTCCGTGTTGAAGAGCTGGAGTCCGAGCTTCAAACACTGAGACACATCAGGGAGGGGGAGAGTTACCTGGACTCACGAGGTATTCACACCAATTAGATTAATTAATTCAGATGTAGTCCGTGGCCAGGGTCAGGATGGTGTGACTAGAAGTGAGGCAGGTACGGGGATCCAGGAGGTAGTGTTGGAGGAGCCGCAGCCAACAGGTTCGAGGCTCTTACTCCCTGTGAGGATGGGAACAGGGACTGCGGGGGGGATGAGCAACCTGACCAGAGCACCGTGGAGCAGGGGGCCATTCAAGTGGGGGGAGTTAAAAGAAATGTTGTAGTGGTAGGGGATAGTATCATTAGGGGGATAGATAGAGTTCTTTGCAGCCGAGAGCGAGAGTCCCGAAGGCTGTGTTGCCTGCCCGGTGCCAGGGTTAAGGACATCTCCTCTGGACTGGAGAGAAACTTGGAGTGGGAGGAGGAGGATCCAGTTGTCGTGGTCCATGTTGGTACCAACGACATAGATAGGACAAGGAAGGAGGTTCTGCTGAGGGAGTTTGAGCAGCTAGGGGCCAAATTAAAAAGCAGAACCACAAGGGTAATAATCTCTGGATTATTACCTGAGCCACGAGCGAATTTGGCTAGGACAAATAAAATTAGAGAGTTAAATGCGTGGCTCAAAGACTGGTGTGGGAGAAATGGGTTTTGCTTCTTGGGACACTGGCACCAGTACTGGGGCAGGAGGTAGCTGTTCCGTTGGGACGGGCTTCACTTGGCCAGTGCTGGGACTAGAGTCCTGGCGGATCATATAACTAGGGCTGCAGAGAGGGCTTTAAACTAACTAGTGGGGGGGAGGTTCCGAGAGAGCAAATAATAAAAATGACAACAGAGAAGGTCATAGACTTAGGTAGCAGTGGGGAAATTAAAAACCAGAGCGTGTCAGGAAGGGGCAGAAAGTATGGAGTAAAAGGTAAAGTAATAAAAAGGGCAAAAGCAGGAACTAAGTGTCACAAAACATCTTTGAAAGTTCTCTATCTGAATGCACGTAGCATTCGTAACAAAATAGACGAGTTAATGGCACAAATAACTACATATGGGTATGATCTTGTGGCCATTACAGAAACATGGCTGCAGGGTGACAATGCCTGGGAATTAAACATACCAGGTTATTTAACGATCAGGAAGGACAGGCAGGAAGGAAGGGGAGGTGGGGTGGCTATGTTAATATAGGAAGGAATCACTGTAATACAGAGAAATGATATTGGGTCAAAAGATCAGGATAATGAAACAGTTTGGGTGGAGGTAAGGAATAATAAGGGGAAAAAAACACTAGTAGGCGTAGTCTATAGGCCTCCGAACAGTGGCAACTCTGTTGGACGGAGTATCAATCAGGAAATAGTTGAGGCTTGTAATAAGGGAACATCTATAATTATGGGGGATTTTAAGTATCATATTAATTGGACAAATCAAATTGGGCAGGGCTGCCTTGAGGATGAGTTCATTGAGTGTATTAGGGATGGGTTTCTTGAGCAGTATGTAACTGAACCGACCAGGGGGCAAGCAACCTTAGATCTGGTCCTGTGTAACGAGACAGGATTAATTAAAAATGTCCTAGTAAAGGATCCCCTTGGAATGAGTGACCATAACATGGTTTAATTCCATATTCAATTAGAGGGTGAGAAAGTTGGATCTCAAACAAGCGTGCTAAGCTTGAATAAAGGAGACTATGAAGGTATGAGAGCGGAACTGAGTAGAGTGGATTGGGAAAATAGATTAAAGGGTAAGACGATACATGATCAGTGGTGTACATTTAAGGAGTTATTTTACAACTTCCAAAAAATATATATTCCACTGGGAAGAAAAGGGTGTAAAAGAAAAGACAGCCATCCGTGGCTAAGTAAAGAAATTAAGGATAGTATTCGACTAAAAACAAGGGCATATAAGGTAGCCAAATCTAGTGGGAGGATAGAGGATTGGGAAAACTTTAAAAGACAGCAAAAGATAACAAAAAGATTAATTAAGAAAGGGAAGATAGATTATGAAAGTAATTAGCAAAAAATATAAAAACAGATAGTAAGAGTTTTTATAGTTATATAAAAAGAAAAAGGGTGGCTAAAGTAAATGTTGGTCCCTTAGAGGATGAGACCGGGAAATTAATGGTGGGAAATATGAAGATGGCAAAAACACTGAATGAATATTTTACATCCGTCTTTACAGTAGAAGACACTAAGAATATCCCAACACTGGACAAACAGGGGGCTAAAGGGGGGGAGGAGCTAAACATGATCAAAATCACTAAGGAAGTGGTACTCGGTAAAATAATGGGACTCAAGGCGGATAAATCACCTGGACCTGATGGCTTACATCCTAGGGTCTTGAGGGAAGTGGCGGTAGGGATTGTGGATGCATTGGTAATAATTTTCCAAAACTCCCTGGACTCGGCAAAGGTCCCGGCAGACTGGAAAACTGCTAATGTAACACCCTTATTTAAAAAGGGCAGTAGACAGAAGGCTGGAAACTATAGACCGGTTAGCCTAACATCTGTGGTAGGTAAAATTTTGGAGTCCATTATTAAGGAGACAGTAACAGGACATTTGGATAATCATAATTTAATAGGACAAAGTCAGCATGGTTTTATGAAGGGGAAGTCATGTTTGACAAATTTGCTGGAGTTCTTTGAGGAAGTAACGTATAGGGTGGATAAAGGGGAACCAGTGGACGTAGTGTATTTAGACTTCCAAAAGGCATTTGACAAGGTGCCACACAAAAGATTATTGCTTAAGATAAAAAATCACGGGATTGGGGGTAATATTCTGGCATGGATAGAGGATTGGCTACCTAACAGAGAGTTGGGATAAATGGTTCATTCTCAGACTGGCAATCAGTAACTAGTGGTGTTCCGCAGTGGTCAGTGCTGGGTCCCCAACTCTTTACAATCTATATTAACAATTTGGAGGAGGGGACCGAGTGTAACATATCAAAGTTTGCAGATGATACTAAGATGGGAGGGAAAGTAGTGAGTGAGGAGGACATAAAAAACCTGCAAGGGGACATCGACAGGCTAAGTAAGTGGGCAGAGATTTGGCAGATGGAATACAATACTGGAAAGTGTGAGGTTATGCACTTTGGCAGGAAAAATCGTAGAGCAAGTTATTATCTTAATGGCAAGAAACTGGAAAGTACTGAAGTACAAAGGGATCTGGGGGTCCTGGTGCACGAAACTCAAAAGGTTAGTATGCAGGTGCAGCAAGTGATTAAGAAGGCCAGTGGAATGTTGGCTTTCATTGCTAGGGGGATAGAATATAAAAATAGGGAGGTATTGCTTCAGTTGTACAAGGTATTGGTGAGACTGCACCTGGAATACTGCGTACAGTTTTGGTGTCCATACTTAAGAAAGGACATACTTGCTCTCGAGTCAGTACAAAGAAAGTTCACTCGGTTAATCCCGGGGATGAGGGGATGGACATATGAGGAGAGGTTGAGTAGATTGGGACTCTACTCATTGGAGTTCAGAAGAATGAGAGGCGATCTTATTGAAACATATAAGATTGTGAAGGGGTTGGATCGGGTGGATGCGGGGAAGATGTTCCCGATGATGGGTGAAACTAGAACTAGGGGGCATAGTCTTAGAATAAGGGGCTGCTCTTTCAAAACTGAGATGAGGAGGAACTACTTCACTCAGAGGGTGGTAGGTCCATGGAATATGCTGCCCCAAAAAGCTGTAGAAGCTACATCATTACATAAATTTAAAACAGAAATAGACAGTTTCCTAGAAGTAAAGGGAATTAAGGGTTACGGGGAGCGGGCAGGAATTTGGACATGAGTCTAGGTTCGGATCGGTCATGGCCCTGTGGGTAGCGGAGCGGGCCCAGGGGCCGTGTAGCCTGGTCCTGCTCCTATTTCGTGTGTCTAATTCTGTTAGATTCAGGAGATGGTTCTGTGATAGTGGATTGGCGGTTAGGATCAGATCAGCCATGATCTTATTGAATGGCGGAGCAGGCTCGAGGGGCCGATTGGCCTACTCCTGCTCCTATTTCTTATGTTCTTATGTTCTTAGACGATTGAAAAATGATGTCAGAGCCTCTGCTAGTTCCTCCTTTGCTTCTCTTAACAGCCTGGGATACATTTCGGCAGGGCCTGGCGATTTATCTACTTTCAAAAATGCTAAACCCCTTAATACTTCCTCTCTCCCTATATTCATCTCATCTAATATTTCACACTCCTCCTCCATAACTATAATGTCTGCATTGTAGGGGGTTGGCGGGTGGTGCGTGCGCCCAGTCAGTTATGCCCCTGACTGCCTGTGAGCGGTTCGAATTGCTCCCACACCCCTGGGTTCTAGACACCGGACTTAGGTGCAGGCGGCGATACAGAAAATCGAGTAGACAAGTGGTTTGGTGTAAGAAAACCAAGATTTTATTAAAACAGAATAAAAACACAGTCTGATGAGAAGCTACTGATAACAATTTCAGGCATAAACAATAATTATACTTATACAGGGAATGGGGAACACACGGCACATCGAGGGAAAAACAACTACATTAACAATCCCCTTATCCTTATCCCACCCCCTAAACCTAACTAGATTAAGCTATAAGGGGCCAGGAATTTATGCTCACCAATCCAAAGCCTGTTGCTTTAACAGTTGCGAGTTTTGAGGTTTGGTCTCCTGTCCTCTGCAGTACTCCGTCGCCACGTGGTCTCAGGGCGCGATGCTGGAGCTGTTGCTGTGACACACCTTCCCTCTCCTCAGCTACTGTCATCGTCTTGTCGCGATGGGTTCTCTTCTTCTTCTCCCTCGGACGGTCGTCGGCGGTGACGGGGCGTTTGGCGGTCTTCACTGCTGGTTTGATTTTACTACCCAAGCGTCAAACACCAGCATATTCGTCTAAATTCTTCCCCAAATGCCAGCTTATAACTAGGCGTTTGGCTTTTATCAATGCGTCTTTTGCTGCCCTTTTCTGTCCTTGTTGGGTCTTTACCCTCTTCTTCGTCTCATTTTGTTTCGTGGCCCGTGTGTCCTGTGTGACTTTGGACTCGGGTCTCGTTCCCCTCCCGCGATTGGTATGGATGTCCTTGGTTGTTTTCCCAATGCGGGGAGCGAGAAGAGAACCCGTCACGAGGCCAGGGGCACGAGTACGGGTGGCAGCAGCCCAAGGCCAGACAAGAGGTCAGAGTCAAGAGAGCGATTGCTACTGATGGGCCTACAATTATACTCCTTCCGAAGGCCGTTATCTGCGCGCCAAATCAGGTCAGTCCATTGTTTAACTTTTGGCGGGCTGTTTTAAATGATTATACCAATCTAAACTAACTGGCTTTAGCTGGCCATTTATCGCACCTGATGGCCCGATGTCCGAGTTGTATTGTCATTAATGCCTTTTAATCGGCCTGTCCAGCCTTGGTGGCTTCCTTGAGCTGTTTCCGATTATTTATGCGGACAAACTAATGGCCTCATGTTTAGGCCTAACTGGGTTTGATCTGTTCCGATCTGACGCAATGCATATTCAGTTGCAGAACTCCATTTGCAGAGACCTGGGAACGGTGCCAGTCCATCCTGTTATCTGAAAGATGATGTGTGGCTTGTGGAGGGTGGCGGCTCAAGAGGGAAAGATAAATAAACTTAAAACAAGGTTTTAAAAAAAAAAGAACTGGCTGTCCTGTGCTGTTTTAGCTAACCTCATCTGCAGCAGTAGTACAGATGCTTTAATCACTTGTAAGGAAGAGAATTTTGGGCAGGGTTCCTGCTCCTGATCCCTACACCAGTGCCCAGGTGTAGACACTGGGTAAGGATCGGACCTGGCTTGGCATATCATGTCCTCCACAATCAGATAAATGGCTGGCACTTGTTGTGAGAGCTCATATGAATAATAACCACTTGGACAAGGCACTTGTGTAATTTGTACCAGTGAATGAGTCAATGCCTTCACAAGAAAAGGGGTAGGGAAGGAAATCAAAGGAAAGAAAAACAACAACAAGTTCATTTTTTGGAGAAAAAAAAACCTTGTTTTAAATTTATTTATCTTTCCCTCTTCAGCCTCCACCCTCCACAAGCCACACATCATCCTTCAGATAACAGGATGGACTGGCACCATTCCCAGGTCTCTGCAAATGCAGTTCTGCAAGCTCCCTCCAGGAGGTTTACAAGAATGGCCGAGGGCAACTTATACTTGGAGGAAGGGACCGAGTGCAACATATCCAAGTTTGCCGATGATACAAAGATGGGAGGGAAAGCAGTGAGTGAGGAGGACATAAAAAACCTGCAAAAGGACATAGACAGGCTAAGTGAGTGGGCAAAAATTTGGCAGATGGAATATAATGTTGGAAAGTGTGAGGTTATGCACTTTGGCAGAAAAAATCAAAGAGCAAGTTATTATCTAAATGGAGAGAAACTGCAAAGTGCTACAGTACTAAGGGATCTGGGGGTCCTGGTGCATGAAACACAGAAGGTTAGTATGCAGGTACAGCAGGTGATCAGGAAGGCCAATGGAATCTTGGCTTTTATTGCAAGGGGGTGGAGTACAAAAGCAGGGAAGTCTTGCTGCAGTTATGCAGGGTACTGGTAAGGCCACACCTGGAATACTGCGTGCAATTTTGGTTTCCATATTTAAGAAAAGATATACTTGCTCTCGAGGCAGTTCAGAGAAGGTTCACTCGGTTGATTCCGGAGATGAGGGGGTTGACGTATGAGGAAAGGCTGAGTAGGTTGGGCCTCTACTCATTGGAATTCAGAAGAATGAGAGGCGATCTTATCGAAACATATAAGATTGTGAGGGGGCTTGATCGGGTGGATGCGGTGAGGATGTTTCCACTGATGGGTGAGGCTAGAACTAGGGGGCATAATCTTAGAATAAGGGGCTGCCCTTTCAAAACTGAGATGAGGAGAAACTTCTTCACTCAGAGGGTAGTAAATCTGTGGAATTTGCTACCTCAGAGAGCTGTGGAAGCTGCGACATTAAATACATTTAAAACGGAGATAGACAGTTTCCTAGTTGATAAGGGAATAAGGGGTTACGGGGAGAGGGCAGGGAAGTGGACGTGAGTCTTAGTTCGGATCAGCCATGATCCTATTGAATGGCGGAGCAGGCCCGAGGGGCCGTATGGCCTACTCCTGCTCCCACTTCTTATGTTCTTATGTTCACTATCTCTATAGCCACCTCTTTCAAAACCCTAGGATGTAGGCCATCAGGTCTAGGGGATTTATCGGCTTTCAGTCCCATTAATTTCTCCAGTGTTATTTTTTTACCAATACTAATTTCTTTCACTTCCTCATTTAGTTGGAGGAAAGTTCTGCTCATCCAGTACTGGATGTCAGACATGGAGTCTGATAATTTAGAGACAATGGAGGGGTTGATCGAGGTGGTGGTGAGGTAGAGCTGGGTGTCGTCGGTGTACATGGGGAAACTGGCGACATGTTTTCGGATGATGTCGCCGAGCGGCAGCATGTAGATGAGAAATAGGAGGGGGCCAAGGATAGCCAATTTGCGTACAGCAAGGGCCCCCAAACAGCAATGAGATAGGACCAGAAAATCTGTGTCTACCTCTCTTCAGTTATGGACTTGTTAATCAGATAAATCTAAACGTTGACTCCATTATTCATTCATTTGTTACTTTTCTACAGCAGGGTGCTTCAGAAACCCTGCAACAGCTATGCAAACAAAATATACCAGTACTCCACAAGTGTATCATTTCCCGCCATTTATTTTTGTTAAATTGACTTAATATCAAGCACAGACAGGTTGCGTAGAATTATCCCACAGTGACAGAATGAGGTTCTGTTGGCAGTGACATCATGAATGGGGATGAGAGCCGTATTCTGGTTTCGATGTGCTTTCCCAAGGAATATTAAAATGCAGATTTGTTTACATAAATCACCAGATGGCAATATCACAGTCTCAATCATTCCGCCATGAACAGGTACTTCCTCACAGGAGGGAAGAAAATCAGAGGACGAGGTGCCATGGGCCAAACTCACATATCTCATAATGGCCAGTTACAGAGTCCTTGAGGCCTGAACGCAGCTCACCTGACAGATGAGGTGGGTGGGTGGTGGAAGGAAACATAGAAACATAGAAACATAGAAGGTAGGAGCAGGAGTAGGCCATTCGGCCCTTCGAGCCTGCTCCGCCATTCAACGAGATCATGGCTGATCATCCAAACCCTAGCACCCGGTCCCTACACCAACAGCCATCCCACCCAAGCCCTATCCCCGTAACCCCGTAACCCCACGTATTTAATCCCCCTAACACTAAGGGTCAATTTTTATCATGGCCAATCAACCTAACCCGCACATCTTTGGACTGTGGGAGGAAACCGGAGCACATAGTAAATGGGGATTATAGTCTATGGCAATGTAACCGTTCATAACCATATCACCTGCTGAGTATTTCCAGCATTTTCTGTTTTTATTTCAATTCTTAGGTTGCCTTTGACCAGCAGTTTTAAAGGATAAAACCCAGAACAAAGGAGGACAAAGTATAGATAAATTCCATTATAACATAGTCCATCAGCAGAATTAGCCCTTTGAAGGTAACATTCCAGTCTCAATTTGGTAGCTACAAATTTGTTAATTGCCCATCTCATTATTCACTAACGGCGAGGGTAAGTTGCAAATTAGATAGATTTTTTTCAGAAAATACTATTTTGGAATATAGTTTATGAATAATTTGAGACATAACACGTGGTAAGTGTAGCATGCTTGGGAGGAACAGGTAACTTTAGACCTATGATTCCCAAAGCTCTCCACCACTGGGGTTTCCTCGCTCCATGTCTGGTCATTTGTAGACTAATTAATAGCGATTGATTGCTATGATTAGTTATCAACTCCAATATCATTGTATCATGCAACTTCCAGGATGGTAGAAGGCAAACTAGATGAACCTTGGTCTTTTTTCATCTTGCAATACGTATGTTCCTAGTGACAAAATATGTGGTAATCCAATGTGTTGTACAACAGAAAGCTAGGACATGGATTCTTGATAGTTTCCTCTGCACTAGATGATAACAGAGGAATTTGGAGATTGAAGTCTCACAGCACACAATAATGATAAAAATTGAACAAAAGACAAGTCTGGAGGCAAATTGTCAAAGAAACCCACATTCTATGTGAACTGAAGAGAAACTGCTCCTGGGTTTTATGAATTAGCCTAATCTGGCCAACGTGATAGAGTATTTTCCTGTGGTCGCTAATGTGAGTAAAAAAGATGGACGTTGGAGATCAGAGGAATTATGGGCCCAATTTTCAAATCCTGGCAAAAATGGAATAATGCTTTGGCACACCCATGCCCTTAGTGTGGACTGCTGCTTTCAAATTCAACATTTTCATCACAATCTTATCCTGGTGAAATATAGAGTAATTCATACTTAGCACACTGCTGAAGGTACGGGACAACGTGGAAAACCAAATTAAGATTCTAATTTAACCTGTATGCAGGTCATGACATGTTTGTGTGTGCCCTTTATTAGACTAACAGTCAATCAGATGAAGGGTACACACCCAAAACATCATAACCTGTCTTTTCTCTACAGATGCTGTTCACAGGCTGCGTATTTCCAGCATTGTCTGTTTTCATTTCAGATTTGCAGCATTTGCAGTTTTTTTCTTTTTATTTTACAGTTTCAGTGCTGGCTCATTAACTCCTGGGTGAGCGCACTAACATACCAATTTTTTGTCTCAATGACATCTGTCTGCCTCGCACTTTGAGAATTAACCCTTAAAAATCCTGAAACTGAATTCATATCTTAAACCAAAAATTCCTACTAGGTGCAATGACCAACAATTCTGGGACACAACAGCTAAAAACAACTCTATTCAACCATTTGGGTTGACCTTTACCATGTACCCTCCCTTTTAATCTGACACACATACATAGTTTCCTCGTCCATGAGCAAAAGAGTTAAAAGAACGCCTTTTTTTTTGCAATAGTTATTCCTACCTAGCAGCATCCTGGAAATAACCTTTCCCAAGTTCTTCCTCACTCTTGAAAATTTAGCTCCCTTAAAAATCTATTACTACCATTAAATTATCTGCAGCAGTGCCTAATGAACTGAAATCTGATAATGTTATTGATCACTATTTCCCAGGTGGACCCCCACATTGGAGATTAGGTATCATCACATGGTCACTGCTAAGGCTAAATCTAGAAAATTATTTAGAGAAGCATTTTTGCTAATACGCTGAATAAGAAAGCAATCATTAACAATATCCATAAATATTTCATCCCTGCTTCACTCAAGACTTCAGATCACAGGCTTGGTGTCCCTGTGAAGGCAGGGGTGGGGGGCGCGGGGGGCAGGGGATGGAGGGTGCAGGGATAGAGCAAATATGCACCTGACTGTTTGGAATGGAGTTTGATAATCACAAAGTCTTGTCTCTGTTTATACTGATTGCTCATAGACAGTCCTCTCAAAGGGCAAATGGTTTGATTGCCTCCTCAGACACGTGTATGAATCAGCTATTGTGAGAAAAAGCCAAAGGCATTAATCATAATGCCTGTGTCACTGGGGAAATATGTAACTCGGTTAGCTACTTCAACACAAAAGGTTCAGGACGATGACCTTTCATCAGAACTTTAAAATCTGTTACATCTCTAACGTTTTCCAGTTCTGACAAATGGTCATCGACCTGAAACATTGACTCTCTTTCTCTCTCTACAGATGCTGCCTGACCCGCTGAGTATTTCGAGCATTTTCTGTTTTTGTTTCGGTTAGCTACTTATTGAGAGAGGATCTGGAGCTTCTGTAAATAAACCTGTCTTATGAGGGAGACAACTACTGTTATTTTATCAGTACATGACCAGCGGGATGGTCTGCAACCCTGGGGCTCTAACTGCCTTTCTTCTGCCACATTCCCAGACCACGGCATCCCTCTCCACTTTACCAGATGTCCCTCCCCCTCTGCTATTCTGCTGTAACCATTTACACCTCCTCTAGACCCATCTTTTGTTTGTTTATTTGGACCATTATCACCCCTTATGCCTTGCACCATCATCACTCTTGTCATTTAACCACTCCTGCACTACACCCTTTCAAAGACCTCTCCCTTTTGTTCTTTCATATGGTCCCTCATTTCTTTGGCTCTGCATTTGTTTAAAAACTGTTCATCTCTAACATCGCTGCTGACAGAAGTGGTGGAAGCGGAGACACTCAATGTTTTCAAGGGGAGACTGGATAGGCACGTGAGGGAAATAAACTTGCAAGGCTACGGGGATAGAGCGGGGGAATGGGACTAACTCGATTGCTCTACAGAGAGCCAGCACGGACTCGATGGGCCGAATGGCCTCCTTCTGTGCCGTTATGACTCTATGGCCTAGAAATTCAGTGGCCTGCGCCACCAGTTTGCGCCCAAAGAGGGCTTTTGCGCCAGTCTGCAAACTTCAGGCGAAATTCAGCGGGGCGCTAATGGCGGCGTTAGGCTGTAGCGCTGCGCCGCCACCGATGACGTCATCGGTGTGCGCAGCGCCCCGTTTCCGCGAAGAACGCCATATTAAGTCGCGCCCGCCTCTTCAGCGCCGGCCGCAAACAGCGACCGGTACACAGGGCCTACCTGTGGCGGTAGTGGCGGTAATTAAAGTGGAGGTGCGGCCGGCCGCTTTTTCGGCGGCCGCCTGCCCACACCTCCTTCCCCGGCCTCCTCCACCCCCACCCCCGCGGCATTGCCGGCTGGTTTCCAGGAGCCCGGCACTTCTCCGTTCTGCCGGGCTCTTTTGCCGGCACTCGCGATCGGGGCTCCGGCTGCTGCAGGCACCTCCCCCTTAAGAGAGGGAGGAAGGCCTGCAGTACCGCAGCCTGCCGCTCCGCTGCGGGTGGCGCTGCGGCCACTAGCGCGCCGATAATCAGTTTCAGCGCTCAAGCGGGGCGCCGAAACCCCTGTTTAGCGGCCGCCTTCCACTTGGTGCACTGACACTGAATATTCCGCTTGCGCAAGTGGATCCGCGCGCAGCGGTAATTCCAGCGCCCAGGCGAGCTGGGCGCCCCATAATGAATTTCTAGGCCTATGACTCTATATGACTATGATTTTACAGTTCTGATGAAAGGTCATCGAACTGAAACGTTAACTCAGATTCTTTCTCCACAGATGCTGCCTGACTTGCTGAGTATTTCCAGCATTTTCTCTTTTTATTTCAGATTTCCAGCATCCGCAGTATTTTGCTTTTGTGTTATTGTTGTTCCGTAATGGCTAAACTATCAAGAGTAAACTTTGCTTTTGGTGGCTTTTGGAACTGCCTTTTTATGTTAGTTATCTAATGAAGGACTAGGTGCCACTCTTGGGTGTAGTGTAGGCCAGATGCAGAATAGTGCTACTCCTGCCCTGACACAACATGCCTGAACTCTGGTCTCTGAAGTGCCCCATGTGCAGAATTGCCTTTGACTTGTCAATTTTGCTTGGAGACAATAAGGATGGGTGTTCTTCAAAATGGAGGGAGCAAGTGCAGCTGAGGGTGCACTTGAGCCTGGAGTTCAGGCATCTGGTGGTATAGAAACAGGAGCTTTGCTCTGCATTTGGCTGATACTACATTGGTAAATGCACAATGCTGACAATTGGTGTCTAGAATGGATGTGTTCCATTTCTCAAAATCCCATGTCTTTTTCTTCTGCTTTCTTCCTTGCCACCCCATCCCTTCCACTCCCTCTGTACTAAATACGTTTGAACATACCTTACTTAGAGACAAAAAAAATAAAACGACCAATAGAAAAAGAATCAAAAGAAAAAAACACAGAAAATCTTGGGAACACTCAGCAGTTCAGGCAGCATCTGTGGGGAGTACAGAGGAATTAATGTTTCGGCTACTCCTTTGTCTGTTTTGGCAAAATCCAGGGTATCAGAGTTTGCATTTCTAAGTTAAAGCTGATATTATGTGCTGCACTGTCAGAGGTGCCGTCTTTCGGATGAGACGTTAAACCGAGGCCCCGTCTGCTCTCTCAGGTGGACGTAAAAGATCCCATGGCACCATTTCGAAGAAGAGCACAGGAGTTATCCCCGGTTTCCTGGCCAATATTTATCCCTCAACCAACATAACAAAAACAGATTATCGGGTCGTTATCACATTGCTGTTTGTGGGACCTTGCTGTGCGCAAATTGGCTGCCACGTTTCCTACGTTACAACAGTGACTACACTTCAAAAGTACTTCATTGGCTGTAAAATGCTGTGGGAGGTCTGGTGGTCGTGAAAGGTGCTATATAAATGCAAGCCTTTCTTTCTAAGAAATAACAAAGAGCAGAAAATACTGGTGGGAGTAGTTTATAGATCCCTTACAGTAATCATAGTGTTGTACAGAGTATAAATCAGGAAATTAGAGGGGCATGTAACAAGGGTAATGCAATAATCCGGGGGGACTTTAATCTTCATATAGACTGGGCAAACCAAATTGGCAAAAGTAGCTTGGAGGATGAGTTTATGGAAAGCATTCGAGACAGTTTTTTTAGCACAATATGTTGAGGAACTAACTTGGGAACAGGCTATTTTAGATCTAGTATTGTGTAATGATACAGGGTTAATTAGTATTCTTATAGTAAAGGATCCTCTGGGGAAGTGATCATAATATGATAGAATTTCACAATAAGTTTGATAGTGCTGTGGTTAAGTCTGAAACTAGGGTCTTAAATTTAAACAAAGCCAATTACAGAGGTATGAGGGGCAAGTTGGATGAGGCAGATAGGGAAATTACATTAAAAGATATGATGGTAGTTAAGCAATGGCAAACATTTAAAGAAATAATTCATAATTCTCAATGAATATACATTCCCTTGAGGAATAAAAACTCCACAGGAAAAGTGATACAACCATGGCTAACTATAGATGTTAAGGATATTATTAGATTAAAATAAAAGGGTTACAATGTTGCCAAAAATTGCCTGAGGATTGAGAGGGCTTTAAAAATGTCATCGATGACGACGAACACCTCGCTAAGGCCATCCCCACGCCTCCACTACTCGCTTTCAAACAGCCGCCTAACCTCAAACAGACCATCGTTCGCAGCAAATTACCCAGCTTTCAGGAGAACAGCGACCACGACACCACACAACCCTGCCACAGCAACCTCTGCAAGACATGCCAGATCATCAACACAGATACCATCATCACACGTGAGGACACCACCCACCAGGTACATGGTACATACTCATGTGACTCAGCCAATGTTGTCTACCTCATATGTTGCAGGAAAGGATGCCCCGGAGCATGGTACATCGGCGAGGCCATGCAGACACTGCGACAACGGATGAACGGACACCGCGCAACAATCACCAGGCAGGAGTGTTCCCTCCCAGTCGGGGAACACTTCAGCAGTCAAGGACATTCAGCCTCCGATCTTCGGGTAAGCATTCTCCAAGGCGGCCTTCGAGACACACGACAACGCAAAATCATCGAGCAGAAACTGATAGCCAAGTTCCGCACCCATGAGGACGGCCTCAACCGAGATCTTGGGTTCATGTCATGCTACATGTAACCCCACCTGACGCAGGGTCATCCAGACTCGAGTCGATATTGGCTTGTTCTCTCTACACAGATGCGGCCGGACCTGCTGTGATTTCCAGCAAAAAAAATGTTTTTTGTCTTTTTTTTGTTTTTCATACAGACCCCAGCATCTGCAATATTTGACCCCTTGTGACCCCACCTCATTGTTCTTTGATGTAATGTTTTCCTGACTGACCTGTTTGGACACCATTCACACCTTTGATTGCTGTGATTATCTCTCTGCCGAGGTGTGACAAATGGCAGTTGGAAAGATTACCTGTAAACATCTGACATTATTCTCTGACTATATAAGCTGTGTCTTTATGCATTTCTCCACTTCACCTGATGAAGGAGCAGCGCTCCGAAAGCTTGTGATTTCAAATAAAGCTGTTGGACTATAACCTGGTGTTGTGTGACTTCTTACATTTAAAAATCAGCACAGGATGACCAAGAAAGTGTTAAAGAGGGAGAAAATAAAATGAGAGTAAACTCACAATAAATATAAAAACAGATTGTAAGAGTTTTTACAAGTATATAAAAAGGAAGAGATTAGCAAAAGTAAACGTGGGTCCTTTAGAGGCAGAAACAAGGAGAAATTTTAATAAGGAATAAGGAAATGGCAGAGACGTTAAACAAATATTTTGGGATGGATTTTCATTGAGGAGGTGTGTAGGAAGCGGGATTACAACTTTCGGGGTTGTAGTCCCGCCTCCATCGAGTTGTGGCCAACCCACGCGATTTTCACTTGATTGACCTTGTTGAGCCCGCCCAGAAGGCTCAGCAGGTCAATTAAGGGCCACCCGGCAACAGTTGACAGATGAAATATCAGCATTTAGCAGTTCTTTGAAGTTGTCAAACACTGGCAATCTGTACTTCAAGTTAATTCCTTCCTCTCAGGCTGATTTAGAGATCTCTCCGGAACAGAAAGTTGAATGCTGCAACTTTTGACAGCTCGCGGCCATTCTGCTTTCTGTGCTGGTGAGATGAGAGACTCCCGAGACCTGAAGGAAGGAAGGCTGTAAAGGTAAGTAAATGCAAGTAAAACTTCTTTATACACTTTACACACACCAAACACACTTACCTCTGCACTCATGCACCCATCACTCACCTGAACATCGGACATCTCGAACCCTCCAAGTCCTTCAGCCCGACGGTCCGCCTCGCTAACTTGGCGTGGTTTGGAGTCGTCGGGAATCCCACACTTCAGCAATAAAAATAGGGATTAGGCTAAAAACTGCCTGTTAACTACCCGTTAACAGGCAGTTAATTGGCACTAATCCCCTTCCCGCCTCGGGGAGGCGGGTCCCAGCACAGGTCGGGTATCCGCCTCCTTTGAAACTGGCATGGAGGCGGGTTGGGGGCGGGATGGGTTCGTGCCCCCTGATTTCGAGATTTTAACCCCACACACGCCTCCACTCCCACCTCCACGGCCCAATGAAAATCCTGTCCCTTGTGTCTGTCTTCACAGTAGAAGACACAAAAAGCATACCAAAAATAATGAGGAACCAAGGGTCTAGTGAGAGTGAGGAACTTGAAGTAATTAATATTAGTAAAGAAAAAGTACTGGAGGAATTAATGGGACTAAAAGCCAACAAATGTCCTGGACCTGATGGCCTACACTCTAAGATTTTAAAAGTGGTGGCTGCAGAGATAGTTGATGCATTGGTTTTGATCTTCCAGAATTTCCTAGATTCTAGAATGGTTCCCATGCATTGGAAGGTAGCAAATGTAACCCTGCAGTTCAAGAAAGGAGGAAGAAAGAAAACGGGGAACTATAGGCCAGTTAGCCTGACATCAATAGTAGGAAAAATGCTAGAATCTATTATTAAGGACGTGGTAACAGGTCACTTGGAAAATTACTATGATTAGGCAGAGTCAACACAGTTTTATGAAAGGAAAATCATGTTTGACAAATCTATTAGAGTTTTTTGAGGGTGTAACTAGCAGGGTAGATAAGAAGGAACCAGTGGATGTGGTATATTTTGATAGTCAGAAGGCATTCGATAAGGTACCATACCGTACACAAGATTAGGGCTCATGAGATTGGGGGTAATATATTAGCATGGATTGAGGATTGGTTAACTGACCCAATCAGGTAAGAATATCAAGGGATATGGAGCAAAGGTGGGAAAATGGAGCTGAGGGACAGATCAGCCATGATCTAATAGAATGGGGGAACAGGCTTGAGGGGCTGAATGGACTACCGCTGTTCCTATGTTTCCATGTTATCCCTTTTCAATAATTTGGGATGCCACTTGCACATTTTTGTGGTTTGTTTACCTTTTTAAACTAAACAGCTTTGATGTTTCAGACTAATCATATAGATGAGCCTTTGTTCCCCACTTAAGGGGCTGTGCGGCCCACTCAAAACACCGTGCATGCGTGTTATTTCCTATTTAAGTGCCGGCTGCATGGGAACTGCAAAGTGCTGCGTGGCTGAGCAGCTTAAAGGGAACATTGGTCATAAGCTTCCTTTTTCTGTTATATTTTATCTTTTATTTCCTTTGTCAGTAAAGTAAGCTGTGAGGAGGACGCAAAGAGCCTGTAAAGGGGTTTAGAACAGTTAAGTGATTGGGCAAGAAGGTGGCAGATGGAGTATAATGTGGGGAAGTGTGAAATTATCCATTTTGATAAGAAGAATGGAAAAGCAGAATATTTTTTGTGATAAATCCATGTCGTGGAACAAGAACTTGAAGAGGCGATATCTTGGAACTAGTACGAGTATTTTATTAAACAAACAGAGTAACAAACATCATGCCTGCATCCTGGCATTCCACCTTTGCTGACCTTGACAGGAAGCAAACCTCTGACCTTAACAGGAAGCAAACCTCTGACCTTAGCAGCACCATTGGCTACAGCACCACCTGATGGATAACCTTAATCATAACATCCCAGATTACTATATCCCTCCCCCCTTAAGATTTCAGTATGAATTTCTTAACAGACAACCATTCCTGAGGGTCACATAAGGAGTCTCCATTCATCATGTTCCATACTTGACGAATCTAACAGTTCAGTATCAATCTCTCTGGTGGCTTGCGAGTCCTTTGTGAACGTCTAACAGTAAAGTCCCTGCTTGTTTGTGGTGAAGCCACCAGCTGCTCCTGAGCAGTGCTCAGAGTATCTGACTCTGCAACGATGGTTTCCTCTTGATGAATAGGTTCCTGTGGAATTGTCTCTGCCCCTGGGGGTGGCACCACAGATGCACTTGGATAACTGGGGCAATCCTGTCTTCAGTCATTGCATCTGGAACCTTCATTTCAATTTCCCCTTGTCTGGGAAGTATATGATCTACATGTCTGCGTACTACCCTACCATCTCCCAACATGACCTTGTATGATACTGGACCTGTCATTGAGTCTATGAAGCCAGGAATCCACTTTGGTCCATAACTGAAATTCCTGGTAAGGACCGCATCTCCTTCTCCAAAACTTCGGCTCTTTGTTCTTTTGTCATGGTTCTCTTTTTGTTTGTTTTGTCTGTTTTCCATTTTCCTTTTTAGGTCTGGGTGGACAAGGTCAAGAGTGGAGCGTAGTCTACGACCTAATAACATCTCAGCAGGAGAGAGTCCTGTGGTGGATTGAGGCGTTATTCTGTAGCTGAACAGAACCCGTGACACTTTGGCTGCTAAGCTCCCTTCTGCACTTTTTTTCATCATCTCCTTAAATGTTTGTACGGCTCTCTCCGCAAGTCCATTCGAGAACGGATGATATGGAGCCGAGGTCACCTGCACTATGCCATTTTTTCTCAAGAACTCTTTTGTCTCTGTACTCACAAAACAAGTGGCATTGTCACTCACCACGATCTCCGGTAGCCCTTGATTACTGAAGCTCCGACGCAGGCAGTCTATAGTAGTAGCGGCAGAAGCAGAATTTACAGGATAAACATCCATCCATTTGGAATGTGCATCAATGATTATGAGGAGCATCTTCCCCATGAATGGACCCGCATAATCTAAGTGCAATCTTCTCCATGGTTTATTCGGCCACTCCCAGGGGTGGAGAGGAGCCGCTGCTGGTGCCTTCCGGTGTTCTTGACAAGTGCTGCATGTCTTGACTAGATTTTCTATCTCCTCATCTAGCTTTGGCCACCACAAGTAACTCCTAGCCAAGGCTTTCATACGCGAGACCCCAGGATGACACTGATGTAGTTGCTCTAGGATAGACTGTCGTGCTGGCTGTGGAATAATTACTCGTGCTCCCCACAACACGCAACCATCCTGCACACTCAGCTCTGTTTTCCTGACACTGTAGGGTGTGAAGTCAGCCCCTTCCGGATGCTGTGGCCATCCCCTCACCACATATTCTCGAACTCTAGACAGTACTGGATCTTTACCTGTCCATGTTCTTACTTGCTCTGCAGTCACAAGTGCCATGTCAGTGTCCTCCAACATCAAAACTCTGTCCTCTGGAGCTGCACGGATAGGTGTGCCTGGCAGTGGAAGTCGGCTCAAGGCATCTGCATTTCCATGGTACTTGCCCACTGATGCGCCATCAATTACTCATAAAAGACTGAGAGTTAGAAGAGTAACTAAAGGCTTTTATTAACAACAGAATGGAGGTCTGCCTCGAGTGGTCGACCGGTCCAGGATACAAAGGCTGGGGAGCAGTCACCTTTATACTAGGACCTGTGGGAGGAGTCAGCCGAGGCATGTCCAGGCATGTACACAGTGGAATACAAACAGGACAAACAGGAATACAAACAGTGGTTTACCACACCCACCTTGTAGACGATGACATTCTCATATGCCCTCAACGTCACTGCCCACCTCTGGACCCGGGGTGACACCATCTGTGGAACTGCTTTCATTTCATTGAAAAGAGAGAGAAGAGGTTTATGATCAATGCATATGGTGAACTTCCTGCCATATATGTACTTGTGGAACCTCTGTAACCCAAACATTACTGCTAACCCCTCTTTGTCTAACTGGGAATAGTTTTTTTCCGCTGGTGTTAGAGTTCGGGACATAAACCCTATTGGTCTTTCAGTTCCATCTTCCATGCAGTGCGAAAGAACTGCCCCCACCCCGTAAGGTGAAGCATCACAAGAGAGAATGATGTCTTTCTCTGCATTGTAGTGAACCAGCACATCCGACAACAGCATCAGTTTCTTGGACTGTTCAAATGAAACCCCCTGCTCCTCTCCCCACTGCCACTGTGTCTCCTTGCGCAGTAGTTTGTGAAGAGGTGCTAACATAGTTGACAAGTTTGGTAAAAACCTGTTATAATAGTTCAGCAGTCCCAGGTAAGCTTTTAACTCAGCCACATTTGTAGGAGCAGGGGCGTCCTGCAGTGCTTGTACCTTCTCCTTGAGTGGATGGAGCCCGGTGGCATCCGCTCTGTGTCCCAGGAACACTGCCTTATTCCCCAGGAAAGTGCACTTACTCCTCTTGAGCCGGAACCCTGCCCTCTCCAATCTCTGTAGTACCTCTCTCAGAGTGCTCAGATGCTCCTGGTCGGTTCTTCCTGTCACCAGAATGTCATCCAGATAGATGGAAACATGTGGAATCCCTTACAGTACGCCTTTGATTGTCCTCTGGAAGAAAGCTGGACTAGATGAGACACCAAATGGTAAGCGGTTATATGTAAACAAGCCCTTGTGTGTATTTATGGTGACATACTTCTTTGATTCGCCATCCAGTGTAATCTGCAAGTAGGCATGACTCATATCCAACTTTGTGAATTTCTTTCCTCCAGCCAGGTTTGCAAAGAGATCCTCTGTTTTCGGAATTGGATACTGCTCTAGTTTGGACACCTGATTGACTGTCAATTTATAATCTCCACAGAGTCTTACCGAATTGTCCGGTTTCAAAACAGGTACTATGGGAGCTGCCCATTCCGAACATTTCACTGGCTCCAGTATGTTCTCTCTCAATAGACAGTCAAGCTCAGCCTCTACCTTTGGCCTCATGGCATAAGGCACAGGTTGTTGTTTAAAAAACCTTGGCGGTGCCTCCTTGTCTACATAAATCTTAGCTGGGGGGCCATTAAATGTGTCAAGTTCCTCCTTGAACACATTCTCATGTTCACTCAACACTTCTTGCAAAGTCAACTGTTTGCCCGCATCTATTTGATTTACTGCTCCCCAGTCTAATTTAAGTTCTTTTATCCAGCCCCGACCTAACAGGTTTGGTCCGGTACCCGATACTATAACTACAGGTAGCTGTTCCACTGTGTCCCTGTGTTACACAGTTACATTAGCTGTACCTAATGTCGCTACTCGTTCACCTGTATATGTTTTAAGATGCAGGGAGCAAGGCTTTAACTCTGGAACTTTTGCACGGTTCCACAATTTTGAGTACTCTGCCTTGTTCATTATGGTCATGCCGCACCCTGTATCCACTTCAAAGTTCACCTTAGAGTCATTTACTGTCAGTTGCAATGTGATAGGAGCCACTTTTGGAATGTTCTCTAACATGCTATACATTATGAACATGTCCTCTTCTTCCTCAGCTTCCCCGCTGATGTGGTGTGCTCCATGTTTTTTCACTTCTCTCCCTTGGTTTTGCTGTCCTCCCCCTTTTGGTTTGGATTCCTCCACGGGTGATTTCGCCCTGCAAGCTCGTTTTATGTGTCCTTGTTTCCCACACTTGTAGCACTTTTCCTCCAGAAACCGGCATTCACTCGCCAGGTGATCACCCTTGCATCTATAACATGCCTTCACATGCTCACGTTGTGGTTTCTGACGCATGTTCAACTTGTGCACAACAACCTGACCTGCAACTTGCATAGCATTAGCCCTGTCTGAACCCTGTATTTCTTTTACATCTTGGTTCGCTGTCTCTATGGCTTGAGCAAGTTCCAATGCTTTTTCATAAGTAAGCCCAGTCTCGGATAATAATCTACGCTGCATTCGGTCATCCATAATTCCGCAAACTAGCCTATCTCGCAGCATTTCCTTCAGGTTGTTCCCATAATTGCAATCTTGTGCTAATTTACGCAACACCGATACATAGTCCATTACGCTCTCTTCCTCTTTCCTGTTCCTTAAATTAAACTTGAACCGCTGTACAATCTCACTAGGCTTAGGGTTGAAATGTTCTTTTAGCAAAGCCACTAATTCAACAAATGATTTGTCTCCAGGCTTTTCAGGACTGAGCAGATTCCTCATCAAACTGTAGGTCTGGCTTCCCACTGAACTAAGCAGAATGGCTTTCCTTTTTCCGGCATCATTTATTTCATTTGCTTCAAAAAAATAACCCAACACTTCACAGTATTCCTCCCAGGTTTGTGCTTGACTACCAAAAGCGGAAACCGTTCCTACCGTAGCAGCCATGCTCTCTTCCAACTGGTAGCTAACTTCAGCTCGTTATTTTGTTGTTTAAAATTCCTGGCAGACTTCTCTTCTTTATCCAGGGTCCTTTTTACCTCGTCGCCAAATGTGATAAATCCATGTAGTGGAACAAGAACTCGAAGAGGCGATATCTTGGAACTAGTACAAGTATTTTATTAAACAAACAGAGTAACAAACATCATGCCTGCATCCTGGCATTTCACCTTTGCTGACCTTGACAGGAAGCAAACCTCTGACCTTAACAGGAAGCAAACCTCTGACCTTAGCAGCAGCATTGGCTACAGCACCACCTGTGGATAACCTTAATCATAACATCCCAGATTACTATATTTTTTCAAAAGGTGAGAGACTAGTTAATGTACATATTGAGAGCGATTTGGGTGTCCTTGTACATGAATCACTGAAAGTTAACATGCAGTTACAGTATGCAATTAGGAAGGCAAATGATATGTTTGCCTTTATTGCAAGGGTGTTGGATTATAAGAGTAAGGGAGTCTTGCTGCAATTATATAGTGCTTTGGTGGGACCACACCTGAAGTACTGTGTACAGTTTTGGTCTGCTTACCT
Source organism: Somniosus microcephalus (assembly GCF_052327205.1). Lineage (NCBI taxonomy): Eukaryota > Metazoa > Chordata > Chondrichthyes > Squaliformes > Somniosidae > Somniosus > Somniosus microcephalus. The sequence continues at coordinate 207,895,657 of NC_140992.1, read as the reverse complement.
AAAGGATATTATACTTGCCTTAGAGGAGGTGCAACAAAGGTTCATTAGATTGATTCCTGGGATAAGAGGGCTGTCCTATGAGGAGAGATCGAGTAGAATGGGTCTATATCCTCTGAAGTTTAGAAGAATGAGAGATGATCTCATTGAAATGTATTAAAGTCTTAGAGGACTTGACAGGGTAAATACTGAGAGATTGTTTCCCTGGCTGGAGAGCCTAGAACCAGGGGTCATAGTCTCAGGATAAGGGGTTGGCCATTTAGGACTGAGATGAGAAGAAGTTGCTTCACTCAGGGCTGTGAATCTTTGGAATTCTCTACCCCAGAGGGCTCTGTTTGAGTATATTCAAGACTGAGATCGATAGATTTTTGGGCACCAAGGGAATCAAGTGATATGGGGATAGGGCGGGAAAGTGGAGTTGATGTAGAAGATCAGCCATAATCTTATAAAATGGTGGAGCAGGCTTGATGGGCCATATGGCCTACTCCTGCTCATATTTCTTATGTTCTGAGGGTATTGCTTGATAACTCATTAAAGGTGTACAAGCAATATGAGTTTGCTATAGGGAAGACAAATAGTTTTAGGTTGTATTTGTAGGACCATCAAATATAAAATGAAGTGCATTATGCTTAGGCTATGTAGTGCTTTGATTCCAGTTTTAGTCCCCCTGAAAGGATTATTACTAGTCCTAGCCCCTTTTGGGCTACCCCAGATCAGGCGTATTCCCCAGACGTTCACCTTCAGCTAAAGTTAGAGGTAGCCGAATCCTAAAGACGCTTAATTAGGTCTAAAGGTCCAGACTATCTCTCCCTAAAGGAAAGGAATGGCCTGAAGATGTCACCGTCCTCCAGATAGCACTTTTAATAAGTTTAGCTAGATTGTAACCTTCCGGATATTATGAGGGTCCGGAAAACTTCCCCAGAATTCTGCAACTCCTCACCAAAGAATGTACAGAGATTGAGTTTGCGAGTTTGATACAGAAGTACTATGTGAGACAATTCTTAAAAATATATAGATTTATTAAAGACCCGACATGCAGTTTACAGTAGGTGTTTCAATCGCAACCTTAACAGTTCCAAATACAAAAAGCTTACAATCTTATTATCAGAGATCCTTATTCTCAAATCTTAACTTCGTTATATTTTTACATTTCTTAGTCTTATTCCAGGATATCCACCAAAATCAAATACAAGTATCTTGATCCCCGAGATACAAAGAGTTGAAGACTTACAGAACTTGCCTCTGAAGCCTGAGAATCACTTTGCCCCTTCAAGCAAATCTGTCTTCCCATTTGAAAATCCAATTTTTATACTCTTTCTCAGTGGTATTTCCTTTGAAGTTTTCTGCTGATGTAAGCTAATTATCTCTCGTAATTTTTCTGCTGACTCCTGCTATTCTTACAGTTCAATCAGCTTGTAGCATTAAGAATCGTGTCTCTACCTTTAGGTGTTCAAAGCTTATCATAAAAAACGGTGTGGAGCAGATGCTTGTATTTGATGTCATTCTTACGAAGGTCTTCTGTTTGTATGTTTTGCATTTAGAACACCTCAGCTGGTTGTACCATTGTCTTCTTAGTTACCTCAGTTGGTTGCAACACAGACTCGTGTCTCCGTGTTTCATTTGATGTCATTTTTACGAAGGCATATGTTTCTTTAATTTATGTGATTCTTTCCGAAGTGTTGGTTTAGGACACTTTAACTGGGTATTCCATTGTGTTATTTCCAAGGCTTCAGACTTTCTGGAACCTCTAACCTTTTACTTCAATAAGGCTATTGATTCAGTGTCAACAACTTATCTTATCTCAATATCCTGTATGCTGTTCACAGCTTTAGATTGTTGAGGCTTCCAGATTTTCAAACTCAGTTTGTCATGTTTTAATAAAGTCAAAATTCTGTTCATAGGATGGCGTATTTTTCTGAATATAGCTTGTTGCTTATTCCTTCACACCCTAACGTGGCAAAGAATATCGAGGCCTTTAAAGTGCAGAGGAGGGCAACCAGAATGACACCTAACCCTCGGCACTTAGTTATAAAGATAAGCTCTGAGTTAGGTCTATTTAATTTAGAGAAACTAGAGAGTATATAATTGAGGTTTTTAAAGAAAGAACTTGCATTTATATAGCTCCTTTCATAATGACTTGCATTTAGAAAGACTTGCATTTATATAGCGACTTTCATGACCTCAGGACATCCCAAAGCACTTTACAGCCAATTAAGTACTTTTTTTTTAAGTGTATTCACTGTTGTAATGTAGGAAATGCAACAGTCAATTTTGCACACAGCAAACTCCCACAAACAGCAATGTGATAATGACCAGATAATCTGCTTTTAGTGATGTTGATTGAGAGATAAATAGTGGCCAGGACACCGGAGATAACTCCCTTGTTCTTCTTCAAAATAGCGTCATGGAGGGGGCAGGCAAGGCCTCGGGTCTCATCCAAAAGACGGCACCTCCCACTGCAGCACTCCCTCAGTACTGCACTGGAGTGCCAGCCTAGATTTTTGTGCTCAAGTCTCTGGAAGTGAGGCTTGAATCCACAACCTTTTGATTCAGAGGCAAGAGTGCTACCAACTGAGCCACAGCTGACACTGACTTTAGGATGACACAAAGAGTGTTACAACCAATGAAGTGCTTTTGAAGTGTAGCCACTGTTGTAATGAAGGGAAACATGACAGCCAATTTGTGCACAGTAAGGTCCTACAAACAGCAATGAGAGGCAAGGGCAAGGCTGACACTTTCAAACTCATGAAGGGGCTGGATACAAGTCAGTGGGATAAGATATGTGATATGTGATAGGGATAGGGATGATAGTACAAGAGAGCACATACACAAAACTTTTATGGAAAGAGATATGTTGAATGCCAAAAAGCATTTATTTCCAGAGTCATTACCTTCTGGAACAGACTACCAAAATATGTGGGGTAGATTTTCATCTTCATTGCTTGGGTGGTAATCTAGCAGAGTCGATTGTCTACCCTTTATAAACCTACCCAATTTTAATTCCATTAAATATCAATGGAATGAAAATCGTGTGGGTTCCATAAAGGGTGGGCGATCCACTCTTTTAGATTATTGTCCAGGCAGTGGAGACAAAAATTTAACCCATGGTGTTTAAGGATTCGTTACAGCCTTTAAAAGGAAACTTGACAAGTTCCCGAGTGAAGATGAGACTTCCAGTAAATTGAGAGTTTGCTGGGATTATGGGGCTGCAGCATTTTCTTGGAACTTTAATTGATTGGCATAGGAATTTGGAGGGGAAATTTCCAGTGTTTTTCCTCACTGCAGTTTTTTCCCTCCCCCAGGAGATTGTGTGGTTCGGAGGTAGATAATCAGTGTATGTAGTCAGACTGTGTCTGGATGGGTTTGGCTTAATAGGCTTGGTGACCTTTCTCACCCTTTTAGTATAATAGGTTTCATTGGTTATGGGTGGCAGCCTGATCCTGATTTGATGGAATATTTTGTTTGTGCTTTGTTTTTAAGCTCTTCCAGGAAGCTCAGTGAATCAGAAACTGTCTTGATTAGCTGTGACTCGGGGTGTCAGAGGAGGTATTAAACACTTCACTATATGAATCCTCATACTATTTCCCCCACTTTGACTCCTACTTACTGAATGATACAGAGTCTGGGCTCTCATGTATAATTCAAAGTAGAGTCCACTTAAAAGGGGACACTCACTATGTTAGAATAAGTATAAATGTTAATGATCAACACTCTATTCAACACAATATTTCCTGTGTAGCTGACCGTATATGTGGACAAGATCATAGACCCAGCATCCCACCCTCTCTGCTAATATGGACAATGCACAGCAAACCCACCAACTTGCAAAGCTTTCAATCTCATGGCCTATAAATAGAATGATTCTCTTAATGTCCAACATGAAAGCAACAATCTTTGATGCTTCCAAAACATATAATAGGATGTGGCTGTAACAAAAGTGCAGCACCTTTGTCCAAGATTTAGCTGGGTATTGGCTTCTTTAATTCTGGCACAGTGCATATAGGATTATAACTTAGCTTCATTTGCTGAAATCATATTACTGTAGGAATGGTCAAATTCCTATCTAGAGATTGAGTTCGACGCAGGCAATCAATCAAAAAGGTTTTTAATGTCAAACTAACGAGTTTAAACAGATTGATGCAAGAGAACTATGAGTACAGGTCTTAACAGGTCGGAAGCTCCACGAGGACTGCCTGGGCGGTCCCATGGATGGCGTCATGACATCATCACATTTTTCCTGCATTTGGGTGATCATGTGATTAGCGGCATGACGTCATCGCGTTTGCCCGTGCTCTTAAAGGGACCGCGCACTGTACATGCAAACAGTATATACAAAGGTACAGATTTAGTCTGTAGCTAACACATCGTTAAAGGGAATTATGTACAGTTGTTCAGAGTCCCTCAGTGGCTCTGCCACATGCGCCCCCCCAGAATTGTCTTTAACGGAAAAAGTCAAACGGTGAGGGGGTCTGACAAGCCTGTCAGAACGACTCCTGTATTCCCGAAGCGGAAGCTGTTGGACGGCGGGCAGTCTGGCGGGTGGTTGCACTTGTTCTGGCGTGACGATGGTGGGCGGCCGATCTTGTCTCGGTGGCTGTGCGGTCTCGATGGGACGGTCACGGTCCAGGTGTGCTGGCTTCAAATGGTCGACCGAAATGTGGTCCGGTTTACCACCGACATCCACCTTGAAGGTTTTGTCTCCTGCCTCTAACACGCAGAAAGGACCAGTGTATGGGGCCTTAAGCGGATCCCGGTGCGCATCGTGGCGGATGAACATGTAGTCGGCTTGTTTCAGCTCCGCTGGAACGTGAGAGCCCTGAAACCCGTGATGCGATGTGGGAACCGGCACGAAACATCTGGCTGCCTCCTGGTGACTGATAAGCTGGCATGAGGCTGACCATGGCTCCGTTAGTGTTGGCAGGAATTCTCCTGGCACTCGCAGCGGCTGACCATAAATGAGCTCTGCCGCGGAAGAATGAAGATCTTCCTTGGGGGCCGTGCGAAGGCCCAACATGACCCACGGCACCTTGTCTGCCCATCCAGCGTCTTGGAGGCTGGCCCTCAGTGCTGCCTTAAGCGATCTGTGAAAAAGTTCGCACAGACCATTCGCTTGTGGGTGGTAGGCTGTGGTGCGGTGTAACTTGACACCGAGTCATTGAGCCACCGCATTCCAGAGTTCAGAGGAAAACTGCGGCCCGCGGTCCGAAGAGATGTCAGCAGGCACTCCAAAACGGGCGACCCATGAAGCGATGAACGCCCTGGCCACATCTGCCGAAGTAGTAGATGACAGGGGAACCGCCTCCGGCCATCTGGTGCTGCGATCTACTATGGTCAGGATGTGCGTAAAACCATGGGAAGGTGGAAGTGGTCCTACCAGGTCTACATTAACATGGTCAAACCGTTGCTCAGGAACTGCAAAGGTGGCCAATGGAGCCTTGACGTGGCGCTGTACCTTGGCCTTTTGGCAGACCACGCAGGTGTTGGCCCAGTCGCGGACATCTTTATGCATGCCCCACCAAACGAACTTAGATGAGATAAGCCGCTGAGAAGCCTTCATCCCTGGGTGTGACAACCCATGTATGGCGTCAAAGACCTTGCGGCGCCAGGCAACCGGCACAATAGGGCGAGGGTCCCGAACGAAGACGTCACACAGCAACGTGGTACCAGCCGAATGGAACCTGACGTCGGCCAACTGGAGGCTAGTGGTGTTGGTGCGGTAAGCTTGCACTTCTGGGTCTGAGACTTGGTCTGCTATCATGAGGGCGTAGTCGATGCCCAGCTGGACCGCATGCACGGTCGCGCGGGAGAGGCAATCTGCCACCAGGTTGTCTTTACCGGCCACGTGCTGAATTCCTGTGGTAAATTCGGAGATGTATGTCATCTGACGTTGTTGTCGAGATGACCACGGTTCGGCGGTCTTGGCCATGGCAAAAGTCAGTGGCTTATGGTCGACGAAAGCGGTGAAAGGATGTTCTTCCAACAAGAACCGGAAATGGCGGATAGCCAGAAAAAGGGCTAGTAACTCCTTGTTGAAAGTACTGTACGCCCGCTCGTTACGCCGCAGTTGACGGCTGAAGAATGCCAACGGCTGCCACGTCCCGTTCACCCACTGCTCCTGAACGGCGCCGATTGCGTAATCTGACGCGTCGGTGGTGAGGGCGATGGTGGCTCCTGGCAGCGGGTGCGCCAGCATGGTCGCGTTGGCTAAGGCACTCTTGGTGTCGGTGAATGCCCGGTCCATGTCAACCGTCCAGCTCACCGGATCCTTGCCAGACTTGCCCTTGAGGGCCTCGTACAGGGGCTGCATGAGCAGTGCTGCCTTAGGCACAAAACGGTGGTAAAAATTTACCATCCCGAGGAACTCCTGCAGGGCCTTTATGTTCTGCGGGCGTGGAAAGGATGTCACCACCTCTACCTTCGCTTGCAAAGGAACCGCCCCCTCTGAGGTAATGCGATGTCCCAGGAAATCGATTTGGTGCAGACCAAACTGGCACTTGGCTGGGTTGATAATCAGGCCGTGTTGGCTGAGGCGTCGAAAGAGGGTGCGGAGGTGCGAGATGTGTTCCTCCTTATTATGACTGGCGATGAGGATATCGTCTAAGTAGACGAAAAGGAACTTGAGGTCCCGCAGCACGGAGTCCATGAGGCGCTGGAAAGCCTGGGCGGCGTTCTTCAACCCAAACGGCATCCTTAAAAATTTGAAGAGACCGAAAGGGGTGATGACTGTGGCCTTTTGGATGTCTTGCGGGTGCACCGGGACCTGGTGGTAGCCTCGGACAAGGTCAACCTTGGAAAAAACGGCGTTTCCTGCCAAATGGGCAGAGAAATCCTGAATGTGGGGGATCGGGTATTGATCAGGAGTGGTGGCGTCGTTTAGGCGCCGATAGTCGCTGCAGGGCCGCCATCCACCGCCAGGTTTCGGTACGATGTGCAGAGGCGAAGACCAGGGACTATTTGACCTGCGAATAATCCTTAAGCATTCCATTGTTGTGAATTCCGCCTTCGCGACCGCTAGCTTGCCAGGTTCGAGGCGCCGGGCCCGCGTGTGGACCGGGGGGCCGGTGGTGGTGATGTGGTGTTCCACACCATGCTTCGTGGCCGTGGAGGAGAACATGGGCCTGGTCAGGTCTGGAAATTCGCCTAGCAGGCGAGTGAACTCATTCGGACTCGGGAAAGCACAGGAGACGACGGTGCGTGACATGGTGTTACTACGGTGGCAAGGGATAGAGTGAAACGTGGCCGCGTTGATCAGCCGCCGGTTCCTTACATTGACCAGGAGGCCGTTGGCGCACAGGAAATCGGCACCAAGAATGGCTTGCGAAACCTTGGCCGTAACGAATTCCCAAAAAAACCGCTGGCCGCCGAAGCACACCTGGACCTGCCGTCTGCCGAAGGTCCGAATAGCCCCGCCATTAGCCGCTTCGAGGGGAAGGTCATGCCTGCCAGCCTGTACATCAAGGGCTGATGCGGGTAGAGGAACCGACGACCGGAGAGGGCATCTGTGATGAAGAGCAGCTTGCCTGCATTGCCGATTGCCATCGCGGCCACGGGGCACCCGTTAGACCCGTTCTTCATTGGATGGAGTTGTTGTTGTTTTTTTTGAGAGAAGCTGCAGGGAGGATGGCAACATCTCGCCTTCGTGCCAAACCGCGCGTGGTAGAAGCACAGCCCCGTGGGATGAGGAGCTGGGGCAGTGTCTCTGGGGGATGGGTGCCTCGTGGCAGCGCAGTATTGTTGCGTAACTGTGAATATTTTGTCCACCTCGGCAGCGAGCGCTGCGCAGTCTTCGACCTCGGATCTCGCCAAGGCCGCTTGCACTTGCTCCGGTAATTGGCTGAGGAACAACTCTCTGAAGAGAAAGCATTGCGGTTCAGAGCCAAGGAGTGTGAGCATTTGGCTCATCAGCTCAGAAGGTTTGGAGTCCCCGATCCCGGGCATAGCGAGCAGCCGACGGGTGCGCTCTGATTTTGTGAGCTCGAAAACCTGTAGCAACCGCGCCTTGAGGGTCTCATACTTGCGGTCATCTGGGGGGTTCCCGAGAAGACTGATGATCCGCGAAGCAGTCGAGCCGTCGAGTGCGGAGACCACGTATAAGTAACGGGTCTGATCCTCAACGATGCCGCTCAGGGCGAACTGGGCTTCAACTTGGATGAACCACGAGGTCGCTTGTTGCTCCCAGAACTGTGGCAGCTTCAACGAAACGGCATTCACCTCCATGCTGTGTTCCTTTTGCAAAATCCGTTCACAAAAGTCAAGGTCACCAATGTAGGAATGGTCAAATTCCTATCTAGAGATTGAGTTCGACGCAGGCAATCAATCAAAAAGGTTTTTAATGTCAAACTAACGAGTTTAAGCAGATTGATGCAAGAGAACTATGAATACAGGTCTTAACAGGTTGGAAGCTCCACGAGGACTGCCTGGGCGGTCCCGTGGATGGCGTCATGACGTCATCACGTTTTTCCCGCATTTGGGTGATCATGTGATTAGCGGCATGACATCATCGCGTTTGCCCGTGCTCTTAAAAGGACCGCGCACTGTACATGCAAACAATATATACAAAGGTACAGATTTAGTCTGTAGCTAACACATCGTTAAAGGGAATTATGTACAGTTGTTCAGAGTCCCTCAGTGGCTCTGCCACATTACAGCCATTGTTGCAACAATTATTTGAAAAGAAAGACTTGTATTTATATTGCACCTTTCATGGCCTCAGGACGTCCCAAAGCACTTTACAGCCAAAGAAGTACTTTTTACTGATGACAGGCATTCTGTATGATTCGTTCAAATATATGTTTGATTGACAGCTCTTTTTGAATTTTACAAACAGTTATTTCAATTCTGCTTGGTCCCGGTCACCATTTCGAAGGTATTCATTAGTTTGCCTTTTTCAAATCAACGAGTCTATCTGGAAACTCTGAGGAGAGTTAGTGAAGTCAGATAACCTCCATAGTTGGTGAAAAAAGGAAAAATAACCAGTATGTAAGAAAACTGCATATATCATAATTTAGCAGAGGAGTTGTGAAATATTTATTATTTCTATTATACAAGGAGTTAGCAAAACTTAAGTACTGTAAAAATAGTTATTTTGATACTACTACTATTTGCTTTTTTTGCAAAATCTGGTGTATTGTTATTTTACTTTCCTAAGGCAATAGCTGAACTAATCAGAAAAGGCTCGTTGCATGTTAACTGGTTAATGCTACAAATTTTAATTGGATATCAGGGCAAATGAAAACACTCTTTGGGACATAGGGTACTAAGACTCATCTATAAGACTATAGTCTGAAACATCAAAGCTGAACATTTCTATAGTTTAAAAGGGTAAACAAACCACAAACATATGCAAGTGGCATCCCAAATTATTGAAAAGGGATAACATAGAAACAGGGGTAGTCCATTCAGCCCCTCGAGCCGGTTCCCCCATTCTATTAGATCATGGCTGATCTGTCCCTCAGCTCCATTTTCCCACTTTACTCCATATCCCTTGATATTCTTACCTAACAAAAATCTATTGATCTCATTCTCGAAAGGTGCCAGCCTCCAAATTGAAGAAAGGCACATAGAATGAGGGAGAGAAAGCCCAGAGAAATTAAACAAACGTTCGCACCCCCCAGTGCTGCTATAGCTGAAATCAAGTTACTAAGCACAGGTCAGGGATCAAACCTGGGATCTTTCGGATCTGTATGGTCAATGCATTATGTTTAGCACTAAACCAATCAAGATTGACCAAAATTGAGATGCCTTTATTAATAAGACTGGAAATCTCAGCTCCTGTGTGGTCCAGTGGTTAAATTCACCAAGTACTATATGGTTCTGAACCATATTGATCTGTAAGGTCCCAGGTTCAATGACACTTTGATCTATTTATTAATAAGATCATAAATATTTTGTCGAAATGTGATTATTTCACAACTTTACAGTACGAGTAAGGAATGAGGAGCAGCAAGTGTAGCTGAGGAGCAGAAAAGGAGGTCAAGCTCCAGGTCTCCCTCAGATGCTGAGGTCCTGGATTGGTGCCATCCAGGACTTGGGTACAAAGTACTATTGGCTTCTGAGTACCATCAAGTGATTTGAGAGTGTGTAAAGCACCCTGCAAACATGATGTGTATATGGAAAAGTCACCACTACCCATATCTGTGCAGTGTTGGTTGAGTGATGCTAACTTTTCAAACATTTTTGACTTAGCGACCCAAATGGTCCTCCAGGAGAATTTCTTCCCCTAAGAGACTGAACTCTAAGAAGCTGACTGCAAAAAGACTGAGATACTAAAATAGTAAAAAAAAGTTCACTAAAGACATTGGGGGAAAAATTTGGTTGCTTTGTGCCTCCCGTTAGTGCTGCGCCGCCGGCAATGATGTCATTGTCGTGCACAGCGCCCCACTCGCGATCTTCGGTAGCGCCCCCTGACCTACCGCTGGATGCTATGTCTGACGGGGTCAGGGAAGCCTACCTGCAACCGGGGCGGCGCTAATTAAAGGTGAGGTGCTGGGCGGTCATTTTTGTTGCTGGCCGCCTGCTAGCACCTGCCCCTGTTACTGTCCCCGGCCTCCTGAGCAGCCCCCACACCCGCGGAGTGCCGGCTGCGCTCTGTGAGCCCAGCACTTCTCTTGAGTGCCATGGCTCTTTTGCCGGCACTCCGATCCCTGGTGGCCCAGCTGAGCCCCGGCTAGGCCCCTCCCCTTTAAGAAGGGGTGGAAGGCCTGCAGTACCGCGGTGCAACGTGGCGCTGCGGCACGTAGCGCCATGATATTCCCTCGCAGCACCCCAAGAGGGAGGCGGGGTGTTTCCAGTAGTGCCCCACTTCCTTCTGGGGCGCTACCTCCGCAGCAGCGACACCACTTTTGAATTTCTTCCTTCGTGTTCCACATTCAGCTCGGACTGACTTTGAGTTGCTCTCAGGCTCGCTCTCACTGACTCTCGACCGCCGGTTCTCCCATTTTTATCGGTGGGCCTCTCACACTGTTCGCTCTCTGCTCTCCCAGTTGCAAATGTTTTGTTTTACTGTTGTTTTAAGATTATTGATAGTAATTTAAGAGACATGCCATACGTGCTTTTTACACATAATGCTACTCTTGCACAATGCACATTGTACAATTTGACCAATCAGATACAGGTAGCTTGTAGAAGCTGTTGGCAGTTTTCACTGTTCTTTGGTTCCCCAGGATGGGGCCCCCTCTTTGCTTACTCTCCCCGCCCAGGGGTCTATTTTTATGTTGTGCTATGGTCCCTTCACAGCTCAGAAATCTGTGCCTGCTAGTTGCCTCTGACTTGTTGTTTTCTCACCTACTTTGCAACAATCAGCAGAAATTAAAGTTTGAAGAAGGAAAGACGATCACATTAAAAATAATGATAGCAACTTGGGGAATTTAAAGTGGTTACATAGAAGCTTATAACTTTTTTTAAAACTGAATTGTTAAAACCAATTAAGATTTTAAGTATTTTTTTCCCCGAAATAAAGAGCTTGTTCAAAGTGCAATCCCCAAATGATATAGCCACTTAAACACCACCAGAAAGCAACTTACTGCTGTACTGGGCTTTTTAAAGTGGGGAAAGTCGTTGACAACGTTGCCCACTGCTGACAGTCATCCAGCTGGGGATGAGATTACAAGGAATTTCTCCTAGCTTTGCCTGCGAGTACATTAATGTTTCTAGACTGGGGTTTCAGACTTTTCAGCTCTCCTGTAGCGTTTGGATCTGAATTGTTTAGCTTGGGGGAGGGTGTAATTCTTGCCTTTTCAGTTAGATGCATCATCAGCTTCAAGTAGGAGAAAGCCATAGCTTTGCCAGGCATGGACCTAGAAGAATATCTATGGAAACTCCTGGAAGGTAAGTGTGTTAGGTCCAAATCAATAGCTGAGGCTTCTCTTTAATTTGATATAACACAATTTGTCAGTATAAAGGGATCTTTGCACACATCCAAAAGAAGTGTAGGACCATGCCTTCTCCACCAGAACCTCGCCAGCATTTTGCTGTCACCTCTTGATTCCATCTGTGCACAGGGAAAGGGTGTGTAAGTGCAAAGTTACCTGTGCTTTCAATCCATTCCAAATGAAGACACATCAGTTCAATTCTCAAACAGATTGGACAGAGTTCTTTCAGGTCACGTTGAACCTTTTATTCCTTTATTTGTATTTTTTGGATAAAATTGAATGCATAAGAAATCAAACACATTATAATAAAAGTATTTATTAGACTGCATCACTGAACTGTATTAAATATCACTGCAGTAGCTGAAATGGACATGCACATGGAAACCTGAATTGAAAAAAAATCAAATTGAAGAAAACTATCTGTCATACAATGATATGTGTTTATTTCGCAGCAGTTTCATTGCATAAATAATACACTTCATTGATTTGTGGACTTGACCGAACTTGCAACATTCTCGTTCAGTTATGATTCATAGATTGATTTTAATACATCTTGTATCACACTGCCACTTCGATTTTTAATTAACCCAATTGTGCTGTCAATAGGAACTTTAGAATGAAACACAAGAGAGAATTATTAATATTCTGTAAAAATAGTTAATAGGAACTATATCTCTTTGCATTGGGTTATTTTACAGACTAACTGTTACATACAAAAAGCAATTATGATAGATCGACTTAATTCAATTGGTACAACTTATCTTCTCATAATACAAAATAAAGAACATGTCAAGAATCACCGTATCAGTGTGTCATCTTATTTGACTGAAACAAAATGGCTTCTAACTGTCCTCCCCCATTTCTAACCTCTTAGTCCAGGCGAAAGACCTCACAGCTTTCCCTTTTTAAAAAACCTGACTGCCGTCACAGCCTTAGCTGGGCCTGAATGCCTGTGCTTCTGTCTTCTTTTTTTTATCTTCATCAGTTCAGGCCTGCTACACTTCCACCCGCTGACTCCCTGTGACCAGCGACTTTGCAACACAATAGGTCTGCAGTATTTATCGAAAGAGACAAGATATTCAATTGCTTATTGTTTTCAATCTTTGGGGAAGAACAACTTCTATTAGCATATAAACCACCTTGCATCTTGGTGTTCTTGCTTTAAAAACCCAACATTAAAAGTAACTCTTTCCCAAAATCCTTTCTGCGGTAAAATGGCCAAAAAATAATCCTGAAATGTGACACTGATATATTGAAATTTTTAAAAGCATATGTTCAACACATACACAAATTATAAAGTTACACTAAGTACTTTGAGGTACTGCGACTCTGTAAGCACAAATCCTTGGGGTTTGTACTGTCATTGTCAATATTTTTACTTTTGTCAACTTGCACTGAAAGTACTGAAAAGGGAAGGGTTGAGTCATGCTTTATTAAACTTTCCTTTGTTGAGGAAATGACGTGAGCAGTCACAATATTAACACTAAGTAGACGTATCTGTGACAGAAGAAATTTGTCTTGTATAATGGCAGCTGTGCCTTCAGCTGCCAAGGACCTAAGCTCTGGAATTCCCTCCCTAAACCTCTCCGCCTCTCTTTCCTCCTTTAAGACACTTCTTAAAACCTACCTCTCTGACCAAGCTAATGCCCTAATATCTTCTTATGTGGCTCGGTGTCAAATTTTGATGGATAACACTCCCGTCAAGCACCATGGGACTTTTTACTACGTTAAAGGTGCTATATAACTACAAGTTGTTGTTGTTGTTATTTCTATTCATAAAGGACATTATATTTTTAATATTTCTTTAAAGAATCTTGGTTCTGTGCATACTGCTTAGACTGAGCCAGTTGTAATATGCTCATCTGTGGCTCATAGTGTAGTGTATGTGCCTTTAAGTCAGAACTACTTTTTACAGCTCCTGTATACTGTAGTACCGGCAGTGACCACACCGGTATATAAGCTGTGCGCATGCCTCTGTACCCCAGTCTAGAGATTACCCTCCTCCAGTAAAGACCTGTTATTTGTTAATTTACAGTATCCGTGTGATTATTTATCCACTGAACCATGGATCTAACAGTGGCGACGAGTGTCGATTCGAATCTAACTGCAACATAAAAAAAAAGTCGAGTCCAGGAACACGGGCGTCGACCGCGAGCAACCGCCCAGCAGTCAGGCAGAGATCCAACTTCGCTGGGGAGGCTGTGGAGAGCCGGGCTTGGATCCCCAGCCACAACGAGCAGTAAGAGACCGACGACAGGTCCAGAGCGGACCCTTCCCGGGCAGCGGCGGCTGGAGCCGACCGACGGCAGAGAGAGAGCTGAGCAGCATCGACGGGGTAAGAAAGAGGGTGAAGAGAGCAGGGCGCAGCCGGGGGTTGATCACCGAGCGGCGTCGAGGAAAAATACTGCAAACCAGAGAGAGAGAGGGTAAGAAACAGCCGGTTTCTAGACTGAGCGGCGTCGACAAATATCAAGAGAAGAACACGCAGAGCACAGCCAGGGATCACGGGCTGATCAGGGTCCACGGGGCGAAGCAAGGGAAGACGCTATTGAGCCGCGGAGAAGCAGGGAGAGCGCAGGAGACGCCATTGAGCCGCGGAGAAGCAGGGAGAGCGCAGGAGGCGCCATTGAGCCGCGGAGAAGAAGGAAGAGCGCGGGAGACGCCATTTTGCAAAGCCGCAGCGGAGAAGAAGGGTGAGCGCGGGAAGGAAGGAAAGCACGGGAGACGCCATTTTGTGCCAGCGGAGAAGAAGGGGAAGCGCGGGAGGCGCCATTGGTGATAGTTAACGCACAACCAAGGATGCCGAAGAGTGGCAGTATCTCTACGTTCGACAATGAAGTCGAAGATTGGGCGACATATGTGGAACGTATTGAGGTGTACTGCAGGGCGAATGAAGTGCCAGATGCTAATAAAGCACTGGTTCTGTTAAATTCCATGGGTGCAAAAACTTATGGGTTACTGCGAAATCTAATAACCCCAGAGAAGCCGGTAAACAAGAATTTTGAAAGCATAGTGGAAATCCTACAGGACCACTTAAACCCCACACCGCTGCTGATAGCAGAACGATTTAAGTTCCATAAAAGGAACCAACACAAAGACGAAAGCAATGCTGAGTACCTAACGGAACTGCGCAAGCTATCGAAATACTGCCAGTTTGGAGCGGGACTAGCAGACATGTTAAGGGACAAGTTTGTGTGTGGGCTACAAAGTGAAGGAACCCAGAAACAGCTTCTATCAGAAAAGGACCTTATGCTGGACAAAGCTTTCAGTATGGCAGTATCACACGAAGCAGCCGCAAGGGGCGCTGCAGAGATACAACGGAGACCGCAAGAATATGGCACCAACGAAATGACCTATGGAACAGGGACGTGCTATCGCTGCGGCAGAACAACACATGACCAGAAAGATTGTTGGTTCAAGGACCAAGTGTGCAGACAGTGTGGGAAAGCAGGACACATAGCAAGAGTCTGCAGGTCTGGGAAGAAAACCAACAGCAAGAAATCTCCACAGGAGAAATACAAAAAGGTACACCAGGTGATGGACAGTGGTTCAGACGAACAGAAAAGTGACACAGACTCCGGAAGCAAGGAGCTGGGTTGTCTGAAACTACATAATGTAACCGAAATGGAGGATCACCAGACTATCTGGGTTACACTCAAGATAGACGGAGTCCAAGTGGAAATGGAATTGGACACAGGGTCAGCTCTAACAGTCATAAATCAAAGAGACTACAAGCGGCTATTTTCACACATACCCTTGAAAGCTACAGAGATTGTCTTGAAGACGTATACGGGGCAAAAAGTCTACCCCAAAGGGAAAATAAGGGTGAAAGTGACATATAAAGGTCAGGAAATACCTAAAATGGATATATATGTATTGCCAAATGGAGGACCACCACTGCTAGGCCGTGAATGGATCCGAAAGTTACAATTAGATTGGCATTCCATACAGGCACTGAAGGTTGAGGCCAAAAAGGGTGACGACGTCACACCTGGACGACTGTCAAAAATGCTAACTGACGCAAAAGAAGTGTTCCAGGAGGGACTAGGAACACTAAACGGAATAACAGCAACAATTAAAATAGAGGAAAATGCAAGCCCAAAGTTTCTGAAGGCCAGACCAGTGCCTTATGCGATCAGACCAGCGGTTGAAGCAGAGCTGGAAGGGTTGGAACGTTCAGGAGTACTGTCCGAAGTGGACTGGAGCGAGTGGGCTACACCCATCGTTCCTGTAATGAAGAGGTCGTTGAGTAATACGCCTGGGGAATCAAAGGAGGTCCGCATCTGTGGGGATTTTAAGGTGACAGTGAACCCAGTCCTTCACACGGTGCAATATCCGCTTCCACGAATTGAGGATATTTTCGCCTCGCTATCTGGTGGTAAACGCTTCACCAAAATTGATCTAGCCCAGGCGTACTTGCAAATGGAGGTAGAAGAAGCTTCGAAACATTACCTTCCGATCAACACCCATAAAGGTCTCTATCAATACAACCGGCTGGTGTTTGGAGTAGCCTCAGCTCCGGCTATCTGGCAAAGGGCGATGGATCAGGTCCTGCAAGGGATTCCAGGGACTCAGTGTTATTTGGATGACATCTTGGTCACGTGCGAAAATGACGGTGATCACCTCGCTAACTTGGAGAAGGTGCTCGCCAGATTAAAGGAATATGGGCTACGAGCTAATCGCCACGAGTGCGAGTTTTTCCAGAAACAGATCTCGTATTGCGGCCACGTCATCGATGAAGAGGGGTTACATAAGTCCCCTGACAAGATTGAGGCAGTAGTCAAGGCTCCAGCACCGGAAAATGTGTCACAACTGAGGTCGTTCCTCGGGCTGGTAAACTACTACCACAAGTTCTTACCAAATTTGTCTACGGTATTACACCCGCTGAACACCCTACTGCAAACAGGGGTACCATGGAAGTGGGATGATGAACGTAGACGAGCTTTCCAGAAGTGTAAAGAATTGATCACATCAAAAGAGGTGTTGGCCCATTTCAACCCAGCACTACCAGTTCGTTTGGCATGTGATGCATCACCCTACGGCATTGGAGCGGTGCTGTCGCACAAATTCCCAGACGGGTTGGAGAGGCCAGTAGCCTTTGCGTCTCGGTCACTAACCTCAGCCGAGCGCAACTATGCCCAGATTGACAGGGAGGCCCTCAGCCTAGTATGGGGAGTAAAAAAATTCAACCACTTCTGCATGGGCAGAAGTTCACCTTGCTGACTGACCACCAACCACTTGTCTCCATCTTTAATCCTAAGAAGGGCGTGCCAGTAATGACTGCACAGCGGTTACAAAGATGGTCCCTGTTTCTAGGGGCGAATCAATATGAAATAGAATATAAAGGCACGAAACAGCATGGGAACGCTGATGGGCTATCGCGCCTGCCACTGCCTACGGTGGAGGAAGCACCAGCAGTGGACCCTATCGAGATATTTTATTCGTCGATAATTGAACGATTGCCAGTAACAAACGCGGATATAGAGAAGGAGACCCGCAATGATCCGACGCTGTCACGGGTATATGAATTGACGGTGAGGGGATGGCCAACACATGGCGACTCACTGTTGCCAGCATTCTCATCCAGAAGAGAACAGCTGTCAGTATGCCAGGGGACAGTGATGTGTGGATCCAGAGTGGTGATTCCATCCAAGTTAAGGGAGAGAGTGCTAAATGAGCTACCTGAAGGTCATCTGGGGGGAGTGAAAATGAAAAGCCTTGCTAGGGCTTACGTGTGGTGGCCGGGAATCGATCAACAAATCGGAGACCTAACTAAGAGCTGCTTAGGATGCCAGAAGGTCCAAAATGCACCACCACATGCCCCTCTACACCCATGGGAGTGGCCCTCCTCTCCATGGCAACGGGTACACATTGATTTCGCTGGTCCATTCATGGACTCAATGTTCTTAATAGCAGTGGATGCTCATTCAAAGTGGCCTGAGGTGATAAAGATGTCTGATGTGCCTCAATAAATCCGAGACTCAATGTTAGCGGAACAAAACAAGGCTTTTATTAACTTAGAAGGTAACACACAGTGGAGAGGTGTCTTCCATCCAGAGGTCTGCAGTACTGGATGTGAGGCACGCTGAGCCTGCTTACATAGGGGCCAGGTATAGGCGGAGCCCTACACACAATACAATACAAGGTGAGGAAACGGAACTGAGGTAAGGGAAATGAAACTGAAACTAAACCACAGTCACAGGCACAATCACACAGAGAATACAGATGAGTGATGAATGGCATATTTCATCACATTCACCCCTTCTATAGATTTAGTCTGTTCGGGGGTTTGATAGTCCTCTGTGACCGACGTGGCTGTTGTGGTGCCGCGGGTGTCGGCTGGGTGTCCCCGGTGGCCTCCTGGGTCTCTGCCGGGGGCGCCGCCAGGGTTGTTGAAGGGGTAGTTGGTGGGGGTACCGTTGGTCGATGTTCTTCCGGGGGTGATGAAAGAGTAGTGGGTGGGTAAGAGTTGCTGTGATCGTTGTTGCTGCTGTTGTCGTGGTTGTTGTCGTTACCGGCTGGGGCGACGTCTTTTATGGACACGGTGTCCTCCCTTCCGTCGGCGTGCCGGACATACGCGTATTGGGGGTTGGCGTGGAGTAGGTGCACTGACTCCACGAGAGGGTCCGTCTTGTGGCCCCTCACATGCCTTCGCACGAATACCGGACCTGGGGTGGAGAGCCATGACGGCATGGATACGCCTGAGGTGGATTTCCGGGGAAAGACAAACATTCGTTCATGAGGCGTGGCATTAGTGGCAGTACACAATAGCGACCGTATCGAATGGAGCACATCTGAGAGGACTTCCTGCCAGCGGGAGATAGGGAGGCCCTTGGTCCTTAGAGCTAGAGTGACTGCTTTCCATACTGTCCCGTTCTCTCGCTCCACTTGACCATTACCCCGGGGGTTGTAGCTGGTGGTACGGCTCGTGGCGATCCCCCTGGACAGCATGTACTGGCGTAGCTCTTCACTCATGGAGGACGCCCCCCTATCCGTATGGATGTAGCTCGGCATACCGAACAGGCAGAACAGGCTGTTGAGGCATTTAATGACCGTGGCGCTGGTCATGTCTGGGCAGGGGAAGGCGAATGGGAAACGGGAGTATTCGTCCACAATGTTCAGGAAGTAAACATTGCGGTCGACGGACGGGAGGGGGCCCTTGAAGTCTAAGCTGAGCCGCTCAAAGGGCCGTGTAGCTTTGATTAAGTGGGCTCTATCTGGGCGGTAGAACCGAGGCTTGCACTCAGCGCAAGTGCGGCAGTTCCTGGTCAGAGACCGAACTTCCTCAATCGAGTAGGGTAAGTTACGGGACTTTATGAAGTGGAACGGCCGCGTGACCCCTGGGTGGCAGAGGTCGTTGTGGAGGGTCTGTAGCCGATCCCCGGTGGCGCTGGCACACATCCCTCGTGAGAGGGCGTCGGGGGATTCGTTAAGGGCCCCTGGCCGGTAAATGATGTCATACTCGAAGGTGGAGAGCTCGATCCGCCACCTAAGAATCTTATCATTTTTAATCTTCCCCCTCTGTTTATTATTGAACATAAACGCTACCAACCGCTGGTCGGTAAGTAGGGTGAAGCGTTTGCCGGCTAGGTAGTGGCGCCAGTGGCGCACTGCCTCCACGATGGCTTGGGCCTCCTTTTCCACGGAGGAGTGTCTGATCTCGGGCCCTTGGAGGGTCCTCGAGAAGAAAGCTACGGGCCGCCCCGCCTGGTTGAGGGTGGCCGCCAAGGCAAAGTCAGACGCATCACTTTCCACTTGAAAGGGAGTGTTCTCGTCCACTGCCTGTAGCGTGGCCCGCTCAATATCCCGCTTAATGCTTTTGAAGGCGGTGTGGGCCTCAGCAGAGAGCGGAAAAGAGGATGCTTTCAAGAGGGGGCGGGCTTTGTCGGAGTAGTTGGGGGCCCATTGGGAATAATAAGAAAATAACCCCAGGCACCTTTTCAGGGCTTTGGGAGTGTTGGGCAGGGGCAGCTCCCGTAGGGGGCTCAATCGGTCGGGGTCTGGTCCGATTTCCCCATTCTCCACCACGCTGCCTAGTATGCAGAGGCGCGTGGTGTTGTAAACGCACTTGTCCTCGTTGTAAGTGAGGTTGAGTTTTTGTGCGGTTTTCAGGAACCTCTCGAGGTTCGAGTCGTGATCCTGCTGGTTGTGACCGCAGATGGTGACGTTGTCGAGGTAGGGGAAGGTTGCCTGCAAGTGGTGGTCATCGACCATGCGGTCCATCTCCCTCTGGAAGACCGAGACCCCATTCGTCACCCCAAAGGGGACTCTGAGGAATTGGTAGAGGTGTCCGTTCGCCTCGAAGGCGGTATACGGGCGGTCCTCTGGTCTGATAGGGAGCTGGTGGTACGCTGACTTGACGTCGATGGTGGAGAACACCCGGTATTGGGCGATTTGGTTCACCATTTCTGATATGCGGGGTAGCGGGTAGGCGTCTAGTTGGGTGTACCTGTTGATTGTTTGGCTATAGTCGATCACCATCCGTTTCTTCTCGCTACCCCTTACCACCACCTCTTGGGCGCGCCACGGGCTGTTGCTGCGTTCAATAATGCGCTCCTTCAGGAGCCTGTCTACCTCGGTCGCGATAAACCGCCTGTCCTCCCAGCTGTACCTCCTGCTTTTGGTCGCTATTGGCCGGCAGTTAGGGGTAAGGTTCGCGAATAGCGAAGGCGGCTTTACCTTCAGGGTAGCCAGACCGCACACTGTGAGGGGCGGCTGGGACCCACCGTAATTGAGCGTGATGCTTTGGTGGTGGCACTGGAAATCCAGGCCCAAGATCACGCTCGCACATAGATTCTTCATGATTAGTACTTTAAAATTATCATATACAGTTCCGTTAACGGACAATTGTACCGTGCAGTAACCCATAATAGTCGATGTCTGGGTTTTATCAGCCATAGAGATGGTACCCCGAGTAGGGACCACCTTCAGGGAGAGTTGTTGTGCTAGTTCAGGGTGGATAAAACTCTCCGTGCTTCCACTGTCAATTAAACATTTAACCCCGCAACCGTTTACCTCGATGTCCACCATTGATTTGGATAGCGGGTGCGGCCTGGTCTGGTCCACTGTGACCAATGCCACTGTAGGGGCCTGATCGAGACAAGATGGCGTCCACGCTGTCTGCTCACAAGATGGCGGACCCCACAAGGTTGGGCAAGATGGCGTCCAAGATGGCCGCTCCCACGGCGCACACGCAGCGGTGGCGTGTTTTCCGGCGGGGTTCCCTCTGCACACCTTCCCGAAGTGCCCCTTCTTACCGCACTTAAAGCAGGTGGTGCCTTTCGCCGGGCACAGGTTTCTGGTGTGCTTCGACTGCCCGCAGAAGTAGCAGTTGGGTCCCCGACGCGTCGCGGCTGTCGTAGGGCTTCTGGGGGGAGAGCGGGGCCCCGACGGTGTCGGGCTGCCGGGCGGGGAAGATGCCTTCCAAGATGGCGGCGCCCTTGGTGCACACGTGGCGGCGTGGGCGGCGCGGGCTGAAGAGTAGGCGTCCGAGTTTCTCTGGGCCACATCCAGGGATCGCGCTGTGTCCACAGCCTGTTTCAGGTCCAATCCCGTTTTTTCCAGCAGTCTCTGCCGGATGTAAGTGGAGCTGAGGCCTGTGATGAAGGCATCGCGAACAAGCTCGTCAGTGTACACTGCGGTTTTTACATCTTGGCACTTGCAGTCTTTGCCAAGCGTTTTCAGGGTGACTAGGAACTCATCCAGCGATTCCCCAGGTCGCTGTGCGCGAGTAGCCAGCAGATGCCTAGCATACACCTCATTCGTAGGCTGCTGGTAATGCACCTTTAAGATGTCGCAGGCGGCCGGGTACGTGTCGGCGTCTTGGATGAGGGGGTAAACCCTGTGGCTTACCCAATTCCGCAGGATTCCGAGTTTCATACTTTCAGCGTCCGTAGCGCCTGTGACGGCTGCGGAATTGTCCAGGAAGAATTCCATACACATAAACCAGTGTCCGAAGCGTGCTGATGCGTCCGAAGCATGCTGGTCCAAATCCAAACGTTCGGGTTTCAAGAGTTGATCCATTGTGTTGAAAAGTAAGTTAATAAAATTGATGTGCCTCAATAAATCCGAGACTCAATGTTAGCGGAACAAAACAAGGCTTTTATTAACTTAGAAGGTAACACACAGTGGAGAGGTGTCTTCCATCCAGAGGTCTGCAGTACTGGATGTGAGGCACGCTGAGCCTGCTTACATAGGGGCCAGGTATGGGCGGAGCCCTACACACAATACAATACAAGGTGAGGAAACGGAACTGAGGTAAGGGAAATGAAACTGAAACTAAACCACAGTCACAGGCACAATCACACAGAGAATACAGATGAGTGATGAATGGCATATTTCATCACAATGTCTTCAACCACTACAGAGAAAACGATTGCAGTCCTACGGACCATATTTGCCAGAAACGGTTTGCCAGAGCAGATCTGCTCTGATAATGGACCACAGTTTGCGTCCGACGAGTTCCAAAAATTCATGAAAAGGAATGGGGTAAGGCATTACACATCCGCCCCGTATCATCCAGCCACCAATGGATTGGCTGAGAGGTTCGTACAAACCTTTAAGAAGGCGATAAAGGCCATGTGCGACGAGGAAATTCCACTACAGCATAAGCTGGACAATTTCTTATTAGCCTACCGAAACGCGACACATGCAGTTACCAACCAGACCCCGGCCATGATGTTCTTTAACCGAAGGTTGAGATCTCGTCTGGACTTGCTCAGACCAAATGTGTGAAGAAATGTTGAGGACAAACAATTCCAGCACATCAACAAGAAGCCGACAAGGAGCTTCAATGTAGGGCAACCAGTCTTGGCCCGGGACTATCGAACAGAGAAGTGGCAACCCGGAACGATATGTACAAGGCAGGGGCCATTAATGTACACAGTGGATGTCGGGGAGAACATTGTGAGACGCCACGTCGATCAGATCTTAGCATCACAGGAATGCGTCAACCCCATGTCTCGAGTACCTGGGGATGAACCCGACATACCGGTAGTATCTACTTCAGACCCAGTAGCAGTGGAACCCGATGAACTACCCGATGAAAAGGGGTCAGAATCGCCTCTGCACCAAGAACAAGAACCTCTGGAAAGGCACTATCCCGAAATGGTCAGGAAGCCGCCCCAAAGACTGAATCTATAAATGGACTTTTGTTATTGAATGTACATGTAAAAATGTAATTGTTATTTGAATATTAAGGGGGTATTATTAATCGAAAAAGGGAGGAATTGTAGTGCATGTGCCTTTAAGTCAGAACTACTTTTTACAGCTCCTGTATACTGTAGTACCGGCAGTGACCACACCGGTATATAAGCTGTGCGCATGCCTCTGTACCCCAGTCTAGAGATTACCCTCCTCCAGTAAAGACCTGTTATTTGTTAATGTACAGCATCCGTGTGATTATTTATCCACTGAACCACAGATCTAACACATAGTAAATAGGATAACTTTGAATTCCTTTTCTTCTCTTTTGTTTTTAATTACATTTGAGGAATGTATACATGGTCACAGACTAGAAAGCTTTCTTGCCTTGTCGTTCACAAGTTGTTACCACAGTTGGGTTGGCGCCAATGATCTGTTTGATCTAGCAATGAATCAGTTAAGGTACGATGGACTTTCACGCCCTCCCTGTCCAAAAATATGTAATTGCCCAAAAACGTGATTACCAGGCTGTGGGAGAAAACAAGAACTAATCATTTGTGATGGGATGTTTGCCTCATCAGAGGGTCTTGCAAGCAAGGCTCTTACAGCTTATCTTGAAAGGGGATTGATTGGTGGAAGCAGAGTTCTGGGAATCTAACCTGATGCTTTTGAACCCTACTTTGAGTCACAGCAGCATTAAACTGTGAAAGATACATTTTGATATTGCTCTGTCTTTCTTCAGTGTGGGTTCAACTGTTGCCCACATCTAGCCACTTTAGCGGATTTTGCTTTGCCAGGCCATTGAGAAGTGGGGGCTAATGTGGACATTCTATCAATACCTGATTTGGGGTATAAATTTCGTACCAGTCCAACCCAAGAAATATATAAAGTAAGGACTTTGTGACTTTTTAAAATTTGTTTTGGAATAGATATGTAAGTTTAAGTAAAACTTTTTAATTTAGAGAAATCTGCTGTTTTTGTTGTTCCTTCTACTAATTTTATTTCTTAATAAACTTGATTTGTAGTTTGTAGTTCAAGATATCTAGTCAGTTAGAGATTTATTCACTCTATCAAAGTAACCAGAGAGTACAATTGGTCTCATACCATTTTCAGTACTTCTACTTTGTGCATAAATTGATGATTTCATTCACTCTTGCAGTGTCAGCCTTGCCTCAGTTGTAGCACTTTCACCCCTGAACCAAAGGTTGTGGTTTCAAGACCCAATCCAGACACTTGAACACATAATCTAGGCTGAAACTTCAGTGCAGCACTGTCAGAGGTACCATCTTTTGAATGAGATGTTAAACCACGACTGCCTGTTTGGGTGGATGTAAAAGATCCCATGGCACGATTGGAAGAAGAGCAGGGGAGTTCTCCTGGTGTCCTGACCAACATTTGTACAAATTGGCTGCTGCTTTTGTCTACATTACAACAGTGACTACTCTTCAACAGTAATTCATTAACTGTGAAGTATTTTGAGACTTGCTGGTTCATGCAAGGCACTGTATAAATGTAAGTTCCTTCTTTTCTTTCTAAGAAACGTGGGCTTGCCTGTGGCAATGGTCCTTTGTGCTGGGTACAAAAAAACATATCTGGCAAGCATCCCAATTGTAACACTATCTATTAAGTCTCAGAATCACCACAGAATATTTAATGGAGTTGACACTACAGGAGCCCAGTTCTTATCCAAATGATGAAGTGGCATTAATGGTGACTATGCAGAAATCCGCAACTAACCAGGTTATGAGTGTGAAAACAAGCAAGAAAAATGGCTGAAGCAATACTCTTTTAAAATTGTAAAACAAATATCTGAGTTGACAAACTATAATTCAAACCAATGAATTGGCATTCACCATTTTCTAAAAAGATGGAAACTGTAAACTTAGCAAGAAAGACAAATTAAGTAAAACTAATCAATATACAGCTGGTTACTCATGAACTTTTATAAAGTGCCCTTTTTAGCTCCAACGGGAGAATTTTGCAGACACTTGTCCAGAGGGCCCTAAGTTCAATTCACAACCTTGACAACTAGCTGACTGTTCTCAGGTTTCACCCAGGTCACAAAAATTAAATGCCTTGTAATGCAAGAGTGCTCCATTGGTGAGAGGAATGAAGAATCATTAGGGACACCTATTCTGCCTCACTAACTATGTCTTCTGTATTTTAGTTTTCAAATGGCAATACTATTGAAAAGCCAATAGCCAACCTATGCTCTCCTTAATGCTGGAAGGTAAAATTAGATAATATTTGAATAAATGTGCTTATGGTTATAAAGAATATCTTATCTAACTCCATCATGTAGGTACTTTCTAATTAAAGAACTTCATTAACTTCCAAATAACAACTTTTTAGCATAGTGGTTATGTTGCTGGACTAGTAATTCAGAGGCCTGGATGAATGATTTGGAGACGTGAGTTCAAATCCCACCAGGGCAGCTGGGGAATTTAAATTCAGTTAATTAATTAAATAAATCTGGAATAAAAAGCTAGTATCAGTAATGGAGACCATGAAACTACTGGATTGTCGTAAAAACCCATCTGGTTCACTAATGTCCTTTAGGGAAGGAAATCTGCTGTCCTTACCTGGTCTGGCCTATATGTGACTCCAGACCCACAGCAATGTGATTGACTCTTAACTGCCCTCTGAAATGGCCGAGCAAGCCACTCAGTTGTATCAAACGAAAAACAGTATTAAGAATGAAACCTGACGGACCACCCAGCATCGACCTAGGCACCAGATTCAGACACGACAAAGGCACATCCAACCCAGTCGACCTTGCAATGTCCTCATCTGGGGACTTGTGCCAAAATTGGAAGCGCTGTCCTACAGACTAGTCAAGCAACAGCCTGACATAGTCATACTCACAGAATCATACCTTTCAGCCAACGTCCCAGATTCCTCCATCACCATCCCTGGGTATGTCCTGTCCCACCAGCAGGACAGACTCACCAGAGGTGGCGGCAGTGTGGTATACAGTTGGGAGGGAGTGGCCCTGGGAGTCCTCAACATTGACTCCGGCCCCCATGAAGTCTCATGGCATCAAGTCAAATATGGGCAAGGAAACCTGCTGCTGATTACCACCTACCACCCTGTCTCAGTTAATGAAACAGTACTCCGCCATGTTGAACACCATTTGGAAGAAGCACTGAGGGTAGCAAGGGCACTGAATGTACTGGTGGGGGACTTCAATGTCCATCACCAAGAGTGGCTCGGTAGCACCATTACTGACTGGGCTGGCCGAGTCCTGAAAGACATAGCTGCCAGACTGGGCCTGTGGCACATGGTGAGAACCAATACGAGGGAAAAACCTACTTGACCTCATCCTCACCAATCTACCTATCGCAAATGCATCTGTCCCTCCATGACAGTATTGGTAGGAGTGTCCACCACACAGTACTTGTGGAGACGAAGACCCGTCTTCACACTGAGGACACCCTCCATTGTGTTGTGTGGTATTACCACCATGCTAAATGGGATAGATTCAGAACAGATCTAGCAGCTCAAAGCTGGGCATGCATGGGCGCTGTGGGCCATCAGCAGCAGCAGAATTGTATTCCACCACAATCTAACCTCATGGTCCGGCATATTCCTCACTCTACCATTACCATCAAGCCAGGGGACCAACCCTGGTTCAATAAGGAGTGTAGAAGAGCATGACAGGAGCAGCTCCAGGCATATCTAAAAATGAGGTGCCAACCAGGTGAAGCTAGAACACATGCATGCTAAACAGCGGAAGCAGCATGCTATGGACCGAGCTAAGCGATCCCACAACCAACGGACCGGATCAAAGCTCTGCGGTCCTGCCACATTCAGTCGCGAATCTTGGTGGACAATTAAACAACTAATGGGAGGAGGAGGCTGCATGAGTATCTCCATCCTTCAGCCAGAAGTGCCGGGTGGATGATCCATCTTGGCCTCCTCCTGGGGTTCCCACCATCACAGAAGCCAGTCTTCAGCCAATTTGATTCATTCCACGTGAAAGCAAGAAATGGCTGAACCCACTAGATACAGCAAAGGCTATGGGCCCCGACAACATCCTGGCTGTAGTACTGAAGACTTGTGCTCCAGAACTAGCCACGCTATTCCAGTACAGCTACAACACTGGCATCTACATGACAAAGTGGAAAATTGCCCAGGTATGTCCTGTCCACAAAAAGCAAGACGAATCCAATCCGGCCAATTAAGGCGGCATCAGTCTAGTCACAATCATCAGCAAAGTGAAGGAAGGTGTCGTCAACAGTGCTATCAAGTGGCATTCACTCACCAGTAACTTGCTCACCGATGCTCAGTTTTGGGTTCCGCCAGGACCACTCAGCTCCAGACCTCATTACAGCCTTGATCCAAACATGGACGAAAGAGCTGAATTCCACAGGTGAGGTGAGAATGATTGCCCTTGACATCAAGGCAGCATTTGACTGAGATGGCATCAAGGAACCCTCGTAAAATTGAAGTCAATGGGATACAGGGGGAAAATTCTCCACTGGCTGGAGTCATATCTAGCACAAAGGGAGATGGTTGTGATTGTTGGAGGCCAATCATCTCAGCGCCAGGACATCGCTGCAGGAGTTCCTCAGGTCAGTGTCCTAGGCCCAGCCATCTCAGCTGCTTCTTCATGATCTTCCCTCTAGCATGAGGTCAGAAGTGGCGATGTTCGCTGATGATTGCACAATGTTCAATTCCGTTCACAACTCCTCAGATAATGAAGCAGTCCGTGCCCACATGCAGCAAGACCTGGACAACATTCAGGCTTGGGCTGATAAGTGGCAAGTAACATTCACGCCACACAACTGCCAGGCACTGACCATCTCCTCTTGACATGCAATTGCAATACCATCGTCGAATCGCCCACCAGCAATATCCTGGGGGTCACCATTGACCAGAAACTTAACTGGACCAGCCACATAAATACTGTGGCTACAAGAGCAGGTCAGAGGCTGGGTATTCTGTGGCAAGTGACTCACCTCCTGACTCCCCAAAGCCTTTCCACCACCTACAAAGCACAAACCAGGAGTGTGATGGAATACTCTCCACTTGCCTGGATGAGTGCAGCTCCAACAACAATCAAGAAGCTCGACACCATCCAGGACAAAGCAGCCCGGTTGACTGCCACTCCATCCACCACCTTAAACATTCACTCCCTCCACCACAGGCGCACCGTGTCTGCAGTGTGTACCATCTACATGATGCGCTGCAGCAACTTGCCAAGGCTTCTTCAACAGCACCTCCCAACCCACGACTTCTACCAGCACTTGGAAATATATCGCTATTCCTTCATTGTCATTGGGTCAAAATCCTGGAACTCCCTCCCTAGCAGCACTATGGGAGTACCTTCACCATACGGACTGCAGCAGTTCAAGAAGGTGGCTCTCTACCACCTTCTCAAGGACAACTAGGGATAGACTTAGTGAACATAGCCTGGCCATCGAAAAAGGCAGACACAGGCAGACCCGGCTACCAAGAGAGGACAGGATATGCTCTCACTGCAGTCAGGGAGTGGTGGAGACAGAGATGCACTTCCTCACAGCTTGTAGAAAATATCAGGGCATAAGGGAGAATTTCTACCCAAAATTCACAAAAATATGCCCTGAATTCAGAAATTTGAATGACGACCAAAAACTCCCATACCTACTAGGGGAACAGAGAAATTGTGTAACCTTAGCGGCACACTATGTTACAGCTTGCCATAAACAGAGGGACAACCATTAAATCTAAGAAAAGAGTATATACAAATTATATGAATGTATATTTATACACTCAGGGATATATCTGTTTATACACTGTATAGATAGACCTGCGTTTATGTGTTCAACCATAAATGTTTTTCGATGCTTTGGCAACATAAGATGTACCTTGTCATGCCAATAAAGCGATTTGAATTGAATTGAATTGATAGGCAATAATTGCTGGCCTTGCCAGCGATGCCCACATCTCGTGAATTAATTTTTTTAAATCCTAAAAATGTATTTTTCAAGTAAAAAGATTGTTCATATTTCTATTTCCTTATTATTCTGCTGCATTTTAAAAATAAATATTAAATAGCACTAATATGCTGCCAAAGTGGAGTCCTATTTTGTGCATCGTTAGGACAGACAAAAAAGTTGCATATGGATCTGTTAGAGGGCTGAGTACATAACTGCAAAAAACTCACAACTGCACAGTGGGTACCACTCACGAGTCAGAGGTTTTATAAGAATTGGGGTGCTGCAGTACATAATGGTCACATAGTGTGAAAGTGGAAGTCTCTTCTTGTCTTTAATTTGTACCTGGCGATACCTGAATTTGAATAGACTGAGATGTACATTGAATAAAATGATTTTTTTACAGTGAAAAAATTCTGTTATTGCGATTCACCCACAATCATAATTAATTTCTTTAACTTATAATACTTGTTACTTTGATGAGCAGAAACTAGACACTTCAATGAGTCCACTCATTCATGCAATGTTTTCATAAGTGAGGTTGCACTTCATTGGAACGTGAAATATTTACATAGAAAAATATTTTCTTTACAATATTCAGGCAGATTAATATTTCACAAAACTAGTAATATTTCTAAATCAGCAGTATAGTTTGTTATTGATATGGAAGAGAATGTGATATGGAAGAGAATGTGATACAAAGGAGAGACTTTGCTGTTTGCTGACTACTCACCTGATATTAGCTTGGTTGTATTTTGTCTTTCATACAATAGATTATTTTCCGTACTTTATATGGCGTGTGTTGGCCTGGTATGACCACCGATGAAACTGAGAGCCGGGGACATGGGAACTCTCGGCTTTGGGAATCTCTGCCCTCTCTTAGGCTGCTGCGCGACTGGCCTAATTTCTAGCTCTTCCGTCGCACACCTACCTGAGTCCACAACTCCATGTTTGAATCCCTCCAATCAGGTTTCCGTCCCTGCCATAGTACTAATATGGCCCTTATCAAAGTCATAAACGACATCCTATGCAACTGTGACCATGGTAACCTATCCCTCCTCATCCTTCTCGACCCATCTGCAGCCTTTGACATGGTTGACCACACCATCCTCCTCCAAAGCCTCTCCACCGTCATCAAGCTGCGTGGGACTGCACTCTCCTGGTTCTATTGCTATCTATCCAGTTGTAGCCAGAGAATTATCTGCAATGGCTTCTCTTCCCGCTCCCGCACTGTTACCTCTGAAGTTCCCCAAGGATCTATCCTTGGCCTCCTTCTATTTCTCATCTACCTGCTGCCCCTCAGCGACATTATCCGAAAACATACTATCAGGTTCCACATGTACGCTGGCGACATCCAGCTCTACCTCACCACCACCTCTCTCAACCATGCCATTGTCCCTGATTTTTCACACTGCTTGTCCGACATCCAGTACTAGATGAGCAGAAAATTCCTCCAAGTAAATATTGGGAAGACCGAAGCCATTGTCTTTGGTCCCCACCACGAACTCTGTTCCCTAGCCACGGACTCCATTCCTGGCAACTGTCTGAGGCTGAACCAGACCGTTCGCAACCTTGGTGTCGTGTTTGACCATGATGAGCTTCCGACCACATATCCGCACCATCACCAAGACCGCCTACTTCCACCTTCATAATATCGCTCATCTCCACCCCTGTCTCAACTCATCTGCTGCTGAAACCCTCATCCATGCTTTAGTTACCACTAGACTTGGCAATTCAAACTCTCCTGGCTGGCCTTGCACCGTCCATAAACTTGAGCTCATCAAAAACTCTGTTGTCCATATACTAGCTTGCACCAAATCCTATTCACCCATTACCCCTGTGCTCACTGACCTACATTGGCTCCCATTCTGACAACACCTTGATTTAAAAATTCTCATCCTTCTTTTCAAATCTCTCCATGGACTTGCCCCTCACTATTTCTGTAACCTCTTCCAGCCCTACAACCCTCTGAGATCGCTGCGCTTCTCCAATTCTGGCCTCTTGCGCATTCCCAATTTGAATGGCTCCTCCATTGCCTTCAGCTACTTTAAGACCTTTAAGACACTCCTTAAAACATATCTCTTGGTCACCTGTCCTACTATCTCCTTACAATAGCAAAATACTGCGGATGCTGGAAATCTGAAATAACAACAGAAAACGCTGGAAAAACTCAGCAGGCCAAGCAGCACCGTGGAGAGAGAAACAGAGTTAACGTTTCAGGTCGAAGACCTTTCGCCAGAACTGGAAAACAGCAGGAAATGGAACAGATTTTAAAGCAAGTTTAGGGGCTGGGAAATGGGGGAGGGGATGAAAGAACAAAAGGAAAGGTCTGTGATAGGATGGAAGGCAGGAGAAGAGGCATTAAGAGATATTCAAGGCAAGAGGAGATGGTAATGGGACAGGTTAAGAAACAAAGGATGGCTCTAGATGAAGTGTGAATTGTGCTGGCAGAATGAAAGACAGCTGCCACGTGGGAAGGAAGAAGGAAAAAAAAGGCACAAACAAAAAGTGTGGATAAAAAATATATATGTGATAGGGGCCGAGGTTATGATCTGAAATTGTTGAACTCTATGTTGAGTCCAGAGGGCTGTAAAGTGCCTAATCGAAAGATGAGGTGCTGTTCCTCGAGCTTACGCTGAGCTTCCATGGAACAATGCAAGAGGCCGAGGACGGTGAGGTCTGAGTGGGAATGGAGCGGTGAATTAAAGTGACAGGTAACCAGAAGCTCGGGGTCCCCCTTACGGACTGAATGGAGGTGTTCCGCAAAGCGGTCACCCAATCTGCGTTTGGTCTCCCCAATGTAGAGGAGACCACATCATGAGCAGCGAATACAGTATACTAAATTGCAAGAAGTACAAGTAAATTGCTGTTTCACCTGGAAGGGGTGTTTGGGGCCCTGGACAGTGGGAAGGTATAAGGGCATGTGTTGCATCTCCTGCGCTTGCACGGGAAGGTGCCGGGCGAAAGGGAAGGGGTGCTGGGGGTGATAGAGTGGGCTAGGGTGTCTCGGAGGGAGCGGTTCCTACGGAATGCTGAAAGGGGAGGTGAGGGGAAGATGCGTTTGGTGGTGGGATCATGCTGGAGGTGGCGGAAATGGCGGAGGATGATCTGTTGAATGTGGAGACTGGTGGGGTGAAAGGTGAGGACAAGAGGAACTCTATCGTGGTTCCGGGAGGGAGAGGCAGGGGTGGGGGCAGAAGTGCGGGAGATAGAACGGACACGGTCGAAGGCCGTGTCAACCACAGTAGAGGGGAATCCCTGGTTGAGGAAAACGGAAGACATGTCGGAAGCACTGGTATGGAAGGTGGCATCATCAGAGCAGATGCGGCAGAGACGGAGAAACTGGGTGAATGGAATAGAGTCCTTACAGGAGGCCGGGTGGGAGGAAGTGTAGTCCAGGTAGCTGTGGGAGTCAGTGGGCTTGTAGTGAATGTTTGTCAATAACCTATCCCCAGAGATGGAGATGGAGAAGTTGAGGAATGGAAGGGAAGGGTCGGAGATGGACCATGTGAAGGTGAGCTTCGTCAACTCTTGAACACCAACGCCCCTCCGGAACCTTCTTCCCCTTCACTTTCCTCTGACCCCCCTTCTCCCAATCTCACCCCCGCCGCGTTTTCACTATCCCCTCTGACCCCGAACGATCAGTCCTCAGCAAAAGCCTGAGTTTCATCCCCTTACGCCCCCACCTCAATGAAGTTCGAGCTCGGCACGATGCTGAGCTCTTTTTCCGCTGCCTTCGTCTCCGTGCCACTTCTTTGGCCAGGAGTCTTCCCCCCGCACAGCTGACCCTTTCTCCCGCTTTCAGAATTCTTGTTCTACTTGGAACCCTCCCTCTGGCCTCTTACCCTCTCTAGATCTTTTCATCGCTAACTGCTGCCGTGACATCGGCCGTCTCCATTTCTCTGCTCCCCTCACTCACTCCAACTTTCCTCCCTCTGAACTTGCAGCACTCCATTCTCTCAGATCCAACCCCGACATTGTCATTAAACCTGCTGACGAGGGTGGTGCTGTTGTTGTTTGGCAAACCGACCTCTACTAGCGGAAGCTGAACGCCAACTCTCCGACACCTACTCCTACCTCCACCTGGACCATGACTCCACTACCGAACATCAAGTCACCGTTTCCAAGACTGTCACTGACCTCATCTCCTCTGGAAATCTTCCCCCCGCGGCCACCAACCTCATAGTACCCCAAACCCGCACAGGCCGCTTCTACCTCCTTCCCAAGATCCACAAACAGGACTGCCCTGGTAGACCCATTGTTTCAGCCTGTTCTTGCCCCACGGAACTTATCTCTTCCTATCTTGACTCTATCTTTTCTCCCCTTGTCCAGTCTCTTCCCACCTACATCTGCGACTCTTCCGATGCTCTCCGCCACTTTAACAGTTTCCTGGCCCCAACCGCCTCCTTTTCACTATGGACGTCCAATCCCTCTACACCTCCATCCCCCACCAGGATGGCCTGAGGGCGCTCCGCTACTTCCTTGAACAGAGGCCCGACCAGACCCCATCCACCACTACCCTCCTCCACCTGGCTGAACTTGTTCTCACATTGAACAACTTCTCCTTTGACTCCACTCATTTCCTCCAAATCAAAGGTGTTGCTATGGGTACCTGCATGGGTCCTAGCTATGCCTGCCTTTTCGTGGGATATGTGGAACACTCTTTGTTCCAGTCCTACTCGGGTCCCCTCCCTCACCTCTTTTTCCGGTACATTGATGACTGTATCAGTGCCATTTCCTGCTCTCGCCCTGAAGTAGACAATTTCATTCACTTTGCTTCCAATTTCCACCCTTCCCTCACCTTCACATGGTCCAACTCCGACTCTTCCCTTCCCTTCCTCGACTTCTCCATCTTCATCTCTGGGAATAGGTTATTGACAAACATTCAATACAAGCCCACTGACTCCCACAGCTACCTGGACTACACTTCCTCCCACCCCGCCTCCTCTAAGGACTCTATTCCATTCTCCCAGTTTCTCCGTTTCCGCCGCATCTGCTCTGATGATGTCACCTTCCATACCAGTGCTTCCGACATGTCTTCCTTTTTCCTCAACCGGGGATTCCCCTCTACTGTGGTTGACACGGCCTTCGACCGTGTCTGTTCTATCTCCCGCACTTCTGCCCTCACCCCTGCCCCTCCCTCCCGGAACCACAAGAGTTCCCCTTGTCCTCACCTTTCACCCCACCAGCCTCCACATTCAACGGATCATCCTCCGCCATTTCTGCCACCTCCAGCGAGATCCCACCACCAAACACATCTTCCCCTCACCTCCCCTTTCAGCATTCCGTAGGGACCACTCCCTCCGCGACACCCTAGTCCACTCCTCTATCACCCCCAGCACCCCTTCCCCCGGCACCTTCCCGTGCAAGCGCAGGAGATGCAACACATGCCCTTATACCACCCACCCCTTCCCTATGTCCAGGGCCCCAAACACCCCTTCCAGGTGAAACAGCGATTTACTTGTACTTCTTGCAATTTAGTATACTGTATTCGCTGCTCGCGATGTGGTCTCCTCTACATTGGGGAGACCAATCGCAGATTGGGTGACCGCTTTGCGGAACACCTCCGTTCAGTCCGTAAGGGGGGCCCCGAGCTTCCGGTCGCCTGTCATTTCAATTCACCGCTCCATTCCCATTCAGACCTCACTGTCCGCGGCCTCTTGCATTGTTCCACGGAAGCTCAGCATAAGCTCGAGGAACAGCACCTCATCTTTCAATTAGGCACTTTACAGCCCTCTGGACTCAACATAGAGTTCAACAATTTCAGATCATAACCTCAGCCCCTATCACATATATATTTTTTATCCACACTTTTTGTTTGTGCCTTTTTTTTCCTTCCCTCCCACATGGCAGCTGTCTTTCATTCTGCCAGCACAATTCACACCCCATCTAGAGCCATCCTTTGTTTCTTAACCTGTCCCATTACCATCTCCTCTTGCCTTGAATATCTCTTAATGCCTCCTGCCTTCCATCCTATCACAGACCTTCCCTTTTGTTCTTTCATCCCCTCCCCATTTCCCAGTCCCCAAACTTGCTTTAAAAGCTGTTCCTTTTCCTGCTTTTTTCCAGTTCTGACGAAAGGTCAACCTGAAATGTTAACTCTGTTTCCTCTCTCCCCAGATGCTGCCTGGCCTGCGGAGTTTTTCCAGCGTTTTCTGTTCTACTATCTCCTTATATGGCTCGGCATCAAATGTTTGTTTGATAATGCTCCTGTGAAGTGCCTTGGGACATTTTACGATGTTAAAAGGTACTATATAAATGCAAGTTGTTGTTGTTAAAATGGAATTGTGTTTAAGCTGATCTGTTCCTTTACAATCAGGAAGTATTTGGACATCCTGAGGTCATGAAAGGCTCTGCATAAATGCCTGTCTTTCTTTTCATACTGCAGGTTTTATTGCCTCATCCCAGTTTTTTTTTGACCGATGTCAGCACAAGAACTCAGGAGCAAAGGGCTGCACGTGGACCAAAATTGTTATATTTAGTCAGCATAGATTGTGTATGAATAATAAAGTCTAAAGGAGGTAATATTTATTTATTTAGCATTACAGCTACACAAATGCATTTTGAAACTATTTTAGGCGGTTTGTTTCTTATTACTACAGAATGATTTTTGCCACACAATTTTATTCGCATCTCTCCTGAATGGGCTGACTTCTGCTGAGCGACTTAAAGGTGCCCGTTGTCCTTCAGTAACTTGCTGAAGTGCTCATTCTTCATACTTCACGCTAGACGGTAATCTATTCAAACAAGAAGCCATTCAGCAACCAAGGGCAATCCTATTCCACAGCTGGAATCCCTTTATGTACATTAATAACCTAGTATAAACCAGGTATAAAACTTCAACTTGCCTGTTTCAATACTTTAGACAGTGCGGTTACCTACTGAGGCATCAAAGGATGCAATAGGAAAACATCTATGGGAATTTTTTTTTGGTAAGAGTCTTAACCAAGGCCTCAAATAATGAATACTGCAATTGGACACACACTGGGTTAACAGGAGCAGCTCTGAATTAAAGTTAGATGAACTGGGCCAGAATTGTGATTTTTTTTAAAAATTGACTAAAGTTAATTGAGCTAATTAATTAAAAATGGGAAAATAAAAAAGCACAACGGAAGTTTACAATAAAATGCCCTCTATACACAATCGGGCGTCAAGAATGGATATTTAGATGAGCTATCAGAGGCCTATTAATATCAACTATGAAACCCTGTCCCCAGCTTGAATTGCTGGATTCAGAATAGGTGAGGTAAGAGAAACACAAAGGGGTAGATTAGAGGAGAAAATATAAAAATAGTTCGATAATACATTACTGCAAATATCTATCTTCGTCGATGAAACCCCGAAAAATATATCTATTGTCATTTTAACACCTCCACCACCCAGTTTGTCTGGACTTTCGAACAACCGATCCAAAACACGTGGGCTCACGTTAGCCCACTGTATTGTGGGTGTTGTAGTTACCTCGCTCTCCCGCTTGAAACTCTGGTTTTTTGGGTGAACTACAAGTCCCGCTGTGCGGCGCGCCGCTTCACCGCGCGAGCATGCGCCGTGCCGCAACGGCCGAGGGTGCCTCCTCCCCCCCCTCGCAGGGGCTGGGAGGGGCCTGGTGCCGTTCGTCGCCATACTGCGATCCGCCGGAGTTGGGGCGCTGGGTAAGTTTTTTTTTCAGTGGCCCGTCAGGCGTGTGATGGTCAGGGTCTGAATCACGGGGGTCTGTATGAGAGCCAAGCGGGCGGTTTATTGGGCGGGCCGCGCACATGACACAATGCGATGTGGTGTGAGGAGGCCGAGGTGCCTCTCACTTAGGGGGTCGGGCCTGGCTTGGCCAAGGGGGGCGGGAGGGGGGGTGCAGAGAGAGTGATATTTTTAGGTTGAATGATGGCGGCCTTGGCCTCGGCTGCGAGCGCGGGGGGGCGGCGGCTGTCTGCACTTGCGTTGATCTGGCTCCAAGATGGGCTGCGTCGAGTTGATAGCGGGCGCTGGGCGGGCGAGTGGAGCGGCCACAAGCCTGGTGCCTGCGGGCGTCGCTTTGCCGGCGGTAATGACGCTGCGCTTTTGGACGTTAACTTTGAATTGTTTTAAAAATAAACGGGTGAACGTGAGCGAGCAAAACCGCACGCGCGCGCAGCCCGTCACCTGTGTGTGAGGTGTTCGCTCTCCCCCCTTGTTCTCTACCAACAGCCTGCTGAAACCTCAGGACACTTCAGCCCCGAATCTCAAGCCGCCACACCCCCCTGTGTCCTATCGCAATACCGCCTTTTCTTTTGTGTTTGGCAAGAGCCGGTTCATTTTCTCTCTTCCCCCGTGTACGTGTGTGTAGTAGTGGCGCGGCGAGTTGGTGGCCGCACATTGACCCGCTTCTAGTTCACGAATACCTTCCTGAGCCCGAAAGGACTTGGCGCCGCTGCGTTTAAAAACAATGACATTTCAGAATCCTGTGCTGCTCTAACGCAAACCAAACAGGCGCCTGCTGCCTTTGTAGGAGAGTTTCGGTTTCCTTCTGTTACTGTGATGCCCAAGAAGCTGTCATTCATTCTGCAGCGGGCCGCCGATCTATTTTTCACTTTCCCATGTCGAGTCATCCATCGCGCTTCTGCTGTTTTTAAAAAAAAGTAAATCAAATGCGCTGCACTGCCTTTAGTTTTTGCACGCCTTGTATTTTCCCAGTTGGCAACACTTCACCGGGAGTTTGCAGTAGACTTGCAATAAAAGATCCATGTTTGAATTTCTGTAGTTGCACCTCCCCCTTGATCTTATTCGGGAGTTTAATGCCACTCAACGTAATATCCGTGAGTTTTTTTGAGGGTTGGGTTTGATGTCTGTCATTACGTATCAGAGAGGAGATCCCCTCCAACCAATACACACGAACCTTTTCCAGAGTACAACTTATTTACTGCAGTAATTATTTATTTTGATCTTATTAAGGAACCTTTGATGAAATATGTTGACAATGATTTACCACTTTGTACAAGTAGCTGAATGAAGAGACTGTTGTATTTATGATCACCCAAATTGTACAATTTTCCCCAGTACTGCAATCTTGTTGCATTTTGTTAGTGTTCATAAGATAAATGAAAATGACCAGTCATTTAATCGAATTCCTTTTGTAGGTCCCTAGCTGCTTTGTCTTGACAGCCTCACTTAATTTTGTACCATCAGCAAACTTGACCAGATAGCATTAGGTTTTTGTCTTGGTTCAATCATTTGAAATTTAAAAGTGTTCCCTCTCCCTGTCATCTGTTTGTTGAATAATGATATTGCACACTAGTAGGAAAATGGATGTCATGAGTATACTATGTGTAGAAATAACAAACATAAAGGGATCTGAATTTTGTCTGTCCCATGCTGGAAGATATTTACAAGTGTTAATCACTCCATGTGAAGTTGTTTGACATCTGTCATACATTTTACTTTCACCAGTTTTGACCTTTGACCCCCTTCTCGTATCTAGCTGGATCAAATTCCTCACTGGAAGGTTAACTAGTACTGTGGGGGAGGGTTTAAACTAATTTGGCAAGGGGATGGGCACGTGGATGAAACATTAGAGAGGAGAAACAAGGTGCACAGAGGACTGGGAGAGGCAAATAACACTAGACTCAAGAATAGTTAAGAAATAGGAGGTATCAGACGGGGCAAATGCAAAGCAGTCTAAGATGAGTTTGGAGGGTATGCACGGAACGTGGTAAGTAAAGTTATTGAGCTGCAGGCGCAAGCCGCCATATGGGACTATGATATAATGGCAATAACAGAGACCTGGCTCAAAGAAGGGGAGGATTGGGAACTTAACATTCCTGGCTACAAGGTATTCAGGAAAAACAGGGAAGGAACAAAAGGAGGGGAGGGGGGTGGCAGTATTGATCAAAGAAACTATTATAGCACCGGAGAGGGATGATGCAGTTGAGGGGCCAAAGACAGAGTCTTTTTTTCATTAGTTCATGGAATCTGGGCAAAGCCAGCATTTATTGCCCATCCATAATTGCCCTTGAGAAGGTGGTGGTAAGCCGCCACCTTCAACCGCTGCAGTCCGTGCGTTGAAGGTGCTGTTAGGGAGGGAGTTCCAGGATTTTGACCCAGCGACAATGAAGGAACGGTGATATACTTCCAAGTCAGGATGGTGTATGACTTGGAGGGGAACTTGGAGGTGGTGGTGTTTCCCATGCACCTGCTGCCCTTGTCCTTCTAGGTGGTAGAAATCGCGAGTTTGGGAGGTGGTAGCGGTCGCAGGTTGGGAGGTGCTGTTGAAGCCTTGGCGAGTTGCTGCAGTGCATCTTGTAGATGGTATACACTGCAGCCATGGTAAGCTGGTGGTGGAGGGAGTGAATGTTTAAGGTGGTGGATGGGGTGCCAATCAAGCTGGCTGCTTTGTCCTGGATGGTGTCGAGCTTCTTGAGTGTTGTTGGAGCTGCACTCATCCAGGCAAGTGGAGAGTATTCCATCACACTCCTTACTTGTGCCTGGATGGTGGAAAGGCTTTGGGGAGTCGAGAGGTGAGACACTCGCCGCAGAATACCTAGCCTCTGACCTGCTCTTGTTGCCAAAGTATATATGTGACTGGTCAAGTTTCTGGTCAATGGTGACCCCCCCCCCCCCCCAAAGGATGTTGATGGTGGAGGATTCGACGATGGTAATGCCGTTGAATGTCAAGGGGTGGTGGTTAGACTCTCACTTGTTGGAGATAGTCATTGCCTGGCACTTCTGTGGCGTGAATGTTACTTGCCACTTAGCCCAAGCCTGAACGTCGTCCAGGTCTTGTTGCATGCGGGCATAGACTACTTCATTATCTGAGGAGTTGTGAATGGCATTGAACACTGTGCAGTCATCAGCGAACATCCCCATTTTTGACCTTATGATGGCAGGAAGGTCATGAATGAAGCAGCTGAAGCTAGTTGGGACTAGGACACTGCCCTGAGGAACTCCTGCAGCGATGTCCTGGGGCTGTGATGATTAACCACCACAACCATCTTCCTTTGTGCTAGGTATGGCCCCAGCCAGTGGAGAGTTTTCCCCCTTATTCACATTGACTTCAGTTTTACTAGGGCTCCTTGATGCCACACTCAGTCAAATGCTGCCTTGATGTCTGGGGCAGTCACTCTCACCTCTGGAATTCAGTTCCTTCGTCATGTTTAAACTAAGGCTGTAATGAGGCCTGGAGCCAAGTGGTCCTAGCGGAACCCAAACTGGGCATCAGTGAGCAGGTTATTAGTGAGTAAGTGCTGCTTGATAGCACTGTCGACGGCACCTTCCATCACTTTGCTGATGATTGAGAGTAGACTGATGGGGTGGTAATTGGCCGGATTGGATTTGTCCTTTTTGTGGACAGGACATACCTGGGTAGTTTTCCACATGTCGAATAGATGCCAGTGTTGTAGCTGTACTGGAACAGCTATTTGGTTAGTATTAAGGAACAATATTATGCTTACTGGGTGTATACTATTAGCCACCAAATAGTGAGAAGGAGATAGAGGAGCAATTACAGAAAGATGCAAGAACTACAGAGTAGTGATAATGGGGGATTTCAATTATCCTAATAAGACTGGGATAGTAACTGTGTAAAGGGCAAAGAAGGGGAGGAATTCCTGAAATGTGTACAAGACGATCAGTGTGTTTCCAGCTCAACGAGGAAGGAAGCAGTGCTGGATCTCGTTCTGGGGAATGAAGTGGAGCATGTTTCAGTGGGAGAGCATTTGGGGAACAGTGATCATAATACCATCAAAGATAAGGAGACCAAAACTCTAAACAGTACTCCAAGCAATAATCTGGGACAAAATTAATTGACATTTAGAAAAGTATGGGCTAAAAAATGAAAGTCAGCACGGATTTGTTAAAGGCAAATTGTGTTTGACTAACTTGATCGAGTTCTTTAAAGTAATGGAGAGGGTTGATGAGGATCGTGTGGTTGATGTGTATATGGACTTTCAAAAGGTGTTTGACAAATACCAAATAATAGACTTGTTAGCAAAATTAAAGCTTGTGAGATTAAAGGGACAGTGGCAGCATGGATACAAAATTGGCTTGGAGACAGAAAGCAGAGAGTAGTGGTGAACGGTTGTTTTTCAGATGGAGTGAGATATACAGTGGTGTTCCCCAGGGGTTGGTATTGGGACCACTGCACTTTTTGAGACATATTAATGACCTGGACTTGGGTATACAGGGCATAATTTCAAAGTTTACAAATGATATGAAACTCGATAATGTAGTAAACAATGAGGAGGATTGTAACAACTTCAGGAGGACATGGGCAGACTAGCGAAATAGGAAAACACATGACAGATGAAATTTAATGCAGCGCAGTGTGAAGTGATACATTTTGGTAGGAAGAATGAGGAGAGGCAATATAAACTAAATGGTACAAGCTTAAAGGGGGTGCAGGAACAGAGTGACCGGGGGTGTATGTACACAAATCTTTGAAGGTGGCAGGACAAGTTGAGAAGGATGTTTAAAAAGCATATTGGATCCTTGGCTTTATTAATAGAGGCTTAGAGTACAAAAGCAAGGAAGTTATGCTAAACCTTTATAAAACACTGGTTAGGCCTGAGCTGGAGTATTGTTCTCAATTCTGGGCAACACACTTTAGGAAGGATGCCAAGGCCTTAGAGAGGGTGCATAAAAGATTGACTAGAATGGTACCAGGGATAAGGGACTTCAGTTATATGGAGAGACTGGAGAAGCTGTGGCTGTTCTCCTTAGAGCAGAGAAGGTTAAGGGGGGATTTGATAGAGGTGTTCAAAAACATGAAGGGTTTTGATAGAATAAATAAGGAGAAACTGTTTCCAGTGGCAGAAGGGTCGGTAACCAGAGGACACAGATTTAAGGTGATTGGCAAAAGGACCAGAGGTGACATGGGGAAACATTTTTTTACGCATTGAGTGGTTGTGATCTGGAATGCGCTGCCTGGAAAGGTGGTGGAAGCAGATTCAATAGTAAAAATCAAAAGAGAATTGGTTAAATACTTGGAAGAGAAAAAGATTACAGGGCTAAGGGAAAATATTTACAGGGCTATGCGGAAAGAGCAGGGGAGTGGAATTAATTGGCTAGTTCTACCAAAGAGCCGGCACAGGCACGATGGGCTGAATGGCCTCCTTCTGCGCTGTATAATTCTATGATCAAGGCATACCTTGAAGTAGTACCCTAGGGTTCAGTGTTCAGGCTGTTGCTGTGCTGATCTACATTAATGACTTATAGAATTATTATAGAGTGGTTGCAAATGATTAAATTGGGACGGAGGGGAATTTTGAGGCTCGCAAAGTACCCAGGGGTCGATAAAAGGAATTGGATAAAACCTGAAATGTAATTCAATAGGTAAGTGCATAATCCATACTCTTGGGAAAAATGGATGTTGAAAAATGGAAAAATGAAGGCCAAACAGAAATTGTGTAAATTTAGCATTTAACTTCAGATGATTGTAGCAATTGTGAACTAAGGGATTGGACCGCTTAATTATATTGGTAGGTCGGTTGAGTATGAGAACAAAGATGTTCTGAATTTTGTATGCCCTGGCCAGACTTTTAATGTCTTGTTTACTTCTATAAGATCCCATCTCAGTTGCCCCCTTTCAAGTCTAAAGAGCCCCAATTTCTGCAGTCTTTTCTCATAACTGAATCCTTTGACGCTCATCATCAGCCGCATGGCTTTTCTCTGCACCAGCTCCATTGTTTGAATGTTTTCCATCTATCATGGTGACCCAATCTGAACATAAGTCAGTGCACCCTGTCCAGGGCATTGTACGGTTATTGCATGACCTTTCATTTGATACTAAACCGCCATAGCAATCATTCTATTCACTTCATTTATTGCTGTTTCACAGTCATTTGAATTGCTATGTTTACTATCTCTACCAGATCCTTTTTTGTTCTGTCTTTAGCTATTTCTACATAGTATGTATCTGTGACATACATTTTTCCTACTAGTGTGCAGTATCTTGCACTTGCCTATTGAATCTGCCACCGACTTATCCCATTACAGATTTTATCCATCTCCTGTGTAGGTCTTTAGCTGTCTTGCCAACCCCCTTGGCCTGTTTGCATTGTGTTTCTGTGCGTGTCAGCTGTAGCTCTGGGTAGCACTATCACCTCAGAGTCAGTAGGTTGTGGGTTCAAGTTCCACTCGAGACATGAGCACACACACTGCAGTACTAAGGGAGTGCAGTACTGTTAAGAGGTGCCAACTTTCAGAGGAGACATTAAACCGAGGTTTCATCTGCCCTCATAGATGTGGACGTAAAAGATCCCATGGCACTATTTCGAAGAAGAGCATGGGAGTTCTCCCTGGCGTCCTGGCCAATATTTATCCTTCAACGAACATTACTAAAATGATCATGTTGCTGTGTGCAAATTGGCTGCCACGATTCCTACATTACAACAGTGACTACACTTCAAAAGTACTTCATTGGCTGGAAAGTGCTTTGGGATGTCCTGAGGTCATGAAATAAAGTCTTTCTAAATTATGAATGTAGGTTAGAAATCGCAGGGGCCTCCGCATCGTGTTCTGGGGTAGCTCCCCCACTCCCCAAACAATTTCCCGCAGCTATCTTCCTGTCACTCAATTTCTTAATAACACCCAGGTTGTACAATGATTTCCCGCTGCATTCAGATTCAGTAATAAGCCTTTCATGTTGAACTTTAAAGAAAAAGACTTTCTGGTAATCTTAAGTATACCACGTGATATGATTTCCATTGTCTATTTGGAGTTTCACTTTCTCAAAGTCAAGCTTTGTCAGGTAGGATCTTTCCTCCGCAAAGCATTGATATATTATTTTCATACAAGTACTGATCAGGTTTGCTCCAAATAATCAGTTCCGTTATTCTATCAGGTATTGATGTTTGATAGATTTGGAGTGGCCTGGATTAGATTTCTCCTATTTCCTGAATATGGATACTGAATTAGCTTGTTTCCAATCCAGTGGTGGTATCTCCTCAAATTCATTGACTGTGCTGAAGTTTTAAAAAATTTTAAATGATGTGCAATTCCCCATGAAAGTATAACCACTTCACATTTTTCAACATTTTTAAAAATTCTCCTGTTTTGTTTTCTTTCTTGGTTACTTGCCAAGAAACTGAAAGTTGCAAATTTTCTCCCATAGTTTTTAAATCAAATAAAAATCCTTACTGAAAGTATAGAGCCAGCGGGTGTGGGGCGACTCTCCTTCAATATCCTCCCTTTACCCAATGTCATTTGAAGAGCTGGTTCAACGGCCAATGCAGGCCTAGCAATACTATGCTCAATCTTTACATGTGAACCTAGTAGTGTGTTGCTTGGCTATTTTACCATGATGAACATCACAACCAAGCATGATAGTGTCTTGATCTGACATCTGCACTCGTGTTTTTCTAGTAGGAATCATCATTGGATAGTGATCATGAATGGGAACCTTGACCTATCTATCCTGGGGAATTGCACTGTTCTAGTGGCTCAGATGGGGGCGATTAGAAGAAGCTTTTTCATGCAACTATCGGAATTTGGTATGTTTTCCACATGAACTGATTGTGGCTAAACTGATTACAGCATTCAGAAAGGTACTGGTTAATAAAGAATGCAAAAGCTTATATGAGAATAAGGCAGGAAAATGGACCTCTATGGCCTAGCCCCTCCCCATCTCTGGCTCTGCGCTCCTCCAATTCTGGCCTATTGCACATCCCCTATTTCCATCGCTCCTCCATTGGTGGCCTTGCCTTCAGCTGCCCAGTCCCCAATCTC
Source organism: Somniosus microcephalus (assembly GCF_052327205.1). NCBI lineage: Eukaryota > Metazoa > Chordata > Chondrichthyes > Squaliformes > Somniosidae > Somniosus > Somniosus microcephalus. Next base: position 207,851,037 of record NC_140992.1, on the reverse strand, counting down.
TGGAATTCCCTCCCTAAACCTCTCCGCCTCTCTACCTCGCTCTCCTCCTTTTAAGTCACTCCTTAAAAGCTACCTCTGACCAAGCTTTTGGTATCATGCCCTAATATCTCTCATATGGCTCGGTGTCAAATTCTGTCTGATAACACTCTTGAGAGGTCTTGAGATGTTTTACTATGTCAAAGACACTATATAAATGCAATTTGTTTAAGATCTGTGCCCAACCGGCGGCTAAATTCATCATGGGCAAGAATGGCTGAATGCCCCCACTTGTGCTAAAATTGTTTCTATGTAACTCAGACCAGGGATTGAACCTGACACCCTGCTGACCTATGCACTTTATCTCCACTGAACCACTTGGAAACAAACAACTTATCTCTCTCCAAAGAGTCTTCACATTGAAACTTTCAAGGATCAAGAGTAACACTGAACTTTTAGGCAAAGACAGACCATTAATGCCCTTTACACCAGCATTTCTTGCATGGTATATATGCTTGCAATGTTATAAAGGTTCTTTGAAAATCCCAGGAGAACTGCTGAAACTGGGGATGTTTTGGCTGTAAGAACTGTATTGATGCTTAGACAGGGCTTTGGTTCAGCGGCACAGTAACAATATGTTGGCTCTAGGATGCTTCGCAATCCAATTTAGGTCATGGTGTGCATCAGACTGTTTATCTATCAAATGGTTTAAGTTTGGTCCTTTGAGGATGGTGGATGATGTGCAAATAGGTATAACTTGTGTGGCAATATGGTGGGTACTCCAAGTTCTTCCAAACTAAGAGCAGTATTACACAAGCATAGGTGATGCAGCATGTATACCTGTTATTTCAAGTCTTGGAAGGAGCTGGTGTGCAAATTGGATGTGGCCAGTGTAATCTGGCTGGCACTGGAAGCAGCATTATTCATTCAAACTGTCAGATTAGATATAATAGGGATATTAACAGACAGTGAAAGTGGCAGTCCAACTGCTCCATTGGGCTAGTGATTCTGTTTCAACATTAAATTCGTTGTTGTCGTGCACAGGAAGCTTTGTGCACAGGATTCTCAGACCATAGTTTACAAGTGTCTGTAGGGAAAAAAATACAACACCGCAAGTCTGGTTTATTTTATATCTATGGATTAGTCGTATTTTTCTTTAGACTGCTGATGTGCGTGAGTCACCGCTGCCTCATGATTCCACAGCTCTCAAGTAATAAGCTCCAGGTTCACGCAGAGGATCTGAAGCTGAAAGTTCTTTGAAGATTAATTCAGGCCTTGTATGTACAGGTATCTTAGTCTGATTGATTGATTATTGTCCTGCTATGATTTTGGTTTGCCCATTTCTGATCTTGCATCGTCCTATTGTTGCTAATGAGAATGTGAGCAGTTCATGGGTATCAGATATGAAAAGTGTGTGTTTTCCATCCTTCCTTGAGTCTCCTAGGGAGGACCCTATTCTTCCTTTGCTGTTTTATTTTTTTTCCCCCTGTTAATTATCCAATTTTCCAGTCTCTTTATTTTCTTAATTTATTTTTCTTTAATTTGTTAGAGCTCTTAATGTTTGCTGCTTAGCTTGCATTTTTCTCCGCTTGTGATTTTCACAAACTGATTTTTGCACAGACTAGTAGCAATAAGCACTGTGATGCTTTTTTGATTAGCGTAGCAATTTTCTCCATGCTACCATTGATAATATGGAGCTCACATTGCTTCTGGTTAGCCAGGATTAGGGGATGAGAAGTTCACTCAGCAAAGAGCTGAACAAAAGGTAGCTGTGGATATATGGGACTTTGACAGAGCAGATCAAGGCTATAACTGGAGGATGCCAACAACCTATTTGTTCTGTATACCAAATGAAATGCAGATATCCTAACACTTGGAAGGAAGTTGAGACATGGTCTTTTCATTTGATGCTAATTATATGCACTAAAAGAAGAGTATCTCTACAGTATTCAGTGCTGCAATGTCTGTCAATCTGTGATCTTCCACTTTAGTTATAACTAGCTGAAAAATGACTTCATCTTTCAGCATTCATCGCTAAATAAGCCTGGTGACGTCTCCTCTGCATGGATAGAATTTGGCATGGTGAAATTGTCGCAGAAAGTAACTGCTGTGATATTTGTTCATTGGAATTTTGGAAGCTGTTCTGTACTACATGTAGGGTTGGCAACTCTGCTTGGAGGTATTCCTGGAGGTTTTATCACGTGGCATCTGATCACATGAAAATTGTCCGTAGTTTGTCAATATTCTTGCAATTACCTTATAAAAGTTTGGACCTCCTGTAGTTGAGTATCTTTGCTCATGGTTGGCATTTGGCAACCCTATATCCAGACACCTCTAACTCAATTAATTTGACTGTACAAACATACCTTTTAAAATGCTGTTGTGAAGTATGAAAATTATGTGTAAGTTAAAATTGCACGTTTTAGAACTTTTCGGGCGCGGGGGGGGGGGAGGGAAAAAGGGTAATGGACTGAAGAAGAAATCTGCTTGGTACCCTAGACTGTTCATTAAAAAAGAATAAGCAGTACGCAATCCATGGATGACAGATCTTGCATAATGTTCAGAATAATGACCACCGCGCCCCACCCCCCAGACTTTAGTAAATTCGCTTACCAGTTGCAGAACTTGCAGGCTGTGCTTTTGAACACGGTTTAAAAGCAATTTTCTCTTGGCAAACGGTTTTGCTCCATCTGCCATGGCAACGTCACTGGTAGTATGGGTGGACCATTCTTCTGATGGGGCTACCATGGCGGGACATGACTGGCTACCAGGAAATTCTGGGCTGTTTCTTAAAATGGCAGGCAGGGAATGGCTGGGAGCCTAAGATAGACAGCTGCATGCGGAGCCAGTGAGGCAGGTTCTGCGTTTTACGGGGCAGGAATCGTTTCAACTGTTGCATCAGCAGCTCTCGCGCGAGACATACAAGCACACCGGTACGAACCGCAGAATAATCATCTGGTTTGTTAACAGCAGTGCCCAGTAGATTCATCTTCCATTTTGGGAGACTCCCGGCCAATCCAGGAGAGATAGCAGCCTAAATTACATAGTCATTGCTGCACCATGAATTAAGTATTTGAATGACGTGGAAATTATAACACGGAAACAGGCCGTTCGGCCCAAGCAGTCCATGTTGGTGTTTATCTTCCACATGAGCACTAATCCTAAGACCAAGTGCCTGCCCTGTTCCCATATCCCATTATCCCTTTTTCCTTCAGCCACTTTTCTGATCTATTCTTAAATGTTGACATGATCTTTGCTTCAATCACGAACTCTGGTATTGCATTCCACAGCCATTACCCACTGTTTTTATAAAAAAAATTTAAAAAAAATGTTTCTCCTGCTCTAAATCTTACACTTAATTTTATATTCCATTAGTTTTTTTATGGCTGTATATATTTGAGGTGCTGCTTTTAATGCCTTGTGAACCTGAACTGCCAAATCTCACTACTCTGACACATCACCCATCCTTCCCCCATTCAAAATTTAATGTCAGACAAGACCTCCTACGATCTAGTGCTGGGCAATTTTTTACATATGTTAAAAATACATGTTTAATCTCAATGTGATACAAATCTGCATAAAGGATATAAGGTAATGTGACTAATACTGACACCCACTGCCCCCTCCCCCCTTTACTGGAAAGCATCTGCACTACGTTACAATGACACGACTGAGATTAGGAACTCAACAAAGGGATTGTTTGTACAAATCTAGATCCAACTGATAAAAGGTATGTTTTGATCTAAACACATGCCAATGTACTCCTCTGAAAGTAAAACTCTTAAAATTATTTTGTTGTCTTTTCTCCAAGTCCATTTCCATGTACTGCCACTTGGTGCTCCAGCATTCCACTACTGAGCAACAAGAGTCATTTTGTTCAAATTCTCAAGAGACTGAGCAGTTACCTTAAAAATGATTTAATTCCAAAGTACTGACTTTTTGGTGAATTTTAAATGATTTCTGTGCATGTTAAACATGTCATGTTAAATGTGTCTGGAGCCCAAGCTTGATGGTGTAGTGGATTAGTACAATGTCTTTTCACCCATGGCACTTGGCTTTGCATCCAGCTCGGATTGATGAAATGAAGCTTCCCAAATCTGCACCTTCTTCGGGTCCTACAAAAAATAAGCTTCATCAGTCTCGATCTAGCATCATACCCGTAATTTACCATAAAATTGGCAATCATACTGGGAATTGTAAATATTTGGTTATCTTTTGTCTGTGACTAATGATGACCAAGAGATGATGGAGGGAGGAAGGGCCAGTTAGGGTGCAGCTCTTCCGAGTGATCAGTGATTTTATGCTGTGAATATCTGAGCTAGTAGTGTCCCATATTCAATCTGTGCTGAATTAGCTGATGTCCACTGGGGCAGCAGTGGTTCTGGAATTGGCCTCGGCGTCCCTAGATTGGGGAGGCGAAATATTGTCATGGTTCCTACTTGTGATCGCCATCCAGGAACTCCTTCTGGAATTGCACGTGTGGGGATAGGATCTGGTTCAGTTGTTATGTCTTCTTGCCCCGTGTACTTGAATTTCCTGCCAGCACTTGTCATTGGGGCTCACACATGAGTAATGGCCACTTGGGGGAAGTACAGGAGGGTGTGTATGGAACGATACTCCTTGGAAGGGGAGAAAATCAGCAAAACTAAAAATTACGATGCTGAAGATGCATTAGATTAACACGGAGGCCTACAGTTCCTTAACTTTAATGAGCAGGGTTTTTTTTAGTGTGAGATGGTTTGCTTCCAGTCTGATTTTAACTTTGAACTTCCAAAAATTAGAACTGAAGCCCCACACAAATGCCACTTTGATACAACAGAAGTTTAATAAGATCAATCCTAGGTTAGAGATACATTGAAGAGCAAATCTGTTTCTGCAGTGTATAATCTTGTTCCAGGTATTTTCCATCTAACTGGTCTTTTACTGCAGTGTTCTTAGTTGCAAACTCTTGGAAACGGGCTAGGAACACTGAATTTATTTCCTGGTAAAATGTATGTGGCCTGTACTCTGGAAGATACTTTGTAGTATTAGTTTTTCATGCAAGTCTTGCTAGTAGTACAGGAATGCCTTCTAACTGTGGAGTTTGTATGTGTATATCAGCAATGTAAACATGGTGCCTAGTGCTATCTGGGTATGTCCTTTGATCTACCCTCCCAACTGCCTCCAGTCCAGAGTGTAGGTTATGGTGACACTTTCACTGTTGTAGTGGCATTTCTGTACAGCTGTTTTACAAGATCAAAAACTTGGCATAATCATGTTGACACTTGGTATATCAGATCAGTACCTGGCGAGAATCTGCTGTAGACCCTGTGGGTAAAAGTTTGTTTTTCAAGTACCAAATGCGATTTCTACAGAAGTGGCCTTAAGATTAATTCTTGTGATATACATTTGCCGGCAAATTGCAGTAGAATCATAGAAATTTCAGCACAAAAAGATAGCATTCAGCCAATTGTGCTTGTGCCAGTACTAGCTCCACACTGGAGCTGTCTACTCTAATCTCACTTCCTTGCTCTTCATCTGCATACTTTTCTTTGTATATATCTAATTTCCACTTAACTGAAGCTGATGCCGATAATGATATTTGTCACTTGTGGTAATGCATTCCATATTCTAACGACCTATTGCATTAAAAAATCACGAAGCACTAATCGATATTAATGCCCCCTTGTTACAAATTCATCAATCAGTGAAAATAATTTTTCACCTTATTCTCTCGAGCCCTTTCATATTTTTGAATACTTCTAAAACAAAGCCACATATACTTTTCTACTGCAGTGAATATAGCCTGAATTTTTCAAGTCTCTTATCATAACTATATCCTTCCATACCTGGTGGTATCCTAGTTAATCTTTTCCAAGGCTCCAAGATCTTTTCTATAATAGATGCCGAAAAACTGCACGTGTTGCTGGACCGGGAGCCTTTGTTATCTCTGGACTTGACTATTCCAGTGCTCTCTTGGCCGGCCGCCCCATCTTCCACCCTACATAAACTTGAGCTCACCCAAAGCTCTGCTGCCCGTATCCTAACTCGCACCAAGTCCAGGTCACCCCGTGCTTACTGACCTACATTGGCTCCCAGTCCAGCAACGCCTCCATTTTTAAAATTCTCATCCTTGTTTTCAAATCCCTCCATGGCCTCACCCCTCCCTATCTCTGTGACTACTACAACCGTCCGAGATCTCTGCGCTCCTCCAATTCTTGCTTCTTGCACATCCCCGATTTTTTAATTGTTCCACCGTTGGCAGCTGTGCCTTCAGCTGCCAAGGTCCTAAGCTTTGGAATTCCCTCACTAAACCTCTCTGCCTCTACTGCTCTCTCCTTTTTAAGACGCTCCTGAAAACCTACCTCTTTGACCAACCTTTTGGTCATCTGTTCTAATATTTCCATATGTGCCTCGGTTTGATAACACTCCTGTGAAGCGCCTTGGGACGTTTTACTGCGGTAAAGGCACTATATAAAGGCAAGTTGTTACTGGACCTGTGGTTCCCTAAGCTTTCCACCACTGGGGTTTTCCTCACCTCATGTCTGGGTCTGTTGTAGACTAATTGATCGAGATTGACTGCTATTAGTCAACAACTCCATTAACATTGTATCATGTAACTACAGGAAACTTTGTGCTATCCGGCACCGACGTGACCAAGCTGTTGCCGTCCCATCAAAACTGCCGGACAAACCAGCGTTAATGTTGAAACATACGGAGATTTTGAGCTCCGTATCTGGCAACAAACCCTGTTGCTTAGCAACAGCTTCTAAACAGTTGGCCGTACCTTGCAAGCGTCTCTGTAGCTTAGCAACAGCTTCAGCGAGACCTTGCAGAGCCTGACTAGTGGGGGGAAAAAAAGCAACGAAAAGAAAAAAAACTAACGAAACGGCTCCTGATTTTTGCCGGTGGCTCGAGCATTCTGGACAGTTAACCTCCGGATAAACCAAAGTTTCCTGTACCAGGATGGTAGAAGGCGAATTAGATGAACCGTGGTCTTTTTTCATCCAGCAATTCCTGTCATTCCCCTAACCTGTCTTGGTCAGTAAATTATAATATTTCCTCTCGGTCCATATTGGTTTTGCTTGTCCCAGGCAGAGATATTTTAGTTTTCTCTCATATACATTTTAATAATTTGACTTTTTTAGCCCACATTTGTTCTGTAATTCAGGGTGGTGCATTAACCTAAGGATTAATCTTTAGCTTCCCAGGGTAGCGAATCATGTTCAGATCCCAGTCTTGACTGCCATTTCAACTTGCTTGTCCCCATTTGTAGCAGTTGATGGATGGAAAATTATGCATATGTGGAGGAAAAGCTGTTGGGGTTGGTTCCCCAGTCCATTCTACCAGGCCATTATTGTATAACATTAATGGCAGCAATGTCAAAGTCTGTGGCTTACAGTTTTCATGGTCTCTTGGATAAAAAAGAGGAAGCATAGTAACGGGATGGGGCATGAGAGTAATTTTAAATGACTAGAATACTGTATTTTTGTTCTGATCTGTTTGTAGTGCCTGTGGCTGAGCGATCAGAATGGGTGACAAGCCTCTCTGGGAGCAGATTGGAAGTGGCTTTGTGCAACATTACTATCAAATTTTTGATGCAGACCGGAGTCAACTAGGATCATTATATGTAAGTATGAACTGGGTGCTATCTGCTCATTTGCCATAATTTTTCTTTTTCTTCAATGTGGCATGGTTGGAAAAAATTGACGAACTTTCACAAAACACTTTTTTGCATAAATGTTTGGCAAGTGAGTATCATTGTCATTAAGATTCAAAACTGCTGCATTAGAGGATTTTAATTATTATTCTTTTGTATGGTAGTAGCAAAGCAAATCAAATGTCAATATCTAAGTTGGATATCCAGGCCAAAGCCACTGGTGTAACAGCATGGATATCTTGTAGGCTACCTGCAAATTTCCTCTGAGGGCAGTGTGCCATGATGTGCTCCAGGGTCTGATTAGGATCTCCACAGTCACATGATGGGGATGCTTTAATCTTCCATCTATGGAGAAGGTGGCAGCATCTACCATGACCCGTTCTGAGGCGGTTGATGGTTGTCCACTGTTTACAAGGAAGGTTTGATCCTTCAGGTTGTACTGTGGGGTCCTCTAAGGAATCCATTCCGTATGTCACAGTTCTTCCAAGCATTTCGTCATCAAGGCTGAGGGGAGATTGCTGAAGGGCTTCGGTGATGGTCCAAAATGGCCGTCTAGATTTGAGACGGGTTGGTGGTAGGTTGTTCAAGTTGGCCTGGATTGGCATGTCTTTGCTGGTGTAGTGGTTGTATTCTCTGGAGACTGCATATTCGAGGCATAGGTGTGAACATAGAACATAAGAAATAAGAGCAGGAGTAGGCCATTTGGCTCTTCAAGCCTGCTCCGCCATTCAATAAGATCATGGCTGATCTTCTACCTCATCTCCACTTTTCTGAACTATCCCCATAGCCCTTGATTCTCTTAATATTCAAAAATCTATTGATCTCTGTCTTGAATATACTCAACGACTGAGCCTCCACAGTCCTCTGGAGTAGAGAATTCTAAAGATTCACCACCCTCTGAGTGAAGAAATTTCTCCTCATCTCAGTCCTAAATGGCCAACCCCTTATTCTGAGACTGTGACCCCTGGTTCTGGACTCCCTGGCCAGGGGAAACATCCTCTCTGCATCTACCCTATCAAGCCCTGTAAGAATTTTGGATGTTTCAATGAGATCACCTCTCATTCTTCTAAACTCTAGAGAATATAGGCCTAGTCTACTCAATCTCTCCTCATATGACAATGTCCTTTAGGGAAGGAAATCTGCCGTCCTCACCTGGTATGGCCTGTATATGACTTCAGACCCAAAGCAATGTCGATGACTCTTAACTGCCCTCTAGTAAGCCACTCAGTTGTAACAAACCGCTACAAGAAACAATAATAAGAATAAAACCGGAAGGACCACTAGGCACCGGCTACAGACATGACAACGGCACACCCAGCCCAGTCGACGCTGCAAAGTCCTCCTCGCCAACATCTGGGGACTTGTGCCAAAATTAGGAGAGCTGTCTCACAGATGAGTTAAGCAACAGCCTGAAATAGTCATACTCACAGAATCATACCTTTCACCCAATATCCCAAACTCCTCCATCACCGTCCCTGGGTATGTCCTGTCCCACCAGCAGGACAGACTCACCAGGGGTGGCGGCACAGTGGTATATAGTCGGGAAGGAGTGGCCCTGACAGTCCTCAACATTGACTCCTGATCCCATGAAGTCTCATGGCTTCAAGTCAAGCATGGGCAAGGAAACCTCCTGCTGATTACCACCTACTGCCCTTGCTCAGCTGATGAATCAGTACTCCTCCATGTTGAACACCACTTGGAAGAAGCACTGAGAAGCAAGGGCACAGAATGTACTCTGGGTGGGGGACTTCAATGTCCATCACCAAGAGTGGCTTGGTAGCACCACTACTGACTGAGCTGGGCGAGTCCTGCAGGATATAACTGCCAGTCTGGGCCTGCGACAGGTGGTAATAGAAACAACACGAGGGAAAACCCTACTTGACCTCGTCCTCGCCAATCTACCTGTCTCAGATGCATTTGTCCATGACAGCATTGGTAGCAGTGACCACCGCACAGTCCTTGTGGAGATGAAGTCCCGTCTTCACACTGAGGACACCCTCCATCGTGTTGTGTGGCACTACCACCATGCTAAATGGGACAGATTCAGAACAGTTCTAGCAGCTCAAAACTGGGCATCCATGAGGCGCTGTGGGCCATCAACAGCAGCAGAATTTTATTCCACCACAATCTGTAACCTCATGGCCTGGCATATCCCTCACCCTACCATTACTATCAAGCTAGGTAACCAACCCTGGTTCAATAAGGAGTGTAGAAGAGCATGCCAGGAGCAGCACCAGGCGTACCTAAAAATGAGGTGCCAATCTGGGGAAGCTGCAACACAGGACTACATGCATGCTAAAAAGCGGAAGCAGCATGCTATAGACAAGACTAAGCGATCCCACAATCAACGGATCAGATCAAAGCTCTGCAGTCCTGCCACATCGTCGTGAATGGTGGTGGACCATTAAACAACTAACTGGAGGAGGAGGCTCCATGAATATCCCCATCCTCAATGATGGTGGAGCCCAGCACGTGAGTGCAGAAGACAAGGCTGAAGCGTTTTCAACCATCTCCAGCCAGAAGTGCCGAGTGAATGATCATATCGGCCTCCTCCCGAGGTCTCCACCATCACAGAAGCCAGTATTCAGCCAATTCGATTCACTCCACGTGATATCAAGAAACGGCTGAGCACACTGGATACAGCAAAGGCTATGGGCCCCGACAATATCTCGGCTGTCGTGCTGAAGACTTGTGCTCCAGAAATAGCCGCGCGTGCCTCTAGCCAAGCTGTTCCAGTACAGCTACAACACTGGCATCTATCCGACAATGTGGGAAACTGCCCAGATATATCCTGTCCACCAAAAGCAGGACAAATCTGATCCGGCCAATTACTGCCCCATCAGTCTACTCTCAATCATCAGCAAAGTGTCGTCGACAGTGCTATCAAGTGGCACTTCCTCGCCAATAACCTGCTCACTGATGCCCAGTTTGGGTTCCGTCGGGACTATTCGGCTCCCGACATCTTTACAGTATTGGTCCAAACATGGACAAAGGAGCTGAATTCCAGAGGTGAGGTGAGAGTAACTGCCCCTGACATCAAGGCAGTATTTGACTGAATATGGCATCAAGGAGCCCTAGTAAAACTGAAGTCAATGGGAATCGGGGGGGGGGGGGCGGTGGTGGAAACTCTCCACTGGCTTGAGTCATACCTAGCACAAAGCAAGATGGTTGTGGTGGTTGGAGGTCAATCATCACAGCCCCAGGACATCGCTGCAGGAGTTCCTCAGGGCAGTGTCCTCGGCCCAACCAACTTCAGCTGCTTCATCAATGACCTTCCCTCCAACATAAGGTCAGAAATGGGGATGTTTGCTGACGACTGCAGTGTTCAGTGCCATTTGCAGCTCCTCAGATAATGAAGCAGTCCATGCCCGCATGCAACAAGATCTGGACGACATTCAGGCTTGGGCTGATGAGCGGCAGGTAACATTCGTGCCACACAAGTGCCAGGCAATGATTATATCCAACAAACGAGAGTCTTACTACCACCACCCCTTGACATTCAACGGCATTACCATCGCCAAATTCCCCCACCAACATCCTGTGGGTCACCATTGACCAGAAACTTAACTGGACCAGCCACATAAATACTGTGGCAACAAGAGCAGGTCAGAGGCTGGGTGTTCTGCAGTGTGTGTCTCACCTTCTGACTCCCCAAAGCCTTTCCACCATCTACAAGGCACAAGTAAGGAGTGTGGTGGAATACTCTCCACTTGCCTGGATGAGTGCAGCTCCAACAACACTCAAGAAGCTCGACACCATCCAGGACAAAGCAGCCTGCTTGATTGGCACCCCATCCACCACCTTAAACATTCACTCCCTCCATCACCGGCGCACCGTGGCTGCAGTGTGTACCATCTTAAAAGATGCATGGCAGCAACTTGCCAAAGCTTCTTCGGCAGCACCTCTGAAACCCGCAGCCTCTACCACCTAGAAGGACATGGGCAGCAAGCGCATGGAAACACCAAGTCACACATCATCCTGACTTGGAAGTATATCGCCGTTCCTTCATTGTCGCTGGGTCAAAATCCTGGTACTCCCTCCCTAACAGTATTGTGGGAGTACCCTCACCACAAGGACTTCTCATCACCACCTTCTCGAGGGCAACTAGGGATGGGCAATAAATGCTGGCCTTGCCAGCGAGACACACACCCCATGAATGAATTTTTTTTTTTAAAAAACCCCATCCCAGGAACCAGTCTGGTGAACATTCGTTGCACTTCCTCTATGGCAAGTATATCCTTCCTTTGTAAGGAGACCAAAACTGTACAAAATACTCCAGGTGTGGTCTCACCAGGGCCCTATATAATTGCAGTAAGACATCTTTACTCTTATAGTCAAACCCTCTTGTAATAAAAGCCAACATCCCATTTGCTTTCCTAATTGCTTGCTGTACCTGCATGTTAATTTTCAGTGATTCGTGTACAAGGACACCCAGGTCCCTCTCAACACCAGCATTTCCCAATCTCTCTCTGGCGGTGCGATGTTTGCAAGCACGGGCAGTAAAGGTGTTGGTGTCGATAAAAGCATACCGGTGATAATTCTCATCGTAGAATTCAGCTGGACACCAACGGATTTGACATGCAGACTTGATAGCCATACCGGAGAGCAGTACTCCGCTGCAGAGTACACCAGGGCGAGTGCTGCCGTACAGAGGGTTTGAGCGTCTGCTCCCCTTGTGGATCCGGCGAGTTTCTGGATCAAGTTGACCATACTCTTTTGGTGCGATCAAGCGTGATTCCTATATAGGAGGGTTTTTTGGCATGGTTTACCTCTTTTAATTGATGAATTTATGTTAGTCAATCCTCATTCCATAGCAGGTTTATTTCAATTACAATGCTCCGTTACTGTCCTATTTCCTTCCTTAAGATGTACTTTTGTGCTTCTATTTTAATGTACAATATGATCTACTCCTGATAATTCCAAGTCCTTTTTTTGCAAAAATGTTTTGAATCATACAAGAATAATTAAGCAACATAACTAACACAGTAAAGTGGGAATTTAGTGCTAAATTTAATTTGGATAATTTGAATTAAGCAACTTTGAATTAAGAGTAGACTGCACTTTTTATGGAGAAATAGGGCTTTTTTGCTTGTGTAGTAAATAGAAAATGTCACTGGGCAGCAGCTGGACACTTGTATTTGAGATTCAGGTTAAAGTGCATTGTTGGCAAACAGTACAGCAAGCTTTATTCCTTATTTGGATTACTTTGAGGCTAATCTGCGTTGACCCTTGGGTGACAAGTGGAGTATTAATTTTCTTAATCCTGATGTCCCTAATCTTAAACATCCCAAAAAATAATCAGGGAAGTTTATCCACTTGCTATATACGAGAGATCTCGGGTGCAAATGCCATCAGAGGTTTTGATTCAAACCTAGGGTTTCAGTGCATTCATATTGCAAAACTGAATCATGTTGCAGATTCATCCCAAATGAGACATGAAAAACTATATATTTGAAATATCTGATCTGTGGGGTGAATTATGGTAAATGTTGAACTTGACAGTGGTTGGAGAGCCAGAAACATTTTCACGTCCCTGCCATTGATGATACAAGCAGGTGATTCTGACATCAGCTCAGTAACCATGTATAATTTTAAAATACCATCATATATGGCTAATAACTGAAAGGGTCTAGCTTGATTGGTGCCAGATCGCCATGCTACTTAAACCACAGTAATTTCCTAACTCAGTATAAGCTATCTGAAAAATCTTTCAGACATTTGCAGGAATTTAGAAAGCAGCTGTTCCAGACCTATTAATTTGGGGAGTTTCTAGTGGTTGTGTTTTAGTTCTCTGAGAGCAACTGTTATTTTCTGAGTATCTTCTGAGATAGTTAATGAACAGATTTGATTTCTTGAGTGTATTTTTGTTTCAGATTGACGCATCATGCCTTTCTTGGGAAGGACAGCAGTTCCAAGGTAAAACTGCTATTGTGGAAAAAATAATTGTAAGTATATTGAAAAAATAACTCTGTTCATAGCATTAATAATGTTTGAACAGACCCTCATTTGGACAGCTGTGAATTTGAATGAAACTATACCGACAAACTCAATTTATCTGCTTCAGATTGATCAGTGCCAAACCAAGCATTTAAAGTTTAAGCTTAACAAAACCTAATTAGTTTCTTATGGTATATTGTTGGGTTGCTTCTTTGATATTAGAAGAGATTCACTGATAATGTAACAATGCGCTGTAGTATAACAATTTAGAAAATAATGAGGGGGTGAGCTTCAGTTTTTACCCTTTTTTTTCCCTCCCCGTTGAATTTTAATCTAAATTCTGGTAAAGAGAGTGCATTTTTCACACAACATATTTTATAGCTCCCAGATGACTAATGGGTAGAGACAATTCCTGGTGTTGAACTAAATCATAGAATGGTTACAGCACGGAAGAAGGCTATTCGGCCCGTCGAGCCCGTGCAGGCTCTCTGCAAGAGCACCTCCGCTAGTTCCACTCCCCTGCCCTTTCCCTGTCGCCCTGCAAATGTTTTTCTTTCAGCTACTTATCCAACTCCTTTTTGAAAGCCACAATTGAGTCTGCCTCCACCACTCTTTCGGGCAGTGCATTCCAGATCCTAACCACTCGCTGAGTAAAAAAGTTTTTCCTCATGTCACCTTTGGTTCTTTTGCCAATCACCTTAAATCTGTGTCCTCTGGTTTTCGACCCTTCTGCCAATGGGAACAGTTTCTCTCTATCTACTCTGGCCAGACCCCTCATGATTTTGAACACCTCTATCAAATCTTCTCTGCGCTAAGAACAACCCCAGCTTCTCCAGTCTGTCCACGTAACTGAAGTCCCTCATCCCTGGAATCATTCTCGTAAATCTTTTCTGCACCCTCTTGAAGGCCTTCACATCCTTCCTAAAGTGCGGTACCAAGGTTATCCACTTTGGTGTCAAAAACAAGAAGGCAGATTATTATCTGAATGGCAATAGATTGGGAGAAGGAGAAGGGGAAGTGCAACGAGACCTGGGCGTCCTTGTGCACCAGTCGCTGAAGGTAAGCATGCAGGTGCAGCAGGCGGTTAAGAAGGCAAATGGTATTTTCGCTTTCGTAGTGAGAGGGTTTGAGTACAGGAACAAGGATGTCTTGCTGCAGTTGTACAGGGCCTTGGTGAGACCACACCTTGAGTATTGTGTGCAGTTTTGGTTGCCTTATCTGAGGAAGGATGTTCTTGCCATGGAGGGAGTGCAGCGAAGATTCACCAGGCTGATACCTGGGATGGCAGGAATGACGTATGAGGAGAGATTGGGTCGATTGGGCTTGTACTCACTGGAGTTTAGAAGAATGAGAGGGGATCTCATTGAAACTTATAAAATTCTAACAGGACTAGACAGACTAGATGCAGGAAGGATGTTCCCGATGGTCGGGGAGTCCAGAACCAGGGGTCACAGTCTAAGGATAAGGGGTAAGCCATTTAGGACAGAGATAAGGAGGAATTTCTTCACCCAGAGAGTGGTGAACCTGTGGAATTCTCTACCACAGAAGGCAGTAGAGGCCAATTCATTAAATATATTCAAGAAGGAGTTGGATATATTTCTTAAGGCTAAAGGGATCAAGGGATATGGGGAGAAAGCAGGGACAGGGTACTGAATTTGGATGATCAGCCAAAACCCCCCTCATTCTTCTAAACTCCAGCGAATATAAGCCCAATCGGCCCAATGGACCCAATCTCTCCTCATGCGTCATTCCTGCCATCCCAGGTATCAGTCTGGTGAATCTTCACTGCACTCTCTGCAGGGCAAGAACATCCTTCCTCAGATAAGGCGACCAAAACTGCACACAATACTCGGTGTGCTCTCACCAAGGCCCTGTACAACTGCAGCAAGACATCCTTGTTCCTGTACTCAAATCCTCTTGCTATGAAGGCCAAAATACCATTTGCCGCCTTAACCGCCTGCTGCACCTGCATGCTTACCTTCAGCGACTGGTGCACAAGGACACCCAGGTCTCGTTGCACTTCCCCTTTTCCCAATCTATTGCCGTTCAGATAATCTGCCTTCCTGTTTTTGCCACCAAAGTGGATAACCTCGCATTTATCCACATTGCACTGCATCTGCCCAATCACCCAACCTGTCCAAATCATACTGGAGTTTCTCTGCATCCTCCTCACAGCACACACGCCCACCCAGGTTTGTGTCATCTGCAAACTTGGAGATATTACGTCTAGTTCCCTCGTCTAGATCATTAATATATGTTGTGAATAGCTGGGGTCCTAGCACCTATCCCTATGGTACCCCACTAGTCACTGCCTGCCACTTGGAAAAAGACCCGTTTATTCCAACTCTTTGCTTCCTGTCTGCCAACTAGTTCTCTATCCAAGTCAGTACCTTACCCCCCAATCTTTACACGCTAATCTCTTATGCGGGACCTTATCAAGCCTTCTGAAAGTCCAAATACACCACATCCACTGGTTCTCCCTTATCTATTCTACCAGATACATCCTCAAAAAATTCCAGTAGATTAGTCAAGCACGATTTACCTTTTTGTAAATCCATGTTGACTTTGTCCGATCCTGTTGCTGTTTTCCAAGTGCTCTGCTATTACATCTTTTATAATGGACTCTAGCATTTCCCCACTACCGATGTCAGGCTTACCGGTCTGTAATTCCCCGTTTTCACTCTACCACCTTCTTTAAATAGTGGGGTTACATTAGCTACCCTCTAATCCATGGGAACTGTTCCAGAGTCTCTAGAATTTTGGAAGATGACCAGCAATGCATCTACTATTCCTAGGACCACTTCCTTAAGTACCCTAGGATGTAGATTATCAGGCCCTGGGGATTTATCGGCCTTCAATTTCCCTAACACCATTTCCCTACAAATACTGATTTCATTCAGTTCCTCCCTCTCATTAGACCCTATGTCCCCCGACATCTCTGGGAGGTTATTTGTGTCCTCCTTTGTGAAGACAGAACCAAAGTATGTATTTAATTGGTCAGCCATTTCTTTGTTCCCCATTATAAATTCCCCTGATTGACTGCAAGGGACCTATGCTTGACTTCACCAATCTTTTTCTCTTCACATATCTATAGAAGCTTTTACAGTCAGTTTTTATGTTCCCTGCAAGCTTACTCTCATATTCTATTTTCCCCTCTTAATTAATCCTTTTGTCCTCCTTTGCTGAATCCTAAACTGCTCCCAATCCTCAAGTTTTCTGCTTTTTCTGGCCAATTTATATGTCCTCTCCTTGGATCTTATGCTATCCCTAATTTCCCTTATTAGCCACGGTTGCGCCACCTTTTTTGTTTTATTTTGATGCCAGACAGGGATGAACAAATTCTGTAGTTCATCTATGCGATCTTTAAATGTTTGCCATTGCCTATCCACCGTCAACCCTTTAAGTAACGTTCCCCAATCCATCCTAGCCAACTCGCGCCTCATACCACCGTAGTTTCCTTTATTTAAATTCAGGACCCTAGTCTCTGAGTTAACTACTTCACTCTCCATCTTAATGAAGAATTCAATAATATTATGATCGCTCCTTCCCAAGGGGCCTCGCACAACAACATTGCTAATCAATCCTTTCTCATTACATAATACGCAGTCTAAGATGGCCTGATCTCTAGTTGGTTCCTTGACATATTGGTCCAGGAAACCATCTCCTATACACTCTAAGAATTCCTCCTCCACAGTATTGTTACTAATTTGGTTAGCCCAATCTATATGTAGATTAAAGTCACCCATGATAACTGCTGTGCCCTTATTGCATGCGTCTCTAATTTCCCGTTTAATGCCATCCCCAACCTCAGCATTACTGTTTGGGGGTCTGTATACAACTCCCACTAACGTTTTCTGCCCTTTGATATTTCTCAGCTCTACCCATACAGATTCCACATCATCAGAGCTAATATCCTTCCTTACTCTTGTGTTAATCTCCTCTTTAACCAGCAATGCTACCCCACCTCCTTTTCCTTTTCGCCTGTCCTTCCTGAATATTGAATATCCCTGGATGTTGAATTCCCAGCCTTGGTCACCCTGGAGCCATGTCTCTGTAATCCCAAGCAACTGCGCATTTCCTCACTAAACAGATTGACGGATTGTGAAATTAACAGCGCATGGACTGAGAAAGAAATGTAATTTAGAGTGGGTGAATTCAATGCCAAATCAGGTATCGAAAGAGAAATAACGAGAAGGAAAGAAAGATTGGATTAAGAGAGAGAAAAAAAGAGATAAAGGAAAAGTTTAAAAAAATAAAAAAAAAAATTAATTTGACATTTTGAAAATCTCCAACAACAATTAATACCTGAAGGAATGAGACTCAACACTTATAATAGTTAATTTTCAGTGCTAGAGGAGTTGTTTGGCAGTAATTAACACTTACCACATTGGTAAAAGGGTACATAAAGTGAAATGGACAAGACTTAACTTTCTGTGGCGAGTTTAGTTTGTATCTACCGCGCAAATACAGCAACCTTGCGCTATTCAATGCATTTCAATGATGAGCCAGACAGCGAGATTCCGTATTCACGAAGCTCATGCTGCGGCGCATCTCGCACAGCAGCTTCTGGATTTTGGTCTTTAACTTCGCATCTGCCCTCGCCTGAATTTGCTGTAGCATTTCTGCATAAATAATGGGAAGTGCCATTTGCCTCACCGTTATTTTGACAGCACATTATGGCCCAATGATATAAATAGAATTCATAGATGGAAAACTGGTTCTTTAGGGCAATCATTTAGTCTAATTAATTGAAAACAGAACATATCACAAAGTTGCATAACTACTGGGCATTTGGAGCTTCAGGCAGTTTGGTTCTATTGTATTGTTTAAATATGCAATAGTAGCTTCCAAACCTGAAGAGCAAACAATAGAATTTGTACTGTGAATAATGAGCTGTGTAAGTTTTTTTTTTAGGGTAGGCCCACCATACAGGCAAGTTTTAGAGCAGAGAGTAAAAGGTAACTGAGTATCATTTACATTCAGTGATTTATAGGTTGCTGTCAGGATTCGAAATTTTTGACTATTTGACCTAGGAGGAATTTCGGGTGCTTTATGTTGAGATGTTGATATTAAAGTTAATTCAGCTCACAAGGGATTACATCCACTTTCTGAAATTTCAAATTAGTTCCACTTGAAGCATATTTTTCTTGCATATCACATCAACTTAAGGCAATGGAGTTCATTTAACACATTCCAGAGAGAAAAAGGAGTATTGGAAGGGCTTCATTCATACAAACCTCACAGGGGGAGGGAGGTGGAGGAAATGTTCTAGCTGCCAGGACAGCCCACACCAAGTTGATTTGACTAGCAGCTTAACTGGCCAATCCTGAATAAAGGCAGTTGGAAGAAGGTCAGAGGTCAAATCTTTGGCTTCCTGTCTAGTTGGAACAAACTGACAAGACAGTTTACAGTAATCTGCAATAGAAGTCAGGCACAAAGAGTGAGAATGCATCTTAAGTTTAGTGCCAACTAGTTTGAGAATTGCTAGTCAGAAGTGTGAATTTAGCCCGCTAGTGGATAATGTGGCATGCTTTGTTTTTCTATGTCATGAGGAGCATTATGAAATAGATTAAAATGCACTAAACATTATTCTGTTTGCTCAGTGTCTAGTTTACACAATGAGGCAGTTCATTACTGCAACTCCCGCCCCCCCCCCTCCCCCGTTACGCTATTCTATGTCTAGACATAGTTAAACTCTTGATCGGAGGAGTCACTGGCTTGACATCACTAGAATACCCGATGATGCTGAACTTGAGAATATCTAGTGCCTAAAATTTGTAACAGCGAATTTGTTTTTTTAACTGAAAAAATAATTCTACACAAAATGATTGTTTTGTTTGCTTAGAAGCAATTTATTACTGACATTTTAAAGAAATAAGGGCAAATTCTTGTCCCCTTATATGGTCCACATTAACTTAACTTTCTTTTCCGTCTTCCTCAGTTGAGGGCCTGTTCTGTAGACTTCAGAAGAGATACATTTCAATCAAATAGAAGTGAGGGTAACATGATGTGCTAATGGGGGAACTCTTGAGCAATGTGCCCAAGTCTGTGAAGATCCCCAGTGCCTGATGTGCATCAGCAGAGTATGTCAGTTTCAATTCCACTTGTTTGATACGTATTTCTTCTTGGCTTTACAGAGAAGCCCTTCAACTATAATTTATTACTGAAAAGAAAGGAAGATGTTTAATAATGAATATAAAATGTCTGCATAAGTCTTGAGATGTCTTAGAAGAACATCATATTTTAAAAAGGAAAGAAAAGGCATTTTTCTTTTAGAAGTTTATTACAGTGTAGCTGGTCTTTATCTTTTTGGTTTCTAAAGCCATGCACTGAAGTATCACATTTTGTTACTCTCCACAATCACATTTTGTTACTTAGGTGATAATGACGGAGAAACTGTCAGTGTTCGCTGTCATTACCCCTCTGAAACTGACCATAACTTCAGGATTTAGTGCATGTGCAGATAAATGCGGAAATCCTGAAGTTGAGGTCAGTCACTCCCTACTCCGCCACAGGTTGCGCTGTGGAACTTCCCAGAGCCGGCAATCAATTCTAATCACTTGAACTGATGAAAACTTCCCCTTTTACGTTGGAATAGCTGTTAAAAACCCTCTAATACATTAAGCCTTGTTGAAAGAGGTGAAACTGGGTTTTTAATGACTTACTGACTGAACAACCATCCTGGCACTGAAAAATGTTATGTTTGTGAAATTTCAAATTTTTCCATTAATATGATTATGAATTAAACTGCTTTAATATTTTTTTAAAGTTTGATATTTCAGCTTCCAGCTTAATCCTATGTGTATGTCCCAATCTTCGCTCACTAAAATTTATTAAACATAAATTATAATCTATGTATTTTACTTCCTGGTTTGCTCTCTGTGAGAATTCTACAGTGTGATTGGCTGCTTAGCCAGCTTGATGACATCACTGTTGCTGGATCTGTTGATTAGCTTGATTTCACCCCAGATTCAAACTAAGGTTGGGAGAGCTAAAATTGATGCCACAGAGATCGCTAGATCTTTGTAGGCAGCTTTCTTTAAGGTCAACAGTGATTGCCTTTGCTTCGCCACTGACTGCAAATTCTGGGCTGAAGTGTTCCTGGTGTACAGTGAACCATGAAGTTTTCTCAGCCAGTAAAATTGGAGTTGCTCTTCTCAATAGGTTTCTCTTTATTTAAACACAGGGCCTTCCATTTCGAAAAATACAACACAGCATAACTGCACAAGACCACCAACCCACCCCAGATAGTTGTATCCTGAGTATGGTAGTAGGACAACTTCAGGTAAGAGAGTTTCTGTTCATGGTCTTGAATTTTATTCAAATCTTTAACTCACATTGGTTTCAATGATACTGCAATGTTTAGTCTGATATTTATATCAATTTCCTGTTATGCAAAGAGAATAGTATCTAAACCATTTTTTAAAAAAGTTTGCGTTCACATGTACAGATGCACTAAGAAATTCAAACAACTTTTCTGAAAATGTCCAGAAACAACAGGAAGATAGGAAAGCATAATCCAACCTTTGGGTTAAATTCAATGAATAACTAATGGAAATTCACTATTGCTAATTGTTAGTAAGTCATCATTGCAATAATCTTAAGAGAATTTGAAAACTTTTTTTTTGAGTTCTTGGTTGCTGGTGGGCAGCCTGCTTCAAGCCACTGCCATTCTGGAACTCTCTGCTTTCTCTTTCTCACTTTGGGGAAACAGAACTTAGTGAAATGTGACATTCTGTAGATTAGCATTTAGTGCACCAACAAATTTCAATAATCTATCAAAAATCCAGTATAAGATCGCTACTCGTGTTACAGCCCTTATTCATGTAACAGATGCTACATATTCCTGCACAAGCAAGAAAATGTGGTGTTTAGAAGGGACAGAAATGGTGTGTATAAAATTTACTTCAGTTATGCACCATAATTGGATATGGAGGTGTTTTGAAAAAATTGAGTAACTCTAAAGGAGTTGCTGACTTTCTGTATGTGTAAAAGGATTGGTAGCCATGAGTACTATAATGGACCTGTACTTAATACAATATGTCATGAAGTGGTAGAACTGCTTTTGCCAGAATCCCCACTTGGCAGGTTCTCTTTTTTGAGTATTGGGAGTTGGGGAGAAGAACAAGATGCTGCTCCTGAAGTCATTTATACTGGGACCAGTGAGATGGAATACAAAGGTTTTTCGTGGTCTGGTGCATTCCTCTGTTCCATTCATGTTGTGCCCTTGGCAGAGGCCTTTGAACAGTTGTCTGCTTGCTGTCTATTTTCAAAAATTAATGAGAAGCACAGTAAAAAGGACTGCGTAGAAGAGTGTACCTTACAAAAGGCTTAATAATGAACTGTGGGATGACATACAGTGAAATGTGCATCAAACATAACTGTATCAAACTGGGGAAGAACACTCCACTGTAATTGGAAATAAGGTCCCAGAAAGGACTGAACTGAAAAAAAAAAAAATCACAAATGAATCCAACTGGGTAAAGTAAGAAAGGATAGACAGATAAATTTAACTTTCACCGGAGCCTGTCACTTAATAGATCAGAACAAGTACCTGCCACTGAATCAGAAATGACCCAATCTAATATCCCAGGAGAGGGAATCGAACCTGTAGGAAGGAAAGAGGGGAAGAGTAAAAGGAAAATGTTGTAGCTGGAGTAACAGAGGAACAAAGCAGAGAATGCTTTACATCTGAGGAAGCCTGTCTTCGCAAGTGAGTATTGCATGGTGTAGATCTAAGGGGAGGGGAAGAAGAAAGTAGTCAGTAGGTGTGTGAGTGTGTGGATTTGAGGAATAGGTGGTCGTGGCTATTTTCAGTGCAATAGCATGAATAGAATGATTCAGCGTAAACTAAGAGCGAGTTAGAAGATACTGCCATCTTCCCTAACCAGAGTTAGCTATTTGTTTTCTTCTATTTATCTGTCTATATTTTTTGATGGTAAATGAATAATTTAAGAGTCTAGGTACAAGACTGTAGCAAAATGTAATTTGATATCAAATAAATGTTCAGTACTTCAGCTGTACAATCTGCAACATCTGATTAACCAAGGAGTTGCATTGTGAGCAGTGTTCTGGTTTGATGTAGGTAAATTCTGCTCAACATAATTTTTTTTAATAGTACATAGAAATTGTTTACTTGTCATTAAAATTTTGTGTTCAATTATATCTTTATGTAATTGCTATGTCACTCAAGGTCAGCTAACAGTTACATGTATGATTATTGGCACATTGCCAATAAAGTGTTTGATCCCTATATCCATCATTGTATATTTTATGATCTGGTTATTGTAGCTCTAAGTCACCTCGAAGAATCCAATGGAAATGGACTGAGTTGGTGGGTTGTTTCTGAAATAGTTTGATGTTCGCCATTTCCTCGAGTAAAATAAAAAGTAAACTATACAGTTTGAGCAGTTTCTTTTTGGGTCACTTTTGTAATGAGAATTTCTTTTCATTTTGGTATATTTTTACATTTTACGTGAAGTAATGTCAGGTTTTATGCCATGGTCTTCTGAGGCCAGATGCTGTCATTTGAACTCTGCACGCACATAATCATAAACACTAGAACAGCAGCCATTCTGAGTGATTGATGCCTGTGCCTTTCAACTGGCGCAATCTACCCATATCCTTTTTTCCCTGCCCTTTCCCTCTATCCTTTTACATTCTTCCTTTTCAAATACTTACTCAATTCTACCTTTTAATGACGTTCCAGCCTCCGTCTCAATAGATGTTCATGGTAAAGCGTTCATGCTAAAGCATTCACGCTTAATAATCCACTGTATGAAAAAAGTTCTAACTTCCTTCCCTCCTTATTGTAATGATAATACAGGAAACTTTGTTATATCCGGCAACGACGGGATCGAGCTGTTGCCGATTTATCAAAACTGCCAGACATACAAAGTTAATGTTGAAGCATACGGAGGTTTTCATCTCCGTATCTGACAACAAACACTGTTGCTTAGCAACAGCTTGTAAACAGTCGGCCCGTACCTTGGAAGTGTCTCTAGCTTAGCAACAGCTTCAGAGAGACTTTCCAGAGCCCGACTGTTGAAAACAAAGCCACGAGAAGAAAAAAAGCCTAACAAAACGGCTCCTGATTTCTGCCGGTAGATCGAGGTTTCCGGACATACAACCTCCGGATAAACCAAAGTTTCCTGTACTTGTTATTGAATTCCTGACCTGTAGATACAATCTTTCACTGTTTACTCTCAAACATTTCATAACCATAGAAATCGTATGAAACCTGTTAGATCCTCTTATCCATTTCTAGTTGTAAAACAAGCCCCAACTTTTCGAGCCTTTCTTCATAACTATGACCTCTCATTCCTGGAATCATTCTTGTGAATCTTCACTACTCTTTCCATGGCACTAATGTCCTTCCTATAACGGGATGCCCAGAACTGCACACGATAATCCAACTATGGCTTAACTATGTCTTGTACAAATTTAATATCACTTCCTTGCTTTTATATTCAATGCACCTATGTAAAAAAAAAAACCACAGAATTCCTTTTGCCTTTTTATGTTTTCTATGTGCATTACCTCCTTTTAAAAATCTATGCACCTGCATCAGTAAATTTCTCTTTTCTTGCACTCTGTTGTGTATTTGCATAGATTGAATGAAGTTACCCCACTTTGACTTGATGTTTGTGGTAGGTCAGCCACACACCTGAAATTTTATTCTAATTTTGCCTTGTGCTTGTTTACCTCCACAGGCAAATTAGTTAACTTTCTTTGTTAATTGAAGCAGCTGCAATTGGGGAAGCTGGCACATAGTCCGGGTGCAGAATGAGAGAATTGGCCAAGTACAGCAGGGGCAATTCATTCTTGACTTCCATGCTAGTTTTTTATTTTGTGCATGTAGTATCTCATCTTTGAATCATTTGTGCCAGTTTAGTGTGGATATATTGTCTGAAAATGTACTGAATCTCCGGTCAGATTTTGGGGTCAGCTAGACCTTAGAAACCATAATGTTTAGTATAGTCAAACTGGTCATGTGAGGGTTTTACACTTCCTTATTTGTTTCTGCTTTAGATTATTGTTAATACTACTTTCAAAATATATTTTGGTGCTTACAGAAGACAAAATCATAAACATGTTAGTATTTGTAAAATACAGGAATATGAAATCAAACTTGGTAACCATTTGTTATTTCATCTTTTGCTCAGGCAGATGACGACCAAGTTATAGGCTTCCAACAAACATTTTTGTTGAAATGTCTTAGTGATACCTGGGTGTGTACCAATGAGGTCTTCAGGCTAGCACTTCACAACTTTTAATAAATGAACAGCTCTTTTTCCTCAGTTTGTCTTTCCTCCTCCCCAGTAAGCATTACTTTTTGCAGTTTTGCACGTGTGTGGCCTTTGCAGGAAATTGCAGCATGTTCTTGCTGTAAGTCCATGTGGGTTTTGCTTGTCTTGAATGTCGCACTGAATTTAATAGATTGCCCCAATTTTGTGAATATAATTTGCACCTACAATGTGCAAAACATAAACCTTAGGATGTGTACACCCTGTGCCAATTTAATACCATTGTACCAGCACAATTCCTTCCAGTTCAGCTAACTTGCAAGTGCTTGTTTGTATGGTTGCTGTGTGTTAGCTGTTTATTGCTAATTAGACTGGGCCATTCATTTTGCACTAAACTAAACCTTGATCTTGAATAAACTGCTATAGGTATACTATACTAGGTTTTTTGTGGCAGGTGGGGAGACTTTGCAGGCATGCAGTGTTTTGATATATTTTTTTTTTTAAGAATCCAATTGTCGACCAACCTAAAATAATTAACTAGTTTACCTGCAACACCCTGGAGTTTCCGCCTTGGGTGCAACCCAAAACTGTGCCCATTTTGGCGATGTGAAGTTACACCCATGCATTCTCCCAATCTCATTAGAATATGCTCAAACTTAAAATGAGTGTAAATAGGCATAAATCAGTGTTGGCAACCACACCAGTATATTTCTGAGTCTTAAAATTAAAAGTTTCAACTCATTCAACCATCATTTATACCATCATCATCAATCATAGCATTTATAAGAACATGCAGTTGGAAGCTTTTCAATTTTATAAAAAACGCTCAAAAATTGCAATTAAAAGGCAAAAAATTTGTTTCTTACCGTGCGTGAAAATCTGGGCACAATGTTGAGACCACTCCCCAAACAAGCGCAGTTGGAGGATACCCGTATTAGGGGCGGGGCCAGTTTTGTGGACTGAGATTTGTTTAGATGGAAGCTTTGATGGACGGGCGTAAAAGACCGAGGCAACATGGGTGTATTGTAGTTACACGCATATCTCACTTGTGCCCAAAATTCCATGATCTTTTAAGCCACGTAATTGGTTTGCGACTAGGTTATTTGTGTATCTGGGTGCGAATGCGGAGGAAACACCAGGCCAGTAGATAAAATTCCTACTCTATTAGCTTTGTCAGTTAATACTTTCCATACTCAGCTGTTCGCGGTAGAATTTTTTGTCATCCATAGAAACCATTACAACAACAACTTGCATTTATATAGCACCTTTAACGTAGTAAAACATCCCAAGGCGCTTCAAGTATTATAAGACAAAAACATTTGACATTTTTAAAAAAATTACCCATTTGTAAACATTGTAAAAGCATTAACTATGAAAAGGAAACATAATATCAAACAGCAATTTGCAGTGTCGGCAGCAGTTCTATCTTGACAGAATGGATACCAGTTGTAACAAAACTTAAAATATGTATAGAAGACAATGATCTTGTAGTAATGGTGTTAGCTTCAGAACCAAATGGTCATGTGTATTTCAGGACTGTCCACTTCTCAAAATTCATCTGCTTTTCTTCTCGATTATCTCTCCTCGACGACTCAAATTATCTGGGGTAGAGTTTCCATGGTTGCCAGGTGTCGTCCAGTAACATACCCAAGGGACCGCTATTCATGTACGAGCCTTGAAAGTGAATTTGGTGACTCTGACCAAGGAGGCCATTGCAGCAGAACATGATCTTCTCCACCTATGTGTACTTTCAGTAGGGGTAGCTGCATGGTGATCGAGTGAAAGCCTTGGTTGATTTTCCCTCTGCTGACCTAGGAGGGCTGAAGCCATTTGTGGAGCTCCTACTGCCTCAAACCAACCAACTCAGCATAGATCGGGATCCTTCCAGCTGCTCGCCAGCTAAAATTGCTGAGCAGTTGAACTGCAGCTGTTCTGGCTTTTAAGAGTTCTTGAGCAGGCTAAGAGGTGAAACATTTGAAAAATTAAAGCATTATGCTTCTGGGAGGAAAAACTGACTGGTTTGAGAGTTCTCACTAAACAGATTCCAGCCCAGTGGCCCTTTTAAGAAATGTTAACATTTTTTAAAAACAGGACTATAATCATATGATTGTCAAATTTAATTATATATTTTTAATAGGAAAATATCTATCGGGTAATGGTATCACACTGTAGTGTGTGATTTCTCATGTTTCTGAAATTGGGGAAATTGCTATGCTGTGCAAACAAGGGGAGGTGATTCACTGGTTGTGACTATTTCCTGGTATGTTACGGGGGGGGGGGGGGGGGGGGGGGTGGAGAATAGAGAACTGAGCACTCTGATCATTTCAGGAGCCTCTCAGCAACCAGCTCATGAACAGCATGGAGTGTGATGCATGGTGACCTAAAAGAGAGGACGCACAGGATAAATGAACATTGGTTTACTGATGTCACAAGTTCCTCTGTATCTACTATCCTTAAAATCTCCTGGTTAGAAGTAATTTAGCAGCTGATAATTTGTGATTCCCTACACTGCCATTAAGTTCTATTCTTGTGGTCATGAATGTGTTGAGCAGTGGTAGTTGTGAAGGAATTTTCACCTTTATTGATGCTCAGATCTTATTTTCTGGTGAATGAATCCTCCCCATTCTTTATATCACTGTGGGAGAAGCCAGACACAAAATATCTAATATCCTAGGTGCAGTATGCAGAAGAGCAGTGAAGTTCTCCTGGTGTCCTTGCCAAATTTTCCCTCAACCAACATCAATAAAAAAAGATTATCTAGTCACCTTATTGTTGTTTGTGGGACTTTGCTATGGACACGTTTCCCTGCATTTCAAATACTTCATTGGCTATGAAGCACTTTGGGACATCCTGAGGTTGTGAAAGGCACCATATACAACAACTTCTTCCTCTTCCGTAGTGTCTCAAATGGAAGAAGGGGGGGGGGGAAATCCATCAAATTTGGTGAGAAAGGTTATGAAGAAGGGCCAATAAAATTACCTCTAGTACAAAAAATGTAATCTGGCTACCTTCTATTGCACTACATTTTATTATTATGGCATATCAGTCAGTTCAGTATTTAAATTTAAATTTTTGGTAGTTCATCTGAGATATTTTACCTCTGGAAAGCTACAAAGAACGAACGAACTTCAGAGAGTTAAGAGGTTCCTGGGAGCAAAATGAAGGCATTTCTCCAAAGCCATGTTGGCCAACCTCAGATGATTGCGGGGGGGTCACGACCCCCATTGAGTTGCCAATTCCCCCAATACACACAATATGAGATCCAGCCATATGCAAAAGCAAGATCCAGTACACACAAAAAGAGATGGCAATGGACAAAAAGGGATCCCCATATTCCAAAAAGTGAGAGAGCACCACGCTTACACAATCAATGCCCCCATATACAAAAATTCCTGATTCCCCGTGCACAAAAAGAATTAATGGCTCTTCAGTCACCCTTCTACATTTTCCTATCCATATTGCCCCTATCTTCCTGTTCCCCAAAAGTTTGAAGACTTGTAAGCTTCAGCTTTTTAAATTTCCCAGACTTGGAGAGAGGTAAAGGTTGATTCCTGATTGGGACAAAAGTATAGCTCCCTAATTGGCACCAATCAGAGAGCAGATTTTTCTCGTGCTGAAGCTGAACAGAATTTGGAATAAGCTTTGCGCACAAAGTAGTAAGGAACTGGTGTGGGTTGATAGGCCAGGTAAACCAGATTTGGCCTGTGGACTGTGCCTTCAACATTCCTATCGTAGCTTGTGCCTTTCCCCTTGAAGATTGACTTATCCTGCGCACTCCTAACCATTTTCCCAACCCTCCACGAATTACACTCTCATCGGATACAGTACTCCTATTGCCTGTGTGCTTTCCGAGCTCCACTATGTTGGACATCCTGGAGAGATATATGTTGGACATTTTGGGGAGTTGAGGGCTAATAATCGAACAACTTTCTCATGGAGCAACAGGTTTTCCAATATGAACAGGATGGTATTAAAGTATCATGAGGGGAAAGCATTGCCTGTCTTCTGATGTGTAAAGTGCTTGTGCAAAGAAATACATGACAGTAATGGCGTCAGGCATGGGTGATTAAAGTGGGCATTTAGAGGCTAGGGTGATAAAATAGAGGTATTAGCGATAGTATAGAAAGATAGTTTATAAAGCCTATTCAAATGGTTTAAGGACAGTTACGTCAGGAAGTCTTGTTGAGGGAAAGTAACTTTGGGATAAACAACTACAAATGTTTACATGAATAGACTAGCTTCAAAGGATTTGAGAATAGATACGTCATGCAGTCTTGACATTTTCTTTTGATGTAGTCAAAATATATATATATATATATATAATATAAATCGGTACTTCTGTCTGTCATTCTGTCTGTCATTCTATCTGTCTGTCATCGCCTGTGCGTCTGGTGGGCTATGCGCTCGAAAGTTACAGGGCGTACCTACGCGCGTGTTACCTCCAAAGAAAGCTTACGCTTCCGAGACGGTTTTAAGCATATTAACGTTTCGGCCGGGCTAAAATCGCGCCCGCGGTATCCCAAAAACCTTCAACATTCCGCTCATTAGCATCTCATTATCCGCTCATTAGCGACAGAGTGACCTCGAGCTCGACCAATCGTACGCCGGGTTGCTGGCGTGTGCCGCCGGGCCAATCGGTGCGTGTGTGGCCGGGCCTTATCGTTCTGAACCGAGGTGAGTCGCCGCCATCTTGATTCCAAATTTTTCCTTTCTTTTTCCCGCTTTCTGCGTCTTTAAAAAAAACGTTGCTTTTAAAACACACATTGTTTAAAAAAAAAATGATTTAGAAACGAATTAACTTATCTAATCTCATTAATTTTCCTACCTTTCCCCGTTTTTCCAGGTAGGCCTCGAAGCCTCGGCTTCTCCTCCGCACCCACGCCCGAGCTAGGCACCTCCCGGCTCCACTCGAAGGCTGGAGGGGCGGGCCTGCGCCGCTATCTTACTAAAGGGTGCGCGCGCAGCAGGAGCTGAGACGCGGCGTCTCTCTCTGGCTCGGCCGGGGGGCGGGGCTTGCTGAGCGTCAACGGTTACCCTGGCAACCGGGCCCGCTGGCCGTCTCGCACAGCCGCAATCGGCGGTCTTCACCTCGGGGTGGGGGGGGCGCGACCCTGGGGGGGGGCCCCCTCCCTTCCCCCCGCCCTCCCTTCCCCCCCCCCCCCCGCCCTCCAGTCGCTCTCTCTTCCAACAACAACATGCCCTCGAAAAAGCCTCGGCACCGCCGGGCACTTCAGCTAGTAGTGTATAAAGGAGCATGGTTTTCAGCAGTTCTTTGGAGGGCTTGAAAGATACAGAAACGGGAAAGCCACTCTATGTACAGTTAGGCTGATCGCCTGTACAGTGTATCAATAAAGTCTGTTCCATATACTACACTACGAAGTGTCTCGTGCTTACTCGAAACGTGTTGTTATGAACCAGAGGAGGAAGGAAGTTGACTGCTAACACTAACTCCCTGTGCCCCAGCGAATTAACTTTGCGATCCTTGTTCTCATTTTCACACCTCTTCATGGGCTCCACCCACCCTTCTTTATGGATCTGCTCCAGCCATATGTCCTTGCATGCATCCTCTGCTCCTGTGACATTTGGTTACTCAGTGATCCTGCAACCTCCACTACCCCACTGGCAGCCATATTTTTAGTCACCACGTCCCTGCCCTGGAACTCCCTCCCTAGGGCCCTCCATCTTGTCACTTCTCTACTCACTTTTAGGAACCTCTTGAAATCCTTTCTCTTCAATCATGTCTTCAGTCTCTCCCACTTCCCCGCACCTCCCACTCTCCCCCCCCCCCCCCCCCCCCCCCCAGTCTTTGCTATTTTTTGCTTTTTCTCTCCTGTATGATGCACACAGGTTTTCTCCACTTTAAATGCCTTGAGAGTTTTTTTCCTGTATGTAATGCGCTTTGTAAGATTGTAAGTTTCATTTAATGGTTGATGCTAGAAATTCATAAATAAATGGGCTTTAATTGCATTTTTGACCAAATCTCTACTAGGCGATACCTGCCCACCAATCAGGAATTGTAGTTGTATTGGGATCTTGAAGTCCAGGTTTCTTTCGATTTGAATTCCTGTTTATTGTGAACTATTATGTGTTGTCGAAACTGACGTTTGAAATCAAATCCAATCAAATCAACTTTTATTGTCATTGTTAGTGCACAAGTGCAGTACAATGAAATGTAGGCTTGCGGCTCCCGAGAGTGTACATTTAGATTAAGACATTTAAACATTCAACATACATTTGGCTTGTAATACATTAACATAACCATAATAAAGTGCATTGGCAGATGTGCAGGCTTTAGAGTTTTTGAGAGTGGAAGATTTTGTGGTTTTTTGGTGCTGTCTTTGCCTTCCCTTTTTTGTGACTCTTATCTCTTGGTGAGCAGGAAATTGCATCGTAAAAGTGTCCATTTATGGTATAAGATGGCAATTGACTCGTAACCTCATTTGGCTGTGCAGTTGGCTAGCATGGGACATGTAGCAGTTCCGCAAGGTTGCAGTAGGAGTGCTCTGCAAAGGTTACAGTTAAAATACATTAGCAGCGTGGGGAAGAAAGTTTTAAATTGATTGATAGTTTCAGAGACTACGAGTGGCTGGTATGAGAGAAAGAATTTGCATTTATATAGGGCCTTTCACGACCTCGGGACATCCCAAAGCACTTTATAGCCAATAAAGTACTTTTGAAGTGTAGTCGCTGTTGTAATGTTGTAACATGGCATCCAATTTGTGCACAGCAAGGTCCCACAAACAGCAATGAGATAATGACCAGATACAGGAAACTTTGTGATATCCGGCACCGACGGGACCGAGCTGTTGCTGTTAGATCAAAACTGCCAGACATGTTGAAACATATGGCGATTTTCAGCTCCGTGTGAATCAACAAACCCTACAGCTTCAAAACAGTCGGCTGCAGCTTAAAAGCGTCTCTAGCTGAAGCTGTTGCTTAGCTACAGACCTTGCAGAGCCTGACTGGGGGGGAAAAAAAAGCAACGAGAAATAAAAATACTTATAGGAAACGGCTCCTGAATTTTGCCGGTAGATAGAGCTTTCCGGACTTTTAACCTCCGGATAAACCAAAGTTTCCTGTAATCTGTTTTAGTGATGTTGGTTGAGAGAGAAATGTAGGCCAGGGCATCAGGGAGGACAGCCGTACTCCTCTAAATAGTGCCATGGGATCTTTTACACCCCCTTGAGAGGGAAGACAGGGCTTCAGTTTAACATCTCATCTGAAAGACAATACCTCTGACATTACTGCACTGAGGTACCAGCCTACATTATTTGGTCAAATGTCTGGAGTAGGACTTGAACTCACAACCTTCTGACTCAGATGGCAGAGTGTTCCAATGAGCCATGGCTAGCACCTTGGAAGTGGCAAAACCTTTTGATTTCATTTATTTTTTGGATGAGCTGCACATCACACCAGTTTTAGTATGCTGTGGTGTAGGTTTTTACTTGCAGTCACTTTACATGAGTTTCCACAAAAGCTGTGTTGAACTCTAGCTTTGTGCTCCTTTCTGGGAAGGAGGCAGGCAAGATCTTTGAGTCAGTGAGTCTTGATTTCTCTTGTGCAATTTTTATGGTGGTTACAACACAATTGCTATAGGGGTTTCAAGAGAGGTTACTTATCCACTGTTGGTTAGGGAACACAGTGTTACACAAAGAATTCCCAGTGTTTACACAAAGCATCCTCAAAGCTCCACAATTTCATAACTAGAAATTGTCACAAAATGTGTTCACTACTGCAGAATTTCTGTCCTCCCATAGAATTAGAAGCAGGAGGACTGGCAGGAGCAGAAGAGACATGCGAATTGGGAACGAGAGAAATAGGTGGCTTTTACAGTGAACCTTGAGTCCTCCCCTTCTGGTAACTGGCTGGTTGCTGCTGGCTATGCTGGCTGTTCCAGGTTCTGTTTCCCGTTCTGTTGGCTGCTGCTGTCTTTTATTCAGTCTTCTGTCGTCTTACCGCCTCATTAGGTACTGTAAGTTCATAATTTAAGAGCCATTCTTTGATTCTGTGCTGCTTTATAAGGTTTAAAAATTGTCATTCTTGCATTAATGGCATTAATGGCATACATACGTGTAGACCACTTAGTAATATGCCACAGAATCTACGTTCTCTTGCTGCAGAATTTGGTTGATTGTTGCAGAAATTGGCCTTGAGATCATAAAATCATAGAAACTTACAGCATTTGACCCGTCATGCCTGTGCTGGCTCTTTGAAAGAGCTGTCATGCTTTTGTCTGTAACCCTGTAAGTTTCCTCATCCTCAAGTACCTGTCCAACTCCCTTTTAAAATTATTTATGGAATCAGTTTCCACCACCTTTTCAAGTAGAGCGTTCCAGCTCCCGATAACTGAGTGAAAAAAATTCTCCTCATCTCTCCTCCAGATGATTTTAAATCTATGACCTCTGGTTATTGACCCACTTGCCAGAGGGAATCATTTTTCTCCATCTACTCTATCAAAACCTCTGAGATGCTGCAGAATTCTAGGGACTTTGG
Source organism: Somniosus microcephalus (assembly GCF_052327205.1). Lineage (NCBI taxonomy): Eukaryota > Metazoa > Chordata > Chondrichthyes > Squaliformes > Somniosidae > Somniosus > Somniosus microcephalus. Next base: position 207,817,746 of record NC_140992.1, on the reverse strand, counting down.
TTATAAAAGTGGGGGATGTTAAAAGGAGAGATTTTTGTGTAAAGGAAGGGGGACTAAAAAAGGGAAAACTTTTGAACACAATATTTTCTCTCTTCAGTCAGAATTTTATGAATGGTTACAAGTTAGTTCATTTGACTTGTATATATGACAGTCAATCTCTTCTCCCAAAAGATTACTGGAATTGGTTGAATTATGAAAGCTGAGAATAATACAGCTGGCCATTTGGCAATTAATGACCGATGCGTTTAGATTTATTCTCTCCCCTAAAAAATATATAATTCTGGTTGCTAGTTACAAATGACAAGAAATGCACTTCAAAACATTCAAGACTGTTGAAGCAACAAAAAAAGCTATGTTCATCCATCAAAATTAATTGGAGAAAGCATTAAAACATGCCGGATATTTATATTGTGTTAATAAAGATGAATTATTTTTATAAGAATGAATGAAACATTGGTTAAGGATAGTTGAGTCAAACTCTTTCAATTAAAGTAAATGGAGTTGCAGTTACTTATACTAAAAGGTCAGCATAGATGTTGAAATTAACTGTTTCCCTGAAAGCTCTGGTATTCGCTGTGTACACACACTTGGGGGGTAGCATTTGCAAGAATATGGGATTTGGGTGTCGGCTTTACCGATGGCACTCCCACCTTTGAGTCAGAAAATTGCGGATTTGAGCCTGATGTATCCGAAAAGTGGACCTGGTGATATGCCAAGTCGACACTTGACCCTTTCCTCCTCAGAGCGGACTAAGTGATATACAAAGTCGACGCTCAGCTATGTACGGATGACAGACTTCGATTGGAGGTTCAAAACGGTCTTTATTCACAGGCCTGGGGAGAACCTTCTGAGACCCTTCTCAGATCCGACTCCACCGATTTCCTAGCAACGTTCACAATTATACAAAAATCAAACCCCTGCCCTAGGGGCGGGTGCAAAGCTTATCAGCATATACAGATTTATTGCTAAATGGCAATTATAAACTGTGACATTTAATCCTTCCTGCCGCCTACAAATTCACAGGCCTGTTATCAGTTGGTCCTGTGGCCTTCTGTGACTGTGGCTTTATTTTAATCTATTGCTCTACAACCGTCCGTTTGTCTCTGGCCAGGTGGTTTGCTCGTTACATGTTTTCTTAAGATAACAGTCCTCGTTCAATCTCTGCAAAGCACAGATTCTGACCTTGTCTTGGGTTGCTTCTGCAAAGCAAGCACATTCTGATTAGTCCCACCATACTTTGATGTAATGGAACCCTGTTGTGAGTTTACGAACAAACGAATTCTTAGGTATGTTATCTTGTATAATTGCTGCCTCGCCTGGCCAAGCAGACATCCTCCCCAATCTTCCCACGAGTTGCTCTGCAGTTTAATTTCTCAGCATTTGAAGTCACTTAATCATGTTTTAAAGCTTAGCTGGGTAAATGCAATATACAGACCTATATATCGTTTAACTCAGGGTATGAATTAACTCATTACCTCCACCTTGTACATTGGTGCTACATTATACATATTCTAACATAAAAATTAAAGTATAATAGTAATTTGGTTACTTCAGAGCCCCACTCCAAAATTTGAGCATGAATCTTAGCTAATACTTCAGTACACTACTGAGGGGGTGCTGTATTGTTCGAGATGTTACATTTTATATGAAATGATAATTGATGCCCTGTCTGCCTGTTCATGTGGACATAAAATATCCCATTCCTCTATTTGAAGAGGAGCAGGGAGTTCTCACAGCATCTGGGAAACATTCCTCAATCAGTGCTACAAGAAAATAACCACTAGCTGGTAATTTTTCTTATTTGCTGTTGATGGGACATTACTTGTCTGCGGTGTTTGTCTACATACAGTGACACTCTTCAAATGTAGTTTATTAGATGTGTGGAGCTGAGATATCCTAAGGATGTACAGTTATATGTAAATACAAATTATTTTTATGTTGGCTGAGCGGGGGAAGGATATGGAAGCTGATGGTTAAACTACATTTAAAGATTTCTGCTGCTCTATGTATACAGTGCACTGTCAAGTCTGATGACCAATGGGCTGCTAATCCAGAATAAATAAATATTATACTGATCGGGCATAGGAGAAAAAAGGGGGCAAAAACGTGATGCTGCGTATGTATATTTGGTTTAAGAATATAATTAAGGAAAGGGGTGAGGTTTGGTAAAGTGCAGTGTGTTAGACTTTTGACATTTCGATGTAAATAACGTTGCACTTAAGTTGGCAGTTTGATGTAAACATAAAGGGGACTGCTGGACAGGAGCAGCATGTACATGATAGCAAAACGGTTTTGCAATCACTGATTTGTACGGACATTCCAGCTTTTCGGGAGGATACCACTACCAGCTAAATAGGTGTCAACAGAAATTTTTGAAACTGCACTTGTACTGCTGTTCTAAAGTAGAACTGACTGCTGTAGAAACTTCTCTGCAATATATATACAATAGGGAGGCAGTATTACAAAGCTGTGTCATGAAGTGGCAATAAGTTAAGACCATTACTACATAATATTAAAACATAGTGGCCTAGAAATTGGGTATAGCCCCGCTTGAGGCGTTAGAACTGGCGATGCGTTAAGTTTATAGCCAGACGAGAGCTATCTGCGCCTGGCGCGATATTGGGTTGCATCGCCCCCAAAGGGGATTCAGGTGCTAAATCAGCCGTTGCACGGTGCTCTTAAGGCGCAAAAGGTCAGGCGCTACTCAATTTCGACGCGGACGGGCGCAGCGCAGGTGAACTCAATTACGGCAAAGCACGAGACCTGCAGGCGCCGGCCGGCTCTTAAAGGGGTGGGTCAGTCAGACTGAGCTTCAACGCCCTGTAGGCCTCAGATTCGGCGCTCGCCCTTGTCTGGCGGTACAATGTTCATCATTATGGAGAAGGTTAGGCAGAGAGCAGAGCGCTTCAGCACTGAGGCTCTGGACCAATTAGTGGCTGCAGTTGAACACCGTCGACAGGTGCTGTACCCGGATAATGGCAAGAGGCCAAATCAGAAGGCTTACTGACGATCTTGGAGGGAGGTTGCTGTGAGGGTCAACTCCAGCAGCATGGCGACCAGGACCCCTGTTCAGTGCAAGAAGAAATTCAACGACCTGACACGGATCGCTCGGGTGAGTGATGGTTTACCAAACTTGTGCTTCCCTCCATCTGCAGCTGACTTCGGGCACCCTGCTTCAATGATGCGCCACTGGCCATCTGTCAGTATGCACCCATGGCCCTTTCTGGGCAGACACATGGACAGATGTCTCAAGGCCTCATGTAAGGGCTCTTGCACCATGGGGGGCATGCGATGATGTCTCAAGGCCTCATGTAAGGGCTCTTGCACAATGGGGGACATGCGATGATGTCTCAAGGCCTCATGTAACAGAACCTCCCCTTCTTTCCCCTGCAGTCGAAGATGGCGCAAATTAGAAAAGAACAGCGTCGAACCGGTGGCAGACCTGCACAAGTCACTCTCATGGATCTGGAGGAGAGAGTGCACCAGATACTTGGAGGACGTCTGTTTGGTCCAGTGACCACTGCATCTGCCGACCCCATTACCGACAGCGAGGGTAAGACACTCACCTTTTCCACCTGTTGCCTTCCACTTGGTCCCCCCGCCAGCATGCATCCTCAGTGTGCAGCCATGTCAGAGCCATGCCGCAATCTGGCATGCCTTTCAGCAAACCTGTCCTTTTGCTAAAGCCACTCTTCCACCTCCCACTTTCAGATGAAGCAGCACCAACTCTGGCTCAACGCGCTGAAGCTGCCAGTGCCAGTGCCACCGGAGGCAAGGACCAGGAGGAATCCGGACCAGCCGTTGCAGAATCCGGGGAGCTGAGACATCTTCAGACTGGGGATAGTAGTCCCCTGGAGGGGAGGGGGGGTGGCTCTGAGGATGAACCAGTTGCCAGACCAAGCGGCATGGAGCAACGCAGGGGGGATAGGCAAGTTCGGCCACCGTCTCCCCGCAGGGCAAGGCAGGTCGTCATGACTGCTGCACAGAGTGCAGATGAGGTCCGGCGCCTGGCAGAGATGAGCAAACAGGCCCGGGTCAGACACACGGAGCTGATGGCTGCAGTGGAGAAGATGCCTGAGTCAATAGATTCATTGGCTAGGAGTATGTTGGACTTCGGGGCAACAATGGAGAGGACTCTGCAGGGCTTTGGCGCAACAATGGAGAGGTCTCTCCAGGTGTTCGGGGAAACAATGGACAGGTCTATCCAGGGCTTCGGGGCCACAATGGACAGGACTATCCAGGGCTTCGACCCAACAATGGAGAGGACTGTCCACGGCTTTGAGTCGGCAATGGAAAGGACTGTTCAGGGCTTCGGACAATCCCTGGAAAGGTCTGTGCAGGGCTTGTCCGAGGCAGTGGAGCGGTCGGCTCCTGTCTTGTCCAAAGCCATGGGAAGAACTGTCCAGGCCTTCTCTGAAGCACTGGCACCTGGCACACAGGTCCTCACTGTTGCCACGCATTCACTTGCTGGGCTCCTCCACAGCCAGATTGACGCAACGCGATGTCTCACTGCAGCCACCCTCTCTGCATCAGATAGGATCACCCCGGGCCCTTCCACTCCCATACAAGGCCAGGAATCCGTGGAGCCTGCGATTGTGGCGGATGAGCCGAGCCGCTCCCCTCAGATAGCCAGTGTGTCGTCCGACCATGGTGCAGGTGTCCTCTCTCGGCAGGAGACCATTGCACATGCCAGCGCTGGGACGCCTGCATTGCAGCTGCCACCACCTGCAGGCCACACTGCTCCCAGCCATGCTCCAAGCAAGCATCCCGCGTCCGCACCCTCCAAGCCCAGAGGTCAGCCAGGCCGTACTTCCGGGGCTTCTGCGCATCCAGACAGTCGGCAAGCGTCCCCCAGCCTTGACGCCGCCACTGGGGTGCAATTACGTAGGAGCAGCAGGGAGGGAAGGGGCCGGACGCGAACGAGAAGTCGTTCTCCCTCAAGGGGCCAGTTGTAGAGGGAGGTGCTGAGACGTTTGTTTGTCCAAATTCACGGACACCCTCACCTGCTGTTATAGGTGCAGATTTTTGTTGAGTTTTGCTGCTTTGCCGAACAGGTCACTTTTATTTTGGCAGTGATGGTTTCTGCTCACTTTACGTTGTTTAGCTGTAATGAAAGACTTTTGTGTCAATAAACAGAAGTTTAAATGTTGCTTGGTGCATGTGACTACTTTCAGTGATGCTGGCATGCAGAGGCCCTCAAACATCCAAAGTGCCCACGAGGTAAGACTCTCATCGTTCCGCCACAGGGGTGTCGAGACGAGTCCAGAGGAGCCTCTGACGAATGGACCTTCCACTTTCAGCAGCCCTTCCATCTTCCTCCCCTTCCTCCTCCTCTGCCTGCTCTTCCTCCTCCTCCTCATACTCCTCCTCCTCCGCCTGCTTGTGCAGGGTCCGAGGGAAGGTTATGAATGGACGCGTTTGCCTATAAAGGGCATCTGTCACTTGCCGGATGCAACAGTGGACTGCAGCCTGAGCGACAGTCGCATTGTCCCCAATGGCTGACTGAAAGGAGCCGTTGGCATAAAAATGGAGGCCTTCAGTCAGTGTAGCCATCACGGACAGAGAGGTTCTGCAGCGTTCACGCGGCTGCAGATCCTGACCAAGCAGGTGGCACAGATCAGTAACAATGTCCCTCCAGATTCGGAGCCTTCGCAAACACTGCTCCTCCGACATGTCAAGGCTTGTCACCTGCTGCCTGAAGACCCTCGCAGCCTCCCGTTGGATTGGCCGACCTCCATTGCCCCTCCTCCTTCTGGCCAATCCCGGCCCCCTCTCCCGCCGTCTCTCTGCCCCTTCACAGTGTTGGGCGATGAGGCCGTCGCCCTCCAAACAAGCTCCCATTCCGATGCCAGTTGGTCAAAAAGCTTTTAGGTGTAGTGCTGCAAGTGCTTCGGACAGGGTTGAAGATCCCAAGTACTGTAAAGCTCAAATCCCACAACTCCGCTCCACATTAGCTCGCCAACTCTCTCCAGCAGCGATCGCAATGAGCAGGCCAAGTGGCAGAAGATTCTGCACTAGAGCTGTCCCCTTTAAATAGCGCCGCCCTACTCCGAGAAGGGCCTGTTAGCCCTCCTTCGAACTGTCACTAATAGCGCTGGGCGCTAAGGCTCCGGGCGCCACCCAATATGTGCTCAGGCGCTCCTAAAAGGCGTTGCACACTGAAATGACGTCATGAGCCGTTTGCGCTCGCGGGTGCGCGCAAACACTTAGCGCAGGCGCTAAATGTATAGTCAATTTCTGAGTCGGCGCTATCCTCATAGCGCTCACCCCAACATAGGGCTTCGCCCCAATTCTAGGCCTCTGTAGGCACTCCGCGCCGGCGCTACCAACCCAATTTCTAGGCCAGTAACAAGCGCTTGTTCAAAATTTTCCCAATTCAAATATTTCAGCTTGTTTCAATTAAAGGGTGCAATAATAAATGTAAATGCACCTAATATTTGGTGGGGTTCAGTTAATGGACAATAATGAATCTGTTTACCACAATGCTTTCAGCCTTTTGGAGAAAGGATCCGGATCCATATGGCACAGCAAATTAGTGGGCTGTACTAAAAATCTAAGCCCCACATACACTCAATCAAAAACCCCTAAGCTCAAACCCCTAAGCTCAACTTCTGTACCCATCATATTATGAGGAATGTGGCAGCATAGATAGAGGGCAAAAAGCAAAGAATGAAAATAGATTTTTTTGGGGGTTGGTAGCTCTGTGTGCCAAGGATCTGCAGTGTGACCTTTTTTCCCATTTATATAAATAATTTGGACATAGACAGAGACAAATAATAATTGGAGTATTAGTGTATTTATGTCCGCCTCTTCCCCACCCCAGAATGCATCACCTAATTTCTCTGCATTAAATTTCATCTCGCAGCTGCCCAATCTATTAACTTGTTGTCCTCCTGAAGTTTCTTGGTCATCTTCACAATTAACCACACTCCCTATTCATGTCATGTGCAAATTTTGATATTGAACCCCCATTACTAAATCCTGATCATTTGCACATGTAGAGAAGAGCAATCATCCCAACACTGATTCCTGAGGGACACCACTTTTTAAAACATCCATTAACTACCACTGTTTTCTGTCCTTTGACTAAATTCTTAATAATACTGTCATATTCTCTTTAATACCCTGTGCCTTAATTTTAGCAACAGCTTCCTATGCAGCACCTTAACAAACACCATTTGAAAATAAACGTGGCTATTCAAGTAAAGACTATAACAGTTAAAGTAGAATTCGCTAAGTATTTGAAAAGGAAGAATATAAAAGGACAGGGAAATGGCATTGGATTACATAGCTCCAGTTGAAGAGCTGGCACCAATATCTGTGATCAGCAATTGGCACCCCCTGTGCTGTAATTTCTATGATTGTAACCAGCATAACCAAATTTAGTTTTGTAGTGGAACCTCCAATTTCCACACTCCAGTTACCCACTAGAATTTTTGCGGGACACGGCATTGCATAAAACCCTGAACATGTGCCCTCCCATCTCGCTGCCCCAGTGTATCTGAAAGTCTTGTTCTGGGTTTACTTTCTCTGTCTGCATCCTTCGAATGGCCCGCCAAGGCACTCGTCGCTGCCTCCTAGCTAGCAGCAACCCAAATTGCCCTATCTTACTCTCTTCCCGCCTTAAGCGTCTGCTGTGAGCTAATCTCGCCTCCCTGTCCCTCCCTGCTCTGCCCCTATGGACTTCGCCAGTAAATTAGGTATCATTGCCCCGCTCTGCATTTCCCTTCAAAATGTACGTTCACTTGTAAATAAGGGCCTTGTCATCCATGACCTTATTGTGGACAATCAAATTGCCAACATGGCATTGACAGAGACATGGTTGAGGGGTGATGACACCTTTCCCCTTAATGAAGCTTCCCCACCTGGCTATACTTTCCAACATATTCCACGCCCAAACTGCCGTGGTGGTGGTGTAGCCCTTATCTAAATTACACCTTGGTCTGTCTCCCTACTCCTCCAGCAATTCTCCTCCTTCGATCATCCCAACTTGTTCCACCCCTCGCGTCTCTCTTTTAAAATCATTATTCTGTACCGCCCACCCAAATACCACACCAATTTTCTCAGATATCTTCTCTGCTTTCCTCCCTCTGCACCGAGCTACTTCTCGTCCTCGATGATTTCAACCTCCATCTCAACTCATCTTGCTCCCTCTCCTCTGAGCTCACTGTCCTCCTTTCCTCCCTTAATCTCTCCCTACATGTCAGCTCCCCCTCCATATACATGGCCACCCCCTCGATCTTATCATCTCAGGTGTCTTCGCTATCCCCTCCGTAACCAGCATCGATAAGGCAATCTCCGACCATTTCCTTATATCACTCTCTGCTCGTATTCCCCTTCCTCCTCCTAAACCCACTTCTTTTCATATCCGCTCCTGGAAAAAACTCCAAGTCCCTTACCACTGCACTTTTAATTCTCAACTACCTAGCCTTTGACCTACTATTCTCCATGACATCTCTGCAGCTACCGACTTACTAAATCACACCCTCTCCACCACTTTTGATGCCTTTGTCCCCACTAAAATCATTACACACTCTCACCCTCGTAGTTCCTCCTGGTATATCCCTCATCTCCGCTCCCTTATGTCCAAGGGGCACAGACTTGAATATTTTTGGCAGACAACTGGCCTAATAACCCATCACCAGATTTGGCACTACCGGGTCCTGCTCTCCATCACTAAAACCGCCCACTATTCTAAGATCATCCAGGATGGCAAAAATAACGCCAGGCTTTTCTTCACCACTAACTGTTTTCTCAAACCAACCTCCTCTTCCCTCACCTCCAATAAATGTGAGGAGCTCATGGGCTTTTGTTTAAAAAGATCGACAACATCTGTTCAACTGCTTCTGCTTTCAATTCTCTACCTCCCCCTAGCCCACTGGACCTTACTTGCTCTCTGTTTTCCCCCTGCCCTAACCATAAATTTGCATATTTCTCTAATTTCTCTCCTATCTCCCCCCTTGCCCTTTCAAAGCTCATCTTGTCAAGGAGACTGACCTGCTCTCAACCCTATTCCTACTAAATTGCTGACAACCCAACTTTCCTTCCTGGCTCCCAAATTAGTGGACATTGTTAAGTGTTCTCCCCTGCAGTATTGTCCCCCTTTCCTTCAAATCTGCCGTCATCAGCCCTCTCTTCAAAAAACCAACCTTCGACCTCTCCATCCTTACAAACAATCACCCCATCTCCAACCTCCCTTTCCTCTCAAGTTCTTGAACGTGTTGTCCCTTACCAAATCTGTGCCCATCTTTCCCAGAACTCCTTGTTTGAATCCCTCCAATCAGGCTTCTGCCCCTGCCACTGTACTGAAACGGCTCTTACCAAGGTCACAAATGGCATCCTAATTGACTGCGACAAAGGTAATCTATCCCTTTTCATTCTTCTGGACCTGTCTGCAGCCTTTGACATGGTTGACCACAAAATTCTGCTCCAACGCCTCTCCACCGTCATCAAGCTGGATGGGACTGCACTCACATAGAAACATAGAAAAATAGGAGCAGGAGTAGGCCATTCGGCCCTTCAAGCCTGCTCCGCCATTCAGTATGATCATGGCTGATCCTCTATCTCAATACCATATTCTTGCTCTCTCCTCATACCCCTTGATACCTTTTGTGTCTAGAAATCTATCTATCTCCTTCTTAAATATATTCAGTGACTTGGCCTCCACAGCCTTCTGTGGTAGAGAATTCCACAGGTTCACCACCCTCTGAGTGAAGAAATTTCTCATCTCAGTCCTAAATGTCCTACTCCGTATCCCGAGACTGTGACCTCTCTTTCTAGACACCCCCCAGCCAGGGGTAACATCCTCCCTGCATCCAGTCTGTTTAGCCCTGTCAGAATCTTATACATTTCAATGAGATCCCCTCTCCTTCTAAACTCTAGTGAATACAGGCCTAGTCGACCCAATCTCTCATACAACAGTCCTGCCATCCCAGGAATCAGTCTGGTGAACCTTCACTGCACTCCCTCTATGGCAAGTATATCCTTTCTTTGGTATGGAGACCAAAACTGCGCACACTACTCCAGGTATGGTCTCACCAAGGCCCTGTACAACTGTAGTAAGATCCTTGCTCCTGTACTCAAATCCTCTTGCAATGAAGACCAACATACCATTTGCCTTCCTAACTGTTTGCTGTACCTGCATGTTTGCTTTCAGTGACTGGTGCACAAGGACACCCAGGTCCCTTTGTACATCAGCATTTCCCAATCTATCACCATTTAAATAATACTCTACCTTTCTGTCTTTCTTACCGAAATGGATAACTTCACATTTATCTACGTTATACTGCATCTGCCATGTATTTGCCCACTCACTCAACTTGTCTAAATCGCCTTGAAGTCTCTTTGCATCCTCCTCACAACTCACAATCCCACCTAGTTTTGTGTGGTCAGCAAACTTGGAAATATTACAAAATAACAACAGAAAATGCTGGAAAAACTCAGCAAGTCAGGCAATATTACATTTGGTTCCCTCATCCAAATCCTTGATATATATTGTGAATAGCTGGGGCCCAAGCACTGATCCCTGCGATACCCCACTAGTCACTGCCTGCCACCCCGAAAAAGACTCATTTATTCGTACTCTCTGTTTCCTGTCTGTTATCCAATTTTCAATCCATGCCAGTACATTACCCCCAATCCCATGTGCTTTAATTTTGCACACTAACCTCTTATGTGGGACTTTATCAAAGGCCTTCTGAAAATCCAAATACACCACATCCACTGGTTCTCCCATATCTATTCTACCAGTTACATCCTCAAAAAACTCCAGTAGGTTTGTCAAACACGATTTCCCTTTCATAAATCCATGTTGACTTTGTCTAATCCCATTGATATTTTCTAAGTGTCCTGTTATCACATCCTTTATAATAGACTCTAGCATTTTCCCTACTACTGTTGTTAGGCTAACCGGTCTGTAGTTCCCAGTTTTCTCTCTCCCTCCTTTTTTAAATAGTGGGGTTACATTTGCCACCTTCCAATCTGCAGGAACTGTTCCATAATCTATAGAATTTTGGAAGATGACAACCAATGCATCCACTATTTCCATGGCTACCTCTTTTAGTACTCTGGGATGCAGATTATCAGGCCCTGGGGATTTATCAGCTTTTAGTCCCGTTAATTTCTCCAGCACTTTTTTTTACTAATACTTTCCTTTAATTCCTCCTTCTCACGAGACCCTTGGTTCCCTCGCATTTCTGGGAAGTTATTTGTGTCCTGTGAAGACAGAACCAAAGTATTTGTTTAATTGCTCAGCCATTTCCTTGTTCCCCATTATAAATTCTCCTGTTTCTGACTGTAAGGGACCTACACCTGGTTTAATTCCTACCTTTCCAGCCATAACCATAGAATCACCTGCAATAGCTTCTCTTCCTGATCCCTCACGGTCGCCTCTGCTGCCCCCCAAAGATCTATCCTTGGTCCCCTCCTATTTCCCATCTACATGCTGCCCCTCGGTGACATTATCAGACTGCTTGTCTGACATCCAGCACTGGATGAGTAGAAATTTCCTCCAGTTAAATATTAGGAAGACCGAAGCCATTGTCTTCGGTTCATGCCACAAACTCCATTCCCTTTCCACTGATTCGATCTCTCTCCCCGGCAACTGTCTAAGGCTGACCAAGTCTGTTCGCAACGTTGGTGTCATATTTGATCACGAATTGAGCTTCCTACCTCATATCCATCTTCTCACTAAGACTGCCCATTTCCACTTTCGTAACATTGCCTGTCTCCGTCCTTGCTACAACTTATCCGCTGCTGAAACCCTTATCCATGCCTTTTATCACCTCTAGACTTGACTATTCCAATGCACACATGGCTGGCCTCCCTAATTCTACCCTCCATAAACTGGAGGTCATCCAAAATTCAGAGGTCATCCAAAGTCCATGTGCTAACTCGCACCAAGTCCCGCTCACCCACCTCTCCTGTGCTTGCTGACCTACATTGGCTCCCAGTTAAGCAACGCCTTGATTTTAAAATTTTCATCCTTGTTTTCAAATCCCTCCATGGCCTCACCCCTCCTTATCTCTAACCTCCTCCAGCCCTATAACCCCCTAGACCTCTGCACTCCACCTATTCTGGCCTTTTGAACATCCCCGATTTTAAATGCTCCATCAATGACAATCGCGCCTTCAGCTGCCTAGGTCTTAAGCTCTGGAATTCCCTCCCTAAATCTCTCTGCCTCCTTTAAGACTCCCCTTAAAGCCTACCTCTTCAACAAAGCTTTTGATCACCTGCCCTAACATCGCCTTATATGGCTCGGTATCATTTTAAAAAATATAACACTCCTGTGGAGCACCTTGGGAAGTTTTATTACGTTAAAGGTGCTATATAAATATATAAGCTATTGTTGTCTCATTTGGTATCCGTAAAGTCTCCTGTTGAGATATTTCTTTGCAAGCCTGAAGAGCCCAAGCTCAGCAAGTTGTTGCTCACAGTTCATCCCTTTTAAAAATTGGAGATTTTCTGCACTGCCTCTAGGATCTGGATGGCCACCTTGTGTCATGATGACTTCAAATTATATTGTATATCAAATATAGCTGCCACCAGGAGGTTATTGTGTATTTTAAGTTTGGCTATGTTTCTACCATGTTGCTTAGGCCTGTTTTGGGAAGTTCCTCTTTAAGCTTTGTGCTGGCAATACAATTGCTTGAACATGTTTTAACACCAACATGTAGGAGAAATTGCATAATATTTGTCTGTCTAGTGTTTTGTGCTGATTAGTTCAGGTTTGGAGTTGCCCTATATAGTCTGACTCAATTTAAGTGGCAAGTTGGCTCAGTGATGGTCTTCTCACTTCTGGGTCAGAAGCTTGTGGGTTCAAGCCCCATGGCAGAACTTGAACATAAAAGCTAGGCTAAAACTTCAGCACTGAAGGGGTGCTACATTGTTAGAGGTGCAGTCTTTGAAAGTGTCTGCCTATTTTGGTGGACACACAAGATCCCATGGCACTATTTGAAGAAGAGCAGGGCTATTCTCCCAGTGTGCTGGCCAACATTTATCCCTGAGCCAGCATCACAAGACAGGTTAACTGGTCATTTATCTCATTGCTATGTGCAGGATTTTGCTGTGTGCAAATTGACTGCTGTGTTTGCCTACATTACAACGATAACTGCACTTCAAAAGTGATTCATTGGCTGCAATGCAATTTGAGACACCCTGAGAACATAAGAGATTATATAAATACGAGTTCAGTTGTTTCAATTAAAAGACAAGTCAGAAGCAGGAAATGAGCATGAACAGTGCAGCACCAGATTTCAAGGACTGGGCAGGGTCTGTTTCAGAGTATGGTACTACTGACCACTTTATATCCACATATATATGCAATTGTATTTATTTTCAATGTAATCATTAGAAACCTAACAATAAAACAGTTTCTTGGATTGCAGCAACACAGCATAACTCAATTCCATGAACACTGCACTCAATAGAATCAGATAAATCGTGCACTTTCAGTATTCTCTAATTTGTTTGAAGTTTAGCATTTTCCAATAATGCAAATAACTTGTTGTTGTGTGTCATGTCTTTGAAAGAAGGTGAATTGCTTTTCAGATCACTTTACTGTGTCTCCTGGTCAGTTAACTGAGGAATCTCTAATAAGGACACCGGTGGTTAAATCTGGGGGAAGACAGAGTTTATAAATGAGAAATTTTGCCACGTGTAATTTTATAATGGTATTGGATGGCCAGGTATGATTAATGATTGAACAGTTGGTAATTTTGGTGGAATTCATAGTGTATGACTCCACCAATTTGTTTTTATTGCTGAAGTAGCTAATTAAGTACTGGGGAAAAAGTTAATGGAAATTAAGATTTAATACAATAAATCTTCCTTTCAGACCCTTCTTAATGGTCTTGTTATACTTGGAGATCATTAGATATCTCGAATGAGTGAAACGTGCTGTTTTAAAACTGATCATGGGATATATACCAAGTATACTTTGAGAATGTGAAAAAGCTTTTATGAGCTACACTCTTTTTTTCAAAGTTGATTCTGATGTATTGACGAGCAGTTCAGCCGCAGCCATTTCAAAGGCTAGAGTGTGAGCAGCACTGAAAGGAACAGCAGTTTTTACTGTAGGAATGTATTTTAGTAAATATTGTTCTTAAGTTATGATTCACTCTTTTTGTGTCTACATAGTAGCTAACTGTAATTGAGCTGATTCGAACCCTTTCATAGTGCGATCTTGTTTGCTGAAACAATGTTTCAGTGCATCAGAAGCTGACTCAACATTATTGACCTTACTGAAACTTACTGAAACTATGTTTGAGTACAGTGATGGTAGTGTATGTTGAGGCATCCTCGGAACTACGCCAAAAGAATAATTAAATGAGCTTCTTGTGCTTTTAAAAAGTCTGATTAGGAACTTACTGGAAAATAGATCACAGTCCTGCAACTCACCATGTCTGTTAGTTGAACTGAGAGAAGTCACTCTGTAGACACTGATTTAATGCTTTATAACTCAACATCAGTTTTTGACGCAAGATTCACTGCTGCTTATGGGCTAAATAGTGGAGAATTGGCACTTACATTTTCACTAATCAGTGATTTAAATAGACTAGGTAGCTACAAAATCTGCATGCCACAATCCTGGTGGAGTCAGCAGGAGGGTTCCTAATTTATATGGGGCTTTGGGCTCCCACAGCACTCTGATCACGTCTCTGGTGCCTGCCTTCCATGGCAGGTGTGGGATTGCCCAGACCCATAGTGCCCCTGACCCTTCATGCAAGGGGACTGATCCAATAATTTACTTTAGAAAAGATAACTCTTCAAGAGTCTAGGCTGCTCTTCTCACCGGCCCTTTTCTGTGTAGCCTTGGGAACTCTCAGCAGGAGGACATCTTTGGCCTTGTAATGGATAGCAGAGGCTCTGTTTCCTTACAAGGCCAACTGGGAGATCCCAGAATCCGTGGGAAGGCTGTGCAACTGGGTCCCTGATGTTTTCTGGTAGGTCCTGCCAGGAACTCCAGAGGACCAATGTATTTAATTTACTTAAATGACTGAATTAGGATATTAGATTTTTTCACTAACTATTTTAGCTGTTCACGCTAAGTGTAAGTAGAAAAGAATAAATGAAACATTTGCTTTTTCAGAACCTAAACCTATTTTGTTTCCTTTCAGGCTGATGATGATCCTGTCATGGGATTTCACCAGATATTTCTACTGAAAAGCATCAACGACGCTTGGGTCTGCACCAACGATGTCTTCAGGCTAGCACTGCATAACTTTGGCTGAAACTTCTGCCTCAAGCACATCCCTACATCCACTCTTCTAGTCTGCTATTAATCACAATAACTGGATTCCAAATATCATACACAAGCGTATACACAAGAGTAAAATCTGCAACCTGCGTAGTCTCTAATCACAGTTTGCTTGAATTTAGCTATTTGTGCATGATGTTTGGAAATATGTTAGTCTAGCTGAAATGGGCAAGACAGTACCCCAGTGTGTGTTGTACCAGCATGCCTTAGAAGATAAGTCATACCACACTTCATTTTTTTCTATGTACTGGTAGGTTGCTATAGCAATCCAAAGAACCGAAATAAATAACAGCAACTACCTGTCCAACCTTTTGATTTGTTCATACCTTTTGTTGACTCATGATACAATAAACCATGTACTTTTCTTAAGATGGAAATGGTTTCATTTGGTTTCCTGGCAGGTTTAAAGGTGTTTCTTTTATATTTAAAAAAAAAAAAAATGTATTTGACCGTATAATCCAATTGGAGGATAAATTGCTGTTGGGTATTGTTTGTGCTGGTGCAAAGGTTTAGGTCACTTGTCTATCAAAGGGACAGTCATAACACAAGTGAACTCAAACATAGTTATTCGGGCCCTGCCTTGTATATCATGATCTAACTTTGTTTCAGTTCTGCTGAAGAATACACTTGCCTCGTTCTTGACAAATTGAGGCTATAAAAGAGTAAGATGGTGACTTAAGTCTTTTATAGCTGTGATGCACAACATTCAACATGATGTGTAAACTTTGAATCAGTTAAAATGTACAGTTTTATCTAATGTCTGTACTTGAACTTGAAAGTCACATTGCTTAAACCTTTCATATTTTGAAGGTTTCAGTAAAACAAGCCAATACTTGGAAAATTAGGTTGGACTTGTGGATGCTCATGCATTATATTTTAATTCTCCCTCTTTCTCCATTCCTCCTATCCATGTGACTTCCTTCAGCTTGAAGGGTGGAGCAGTGTAAACTGACCTTCTCCATGACTGCTGCCAGTGCTGCACTGTGATCAGTTGGCAGTTGAGCTAGAAGTGGATAAAGAATGTCAGCTTTTCAACCCTGGAAATACTTCACAGTTGTGGATTCCAATGCCGTGCTACCCTAACATTTAAGCTTAAGACCACAGAGATGGAAAACTAGTGCTGTATCTGTTAGGCTACTGCATCATTTCTGTTTCTTTTCTGAAATTGGTGGTTGAAACAGATCCAAGTAACCTGTCCAAATTTTAAAAGGAAAATGGAGTCCATCCATTCATATTAGACTACAGATCTTGGTACCAGAGCTGCAGATTATAATGCAAAAAATACTAGTGATGCAATAAGCATTTGTGAACAAAATAAAAATTAACACTCATCTTAAAGAATTATATGTGATTGTTACTGGTACAATTGTCTTTATTAAGAATGCTGGATTTTTTTCCTCCAATATACTTTGTCTGCATAAGTTTGGCGTTGCAGGTTTTGGGTTTTCTTTTCTTGGTTAGTGATGCATGTTGGGAATACAGTTCCATGATTACCAGGGGCACTCGGGCATCTCGCCCAAGTGGCCATGCATTGTGTAGGCCGAGGCATTGAGTGTTATCACAGCCCAACCCAATACTGCCTTCATCTAAATTCCAGAAATAGTTAATTTCCAAGAGCAGTACTTGTAAGCTATTAGTAGTAGGATTTTCCATTCTCAGCCATGCCATGGTTTGAACCTGTGACCTTTTAGGTCTGTATGTTTCACTATGAAAGATTTTCTTTTAGATACAATATTTATAAAGGACTTTTTGACACTGGCTTCATTCACATTATGGTCTTTATGGGAACTGCATCTGTTGGGCCACTTGCACAGATATGCAATCTCAATAACTTGTAAAACTTCTTCACTTGATTTTAACAGGCCAATGTGATTTCTCTGAGAATGTGTTCCTTTTGAAAGTGGGAATGCTGGTTTGTTTTGGAGCCAATCTCCTTTCTCTCTGAACTTAAAGGATTAATCCCTAATAAATTCAAAGTAGTGCAAACCCCAGTTGGATGAACATCATTCCTTTTAGTATGGTTATCTGAAACTGAAAACATAAAGAAGCAGTTTTAATAGATTAATGCTAGGGCAGTGATTAGAGAGTTAAATTTGAGTCTTGACACGGTGATAAAGAAATATTGTTATTTCTGAAAATTAATATAAAATTTGCAGAATGTTCCCACAACTTGAACATCCTTGTGCAATTTGATGGTAATGTTGTCAGTCGTACTGCAAAGTATTAAGCCTCTTGTTTGTAGCGGTAAGAAGTGAGGCTTAGGGTGATTCTGAACTTGCAAGCAACTGTCTAAAACTGTACAACATAGGTTAGAAAATGCAGTTACATTAACCAAATATGTAATACAGAGCAATGTGCTGTGAGTTAGAATTTCCTAATTTTGATCTGAAATATTACATAATGAAGTATTATATAGGGGACTGTCCCAAACATAATTCTGAATTTAGATGTCCCAAGGTATCTAATATTTTGTAGACAATAATTTAGTGTCCCATATGAAGTTGTTTGGTTTTCCTAATTGCATGTAAAATTTCTAAAAATATATAAATAAAGTCAGTTAATTCTAATTTGATAGCTTCTAGTTCATTGATGTTTTATTCCAATCAAAGATGATGGCTGTCGCAGTTTAAACTCAACTCTCTGTGCCTTGCCCTAAGTTGCATCAGTTCGGTTATATGTTGCGATAATGAGCGTGCATACTGAAATTACCATGTTGAGCACTGAGGAGAGTTTGTAGGGAAGTGAAGCAAATACTGTGTCTAATGCAAATCAGAATTTGTCATAGTATCATGAAAGCTGCCTTTTTTTTTAAAGGCACATGTGCAATGATGTAATTGTGTCACTCATTTACCAAAGGGGCAATTTGTTTTGCGATAGATTTCTGATTCAATTGTGTCTTTTTACATTTTATTACAAATCATTTCTTAAATGGTCAAAGCATGGTACATTGCACATGTTACATAGAAGCACTGCTTTTATCTTTAAATATTCACAGTAGTCACACATAAAGCAACACCATGGCACACTACTGAAAATAGCAATTCAGCCTTCTAGTAAATCCAGCAATCATCTCATTCCTTCTTATAAAACATATTCTTATGTAACAGTTCTTTCTCTGGTTTGTAGGATCTTTTTCCCATTGAGGATCAGGGAAGAGAGAGGCTGTATTAGCTTATCTTGCATTCTGTTGGGTCTCCCACACCCACTCAGGCTGCTTCAGCCACTCAGTCTGCTTCAGCCAGGAGGTCATTGATTTCAGTGATCAGAACCAAAATGACTCCATGATTGGCTGATGGGAAGCTTATTTGCACCAGTGTCGAGGCAACAATATCAATTCCTTGTTGTAGTGAGACACTGTGCATGACAATTTGACTGAGAATTTTCCCGCAATTAAGGCTGACAGATTTGAGTGGCCCACTTAAGAACTTCGAGTGTGGTTGCTACTGGACCACCTAGTTGTTTTTAATGCTTCTTGGGAGATTGCTGGTAGCTTAACCTTCAGTGCTTCTATGTCAGTATTTGAAACATAGCCCGTGAAGTTGAAATACTTTTCATAAACTCCACTGTACTTATGAATATGGATTGATCCTATTCAGAGTAAGGAGCTCCATTAAGTTCCTGTTAGAATATAAAACATCATTAAAAGTTATTGATTTCCAATCTGGCTATGGAATCCATTCAATCAGTTTGCAGAAAAGGTTCACCCAAGTTTTTGTTAGTCTTACTCTTTAGTTTAAGCTTTGTTTCCTTTCTGATCTTTTTCATTGTTGTACTTCAGTAAATCTACAAGCATACATAAAGATGTGTACCTTTTTATGATATAACAAAATAACTCCTGATTACTTCAACCAATCTTTGAAAACATTACTGCAGTGATGCACAAAATGCTGACCGTTTAAATGCAAGCATTTAATGAGTGTAACACTTGTTACATACACCAGTTGCCAATCAAAATGATAATTTATGAGGATACATTTATGGAATTGTAAACTACATTATAAAGTTTAAGGAACTGCAAAACATGAAGCTTAACATTTATATATGTCAAAAGTGTACATTTTGGAATGTTTTATAGTTGCTGAAAAAGATAAATTAAGATATAAAAATATGGAAATACAGTTTGATGAAAAGGTACATTAAAAGCAGACATATGTACAAAAGAATGGATCGTTGGGTGAATTAGTTGACATTGCCATTCATATGGATGTAACTCAAAAAGCTGCCTTCAGCAGAATTCTTGGCAACTGTGTAAAGCACCTGTGTGCAACTTACACCTATTGTACTGTGAATTTGTGTCAAAGGACTTATGTTTGGAAATTATTTAAACATGTTACTTTGTGCCATACTAAGGATATGTTGTTTTGCCTTGGATATTCTGCTGTTTGAAAATACCATTCTTGATCTAAAAATATTTTTAGATTTCCATTTAGACTTTATTCCTCCCGTTATATGGCGTAGGTCATCTGTGTTGACAGGAATGCAGCTCTTTCAGTCCCAGATATAACTAAGAATCTTGGGCCGCCTGATGTTGCTGAAGATGTGATGCTTCATCGGACTTGTGTATACAGAATCTGATTTTTGGTGACCTATTTTAGGAAAGTGAAAGCTCTGCTTTCAGTAATAATTGGTACACATTGATTTCATTGCAGTGTAAAACCATTGTTTTGTTGGTTTCTATAATAAACTTTATCAAACAGCTTTCTCATTGTACTTAAGTTATTGCTTCAGCCAAAAAAGCATTAAGGCATTGTAGCAGGTGGTTAAGATTAAAGTAGTGGCATGACTCCTCAAAGCCTTTCCACCATCTACAAGGCACAAGTCAGGAGTGTGATGGAATACTCTCCACTTGCCTGGATGAGTGCAGCGCCAACAACACTCGAGGTTCAACACCATCCAGGACAAAGCAGCCTGCTTGATTGGCACCCCATCCACCACCTTAAACATTCACTCCCTCCACCACCGGCGTACCGTGGCTGCAGTGTGTACCATTTACAAGATGCACTGCAGCAACTTGCCAAGGCTTCTTCAGCAGCACCACCCAAACTCGCGACCTCTTCCACCTAGAAGGACAAGGGCAGCAGGTGCATGGGAACACCACCACCTTCAAGTTCCCCTCCAAGTCACACACCATCCTGACTTGGAAATATATTCTCGATCCTTCATTGTCGCTGGGTCAAAATCCTGGAACACCCTACCTAACAGCACTATGAGAGTACCTTCACCACACGGACTGCAGCGGTTCAAGAAGGCGGCTCACCATCAACTTCTCAAGGGCAGTTAGGGATGGGCAATAAATGCTGGCCTTGCCAGCGACACCCAGATCCCATAAACGAATAAAAAAAATGTTGTATATTCACGACATTTGAAGATTTCTCAGCTCATTTTAAGGGGAATTTTTAAATCTAATCATACTTTGTTTTTTAAATCATCTGTCATTTGCCCCATCTAGATAAGTAGAACTGTAAAACTGATAGTATACCATGACTACATTTTAATTATAGCATATCTTGTATTACAATGATGGTTTTGACTTTTTAAGAGGCTGGAATTTGTTCTATTTTTTAGAATTAAATTAAGATTATAAAAATCACCAGGATTTCAAAGTAATAATTGCAAACATTTCAAGATGTAGTCTAAAAGATAATGTGATCTGTATAATTTTCTTTAAATATGTGTGTTTAATCATTTGTTTGTGATGTACAATGTTTGGATAATGGAAATATTGTTTAGGCTCCCCAATGGCCCAGGTTATTACTCAAGACATACACATGCGTAATGAGTACATTTGATGCCAGAGAGCAACCAACACCTATGGAATCATATCCCAGTGAGCACCCATTGAAGAGAAAATTTGCAAGGGGAAAAAAATCTATTTTTCCACACAAAACCAAAATGGTAAAAATACTTTGCATGTACAATGTAGAATAGGGTGCAAACTAGAATATGAATAGCTCTATTTGGTTTAAAGCAGGTGGCAATTAGGGGTCCCTTTATTTCTGACTTCTCTTGAGTAAACTTGCTTATTCCCTTCCAGAAATTATTCTGATCAGTAAATGTGTGTGTATGTAGCACCAACTACCCCACAAACCTTGTGTGCTCTTGTAAAAATGCTAAAAATCACAAATAGTCCCTTATGTCCTGTGAAATAAATAAGATACTCATCTGTATGGAGCTTGTTCAACACTACACTGTTGAACATAGAGTTTATTGAAAATTGAGTTTGTTTCAGAAGTGAGGAGGACTGAATCATTCCATTGTAACTGATTTGCATAGGTCTACCTTGTTGGCTAAATTCCATGATCAGCATCTAAACTATGATCATTCTACTTAGAGTTTAGTTATGATGTCCAGGTGCCTTATAAATTGCAATTGCATTGTAATCTTTTGTCTAGTGTATATAACAAGTTGAAGTGTGGTACAAGGCAGATTTGAAGGGTTCAGTGTATTGCTTGAAACATATTTCTTCAATGTACTAGCAGATCCCTGTGGCATTGCTCAGTGAGTCAGAAGGTATGTTGTTTTGCAACAGATGTTACGCCATGTACGGCATAACATCAGGGCCACTGATTTAAGGTGACTGAATAAATCAAATTGTGTTTTTATAATGTATTCTGGGTTTTTCTATTGGTGCTTTGGGAATTGAATTCCATGACCCTCCATTATTTTGAGAAAACTGTAAATGAGTGCTGTATTCCTTTACCTATGTATTTCCTTTTTTAATCCCTTACCATTTTTAAAGCAGACGATACACAGCAAAGTATATCAGTTGGAGGTAGGTACCTGATATTTAGCAGTGCTGAGTAGGAGGAGTGGGGTTTTGCAGCACTGGTGGGGGGTTTGTGGGGAGAGGGGGGGGGAAGGGTGTGATCCTGTGCTTTGAACGTACTGGGAGATGGTTTGGGGGTTTGGCAGAACTGGGGTGGAGATCCTGCGGTCTATGACTTCTGTGGAGGGAGACTCTGCGGGTTGACACAACAGTGGAGTGGATTATGGAGTTTGGCTGATTGGTCGACTCCTACAGTTCATCAGAAGGGGGAGGAGGATATGGATCTGACAGCAAAGTGGGGGAGGGGGAGTGGGCAGCACTGTGACTTACATTTCTAGGAGTTCTCTACAAACATTGGCGCACTTTCTAAAGTAAAACTGAATAGTTTCTATTTAAAAGTTTACTTGAAAAGTGGCTCAAATTTAACATCCAGTCAGATTACTTTCGAAAACAAACTAAAGTACTGTTATAGAAAGACACAATTTGACTGCGAAAACAAATGATTATTTTAATTCAACGTTGGCAAAAGCTACAACATATTCGAATCTGACAAACCAAATATGGTTGTAATGTAATCCTTCTGTTGTGTTCCACCAAGCCTTTGACACATGCAATGTCTCTAAGCAGTAGACACACAGAGAAATAAACAATATTATCCCATTTCCCCTCCGGTTAGAGACATAACCTTCATCAATCCTGACTCTACAAATCGTTATGGAAATCTCAAGCTCTTTGTAGGCCTCTAGTCATACACACTGTCCTTGTTTATTCATTACGACATAAGTTTTATTGTGAACAAGACCCCCAGAATTGAGACGATAGCAAAATACTGCAGATGTTGGAAATCCGAAATAACAACAGAAAATGCTGGAAAAACTCAGCAGGTCAGGCAACATCCGTGGAGAGAAATTTGAGTTGACGTTTCGGGTTTGACCCTTCTTCAAAACTGGAGAGAAAAGGAACTAGATCGAAGGCAGGGCTGCGATCGGACAAAAGAATAAAAGAACCGAAAGAAGTAAAAGAGATTAGAAGCTAGACGAGATGGTAATAGGCTGGGATTAGGTGTAAAGTGTACTGGCAGGGCAAAAGATAGCTGCCAGGTGTGAGAGAGAAACAAAAGGAAAGGGGGGGGGGGAGGAAAGGAGTGGAAAAATATAAGTAAAAATGAAATAGGGGCCGAGGTTATGATCTGAAATTGTTGAACTCGATATTGAGACCGGAAGGCTGCAGAGTGCCTAATCGGAAGATGAGGTGCTGTTCCTCGAGTTTACGTTGAGCTTCCGTGGAACAGTACAAGAGGCCAAGGACGGTGAGGTCCGAGTGGGAATGGAGCGGTGAATTGAAATGACAGGCGACCGGAAGCTCGGGGTCACCCTTACGGACTGAACGGAGGTGTTCCGCAAAGCGGTCACCCAATCTGCGTTTGGTCTCCCCAATGTAGAGGAGACCGCATCGTGAGCAGCGAATACAATATACTAGATTGCGAGAAGTACAAGTAAATCGCTGTTTCACCTGGAAGGGGTGTTTGGGGCCCTGGACAGTGGGGAGGGGGGAGGTATAGGGGCAGGTGTTACACCTCCTCCGCTTGCACGGGAAGGTGCCAGGCGAAGGGGAAGGGCTGTTTGGGGTGATAGAGGAGTGGACTAGGGTGTCTCGGAGAGAGCGGTCCCTGCGGAATGCTGAAAGGGGAGGGGAGGGGAAGATACGTTTGGTGGTGGGATCACTTTGGAGGTAGCGGAAATGCCGGAGGATGATCCGTTGAATGTGGAGGCTGGTGGGGTGAAAGGTGAGGACAAGGGGAACCCTATCGTGGTTCCGGGAGGGAGGGGCAGGGGTGAGGGCAGAGGTGCGGGAGATAGAACTGACACGGTCGAGGGCAGTGTCCACCACGGTAGAGGGGAATCCTCGGTTGCGGAAAAAGGAAGACATGTCTGAAGCACTGGTGTGGAAGGTGGCATCGTCGGAGCAGATACGGCGGAGGCGGAGAAACTGGGAGAATGGAATAGAGTCCTTACAGGAAGCGGGGTGGGAGGAAGTGTGGTCCAGGTAGCTGTGGGAGTCAGTGGGCTTGTAGTAAATATTGGTCGATAACCTATCCCCAGAGATGGAGACGGAGAAGTCGAGGAAGGGAAGGGAAGAGTCAGAGATGGACCATGTGAAGGTGAGGGAAGGGTGGAAATTGGAGGCAAAGTGAATGAAATTGTCAAGTTCAGGGCGAGAGCAGGAAACGGCACCGATACAGTCATCAACGTATCGGAAAAAGAGGTGAGGGAGGTGACCCGAGTAGGACTGGAACAAAGATTGTTCCACATAGCCCACGAAAAGGCAGGCATAGCTAGGACCCATGCGGGTACCCATGGCAACGCCTTTGATTTGGAGGAAATGAGTGGAGTTAAAGGAGAAGTTGTTCAATGTGAGAACAAGTTCAGCCAGGCGGAGGAGGGTCGTGGTGGATGGGGACTGGTCGGGCCTCTGTTCAAGGAAGAAGCGGAGTGCCCTCAGGCCATCCGGGTGGGGGATGGAGGTGTAGAGGGATTGTACGTCCATGGTGAAAAGGAAGCGGTTGGGGCCAGGAAACTGGAAACTGTTAAAGTGGCGGAGGGCGTCCGAAGAGTCGCGGATGTAGGTGGGAAGAGACTGGACAAGGGGAGAAAAGATAGAGTCAAGATAGGAAGAGATAAGTTCCGTAGGGCAAGAACAGGCTGAAACGATGGGTCTACCAGGGCAGTCCTGTTTGTGGATCTTGGGAAGGAGGTAGAAGCGGGCTGTGCGGGGTTGGGGAACTATGAGGTTGGTGGCAGCGGGGGGAAGATCTCCAGAGGAGATGAGGTCAGTGACAGTCTTGGAAACGGTGGTTTGATGTTCGGTAGTGGGGTCATGGTCCAGGTGGAGGTAGGAGGAGGTGTCGGAGAGTTGGCGTTCAGCTTCCGCTAGGTAGAGGTCAGTACGCCAAACAACAACAGCACCACCCTTGTCAGCGGGTTTAATGACAATGTCAGGGTTGGATCTAAGAGAATGGAGTGCTGCAAGTTCAGAGGGAGGTAGGTTGGAGTGAGTGAGGGGAGCAGAGAAATGGAGACGGCCGATGTCACGTCGGCAGTTAGCGATGAAAAGATCTAGAGAGGGTAAGAGGCCAGGGGGAGGGGTCCAGGTAGAATGGGAATTCTGCAAGCGGGAGAAAGGGTCAGTTGTGCGGGGGGAAGACTCCTGGCCAAAGAAGTGGGCACGGAGACGAAGGCGACGGAAAAAGAGCTCAGCATCGTGCCGAGCTCGAAATTCATTGAGGTGGGGGCGTAAGGGGATGAAGCTCAGGCCTTTGCTGAGGACTGATCGTTCAGGGTCAGAGAGTGGAAGGTCAGAGGGGATAGTGAACACACGGCAGGGGGTGAGATTGGGAGAAGGGGGGTCAGAGGAAAGTGAAGGGGAAGAAGGTTCCGGAGGGGCGTTGGTGTCCAAGAGTTGATGAAGCTTGCGATCCTTGACATCGGAAAGGAAGAAGAAAAGTTTTTTGTTGAAGCGTCGGATGAGTCGAAGGATGAAGTGGAACTGAGGACCCGGACAGCTTTGAGATAGAGTGCGCCGGTGTTGCTGATCTAGTTCCTTTTCTCTCCAGTTTTGAAGAAGGGTCAAACCCGAAACGTCAACTCAAATTTCTCTCCACGGATGTTGCCTGACCTGCTGAGTTTTTCCAGCATTTTCTGTTGTTATTTCGGATTTCCAACATCTGCAGTATTTTGCTATCGTACTAGTGTTTGGTTCACTGCCACACCTCTTCTAGGAATGCCTACCTTGAAGAAGTTCTGCTCTTCTCTGCGACGGGATCTCCGTTTGGCTCTTCAACCTTGTTCATCTTCATTACTTTCAGTTTCCCTTCTCGTGTTTGATCAGGTATCTGCCAAGACTCGGTTTCACAGCCACATCATTTTCCTCAGCAACTGTCTCCGGTTCCGACTTACTCCACGTGGATTCCAACTAAACTTCCACCCTTCGTGCTTCGGATCCACCCAGGATTACAAATATCTCCAAGATATTCATCGTTCCTCGAACTACTGCTCTCGCCGCATCCTGAGATCCACGCTCAATGCCATGCGGCGCCACATGAACACACTCGACTTCTCTCTTCAGCAACACCGGCGCACTCTATCTCAAAGCTGTCCGGGTCCTCAGTTCCACTTCATCCTTCGACTCATCCGACGCTTCAACAAAAAACTTTTCTTCTTCCTTTCCGATGTCAAGGATCGCAAGCTTCATCAACTCTTGGACACCAACGCCCCTCCGGAACCTTCTTCCCCTTCACTTTCCTCTGACCCCCCTTCTCCCAATCTCACCCCCTGCCGTGTGTTCACTATCCCCTCTGACCTTCCACTCTCTGACCCTGAACGATCAGTCCTCAGCAAAGGCCTGAGCTTCATCCCCTTACGCCCCCACCTCAATGAATTTCGAGCTCGGCACGATGCTGAGCTCTTTTTCCGCCGCCTTCGTCTCCGTGCCCACTTCTTTGGCCAGGAGTCTTCCCCCCGCACAACTGACCCTTTCTCCCGCTTGCAGAATTCCCATTCTACCTGGACCCCTCCCCCTGGCCTCTTACCCTCTCTAGATCTTTTCATCGCTAACTGCCGACGTGACATCGGCCGTCTCCATTTCTCTGCTCCCCTCACTCACTCCAACCTACCTCCCTCTGAACTTGCAGCACTCCATTCTCTTAGATCCAACCCTGACATTGTCATTAAACCCGCTGACAAGGGTGGTGCTGTTGTTGTTTGGCGTACTGACCTCTACCTAGCGGAAGCTGAACGCCAACTCTCCGACACCTCCTCCTACCTCCACCTGGACCATGACCCCACTACCGAACATCAAACCACCGTTTCCAAGACTGTCACTGACCTCATCTCCTCTGGAGATCTTCCCCCCGCTGCCACCAACCTCATAGTTCCTCAACCCCGCACAGCCCGCTTCTACCTCCTTCCCAAGATCCACAAACAGGACTGCCCTGGTAGACCCATCGTTTCAGCCTGTTCTTGCCCTACGGAACTTATCTCTTCCTATCTTGACTCTATCTTTTCTTCCCTTGTCCAGTCTCTTCCCACCTACATCCGCGACTCTTCGGACGCCCTCCGCCACTTTAACAGTTTCCAGTTTCCTGGCCCCAACCGCTTCCTTTTCACCATGGACGTACAATCCCTCTACACCTCCATCCCCCACCCGGATGGCCTGAGGGCACTCCGCTTCTTCCTTGAACAGAGGCCCGACCAGTCCCCATCCACCACGACCCTCCTCCGCCTGGCTGAACTTGTTCTCACATTGAACAACTTCTCCTTTAACTCCACTCATTTCCTCCAAATCAAAGGCGTTGCCATGGGTACCCGCATGGGTCCTAGCTATGCCTGCCTTTTCGTGGGCTATGTGGAACAATCTTTGTTCCAGTCCTACTCGGGTCCCCTCCCTCACCTCTTTTTCCGATACATTGATGACTGTATCGGTGCCGTTTCCTGCTCTCGCCCCGAACTTGACAATTTCATTCACTTTGCCTCCAATTTCCACCCTTCCCTCACCTTCACATGGTCCATCTCTGACTCTTCCCTTCCCTTCCTCGACTTCTCCGTCTCCATCTCTGGGGATAGGTTATCGACCAATATTTACTACAAGCCCACTGACTCCCACAGCTACCTGGACTACACTTCCTCCCACCCCGCTTCCTGTAAGGACTCTATTCCATTCTCCCAGTTTCTCCACCTCCGCCGTATCTGCTCCGACGATGCCACCTTCCACACCAGTGCTTCAGACATGTCTTCCTTTTTCCGCAACCGAGGATTCCCCTCTACCGTGGTGGACACTGCCCTCGACCGTGTCAGTTCTATCTCCCGCACCTCTGCCCTCACCCCTGCCCCTCCCTCCCGGAACCACGATAGGGTTCCCCTTGTCCTCACCTTTCACCCCACCAGCCTCCACATTCAACGGATCATCCTCCGGCATTTCCGCTACCTCCAAAGTGATCCCACCACCAAACGTATCTTCCCCTCCCCTCCCCTTTCAGCATTCCGCAGGGACCGCTCTCTCCGAGACACCCTAGTCCACTCCTCTATCACCCCAAACAGCCCTTCCCCTTCGCCTGGCACCTTCCCGTGCAAGCGGAGGAGGTGTAACACCTGCCCCTATACCTCCCCCCTCCCCACTGTCCAGGGCCCCAAACACCCCTTCCAGGTGAAACAGCGATTTACTTGTACTTCTCGCAATCTAGTATATTGTATTCGCTGCTCACGATGCGGTCTCCTCTACATTGGGGAGACCAAACGCAGATTGGGTGACCGCTTTGCGGAACACCTCCGTTCAGTCCGTAAGGGTGACCCCGAGCTTCCGGTCGCCTGTCATTTCAATTCACCGCTCCATTCCCACTCGGACCTCACCGTCCTTGGCCTCTTGTACTGTTCCACGGAAGCTCAACGTAAACTCGAGGAACAGCACCTCATCTTCCGATTAGGCACTCTGCAGCCTTCCGGTCTCAATATCGAGTTCAACAATTTCAGATCATAACCTCGGCCCCTATTTCATTTTTACTTATATTTTTCCACTCCTTTCCTCCCCCCCCCCCTTTCCTTTTGTTTCTCTCTCACACCTGGCAGCTATCTTTTGCCCTGCCAGTACACTTTACACCTAATCCCAGCCTATTACCATCTCGTCTAGCTTCTAATCTCTTTTACTTCTTTCGGTTCTTTTATTCTTTTGTCCGATCGCAGCCCTGCCTTCGATCTAGTTCCTTTTCTCTCCAGTTTTGAAGAAGGGTCAAACCCGAAACGTCAACTCAAATTTCTCTCCACGGATGTTGCCTGACCTGCTGAGTTTTTCCAGCATTTTCTGTTGTTACCCCAGAATTGAGATACTTCCTACAAAATACCAGATGCCAAATTGTTTACCATCCTGGCCTATTGTCCCACTTCCTATTGTCCCACTTCCTATCTCAAGACTGTCTTCATAGAATATACAGCACAGAACAAGCCATTAAGGCCAACTAGTCTGTGCTGGTGTTTACTCCACCTGAGTCTCTTTCCATTCTATCGACCTCATCTCAGCCTGTCGGTGTGTCTTTCTAGTCTCGATCTTAAAGACCTCTATTAGGTCTCCCCTAAGTCTTCTCTTTTCTAAAGAAATAAACCCCAACCTGTTCAATCTTTCCCAATAGCTGTAATCTCTCAGTTCTGGTACCATCCTTGTAAATCTTTTTTGCACTTTCTCCAGTGCTTCGATGTCCTTTTTATAGTATGGAGACCAGATCTGTGCACTGTACTCTTAAGTGCAGCATAACCATCTTTAACATAGGTTTAACATAACTTCACTACTTTTGAATTCTATACCCCTAGAAATTAATCCCAGTGCTTTGTTAGCATTTTTAATTGCTTTGCTGACCTGCGATGCTGCTTTTTAATGATTTTTTCCTCTATCCCTAGATCCCATTGCTACCCTCTATCCCATTCAGTTTCTTACTTTCTAAGGTGTAGCTGATGTTTCTGTTTTTCATACCAAGGTGCATCACCTCACATTTATCTGCAGTGTGTTAAAGTTCATTTGCCACTTAACTGCTCAGTCTGCAAGTTTTCTAATGTCTTTTTCTATTATGTTGCATTCTTCCTCTGTGTTAGCAATAACCCCCAGGTTGGTATCATCTGCAAATTTTGATATTGAGTTACTTATTTCTAAGTCCAGATTATTAATGTAAATTATGAATAGCAATGTTCCCAGCATTGATCCTTGTGGAACAGCACTTTCTACCTTCCTCCAAGTGGAAACATCTTATCTGTCTACCCTATCAAACCCGTTCATAATCTTAAAGACCTCTATCAGGTCACCCCTCAGTCTTTCTCGAGAAAAGATCCCTAGCCTGTTCAATCTTTCCTAATAGGTTTAACCTCTCAGTACTGGTATCATTCTAGTAAATCTTTTTTGGATCTTCTCCAGTGCCTCAGTATCCATTATATAATATGGAGACCAGAACTGTTCACAATGGTCTAACCAAGGTTCTGTACAAGTTTAACATTTTCTCTGCTCTTCAATTCTATCCCTCTAGAAATGAACCTCAAAGCTTTGTTTTTTTTTATGGCCTTATTAACCCGCATCACTACTTTTAGTGACTTGTGTATCTGTACCCCCAGATCATTCTGCTCCCCTACCCCATTTAGACACATATTTTCCAAGGAGTATGTGGCCTCATTATTCCTACCAAAATGTACCACCGCACACTTATCTATATTGAAGTTCATTTGCCAATTACACGCCCATTCTGCAACTTTATTAATGTCCTGTAATTTGTCACAATCTTCTGTATTGACTATACCCCCCAATTTGGTGTCGTCTGCAAATTTCAAAATTGTACTTCCAATTCCTGAATCCAAATCATTTATGTAAATAGTGAACAACGGTGGTCCTAGCATCGATCCTTGTGGAACACCATTTCCTACCTTTTGCCAGTATGAGTAACTACCTTTAACCCCTACTCTCTGTTTGCTGTTTTGTAGGCAGCTGGTTATTCAGTCTGCCACTTGTTCCCTGACTCCACATGTTCTGGCCTTAGTCATGCATCTACCTTATCGAAAGCCTTTTGAAAATCCAAATATATTGGCCCGTATTTTCCGATTGCAGGCCTCCCACGTGCGGAGGCCTGCGATCTGGAAAAATCTACGCCCTTACCTGAGGGCTCCCGGGACGCACCCACTTCCAATCCTGGGCCTCTCCAAACTCCAAGTGCGCAGGACCCACGTATTCCAGAGGCACAGGCAGTTCGCAGTGGGCCATGGGGAGCCAATCAAAGAAGGGAATCTCCCTTCATACACTTGACAGGAAGACCTGTCAAATATATGAATGGAGATCACCCCAAAAACATAGTAAAACTTTAAATACATTTTTTTAAAATCACATTTTTAAAATGACTTGA
This sequence comes from Somniosus microcephalus, assembly GCF_052327205.1. Taxonomy (NCBI): domain Eukaryota; kingdom Metazoa; phylum Chordata; class Chondrichthyes; order Squaliformes; family Somniosidae; genus Somniosus; species Somniosus microcephalus. The sequence goes on along the minus strand of NC_140992.1, from coordinate 207,786,801 downwards.
AATTACAATAAATTAAATACTTTAAACAAAAATTTACATTTTTGAAAAAAGTAATTAAAGTTTTTTACAGGGCTAAAAATAAACTTACCTTTTTTAAAAGTTTTTAAATGATAAATCAGTGAAAACATTAAAAAAAAAACTTTTTCCAACTCTTATCCTGGTAAAAGCAGGCCTTACACCTGCTTTTACCAGGCGTAAGAATTGTAAGGGTTTTCTCGGGCGGAGGGTCTCTAAAAAGCGGAACTATCCGCCCGCAGAGGCCCTTCTCCAGGGCAGGCGGAGGATGTCGAGAGCATTCTTGATAGATCGGAAATGCCGGTTTTCAGCGCATGCGCTGTGCATGACTGAAACCTTCATTTCTGATGTCCCTACGGGTGGGCACACAGCGCGTACCCACCCGTAGGGATCGGAATATCTGGGACTATGTCTACTGCATTACCCTTGTCTACCTTTTCTGTTACTTCTTCAAAGAATTCAATAAGGTTGGTCAAGTCTTTTGAAATCCATGCTGACTTTTTTATTATATTTTCAGTTTCTAGATTTTTTCAATTACATCTTTGAGTAACGATTCCATTATCTTTCTGACCACTGACATTAAGCTAATTGGTCTTGTTCTATCTCTGCTTTTAAATTTAGGAGCCACATTAGCTGTCCACTATTGCCCCTTCTAATGAATTTTTGTATGTATGTAATAGTGCCTCTATCTCTTCCATAACTTCTTTTAGTATGCGCGGTTGCAATCCATCTGGACCAGAGCTTTATCCTCTAAGTTTGATTAGTTTATCAATTATCTCCCTCTTTTCTATCTTAAATATCTTCCTATCATTTTGATCTCTTCATCTAATGTCATGCCCACCATGTTAGTCTCTGGTAAATGCTGGGGCAAAGTAATTATTTAATATTTCTGCCATTTTGCTGTAATTACCTGAGGGTTTATAGTATGTATCCTGGCTATCTGTTTCACAATGTGCTGACAAAAAGTAGTCAACACACATGAATCACACATTCTGCACTTTCAGCAAAAGCTAAACAGCACAGTCAACTAAATTCTACCCTGACACATTAAACACTAAAGCATCCTGGGAATGAACAACTTTAACCATTTCATTATTTCATGTCACAGTGCACATCCACAAGCCATTTATAAATAAAAAGAAAGCAAAATCCTTAATATGGAGAATTTTAGCTATGAGGAACGATTGGATAGGTTGGGGTTGTTTTCTTTGGAACAGAGGCTAAGGGGAGATTTAATTGAGGTGTACAAAATTATGAGGGGCCTAGATAGAGTGGATAGGAAGGACCTATTTCCCTTAGCAGAGAGGTCAATAACCAGGGGGCATAGACTTAAAGTAATTGGTAGAAGGATCAGAGGGGAGTTGAGGAGAAATCTTTTCACCCAGATTATGGTGGGGATCTGGAACTCACTGCCTGAAAGGGTGGTAGAGGCAGAAACCCTCATCGCATTTAAAAAGTACTTGGATATGCACTTGAAGTGCTGTAATCTACAAGGCTATGGCCCAAGAGCTGGAAAGTTGGATTAGGCTGGATAGCTCTTAAGGCCGGCACAAACATGATGGGCCATAAATTTCTGTGACTATATGAGATTAAACCAAATCCTAAACCGATGTATACATGGCTAGGGTATCTTACAGTCCCCTCTTTGAGGGTGAAGAAAACATTTTCTGATCCCTTGCTTACGATTCAATAACCCCATCATTTTTAGTTGCCCATACTAGAGTTTTAAGGTTCTCACTAGCTTTCAAAATCACTAAACACTGATTGATCAATGCTACACTTGCAACAACAACCTCACCCAAGCAAGTTTTAAGTAACCTGCTTTTCTTTATTCCTGTATTAACCGTTTAAGTACACATAATGCTTTTAACACCAAAATTTACAACCCTGTAAGTCTTCTGTCTAGAAGGTAATCTTTACTTGAATTCCTGTGACATTGTGGGCCCTAATGGGCACTAATATTTTATCCCCAAATGTTGTCATTCTTGTCTTTGTTTTTGTTGGTGCAAGGCAAAACTAAACCATACAAATGGTGTGTAACGCAATATCTTCCTTGCTCCAAACATTGATTCGCTTTACATTCCATCAATAGACATGTATAGTGCAGTTGGAAAATTCTGCACTCAGGGTGAAACCATATACGGACGATGAACTCTACACACAGCCGCATCGGCAGGCACCACTTCTCCTGAAACTGTGCATGAAGTGTCTGGTGCAATCCAGAACCCTTCTTTACCCCCTCACTAATATCTTCAGATAATTCACAAATTCTTTGTGTATATTGATTCCACTTTAAATACTCCCATCAGTTTATCATCAGCAGAAAACAATTGTATTGCCATTATCACAGGAAGACTCACAAAACAACATCACTTTACTTGCAAGGCTTCCGAATATTACACACCAATCCAAATCTTCTCACCTTACGCCAAACCATATTCCCGTCTGATTTTACAGATTTTTTTATTTAATATAAAATTTGAAATGTAATTGTTTATAATACCATCTAACCCCTTTTTGAATGAATTTAAGTTGAATATCCCTCCATATATACTCGCCTTTGAGATCAGTTCTTAATAGTTTGTTGTTCTGACATAACATCCCGTCTGCCTATTCCTTTAAACAATCCCTTTAATTACTTGCACGTTGATTTATCATTTGCCCACATTCTTTTAATATCAATTCACCTGATTCTCTTCCCAAATTGCTCTTAGTAAAATCGTGCAGCATTTCTCTTAGCAGTGCATGATTAAATTTTGCATACATTAAATTCTATAAATTAGAAGGCAAAGGTATAAAAAGAAAATGTAACAGTAGGAAAATTCCCAAATCGCAAATTACTATCCGTCCTTTATTTGATCCTTCTTGTGTCGGACATTTCATTGATTCATTCTGGTCCAATTTAATTGAAGCATTTAGATGAGCACTTGAAATGCCATAGCATACAAGGCTACAGACCAAGTGCTGGAAAATGGGATTAGAATAGATGGCTTGATAGCCGGTGCGGACACGATGGGCCGAAGGGCCTCTTTCTATGCTGTATAACTCTGTGACTCTAATTTTGTTATCTTTGGGACCTTGCCTTTGTCCTTTAACATGTGTCCACAGTTCAAACAATTACCACAATTGATGAAAATTTATTTATCTTCATGTCGTCATATGGAAACAGTTTTGCTGCATCAGTCTGCCAGATAAATATCAGTCCATCCTGAACCACCAATTGTTATTAGTAGGAGAAGTATTCAAGTACTCTGGTATCGCCTTCCTCAGAACAGCAAAGAGCATCCACGCCATCCTTTCAATCTAAAAAGAAATAACTTTCCATACAGGTTAAAATTTAATCATATCAACCAAATTGAAGAACTGAAAAGGAGAGGCCTTTCAATGGTTGGTGTCCCTCAAAAGATTCAGCAACAATGGTTTGTTTTAACATATCAGTCACTGAGGCAGCATACAGATGCTTCAGAGACGCTCTTTCATGACCTGTTATGGCTTTAAAATTCAAATGACGTTGGTAATTAGAGGAACTGTGTTTAAAGAACTATCAAAATCCAAGGTACTTTAAGACCTCACTCTCACTCGGACTCACTGACTACTTGCTTCAACATTTGTTCCGAGTGCATATTTCTTTCACGAACTAGTCCACAAATCATTCTTTATTATCACTAATATTCACCTTGATCTCCCCACCTCAAAAGAAATTGTTCTGCAAGTACTTTTGCAGTAATAAGTATGCAGCTATCACTTTAAGCTGGCACTTAATGTAATGTAGCAACTAGAAGTAAAGGTTAATTACTCCTTCACTGAGGAAAAACAACATTGGGGTTGGGGAGGAGTTAGCCAGCACACTAGCAATTTCAGAGGTGCTGTTAAGTCAATAAAAAAATGTTGTAAATGTTCAAACTGTAACTTTGTAATTCTGCAATGCTGCTTTTACCTTTTCCAAAAAAAACCTTTCTGTGCATTTGAACTGTGGTATAATGTAAAATGCATTCAAAATAAATCCATACTCAAAAGGTATACAAACAAACACTTTTTATTGTAGTGTATGTACCTTTAAGGGGAGAAGTACTTTTTACAGCTCCTGTATACTGTAGTACCGGCAGTGACCACACCTGTATATAAACAGAGAGTAGGGATCTGTAAAGTTAGTTTTAGAGTAACCCTCATTCAGTAAACACCTGTTGATTGTTCCCTGCAGTCTCTTGTCTAATTATTGAAGGACACACAACATCAAGATACACGGATCTAACATTGGCGACGAGAAGATTCAAACCTACCTGAAACTCTGCATCACATCCCAGGGATTCGCTCCTGGAGAACAGTGAAAGAAGAAGGCCGAGTCCAGAAGTACGGGCGTCGACGATCTAGCGCAGACTTGAGCATCGCAGGGGAGGCTGTTGAGAGCTGGGTTTGGTTCTCCAGTCACGGTGGTCCAGCAAAACGGGCTGACAACAGTTACGGCGCAGACCCTTCCCAGACAGCGGTGGCTAGAGCCGACCGACGGCACAGAAAAAGGCCGAGCAGCGTCAACGGGAGAAGAGAGAGGGTAGAGCGCACATGTCGCAGCTGGTGTTCAAGACCGAGCGGCGTCAACGGGAGAAGAGAGAGGGTAGAGCGCACAGGGCATAGCCGGTGTTCAGGACCGAACGGCGTCAACGAGAGAGAGCAGAACGTAGCCAGTGTTCAAGGGCCGAGCAGCATCAACGAGAGAGAGAGGTGCACAGGAAAACGCGCAGAGCGCAGCCGGTGTTCAAGGGCTGAGCAGCGTCAGCGGGGAACAAAGGAACGCGCGGGAGACGCCATTTTTAGCTGCAGCAGAGAAGAAGGGAGAGCGCGGGAGACGCCATTTTGAGCCGCAGCGGAGAAGAAGGGAGAGCGTGGGAGACGCCATTTTGAGCCAGTCTAACCACACCCAGGGATGCCGAAGAGTGGCAGTGTCACAGCATTCGACAATGAAGTCGAAGATTGGACGACATATGTTGAACGCATAGAAGTGTACTGCAAGGCGAATGAAGTGCCAGATGACAGGAAAGCGCTGGTATTGTTGAATTCAATGGGTGCAAAAACGTATGGCTTACTGCGAAACCTAGTAACCCCAGAGAAGCCAGTGGAAAAGGATTTTGAAAACATAGTGTCAATCCTACAGGACCACTTAAACCCCACACTGCTGCTGATAGCAGAAAGATTTAAGTTTCACAAAAGGAACCAGCATAAAGATGAAAGTAATGCTGAGTATTTAACGGAACTGCGCAAGCTATCGAAACACTGCCAGTTTGGAACGGGACTAGCAGATACTTTAAGGGACAAGTTTGTGTGTGGGCTTCAAAGTGAAGGAACCCAGAAACGGCTTCTATCAGAAAAGGATCTTACGATGGACAAGGCTCTCAGCATAGCAGTATCACATGAACACACGACCATAATGATTGCTGGTTCAAGGACAAAGTGTGCAGACAGTGTGGAAAAGTAGGACACATAGCAAGAGTCTGCAGGTCGGGAAAGAAAACCAGCAGCAAGAAATCTCCACAGGAGAAGTATAAGAAGGTACATAAGGTGACGGAGAGTAGTTCAGACGAACAGAAAAGTGATACAGACTCCGGAAGCAAGGAGCTGGGTTGTCTGAAACTACATAATGTGATCAAAATGGAGGATCACCAAACTATCTGGGTCACGCTCAAGATAGCCGGAGTCCAAGTGAAAATGGAATTGGACACAGGATCAGCCCTAACAGTCATAAACCGAAGGGACTACAAGCGGCTATTCTCACATATACCCTTGAAAGATACAGAGATTGTCTTGAAGACGTACACGGGGCAAAAAGTCTACCCCTAAGGAAAAATAAGGGCGAATGTTATATATAACGGCAAGGAAACACCAAAAATGGACCTATATGTATTGCCAGATGGAGGACCACCACCACTACTAGGACGTGAATGGATCCAGAAGATACAGCTAGATTGGCATTCCATACAAGCACTGACTGTAGATGCCAAAAAGGATGATGATGTCACACCTGGACGACTGTCAAAAATGCTAACTGACGCACAAGAAGTGTTCCAGGAGGGACTCGGAACACTAAAAGGCATAATGGCGACGATCAAAATAGAGGAAAATGCAAGCCCAAAGTTTTTAAAGGCCAGACCGGTGCCTTATGCGATCCGCCCAGCCGTCGAAGCAGAGCTGGAAGGTTTGGAATGTTCAGGAGTACTGTCCAAAGTGGACTGGAGCGAGTGGGCTACACCCATCGTTCCTGTAATGAAGAGGTCGTTGAGTAATACGCCTGGGGAACCAAAGAAGGTTCGCATCTGTGGGGACTTTAAGGTGACAGTGAACCCAGTCCTTCACACGGTACAATATCCGCTTCCGCGGATTGAAGATATTTTCGCCTCGCTATCTGGAGGGAAACGCTTCACTAAGATTGATCTGGCCCAGGCGTACCAGCAAATGGAGGTAGAAGAAGCCTCGAAACAGTACCTCACGATCAACACTCCTAAAGGTCTCTACCAATACAACCGGCTGGTGTTCGGGGTAGCATCAGCTCCGGCTATTTGGCAAAGGGCAATGGATCAAGTCCTGCAAGGGATTCCAGGGACCCAGTGTTATTTGGATGACATCCTGGTCACGGGCGAAAATGACAATGATCACCTCGCCAACCTGGAGCAGGTGCTCACTAGATTGAAGGAATATGGGCTCCGAGCTAATCGCCACAAATGCAAATTTTTCCAGAAGCAGATCTCGTATTGTGGCTACGTTATTGATGAAGAGAGGTTACATAAGTCCCCTGAAAAGATTGAGGCAGTAGTCAAGGCTCCAGCACCGGAAAATGTGTCACAACTGAGGTCGTTCCTCGGGCTGGTGAACTACTACCATAAGTTCTTGCCGAATTTGTCTACAGTACTACACCCACTGAACACCCTACTGCAAACGGGGGTACCATGGAAGTGGAATGACGAATGTAAACGAGCTTTCCAGAAGTGCAAAGAATTGATCACATCAAAAGAGGTGTTGGCTCATTTCAACCCAGCACTACCAATTCGGTTGGCGTGTGATGCATCACCCTATGGTATTGGAGCAGTGCTGTCGCACAAATTCCCGGACGACTCGGAGAGGCCAGTACCCTTTGCGTCTCGGTCACTAACCTCAGCCGAGCGTAACTACGCCCAGGTTGACAGGGAGGCCCGCAGCCTAGTGTGGGGAGTGAAAAAGTTCAACCACTATCTGCACGGGCAGAAGTTCACCTTGCTGACTGACCACCAACCACTTGTCTCCATCTTCAATCCAAAGAAGGGCGTTCCGGTGATGACTGCGCAACGGCTACAAAGATGGTCCCTTTTTCTAGGGGCGAACCAATATGAAATAGAGTAGAAGGGCAGGAAACAGCATGGAAACGCTGATGGGCTATCACGCCTGCCACTGCCTACTGCGGAGGAAGCACCAGCAGTGGACCCTGTCGAAATATTTTATTCGACTATAATTGAACGCTTGCCAGTAACTAACGCGGATATAGAGAAGGAGACCCGAAATGACCCGACACTGTCTCGGGTATATGACTTGACGGTGAAGGGATGGCCAACACATGGCGACTCACTGTTGCCAGCATTCTCATCCAGAAGAGAACAGCTGTCAGTGTGCCAGGGGACCTTGATGTGTGGATCCCGAGTGGTAATTCCACCCAAGTTAAGGGAGAGAGTGCTCAATGAGCTTCACGAAGGCCATCTGGGAGGGGTGAAAATGAAAAGCCTTGCTAGGGCTTATGTGTGGTGGCCGGGGATCGATCAGCAAATCGAGGACCTGACAAAGAGCTGCTCAGGATGCCAGAAGGTCCAAAATGCACCACCACATGCCCCTCTACACCCAGGGAGTGACCCTCCTCTCCATGGCAACGGGTGCATATTGATTTTGCTGGTCCATTCATGGGCTCAATGTTTTTAATAGCCGTGGATGCGCACTCGAAATGGCATGAGGTGATCAAAATGTCCTTCACCACCACGGAGAAAACTATTGCAGTCCTACGGACCATATTTGCCAGGAACGGCTTGCCAGAGCAGATTTGCTCTGATAACGGACCACAGTTTGTGTCCGAAGAGTTTCGGAAATTTATGAAAAGGAATGGGGTAAGGCATTACATATCCGCCCCGTATCATCCAGCCACAAATGGATTGGCTGAGAGGTTCGTACAAACCTTTAAAAAGGCAGTGAGGGCCATGTGCGATGACGACATTCCACTGCAGCATAAGGTGGCCAATTTCCTGTTAGCCTACAGAAATGCGACACATGCAGTCACCAACCAGACCCCGGCCATGATGTTCTTTAACCGAAGGTTGAGATATCGTCTGGATTTGCTCAGACCAAATGTACAAAGAGATGTTGAGAATAAGCAATTCCAGCACATCAATGAGAAGCCGACAAGGCGCTTCAATGTAGGGCAACCAGTCTTGGCCCGCGACTACCGAAGAGAGAAATGGCAACCAGGAACGATATGCATACGGCAGGGGCCACTAATGTACACAGTGGATGTTGGGGAGAACCTTGTGAGACGCCATGTCGACCAGATCCTAGAGTCACAGGAACGAGTCAACCCCATGTCTCGCGTACCTGGTGATGAACCCGACATACAGGTAGCATCTACCCCAGAAACAGTAGCATCGGAAGCTGATGAACCAACCGACGACAGGGGGCTAGAATCGCCTCTGCACCAAGAGCAAGACGCTCAGGAAAGGCGCTATCCAGAAAGGATCAGGAAGCCGCCCCAAGACTGAATTTATAAATGGACTATTTTCAGTTAATGTTGCATGTTAAAAGTGTTAATTGTTAAATGAATGTTATGGTACTGTTAATCTAAAAGGGGAGAAATTGTAGTGTATGTACCTTTAAGGGGAGAACTACTTTTTACAGCTCCTGTATACTGTAGTACCGGCAGTGACCACACCTGTATATAAACAGAGAGTAGGGATCTGTACAGTTAGTTTTAGAGTAACCCTCATCCAGTAAACACCTGTTGATTGTTCCCTGCAGTCTCTTGTCTAATTATTGAAGGATACACAACATCAAGATACACGGATCTAACATTTATGAAAGCACAAAGACTTCCTTAAATCTCCTATTTCTTTGGCGACACAATCTTAAATTAAAATGAAGATAAAATGTAGTTGTTAAACATATTTTATCAATTGAACCGGAATGAGATCAACATCCTATAGTAGGGGGTGATGCACAGCCAAATATAGAGGAAAAAACAAGTCAGCCTGGAAGGCAGAGCAAATATGTAATGAGACAAGGGAGTATGGCAAGGCTGGATAGCATTTATTTTAATGCAAGGAGTCTTGCAAGTAAGGCAGATGAATTGAAGGTGTTGATGAACACACGGGAGTATGATATTGTTGCTATCACAGAGACATGGTTGAGGGAGGGGCAGGACTGGCAGCTCAATATTCCGGGGTATAGAATCTTCAGGCGAGACGGGGGTGTAAAAGAGGAGGGGGTGTCGCAATATTAATCAAGGAGTCAATTACTGCTGTAAGAAGGGATGATATCTTAGCAGGTTCCTCTGATGAGGCCATATGGGTATAACTTAAAAGCAAAAAGGGGACAAGCACTTTGCTGGGAGTGTACTATAGGCCCCCAAACAGTTTGGGGGAGATAGAGGAACAGATATGTGGGAAAATCTCAGAGAAGTGTAGAAATAATAGGGTTATAATAGTAGGTGATTTCAACTTCCCTAATATTAACTGGGATAGTCAGAATGTGAAAGGCTTAGAGGGTGTGGAATTCTTAAAGTGCATCCAGGAGAGCTTTTTGAGCCAGCATGTAGGAAGTCCTACAAGAGAGGGGGTGGCACTGGACCTAATTCTAGGGAATGTAGCCGGGGAAGTGGTAGATGTGTCAGTAGGAGAACATTTTGGTGACAGTGACCATAATTCGGTGAGATTTAAGGTAGTCATGGAAAAGGACAAAGATGGACCGGAAATAAAGGTTCTAAATTGGGGGAAGGCCGATTTTAATATGATAAGGCAGGATCTGGCCACAATGGTCTGGGATCAGCTACTTGTAGGAAAATCCACATCAGAGCAGTGGGAGTCTTTCAGAAAGGAAATAGAGAGTACAACGCCAACATGTTCCCATAAAGGTCAAAGGTGGGACCAGCAAGCCCAGGGAACCCTGGATGCCAAGGGATATACAAGAATGGATTTGGAAAAAAAGGGAGGCTTTTGGCAGATACAAAGGACTAAAACAGTGGAAGCCCTAGAGGAGTATAGAAAGTGCAAGGGGCTACTTAAAAAAGAAATTAGGAGAGCAAAGAGGGGGAATGAAAAAACACTGGCGGGCAAAATAAAGGAAAATCCCGAGGTGTTTTATAAGTGTTATAAATCTCATCATTCACCAAGAAACTACTCGTGAAATAACGCTGGACGGCCAGCTGGTGGCGCTGTCCAAGGAGTATAAATACTCGGGCGTGGGCCCAGCTTCCAGGGACATTTTGTAAGACAAGGAACTAGTGAAGTACAACTAGACATCCATGTTCTGAAACAAGTTGATTAAAGCCTTGCTTTATGTTCAAACCAAGAGCGTAGTGAGTTTTATTACGTCAATTTAATCAACTTGCTATCGACTCATCACGTTGGGTGATTCGGGAACAGCCAGCTACGACTCGAACTGTAGAAGGGAACTCAGACAAGTAATCGATCCATCATGGGGAAACTACTCAGACCCGCCCATCTCAACCTGGACCCGAATTCACTTACAGCTGCTAAGGTACGCAAACACTGGTATCGTACCTTTAGCAACTTCATTGAGGAGTGTGGTGAGAATGTTCCTAACAAGTTACGAATGCTTGCTAATTATGTATCCCCTCATGTGTTTGATTATATCAAAGACTGTGTAGACTATGACGCCACTATCCAAATACTACAGCTATATGTCAAGTCCCCAAGTTAAATTTTTGCTCGGCAGCTACTGGCCACAGCTCGACAACAACCCGGGGAATCACTTGATGAATTCCTTCAGAAACTTCGTAGGCTCAGCAAGGATTGTAATCTTAAAGCTGTTACAGCTGAGCAGTACCAGGAGGAGTTAATTCATGATTCCCTTATTAATGGGATTGCGTCTCACTTCATCCGTCAGCATCTGTTGGAGAATAAAACCCTCAAGTTACAGGCTGCCTATGACCAGGCATGTTCTCTGGACTTAGCAAAGAGGAATACAGACACCTATCTTTCACCACGTGCACGGGCTGCTGCTATCACTTTTAGTGACCCTTTCGATAGGCCTCGGGCGGAAGCCCTCACGGATGACGACTCCAACCCGGCTGGTGACAACCCTACCCTAGAAGCCTACACTGATGACGACCCCGCCCTAGCGGCATCTTGGCAATCTGGAAGGAAGTGTTTCTTCTGTGGAGGTGCGTTCCATTATAGGAAATTTTGTCCTCGTAACGCGACCTGCAATCACTGCAGCAAGAAAGGTCACTTTTCTAAGGTATGCCAGTCAAGAGCTGCTGTTAGTAAGAAAGGCCACTTTTCTAAGGTATACCTGTCGAGAGCTCCTGTTAGTTTTGCAGCTACTATCTATAAAACTGCTCCTCCCCCAAGAGCCACTACTAAGGTTACAGCTGCAATCTATGAAACTGCTCCTCCCCAAAGAACCACTACTAAGGTTACAGCTGTCAAGGGTAAAACTGCCCCTCCTCCCATCACAGCTGTTTTTCCCCAAAGTCTGTCCCATGCAGCCACGAAGGTTTCGGTAAATGGACACATTTTGAGCGCACTAATCAACTCATGCAGCTCTGACAGCTTCATTAGTGAGCGGGCTGTCGGTAAGTTAAAACTGCGTATTTACCCCTCAGACAGGGAAATTGCAATGGCTCTGACGACACTGACCACCAATTCTTCTGGCTTTTGTCTTGTCGACCTTATTCTCAATGGCCGCACTTATTTCTCCACCCGGCTCGGGGTGCTCAAGAACCTATGCAGTGATGTGCTCCAGAAGCAACACAAAAGACTCACTTTCGAGTTTGGAGGGTCAAAGCCGGAGCTTACTATTTCCAAAGTACCGTTTTGTGCGCTTTCAGCAGCTTCGCTCGACGAGCCCTCCTTGTTTGCCAATCTTTCCCCCCGATGTAAGCCCATAGTCACTAAATCACGACGTTTCAGCCAAGATGATACAAATTTTCAGAACCTCTCTGGCCACAGGGGAGGTGCCAGAGGACTGGAGAACAGCTAACGTAGTACCATTGTTCAAGAAGGGTAGTAAGGATAAACCAGGGAATTACAGGCCAGTGAGTAGGGAAATTATTGGAAAAAATTCTGAGGGACGGAATTAGTCTCCACTTGGAGAGGCAGGTATTAATCAGGGCTAGTCAGCATAGCTTTGTCAGGGGGAGATCATGTCTGACCAATTTGATTGAATTTTGAGAGGGGGTGGCTAGATGTGTGGATGAGGGTAGTGCAGTTGATGTAGTCTACATGGACTTCAGTAAGGCTTTTGACAAAGCCCCGCATGGGAGACTGGTCAAGAAGGTAAGAGCCCATGGGATCCAGGGCAATTTGGCACATTGGATCCAAAATTGGCTTAGTGGCAGGAGGCAGAGGGTGATGGTAGAAGGTTGTTTTTGTGACTGGAAGCCTGTGTCCAGTGATGTACCGCAGGGATCGGTGCTGGGTCCTTTGCCGTTTGTAGTGTACATTAATGATTTAGATATGAATGTAGGAGGTATGATTAGTAAGTTCGCAGATGACACAAAAATTGGTGGAATGGTAAATAGCGAGGAGGGAAGCCTCAGGCTACAGGACGATATAGACGGGATGGTTAGATGGGCAGAACAGTGGCAAATGGAATTTAACCCTGAAAAGTGTGAGGTGATGCATTTTGGGAGAACTAACAAGGCAAGGGAATACACAATGAATGGTTGGATCCTAGGAAGGACAGAGGATCAGAGGGACCTTGGTGTGCATGTACATAGATCCCTGAAGGCAGCAGGACAGGTACATAAGGTGGTTAAAAAGGCATATGGGATACTTGCCTTCATTAGCCGAGGCATAGAATATAAGAGCAGGGAGGTTATGATGGAGCTGTACAAAACGCTAGTTAGGCCACAACTGGAATACTGTGTGCAGTTCTGGTCGCCACACTATAGAGAGCCCCGAGACCGGAGAGGCAGCGGACCTGCGAGGGATCACCAGAGGCGGCGGAGGTACTTAAACAGCAGCCCGAGGCAGCGAGGCCCAGAGCCCCGAGACCGGAGAGGCAGCGGACCTGCGAGGGATCACCAGAGGCGGCGGAGGTACTTAAACAGCAGCCCGAGGCAGCGAGGCCCAGAGCCCCGAGACCGGAGAGGCAGCGGACCTGCGAGGGATCAGCAGAGGCGGCGGAGATACTTAAACAGCAGCCCGAGGCAGTGAGGCCCAGAGCCCCGAGACTGGAGAGGCAGCGGACCTGCGAGGGAGCACCAGAGGCATACCAATCCAGGTTCCGGGAGAGAGGTAAAAAGTAATCCAAGTGTGATGTCAGCAGGAAGCAGGTAAGTGATTGGTTGATGAGTATTTCTCTCTTTTTTAAACTTTAACTCTGTTTTATAGTTTCTAAGGTGTCTCTGGTGTAGCGGGGACTGTTGGTAAACTATTTAACTGTTGTGTAATTAATGGGATTGATTGATTTAATTTAAACTCAATTAATTAAAGAGTAAGTCATGGCAGGACAGCCGGGTCCCGTGATCTGCTCCTCCTGCGAGATGTGGGAACTCAGGGACACTTCCTGTGTCCCTGACAACTACATGTGCAGGAAGTGCACCCAGCTGCAGCTACTGACAGACCGCATTGCGGTGCTGGAGCTTCGATTGGATGCATACTGGAGCGTTCACGATGCTCAGGACATCGTGAATAGCACGTTTACGGAGTTGGACACACCGCAGGTAGAGGTTGGACAGGAAGAAAGGGAATGGGTGACCAACAGGCAGAGTACTAGGCGCAGGCAGGTAGTGCAGGGGTCCCCTGTGGCCATCCCCCTCTCCAACAGATATACCACTTTGATTACTGTTGGGGGGGATGGCTTATCAGAGGAAAGCAGCAGCAGCCAACTTCCTGGCACCAGGGGTGGCTCTGCTGCACAGAATGGAAGGAAAAAGTGTGGTAGAGCTATAGTAATAGGGGATTCAATTGTAAGGGGAATAGATAGGCATTTCTGCGGTCGCAAACGAGACTCCAGGATGGTGTGTTGCCTCCCTGGTGCAAGGGTCAAGGATGTCTCCGAGCGGCTGCAGAACATCTTGGAAGGGGAGGGCGAACAGCCAGTTGTCGTGGTGCATAGAGGCACCAACGATATAGGTAAAAAGCGGGATGAGGTCCTAAAAGCGGAATATAGGGAGTTAGGAGGTAAATTAAAAAACAGGACCTCAAAGGTAGTAATCTCAGGATTGCTACCAGTGCCACGTGCTAGTCAGAGTAGAAATAGAAGGATACTTCAGATGAATACGTGGCTAGAGGAATGGTGCCAGGGGGAGGGATTCAAGTTCCTGGGACATTGGAACCGGTTCTGGGGGAGGTGGGACCAGTTCAAACCGGACGGTCTGCACCTGGGCAGGGCTGGAACCGATGTCCAAGGGGGAGTGTTTGCTAGTGCTGTGGGGGAGGGTTTAAACTAAAATGGAAGGGGGTTGGGAACCTGAGCAGGGAGACAGAGGAAAGGAAAACAAGGATAAAAGCAAAAGATAGGAAGGAGAAAAACAAAAGTGGCAGTCAGAGAAATCAACGGTTTAAATCAAACGTGGCCACAGCAAATAATAATTCTAATAGGTCTAAGAACGTTAAAAAAACAAGCCTGAAGGCTTTGGCCTAGAAATTGAGTTGACGCCGCGCCAGGGCTTTAGCGCCGGAAATTTAGCGCTGGCGCTAATTCCCTTGCGCGCGCCAAAAATTCAGTAGCGCCGCGCCCAGATGGCTGCCGGCGCTACTGGCGGGCGTGAGTGCCTCCCAATGGGCGCTGAGTGCCAAATTGCGGCACTAATCCGGCGCTGCGGCACCCGATGCGGTGCGGCAGGCTGGGGAAGTGCAGGCCTCCTCCTCCCGTTAAGGAGGCGCTGCCTTCACCCGATCGCTGGCCGTTTGATTTTTTCAAAAATGAGCCCGGCACCTCGGACAAGTGCCGGGCTTGCAGGCCAGATGCATCTGTTCCGCGGGGGGGGCTGGAGGAGTCCGGGGAGGGAGGTGCGGGCAGGCGGCCGGTGGGAAAGCGGCCGGCCGCCGCGCGACCTTAATGCGCCGGCGCTAACTTGTGTAAGACTCGGTTGCCAGAGTCTTAGTTGCGGCTGCCACGGGCGAGGCGGCCGCAACTGAATTTCGGCGCTGGGGCCCGTCGGCATGGCAACCGGGACGCTGCGCACACCGATGACGTCATCGGTGCCGGCGCAGCGCTACCGGTGCAACGCCGCTTTAGGGCCCCAGGGAATTTTTCAACTGGCCATAACTCTGGCGCTAGTCCCTCTAGCGCCTCAAAAGCGGCGCTAAGGCTAGTGAATTTCTAGGCCTTTGTGTCTTAATGCGAGGAGCATTTGTAATAAGGTGGATGAATTGGCTGCGCAAATAGAGGTAAACGAATATGACTTGGTTGGGATTACGGAAACGTGGCTCAAGGACGGCCAAGACTAGGAACTCAACATCCAGGGGTATTCGATATTCAGGAAAGATAGGCAAAAAGGAAAGGGAGGAGGGGTAGCATTACTGGTTAAAGAAGGGATTAACACAATTGTAATGAAGGATATTAGCTCTGATGAGGTGGAATCTGTATGGGTAGAATTGAGAAATACTAAGGGGAAAAAAACATTAGTGGGAGTGGTATATAAACCTCCAAACAGTAAGGCGGAGGTTGGGGATGGCATTAAAAGGGAAATTAAAGAAGCGTGCAATAAGGGCACAGCAGTCATCATGGGTGACTTTAATCTACATATAGATTGGGCTAACCAAATTAGTAACAATACTGTGGAGGAGGAATTCCTGGAGTGTTTACGGGATGGTTTCCTGGGCCAATATGTCGAGGAACCAACCAGAGATCAGGCCATCTTAGACTGGGTATTATTTAACGAGAAAGGATTAATTAGCAATCTTGTTGTATGAGGCCCCTTGGGTCGGAGTGATCATAATATGATCGAACTCTTCATTAAGATGGAGAATGAAGTAGTTGACTCAGAAACTAGGGTCCTCAATTTAAATAAAGGGAACTACGATGGTCTGAGGAGCGAGTTGGGTAGGATTGATTGGGGAATGGCACTCAAAGGGTTGACGGTGGATAGGCAAACTACAGAAGTTGTTCATCCCAGTTTGGCATAAAAATAAAACAAAAAAGGTGACTCAACCGTGGCGAACAAGGGAAATTAGGGATAGCATAAGATCCAAGGAGAGGACATACAAATTGGCCAGAAAAAGCAATAATCCTGAGGATTGGGAGCAGTTTAGGATTCAACAAAGGAGGACAAAGGGAAAATAGAATATGAGAGTAAGCTTTCAGGGAACATAAAAACTGACTGTAAAAGCTTTTATAGATATGTAAAGAGGAAAAGATTGGTGAAGTCAAGCGTAGGTCCCTTGCAGTCAGAATCGGGGGAATTTATAATGGGGAGCAAAGAAATGGCAGACCAACTAAATACATATTTTGGTTCTGTCTTCACAAAGGAGGACATAAATAACCTCCCAGAAATACCGCAGAACATAGGGTCTGATGAAAGGGTGGAACTGAAAGATATCAGTATTTGTAGGGAAATGGTGTTAGGAAAATTGATGGGACTGAAGGCCGATAAATCCCCAGGGCCTGATAATCTACATCCCAGGGTACTTAAGGAAGTGGCCCTAGAAATAGTAGATGCATTGCTGGTCATCTTCCAGAACTCAATAGACTCTGGAACAGTACCCATGGATTGGAGGGTAGCTAATGTTACCCCACTATTCAAAAAAGGTGGCAGAGAAAAAGCGGGGAATTATAGACCGGTAAGCCTGACATCGGTAGTGGGGAAAATGCTAGAGTCCATTATAAAAGATGTAATAGCAGAGCACTTGGAAAGCAGTGACAGGATCGGACAAAGTCAACATGGATTTACAAAAGGTAAATCATGCTTGACTAATCTACTGGAATTTTTTGAGGATGTAACTGGTAAAATAGATAAGGGAGAACCAGTGGATGTGGTGTATTTGGACTTTCAGAAGGCTTTCGATAAGGTCCCGCATAAGAGGTTAGCGTGCAAAATTAAGGCACATGGGATTGGGGGCAAGGTATTGACTTGGATAGAGAACTGGTTGGCGGACAGAAAGCAAAGAGTTGGAATAAACGGGTCGTTTTCCGAGTGGCAGGCAGTGACTAGTGGGGTACCGCAAGGATCGGTCCTTGGACCCCAGCTGTTCACAATATATGTTAATGATCTGGACGAGGGAATTGGATGTAATATCTCCAAATTTGCAGACGACACAAAGCTGGGTGGGAGGGTATGCTGTGAGGAGGATGTCATGAAACTCCAGTACGATTTGGACAGGTTGGGTGATTGGGCAGAAACATGGCAACTGCACTATAATGTGGATAAATGTGAGGTTATCCACTTTGGTGGCAAAAACAGGAAGGCAGATTATTATTTGAATGGCAATAGATTGGGAGAAGGGGAAGTGCAAAGAGACCTGGGTGTTCTTGTGCACCAGTCGCTGAAGCTAAGCATGCAGGTGCAGCAGGCGGTTAAGAAGGCAAATGGTATGTTGGCCTTCGTAGCAAGAGGGTTTGAGTACAAGAACAAGGATGTCTTGCTGCAGTTGTACAGGGCCTTGGTGAGACCGCACCTTGAGTATTGTGTGCAGTTTTGGTCACCTTACCTGAGGAAGGACGTTCTTGCCATGGAAGGAGTGCAGCGAAGATTCACCAGGCTGATACCTGGGATGGCAGGAATGACGTACGAGGAGAGATTATGTCAATTGGGCTTATACTCACTGGAGTTTAGAAGATTGAGAGGGGATCTCATCGAAACCTATAAAATTCTGTCAGGTCTGGAGAGACTAGATGCAGAAAGGATGTTTCGGATGGCCGGGGAGTCCAGAACCAGGGGTCATAGTCTAAGGATAAGGGGTAAGCCATTTAGGACTGAAATGAGGAGGAATTTCTTCACCCAGAGAGTGGTGAACCTGTGGAATTCTCTGCCACAGAGGGCGGTGGAGGCCAGTTCATTAAATATATTCAAGAAAGAGTTGGATATATTTCTTTAGGCTAAAGGGATCAAGGGATATGGGGAGAAGGCAGGGACAGGGTACTGAATTTGGATGATCAGCCATGATCTCATTGAATGGTGGAGCAGGCTTGAAGGGCCGAATGGCCTACTCCTGCTCCTATCCTCTATGTCTATGTCTATGTGATTGCATTGGAGAGGGTGCAGAGGAGATTCACCAGGATGTTACGTGGGCTGGAGCGCTTCAGCTATGAAGAGAGACTGGACAGGCTGTGGTTGTTTTCCTTAGAGCAGAGAAGGCTGAGGGGGGGACCTGATTGAGGTGTACAAAATTATGAGGGGCATAGATAGGGTAGATAAAAAGGAACTTTTCCCCTTGGTAGGGGGGTCGATAACCAGGGGGCATAGTTTCAGGGTAAGGAGCGGGAGGTTTAGAGGGGATTTGAGGAAGAACTTTTTCACCCAGAGGGTGGTTGGAATCTGGAACTCACTGCCTGAAAGGGTGGTAGATGCAGGAACCCTCACAACATTCAAGAAGCATTTAGATGAGCACTTGAAACGCCATAGCATACAAGGCTACGGACCAAGTGCTGGAAAATATAATTAGAATAGACAGGGCTTGATGGCCGGCGCGGACACGATGGGCTGAAGAGCCTCTTTCTGTGCTGTATAACTGTATGATTCTATGACTCTACATTCACGCTCTCTTAACAACTCCAGGTACCTTATTCATTCAAGCCTTATTTACGCTTGTTACATAGTTATTTCGGGACTACATTGTACAAGTGTACTAACACTCAAATCAAGTGTAGCAGCACTACGATGCTGGGAAAGTAGTGCGCAGGTGCTGCACAGTGGCACTTGGAAATATCACCCCGCACCATGCAGCAGGCAGCCATTACAACACAAATAAAACAGCAGTTTATAATTACAAACTACCGAGTCCAGAGTCGTCTTTACAAAGCACTATGAGCGCTAGAAGACATAACATGGTGGCAGCGGTATAAGTGAGTCAAACTTACGCAAATAAAAATGATATCAGATTGAAGAAAGAAATTTAAAAGTAAACTCTGCAGCGTTTTAACCGCGAATCGTACGGGCAGCTAAAATGGCAGCGTCCAATGCACTGACCGCGAATATGCTCCCCATCATGAACTGGGAAGCTGACGATATCGTGGAAACTTTCCGGAAATTTAAGCAAAAATGCGAGCTTACATTTAAAAGTTTCCTGAAAGGCTCCTCCGATGAGGAAAAAGTCAGCTACATTCTACAGTGGGCAGGAGAAAAAGGCTTAGATCTCTATAACAGCTGGAGTTTATCCGAAGAGGATAAAACGAACCCTACGGAGATTTATGAAAAGTTCAGTAACCATCTCGAGCCTAAATCAAACCACCACATACACAGATATAAATTCCAAAGCTTAAGACAGGAACCTGGTGAAACGGCTGACAATTTCCTGACGAGATTAAAAAACGAAGCCAGCAAATGCAAGTTTACAGAACTAGAAGAAAGGCTGGTAGACCAATTAATATGGGGATCAGCACATACAGAAGTGCAAAAAGAACTAATAGGAAAAGAAAAGCTCGGAATATCAGAAGCCATAGATACAGCGAGGGCTCACGAAGCCACAAAACAACAGATGAAAACGTTGAATACCCATACGGCTGACATGCGGACAAACTCCCGAACAGGATCACAGAGTAGATGCAGTGCGCGAAAAGCACAGCACACAAAAACAAGTATATAACAGCGGGAAGAATATGTGTAGAAACTGCGGAAGACAACACGACTACACAGACAGAAGAAAATGCCCAGCGTATGGAACAAGCTGCAACACGTGTGGTAAAGCAAACCACTGGCAAAAGATGTGCAGAGCTAAAAGAGAGGGGCTACACACCAAAAGCAGAGGTGGACAGCAGAACCAACAAAAGAAAAACAAAATCCATACCATGGGTGAGCAAGATGACGAAGACTGCGGGTACGACAAAGCTCTAAACATTGAAACCATAAAGGTTCTCTTACACGAAACGTCCAGAGCGGAAAGCACCCCAAAGAAAGAATGGCACACTATCATCCAGATTAAAAAGAGGATCGAAGGACAGCCCACAACTGTCAATCTTTTACTTCTTTTGGTTCTTTTATTCTTTTGTCCGATCGCAGCCCTGCCTTCGATCTAGTTCCTTTTCTCTCCAGTTTTGAAGAAGGGTCAAACCCGAAACGTCAACTCAAATTTCTCTCCACGGATGTTGCCTGACCTGCTGAGTTTTTCCAGCATTTTCTGTTGTTATTTCGGATTTCCAACATCTGCAGTATTTTGCTATCGTACTAGTGTTTGGTTCACTGCCACACCTCTTCTAGGAATGCCTACCTTGAAGAAGTTCTGCTCTTCTCTGCGACGGGATCTCTGTTTGGCTCTTCAACCTTGTTTATCTTCATTACTTTCAGTTTCCCTTCTCGTGTTTGATCAGGTATCTGCCAAGACTCGGTTTCACAGCCACATCATTTTCCTCAGCAACTGTCTCCGGTTCCGACTTACTCCACGTGGATTCCAACTAAACTTCCACCCTTCGTGCTTCGGATCCACCCAGGATTACAAATATCTCCAAGATATTCATCGTTCCTCGAACTACTGCTCTCGCCGCATCCTGAGATCCACGCTCAACGCCATGCGGCGCCACATGAACACACTCGACTTCTCTCTTCAGCAACACCGGCGCACTCTATCTCAAAGCTGTCCGGGTCCTCAGTTCCACTTCATCCTTCGACTCATCCGACGCTTCAACAAAAAACTTTTCTTCTTCCTTTCCGATGTCAAGGATCGCAAGCTTCATCAACTCTTGGACACCAACGCCCCTCCAGAACCTTCTTCCCCTTCACTTTCCTCTGACCCCCCTTCTCCCAATCTCACCCCCTGCCGTGTGTTCACTATCCCCTCTGACCTTCCACTCTCTGACCCTGAACGATCAGTCCTCAGCAAAGGCCTGAGCTTCATCCCCTTACGCCCCCACCTCAATGAATTTCGAGCTCGGCACGATGCTGAGCTCTTTTTCCGTCGCCTTCGTCTCCGTGCCCACTTCTTTGGCCAGGAGTCTTCCCCCCGCACAACTGACCCTTTCTCCCGCTTGCAGAATTCCCATTCTACCTGGACCCCTCCCCCTGGCCTCTTACCCTCTCTAGATCTTTTCATCGCTAACTGCCGACGTGACATCGGCCGTCTCCATTTCTCTGCTCCCCTCACTCACTCCAACCTACCTCCTTCTGAACTTGCAGCACTCCATTCTCTTAGATCCAACCCTGACATTGTCATTAAACCCGCTGACAAGGGTGGTGCTGTTGTTGTTTGGCGTACTGACCTCTACCTAGCGGAAGCTGAACGCCAACTCTCCAACACCTCCTCCTACCTCCACCTGGACCATGACCCCACTACCGAACATCAAACCACTGTTTCCAAGACTGTCACTGACCTCATCTCCTCTGGAGATCTTCCCCCCGCTGCCACCAACCTCATAGTTCCCCAACCCCGCACAGCCCGCTTCTACCTCCTTCCCAAGATCCACAAACAGGACTGCCCTGGTAGACCCATCGTTTCAGCCTGTTCTTGCCCTACGGAACTTATCTCTTCCTATCTTGACTCTATCTTTTCTCCCCTTGTCCAGTCTCTTCCCACCTACATCCGCGACTCTTCGGACGCCCTCCGCCACTTTAACAGTTTCCAGTTTCCTGGCCCCAACCGCTTCCTTTTCACCATGGACGTACAATCCCTCTACACCTCCATCCCCCACCCGGATGGCCTGAGGGCACTCCGCTTCTTCCTTGAACAGAGGCCCTACCAGTCCCCATCCACCACGACCCTCCTCCGCCTGGCCGAACTTGTTCTCACATTGAACAACTTCTCCTTTAACTCCACTCATTTCCTCCAAATCAAAGGTGTTGCCATGGGTACCCGCATGGGTCCTAGCTATGCCTGCCTTTTCGTGGGCTATGTGGAACAATCTTTGTTCCAGTCCTACTCGGGTCCCCTCCCTCACCTCTTTTTCTGATACATTGATGACTGTATCGGTGCCGTTTCCTGCTCTCGCCCCGAACTTGACAATTTCATTCACTTTGCCTCCAATTTCCACCCTTCCCTCACCTTCACATGGTCCATCTCTGACTCTTCCCTTCCCTTCCTCGACTTCTCCGTCTCCATCTCTGGGGATAGGTTATCGACCAATATTTACTACAAGCCCACTGACTCCCACAGCTACCTGGACTACACTTCCTCCCACCCCGCTTCCTGTAAGGACTCTATTCCATTCTCCCAGTTTCTCCGCCTCCGCCGTATCTGCTCCGACGATGCCACCTTCCACACCAGTGCTTCAGACATGTCTTCCTTTTTCCGCAACCGAGGATTCCCCTCTACCGTGGTTGACACTGCCCTCGACCGTGTCAGTTCTATCTCCCGCACCTCTGCCCTCACCCCTGCCCCTCCCTCCCGGAACCACGATAGGGTTCCCCTTGTCCTCACCTTTCACCCCACCAGCCTCCACATTCAACGGATCATCCTCCGGCATTTCCGCTACCTCCAAAGTGATCCCACCACCAAACGTATCTTCCCCTCCCCTCCCCTTTCAGCATTCCGCAGGGACCGCTCTCTCCGAGACACCCTAGTCCACTCCTCTATCACCCCAAACAGCCCTTCCCCTTCGCCTGGCACCTTCCCGTGCAAGCGGAGGAGGTGTAACACCTGCCCCTATACCTCCCCCCTCCCCACTGTCCAGGGCCCCAAACACCCCTTCCAGGTGAAACAGCGATTTACTTGTACTTCTCGCAATCTAGTATACTGTATTCGCTGCTCACGATGCGGTCTCCTCTACATTGGGGAGACCAAACGCAGATTGGGTGACCGCTTTGCGGAACACCTCCGTTCAGTCCGTAAGGGTGACCCCGAGCTTCCGGTCGCCTGTCATTTCAATTCACCGCTCCATTCCCACTCGGACCTCACCGTCCTTGGCCTCTTGTACTGTTCCACGGAAGCTCAACGTAAACTCGAGGAACAGCACCTCATCTTCCGATTAGGCACTCTGCAGCCTTCCGGTCTCAATATCGAGTTCAACAATTTCAGATCATAACCTCGGCCCCTATTTCATTTTTACTTATATTTTTCCACTCCTTTCCTCCCCCCCCCCCTTTCCTTTTGTTTCTCTCTCACACCTGGCAGCTATCTTTTGCCCTGCCAGTACACTTTACACCTAATCCCAGCCTATTACCATCTCGTCTAGCTTCTAATCTCTTTTACTTCTTTTGGTTCTTTTATTCTTTTGTCCGATCGCAGCCCTGCCTTCGATCTAGTTCCTTTTCTCTCCAGTTTTGAAGAAGGGTCAAACCCGAAACGTCAACTCAAATTTCTCTCCACGGATGTTGCCTGACCTGCTGAGTTTTTCCAGCATTTTCTGTTGTTATTTCGGATTTCCAACATCTGCAGTATTTTGCTATCGTAATCTAAAAGTAAAGTTGGACACAGGAGCTCAGAGCAACATCCTTCCACTGAGGCTATACCAGAGGATCTTCCCCGAAAACTTGGGCGAGGATAGATATCCGAAAAGAGGATGTTTAAAAGCAAACAACATCACGCTGACAGCGTATGGGGGGAGCGAGATCAGACAACTCGGAACAACCTATATAAAAGGAAGACACAAAAACAGAAACATCAACTGCATGTTCTAAGTGACCGACTCTGAGGGACCGGTGATCCTGTGATTAAACAGCTGTGAGAAGCTGGGGTTAATCTCGGTAAACCACGAACTAACAAAAACATCACTGAAAGTCGACAGCAACACCCCACTGGAAAATCATCCACAAATCATGGACACAAAACATTTGATGGACATGTATCCCAAGTGTTTTGATGACACTGTAGGATGCTTCAGGGAATTCAAGTACCATATAACAATAGATCCAGAGGTAAAACCCGTCATCCACGCTCCAAGAAAAATACCCATCGAGCTAAAAGAAAAATTATACACCGAACTAAAAGAAATGGAAGAGAAAGAAATAATCGCAAAGGTCACTGAACCCACAGACTGGGTAAACTCGGTTGTGGTACGGGAAAAGCTGAACGGGCGGCTCAGAATCTGTCTGGACCCCAAAGACTTAAACCAGGCAATAAAGCGGGACCACTACCCCACACCAACATTAGAAGAAATCACACCAGCACTGGCAGGAGCCAAAGTCTTCTCCAAACTGGATGCCAGAAACGGCTACTGGAACATAAAACTGAACTAACTAACTAACTAACTAACTAACCTGACGACTTTTAATACACCATTGGGGCGTTATAAATTCCTGCGGCTGCCATTCGGGTTGAAAGTCAGCCAAGACATCTTCCAACAAAAGATCGATGAAACATACAAAGGCTGTGAAGGTGCCATTGGAATCGCTGATGACATCCAAGTTTACGGAACAAATGAAAGAGACCACGACGTACACTTGCACGAGGCCATGGAGCGCACCAGAACGGCTGGCATCAAGCTGAACGCTAAGAAGTGCATCGTTAAAAGTACGAAATGCAAATTTTTTGGCATGATCTACACACCGGAGGGTGTCAAGCCTAACCCGAAAAGATCGATAGCAGAGATGAAACCTCCAAACGACAAGAAGGAGCTGAGAAGCTACCTCGGCTTGGTCCAGTATATGAGCGCTTTCATCCCGAACATGTCAGACTACACAGCGAACCTAAGAGAATTACTAAAAGAAGACACCGAATACCAATGGTCAGAATCCCATGAGAGGAACTTCAAACACCTAAAGGAATTATTATGTAAAGAAACCAGCCTGTCTTATTACGATAGAAAAAAACCTGTCACCCTACAGGTAGATGCCTCTACCAGGGGGCGAGGGGCAGCCCTCGTGCAGGAAGGAAAACCAATAGCTTTCGCATTGAAGGCATTGACATCAGCAGAGACAAGATACGCAAACATCGAAAGAGAGCTATTGGCAGTAGTATACGGATGCGAAAAGTTCCACACCTACTTATACGGAAGAAAATTCGAGGTAGAGAGTGACCATCATCGACTCGAACAAATTTACAAGAAAAAACTAAGCAAGGCCCCAGCAAGACTGCAAAGGTTACTGTTAAGACTCCAAAGTTACGACTTCGAATTAAAATACCGGCCAGGAAAAGAAATGGCACTGGCAGATGCATTGTCTCGATTGTCACCACACGAAAAGCGCGAGATGAAGGGCCTGACAGTAAAAATACACCACCTCGTAAATGTTACTCCCACAAAGCTTAGCCAAATTCAAGAGGAGACTGGTAAAGAAGAGGAGTTGCTACTACTCATGCAACAGGTAATACAGGGGTGGCCGGAGAAGATCCAGCAGGTCCAAAACCAAATCCGACAGCACTGGACAATCAGAGATGACATCTCGGTGGAGGACGGTGTTCTCCTTGCTGGCTCAAGAATCATAATACCAAAAACGATGCAAACGGAACTTCTCTGCTTAATACACCAAGGCCATATGGGGATGGAGAAATGTAAACTAAGAGCCAGATCAGCTGTGTACTGGATAGGCATGTACAAAAGCATAGAACAAATGGTCTCCACATGCTGCATATGCCAGAAATACCGAAACACACAGCAGAGAAGGAGGAGATGATTCAAATGGAAGTACCCCCGAGACCATGGCACACGGTCGGAACAGATCTGTTCCAGTGCAACCAGGAGTGGTACATCATAGTAGCAGACTACTACTCAAAATTTCCTTTTGTCAGAAGGATAAATGACATGAGAGCCACAACAATCACAAAAGTTGCGAAAAACATATTCGCAGAACAGGGCATCCCAGAGAAGGTCATCTGCGACAATGGGACACAATTCACCTCCAGCAAATTCAGAGCACTGGCTGGAAAATACGGATTTAAAATAATTACCTCATCCCCACATTACCCAAGGGGACACGGATTTATTGAAAGACAGATCCAAACAGTCAAAAGAGCTCTCATTAAAAGCAAGGAGATGGGAGAAGACCAAGACCTCGCCCTTTTGGCAATCAGATCGACACCTTTGAGAGCAGACTCGAAATCACCAGCAGAACTACTAAACAGTAGAAAATACTAAACAACTCTACCAGCAAAGATATATCCTCCCCAGGACCAAGAGGACGTTCGGCAGAAGCTGATGGAAACACAAGCTACGGGGAGCACACAATATAACAAGCATGCAAAACCACTACCGGAGCTGCTAAATGGGCAATCAGTGCATATACAAGATCCGTTGTTGAGAACATGGAGTCTAGCCAAGGTTATTGGAAAAGCTGATACTCCAAAATCTTACTTGGTAGAGACAGAACCTGGAAACCAATGCAGGCAAAACAGGATCCATATCAGACCCTCACCTGAAGCTGTCAAACAGCGGACAACATTAACAGCAGTTACGGTACCAGACATGGAAAACAATATAACGCCAGAAACATACACCTCAAATACAACAACTGCAAACATGCACTCTCCAGAGCCAAACATGACAGCACCGGCAACAAGAAAAGAACACACCAAAATACCGCAGAAAGGAATAATTACAGCCAAGTCCACAAGATGGAGGAGTAACATACAACCACCTGAGCGGTATCGCAAATAATTATAAAGACAATTATAATTCGCACAGAACAGTAAAACAACATGGACAAATATCTGTATATAAATTGAGCAAAGAAAGCTCACGTTCTGTATTTTGTTAACGTTATTCAACTGGAAACATTGTAAAATAGAAAATTGATGTAATTAGTTTTGTTGGGAAAGAGAGATTTTACAGTTATGTTGGGACTACATTGTACAAGTGTACTAACACTCAAATCAAGTGTAGCAGCACTATGATGCTGGGAAAGTAGTGCGCAGGCGCCGCACAGTGGCACTTGGAAATATCACCCCGCACCATGCGGCAGGCAGCCATTACAACACAAATAAAAAGTAGTTTATAATTACAAACTACCGAGTCCAGAGTCGTCTTTACAAAGCACTACGAGCGCTAGAAGACATAACAACGCTCATCCACCTTAAAATATTAATTCCATGTTACGAGTTGATTAACTCAAAAGTGCCAAATTTTATGTAACAATCCCAAGTCATACGCACAAGGAATATCAACATAGTTTAGATAACTAGCTGTCTGTGGTGGTCAGCCATGGAAAACCAGTATTCATAATTTGATAATTTGATCAGACACTTGGTCTGTTAATATCAGTTTACAAACCCAAAACCAGAAGAGCTCAATATCTCAAAAACAACATATTTGTATACATATACAGAGAAAACAATTAACAAATGTAAATTAACATTTGCTCCTAGAAAAGACACTGATCAAAACGCTTACAGTACTGTTAATAGCAACAACAAAGGGTTAAACTACTTTTAGTTCTGTAAAACACTACAACGTTTAACAACAGGAAGAACACACATTTAAAGAGACAGCACATTTAAAGTATATCCAACACAAAAAGAAAGGCTGTGAAATTGGAGCCTTTAGCGCTGGCCGTTAAGGACAGTTTGGAAGAAAAAATGGTGGCCACCCACTTCCATTTTGGGCAGGTTGACAGTACTGCCATTGTCTGCGCTCACTCCAGATATTTAGATGAGACAGATCGTGACATCAATGAGTGTGCAACACTGATTTGATGCACGATCTGCCATTTCTGACGTCACGCCATCACTCCATTTAATGCCCTCACCTAATCACGATCAGTTGACCATGCATTCAGCAGCAGGAAGGACCCCCCAGCAGAGTTATTTAAAGTTATCATCAACAACTTGCAGCTGACTTGCTTTTTCAGTTCTACTGTCTCTGTGTAAGTTTGTGCAACTGTTTGGAGCTTTCTAAAGTTACTTAAAGTTGCTGAGGTGGCGGGGAGTGTTGCTGCAAGTGGAGAACACCTTGCTTCTCATTTAAAGGGTTCTGCTCACACCACTTGCTCCCAGTCATGGGGGCTGTACTTGCAGTCCACCTCCCGCTTGAGTATGACAGGGAGATGGAGCGGAGGCAGCGAAGAAGAGGACAAGATGCTCGCAGAGGGAGGAGGAAGAGGTGCAGGAGGTCTCTCAGCAGGAGTGCTGACCAACCTAGGGTCTTCAGGGAGCACTTGTCCTACCTGCACTTAAGCCAGGAGCAGTGCATTAGGTAGGAGGCTCCGCTTCACCAAGGAGGTGATCACAGAATTCTGCCACTTCCTGCAGCCAGACTTGTAACATAAGAACATAAGAAATAGGAGCAGGAGTAGGCCAATCGGCCCCTCGAGCCTGCTCCACCATTCAATAAGATCATGGCTGATCTGATCCTAACCTCAAATCTTCTATCACTCTCCATCCCACCCGAACCCATGTGATCTCCTGGGAGAGGCGAAAAACCAGATAAAAAACCCAATGGCCAATTTGGGAGAAAAAATCTGGGAAATTCCTCTCCGACCCATCTAGGCGATCGAAACTCTTCCAGGAGCTCACTCTGTCCCTATATTTTCTACAGTACTTACCTTTTGTAAAGGCGATCTCCACCCCAGCCAGGAACAGGAATAAAACCATCTCCTGAAATCTAACACAGAATTAGAACACAAGAAGTAGGAGCAGAACCAGGCTACACGGCCCCTGGGCCCGCTCCACTACCCACAGGGCCATGACCATTCCGAACCTAGACTCATGTCCAATTTCCTGCCCGCTCCCCGTAACCCTTAATTCCCTTTACTTCTAGGAAACTATCTATTTCTGTTTTAAATTTATTTAATGATGTAGCTTCCACAGCTTTCTGGGGCAGCAAATTCCACAAACCTACCACCCTCTGAGTGAAGAAGTTTCTCCTCATCTCAGTTTTGAAAGAGCAGCCCCTTATTTTAAGATTATGCCCCCTAGTTCTAGTTTCACCCATCATTGGGAACATCCTCACTGCATCCACCCGATCAAGCCCCTTCACAATCTTATATGTTTCAATAAGATCGCCTCTCATTCTTCTGAACTCCAATGAGTAGAGTCCCAATCTACTCAACCTCTGCTCATATGACCACCCCCTCATCCCCGGGATTAACCGAGTGAACCTTCTTTGTACTGACTCGAGAGCAAGTATGTCTTTTCTTAAGTATGGACACCAAAACTGTATGCAGTATTCCAGGTGCAGTCTCACCAATACCTTGTATAACTGCAGCAATACCTCCCTGTTTTTATATTCTATCCCCCTAGCAATAAAAGCCAACATTCCATTGGCCTTCTTGATCACTTGCTGCACCTGCATACTAACTTTTTGAGTTTCGTGCACCAGGACCCCCAGATCCCTTTGTACTACAGTACTTTCCAGTTTCTTGCCATTAAGATAATAACTTGCTCTATGATTTTTCCTGCCAAAGTGCATAACCTCACACTTTCCAGTATTGTATTCCATCTGCCAAATCTCTGCCCACTTACTTAGCCTGTCTATGTCACTTTGCAGGTTTTTTATGTCCTCCTCACTCACTACTTTCCCTCCCATCTTTGTATCATCTGCAAACTTTGATATGTTACACTCGGTCCCCTCCTCCAAATCGTTAATATAGATTGTAAAGAGTTGGGGACCCAGCACTGACCCCTGCGGAACACCACTAGTTACTGATTGCCAGTCTGAGAATGAACCATTTATCCCAACTCTCTGCTTTCTGTTAGAGAGCCAATTCTCCACCCACGCCAGAATATTACCCCCAATCCCGTGATTTTTTATCTTGAGCAATAATCTTTTGTGTGGCACCTTGTCAAATGCCTTTTGGAAGTCTAAATACACTACATCCACTGGTTCTCCTTTATCCACCCTGTATGTTACTTCCTCAAAGAACTCGAGCAAATTTGTCAAACATGACTTCCCCTTCATGAAACCATGCTGAGTTTGTCCAATTAAATTATGTTTATCCAAATGTCCCATTACTGTCTCCTTAATAATGGACTCTAACATTTTACCAACCACAGATGTTAGGCTAACAGGCCTATAGTTTCCAGCCTTCTGCCTACTACCCTTTTTAAATAAGGGTGTTACATTAGCAGTTTTCCAATCTGCCGGGACCTTTGCTGAGTCCAGGGAGTTTTGGAAAATTATTACCAATGCATCCACAATCCCTACCGCCACTTCCCTCAAGACCCTAGGATGTAAGCCATCAGGTCCAGGGGATTTATCCGGCTTAAGTCCCATTATTTTACCAAGTACCACTTCCTTAGTGATTTTAATCGTATTTAGCTCCTCTCCCCCTAGAGCCCCCTGTTTGTCCAGTGTTGGGATATTCTTAGTGTCCTCTACCGTAAAGACTGATACAAAATATTTGTTCAGCGTTTTTGCCATCTCCATGTTTCCCACCATTAATTTCCCAGTCTCATCCTCTAAGGGACCAACATTTACTTTAGCCACCCTTTTTCTTTTTATATAACTACAGAAACTTTTGCTATCCGTTTTTATATTTTTTGCTAATTTACTTTCATAATCTATCTTCCCTTTCTTAATCAATCTTTTAGTTATTTTTTGCTGTCTTTTAAAGACTTCCCAATCTTCTATCCTCCCACTAGATTTGGCTACCTTATATGCCCTTGTTTTTAGTCGGATACTATCCTTAATTACTTTACTTAGCCACGGATAGCCTCAGAGCAGGACGATGACAGCTCTCCAGTAGCTCTCAAGGTCACCGTGGCCCTTAATTTTTTTCGCCACCATCGGATCCTCCCAGTCTGAAGCAGGAGACATAGCTAACATCTCCCAGTTTGCCATCTATCGCTGCATCCGGGAGCTCGCAGAAGCTCTGTTCTCCAGGAGAAGGAACTTCATTGTCTTCTCTGTAAACAGAGAGAAGCAGGAGGAGCGTGCATGGGCTTCTCTGTGGTGCAGGGTGCCATCGACTGCACACATGTGGCTTTGCAGGCATCGCATGTCAATCCTGAGATGCTCCATAACCGTAAAGTCTACCATTCACTTAATGTGCAGTTGTTGTGCGACTACGCCCAGCGCATCATGATGGTGAATGCCCAGTATCCTGTGCCAGCAATCTTCCAGCCATCACGTCGAAACTGAGGGTGGCTGCTCGGAGACAAGGGCTATCCACTCTACGCCTGGCTGATGACTCCCCTCCGCAACCCCACCACTTGTGGCCAGCAATCATATAATGACAGCCTTGCTGCCACAAGGAACATCATCGAGCAGACCGTCGGGCTGCTAAAGCAATGGTTCCGCTGTCTTGAACACTGGGGAGGAGCCCTCCAGTACAAGCTGGAGTGAGTGTCACATTTCGTGGTGGTCTGCTACGTGCTCCACAATTTGGCCATCATGAATGCGCAGCCCTTGCTGGTTCCGGGACCACCTGAGGAGGAGGAGGAGGAGGAGGAAGGGAGGGAGCAGGAAGCAGATCCCTGTTCCGGACAGGCTGTCTGTGAGCGCCTCATCAGACTCCGATTCCAATGAATGAAACCCAGATCCCTGTTGCTCACCACTTCCTCACCTTAGCCTCCTTCTAGTCACGGAACATCACAGCGTCCTCCTTAGCACAAAGCTGAAATAAGAGCCATCACAAAACGTACATTCCAAACATAATTTATAAATTTATCAAATGCAAATCAAAAGAACAAAGCCAACTAATCACCCTTGTGTGTTCCCTTAGTGACTATCTTTTGTGTACCTTTTCCTACTCTAGTGCACCTTTTCCTACTCTAGTGCTCCTACGAAGTTCTCCTCCAGTGGTTGCAGCATGGCTGGTGGAAGGCTGCTGACTTTTAGTGGGGGAGACTACAGATGACTTTGCAGGATGACCTCAAACAGCTCTGGGCCGAGAAGGCCCGGTTATAGATTGCACCACCTCGACATGGGCGGCAGCAGTCTGGGCTGGCTGGATGACAGGCAGCAGCAAGGGCACTGGCAAAATGGCAGTGGTGGGAGTAGGAATGCTGTCATCCTGAGAGAGGACAGCAGGTTCTTGCTCCACTGAGCCACTGCCACTCCCCCAGGGCGGCGCCTCAGCGTTCTGAAGTCTGTCTTGCTCTCTACCCATCTGCTGGTGCTCTCGACAGTTGTGCGCCATCTTTGCCTGCAAGAGAAAGGGAAGTGTATCAGTGAGTGTGGTGCACAGGATTGTTCCCATTAAACATTTCGACAGCCCCTTACTTAGAACATTCTCTTGGGAATACATAGCTTTTGATCTGGTTGTTCCTGTTAAGTAAATGTCATGACAAAGTATCTGTAATGATTCACAGTAAAGTGTTTTGTATGTGGCCAAGAAGTAGCTATTAATCTAAAGAGAAAAAGAAATAACTGGAAATGGTGGGAATCAAATAAAATCAGAAAATCATGAAAATACACTACAGGTCTATCGGCATCTGAAAAAACAGGTTAACGTTTTGGGTGGAGACCCCTTCATTGGAAATTGCTTCCACTCAAATGTTAACCTGTCTTTTCTCTTTGTATAGGTAATCTATCCCTTCTCGTCCTTCTGGACCTGTCTGCAGCCTTTGACACGGTTGACCACAAAATTCTGCTCCAACGCCTCTCCACCATCGTCCAGCTGGATGGGACTGCACTCTCCTGGTTCCATTCCTATCTTTCCAGCCGTAACCATAGAATCACCTGCAATGGCTCCTCTTCCCGATCCTGCACTGTCACCTCTGGTGTCCCCCAAGGATCTATCCTTGGTCCCCTCCTATTTCTCATCTACATGCTGCCCCTCGGTGACATCATCCGGCAACACAATGTGTGTTTTCACATGTATGCTGATGATACCCAGCTCTACCTCTCCTCCACCACTCTTGAACCCTCCACCAGCTCTATACTATCAGACTGCTTGTCCGGCATCCAGCACTGGATGAGTAGAAATTTCCTCCCATTAAGTATCAGGAAGAACGAAGCAATTGTCTTCAGTTCACGCCACAAACTCTGTTCCCTTTCCACTGATTCGATCTCTCTCCCCAGCAACTGTCTAAGGCTGACCAAGTCTGTTCACAACCTTGGTGTCATATTTGATCACGAATTGAGCTTCCTACCTCATATTCATTATATCACTAATACCGCCCATTTCCACCTTCGTAATATCACTCAACTTATCTCAACTTATCTGCTGCTGAAACCTTATCCATGCCTTTATCACCTCTAGACTTGACTATTGTAAGGGGTTTTCTCCGTTACTGGTCCCCCATTACACACAGTTTTTGGACGTCAGGATTTATAAGAAGAAAATACACATGGCACAGGGTTTTGGCTCAACCTTTGATTCGTTTGTTTATTGAACACACACACAATTACTTCCACAGTATAAATCCCTACGGTTTATATCAGGCTAACAACCCCAAAATACAAACCCCTACGCAAGGGTCATTTGCATCGACACAATATGACGCAGTTAAACCAGTCCACGATTTGACTGTTACATATAAAGTTACCCAGACTCAATCACAAAACCCTTATTGTGATCTGACTGAAACTTATAACGTAATCAGACTCAATCACAAAACCCTTATTGTGACCTGACTGTAACTTTCAAACTTACTCAGACTCATTCACAAAAGCCCCCTCTATGATCTGACTGAAACATACAATTACCACGCCCGATCGACTGTCTCCTGTTGATTGTAGACCCAAATCTTTCTGCTCACTGTTCTTCTGATAGCTTCCCACACCACTCTCTTTGAAGTGCCTTACTTTAAACCAAAGCCAACTTGCAATCTTGAAACCCATTTCCTGCCCTTCAAAATGTGTGAATGTCTCTAGCAGAGAACTCTTGGTGGCTAATTGTCCCTCGTATTGTCCATTGATTAGAGATACCTTTCTGACAATGCAACCTTCCCAAGGTGACTGCATATGCTAGTTGTTGGTTTCTGTTAGCATTCGTATTCAAATGGTTCAAGGCCCGGCCCATTGACTAGGCCTGTGACATAATAAAACTCACTACGCACTTGGTTTGAGCATAAAGCAAGGCTTTAATCAACTTGTTTCAGAACATGGAGGTCTAGTTGTACTTCACTAGTTCCTTGTCTTACAAAATGTCCCTGGAAAGCTGGGCCCACGCCCAAGTATTTATACTCCTTGGACGGCGCCACCAGCTGACCATCCAGCGTTATTTCATGAGTAGTTTCTTGATGAATGATGAGATTTATAACAGCCTGCACCGATACTAGTTATACTGGGGCCATGGTTTTCTTTAACAATGTAACCCCTTCAGGTAAATGAATATGCGAATGTTCTTGCTCAGAAGCATTCATATTTTAGATTCTCTGTGATTATTGATATCCAGTCTCTTGATGGTTCATCTGCAATGTTAGAATTAACCTTTTATTGTCCATCTCTTTTTGCGGGCTGTGCAGTTCTGCGTTTTTATATTTCATAGTCCAATTCTTACCATTGTGGGGGAGGAATGGATCTTACACTATTCCAACGCACTCCTGACCTGCCTCCTTAATTCTACCCTCCATAAACTTGAGGCCATCCAAAACTCTCCTGCCCATGTGCTAACTTGCACCAAGTCCTGTTCACCCATCACCCCTGTGCTCGCTGACCTACATTGGCTCCCAATTAAGCAACCCCTGGATTTTAAAATTCTCATCCTTGTTTTCAAATCCCTCCATGGCCTCGCCCCTCCTTATCTCTGTTATCTCCTCCAGCTCTATAATCCCCCTAGACCTCTGCACTCCCACCTGTTCTGGCCTTTTGAACATCCCCGATTTTAAATGCTCCACCATTGGCGGTCCTGCTTTTTAGCTGCCTAGGTCCTAAGCTCTGGAATTCCTTCCCTAAATCTCTCTGCCGCTCCACTTCTCTTTCCTCCTTTAAGACTCTCCTTAAAACCTACCTCTTTGACCAAGCTTATGGTCAGCTGCCCAAACATTTCCTTATATGGCTCTGTGTCAAATTTTGTATCTTTTTGATAACACTCCCGTGAAGCGCCTTGGGACATTTTATTACGTTAAAGGCGCGATATAAATATATGTTGTTGTTGTTGTAAATGCTAACATTTAATGATTTGATTTCAGCTGTTAATCTCGTTGTGACTGTAGATTTTTATCATGGTTATAATGAGTAAGAAAAAAGATCAAATAAAAAATATTTTCTCATTGTTTTCCATTTCATGTACATTGCATGTCCTTGTACAGTCCGCTTTAACAAAGATCATAGTAAGATCTAAAACTTCACAGCTGCATGATGACCAAAAAAAAGGTATGGCTCTACTGAACTGAGTTGCTGATATCTGCTGTGTGTGCTGTCCACTTCCAGTCAAGGGTGCAATGATGGGCATATGTCATATACCTACTTTAAAGTTTTACTGACAAGTGTATGCTCACTTCTGGAGAGCCAGAAATGGCGCCGTACGCTCATCAACCGTCACCAGGGCTGCTGTCTGGCTTTGTTTCTTATCCGGGTCCTACCAAAATCAGTCCAGTCCTGTTCCCTACCTGAGTCCCATTGACTCCTGGAGTCAGTCCTACCCCATCCCTACCAGAGTCCTGCTGGTTCCTATTGAATCGTGTTGCTGCCAAAGCAGAAATGATTGAATGCGGCTACATACTTGACATAAATCGTGCCATTCATGTAGAAATGACTTATGAAATATACTGGGTGGCCTGCTGGTGGTGCTGTCCAGGGAGAGTATAAATACTCAGGCGCGGGCCCAGCTTGCTCAGGGACATTTTGTAAACCGGAACTAGTGAAGGATAACTAGACTTCCATGTTGTGAAACAGTCAATTAAAGCCTTGTTTAATACTCTGACCAAGTGCCTAGTAGTTTTCTTATGTCAATTTAATCGACTGTTTGCTGCTCCACGCTCTGAGTGGTTTTGGGAACAGACGGCTATGACTCAAACAGTAGAAGGGAACCAATCCATCATGGAGAAACGACTCCAACCCGCCTGTCTTGACCTGGACCCGAATTCACCTACAACGGCTAAGGTATGGAAACACTGGTATCGTACCTTCAGCAACTTCCTCAGGGTGTGTGGTAAGAATGTTCCTGATAAGTTAGAGATACTTGCCAATTATGAATCCCCTCATGTGTTTGACTATATCAAAGACTGTGTAGACTAAGACTCCGCTATCCAAATACTACAGCAACTATATGTTAAGGCCCCAAACAAAATCTTTGCTTGGCATCTACTGGCCACAACTCGACAACAACCCGGGGTATCACTTGATGAATTCCTTCAAAAGCTTCGCAGGCTGAGCAAGGATTGTAATCTCAAAGCTGTCTTAGCTGAGCAGTACCAAGAGGAGTTAATTCGTGATTCCTTTATTAACGGAATTGCATCTCCTTTCATACGCCAGCGTCCGTTGGAGAATAAAACCCTCAAGTTACAAGCTGCCTATGACCAGGCATGTTCTCTGGACTTAGCAAAAAAATGCAGCTGCCTATGACCAGGCATGTTCTCTGGACTTAGCAACAAAAAAAAATGCAGATGCCTATCTTTTACCGCGTGCACGGGCTGCTGCTATCACTTTTGGTGACTCCTCCAATGGGCCTCGGGCAGAAGCCATCACTGATGACTACTCTATCCTAGCCGATGATGACCCTACCCTAGAAGCCCTCACTGATGACGACCCTGCCCTAGCGGCATCTTGGCAACCTGGAAGGAAGTGTTTCTTCTGTGGAGGTGCATTCCACTATAGAAAATTTTGTCCTGCTGATAACGCAAACTGCAGTCATTGCAGTAAGAAAGGCCACTTTTCTAAGGTATGCCAACCAAGAGTCTCTGTTAGTAAGAAAGGTCACTTTTCAAAGGTATACCGAGCAAGAGCTTCTGTTAGTTTTGCAGCTGCTATCTATAAAACTGCTCCTCCCCCAAGAGCCACTACTAAGGTTACAGCTGCTATCTATAAAACTGCTCCTCCCCCAAGAGCCACTACTAAGGTTACAACTTTCAAGGGTAAAACTACTCCTCCTCCCATCACAGCTGTTTTTCCCCAAAGCCTGTCCCATGCAGCCATGAAGGTTTCGGTAAATGGACACATTTTGAGTGCACTAATCGACTCATGCAGCTCTGACAGCTTCATCAGTGAGCAGGCTGTCAGTAAGTTAAAACTGCATATTTACGCCTTGGACAGGAAAATTGCAATGGCTCTGATGACACTGACCACCAATTCTTCCGGCTTTTGTCTTGTCGACCTTATTCTCAGTGGCCGCACTTATTCCTCCACCCGGCTCGGGGTGCTCAAAAACCTATGCAGTGATGTGCTCCTGGGACAGGATTTCCAGAAACAACACAAAAGACTCATTTTTGAGTTTGGAGGGTCAAAACCGGAGCTTACTATTTCCAAAGTACCATTTTGTCCGCTTTCAGCGGCTTCGCTCGACGAGCCCTCCTTGTTTGCCAATCTTCCCCCCCAATGTAAGCCCATAGTCACTAAATCATGACGCTTCAGCCAAGATGATCTATCCTTTATCGAGGCAGAATTCTCTCGCCTTCTAGCTGACGGTATCATTGAGCCATGTTCATCTTCCAGGCGGGCTCAAGTCGCCGTTGTTAAAAATCCTCTGAAGCAACACAAGAAACATCTTTGCATCGATTACTCGCAAACTATTAACCAGTATACCAACTTGGATACCTACCCACTACCACGCATCGATGACATGGTCAATAACCTTGCCAACTACAAGGTATTTTCAACTTTTGATTTAAAGAGCGCATATCATCAAGTACCGTTAAAGGACTCTGGCAAAAAGTATACGGCCTTTGAGGCCAATGGTCGGCTTTACCAGTTTTGTCGCCTTCCATTTGGGGTCACCAATGGGGTGGCCGTCTTTCAAAGGGCAATGGATAGCCTGGTCAAACAGGAGAACTTAACGGACACGTTTCCATATCTGGATAATATCACTGACATAATAAAACTCACTACGCACTTGGTTTGAATATAAAGCAAGGCTTTAATCAACTTGGTTCAGAACATGGAGGTCTAGTTCTACTTCACTAATTCCTGTCTTACAAATTGTTCCTGGGAAAGCTGGGCCCACGCCCGAGTATTTATACTCCTTGGACGGCGCCACCCGCTGGCCATCCAGCGTTATTTCAGGAGTAGTTCTTTATGATGATGAGATTTATAACATTCTTCCTACCTAAAAGATTTGGAAGTCCGACGACTTCATCTTAACGGATTAGGCGGACCACGAATAGCCGCAGTCTTTTAGATCTTTGTTTATGGCTAGAAGGCACGTCTCCCCGGGCCGTGTCTTGGTCTCTGGGCCGCTTGATCCGTACCGCTGGATCGACAGGGCCCGTGTTGCCCTGATCGACACGAGGGAGGCTGAGGAGATCGTGACACCGGGTGCGGGTCCCCACAGGCGCAGAGCTGGCTTCATCCTGTTTGATAGCTGGGGATTGACCGGCGTCCTGGCCTCGGGTGGCCATCCCACGGGGAGCGCTCAGCTCCCTGTGTAATCTATATACCTTTAAGGGGGGGGGAACTACTTTTTACAGCTCATGTATACTGTAGTACCGGCAGTGACCACACCTGTATATAGCACTGAGTAGTAATCTGTACAGTCAGTTCAACTGTGAGCCACGTTGAGTAAACACCTGTTGTACCATTTCTGCTGCAGTCTGTATCTTATTATACACAGACATAACATTGGCGACGAGGCAGGTTCGAACCTACCTGCAACTCTGCATCACCTCCCGGGGATTCGTTCCTGGAGATCAGTGGATTGGAGGTCAAGGCCAGAGACTCGGGCATCGACCACGGGCAACCGCCCAGTCATCCAGCAGAGACTCGAGAATTGCGGGGGAGGCTGTCGAGAGCCAGGCTTGGCTTTCCAGTCAAGGTGGTCCAGTGAAACGGGCTGGCAACAGGTAGTGCGCAGACCCTTCCCGGACAGCTGCGGGTTAGAGCCCGACCGAGCGGCACAGCAAAGGGCCGAGCAGCGTTGACGGGGGAGAGAGAGAGAGGGCAGAGCGCACAGGGCGCAGCCGGTGTTCAGGGGCCGAGCAGCGTCGGAGAGAGGGAGAGAGAGACGGCACAGGATGCAGCCGGTGTTCAGGGGCCGATCAGCGTCGGAGAGAGGGAGAGAGAGACGTGCAGAAACCCGCGAGGCGCCGCCATTGCCACGAGGACCGCCGAGTGCGGCGTTGGCAGCAGTGGGGGAGGAAGGAAAGTGTGGGAGACGCCATTTTAAGCCATTGGGAGACGCCATTTTAAACCACACCCAAAATGCCTAAGAGTGGCAGTATCACCGCATTTGACAATGAAGTCGAAGATTGGACTACATATGTCGAGCGAATAGAGGTGTACTGCAAGGCAAATGAGGCGTCATAAGGCAAGAAAGCGTCGGTATTGTTAAATTTAATGGGTGCAAAGACGTATGGGTTATTACAAAATCTAGTAACCCCAACGAAGCCAATGAAAAAGAGTTTTGAAGACATAGTAACGATACTACAGGAACATTTAAACCCCACACCGCTGCTGATAGCAGAAAGATTCAAGTTTCACAAACGGAACCAGCATAAGGATGAAAGCAATGCTGATTATTTAACAGAACTGCGCAAACTATCGAAACACTGCCAGTTTGGAGCAGGACTGGCAGATACCTTAAGGGACAAGTTTGTGTGTGGGCTTCAAAGTGAAGGAACCCAGAAATGGCTTTTATCTGAAAAGGACCTTACGCTGGAAAAGGCTTTCAGCATTGTGGTATCATATGCAGCAGCAGCACAGGGCGCTGCAGAGATACAACAGAGACCGCAAGAATATGGCACAAACGAAATGTCATATGGAACAGAGAAGTGCTATCGCTGCGGCAGAACAACACACGACCATAATGATTGCTGGTTCAAAGACAAAGTGTGCAGACAGTGTGGAAAAGTGGACACATAGCACGAGTCTGCAGGTCGGGAAAGAAAACCAGCAATAAGAAACCTACCAAAGGAAAGTACAAGAAAGTACATAAGATGACGGAGAATAGTTCAGACAAACAAAAGAGTGATAACGACTCCGAAAGCAGGGAACTGAGTTGTCTGAAACTACATAATGTGATCACAACGGAGGATCACCGAACCATTTGGGTCACTCTCAAGATAGCAGGAGTCCAGGTAAAGATGGAATTGGACACAGGATCAGCCCTAACAGTCATAAACCGACGGGACTACAAGCGGCTATTCTCACACATACCCTTGAGAGACACAAAAATTATTTTGAAGACGTACACGGGGCAAAAAGTCTACCCCAAAGGAAAAATAAGGGTGACCGTTATATATAACGGTAAGGAAACACCAAAACTAGACCTGTATGTATTACAAGATGGAGGACCACCATTACTGGGACATGAATGGATCCGGAAAATACAACTGCATTGGCATTCCATACAGGCACTGACTGTGGCTGACAAAAAGGATGACGACGTCACACCTGGGCGACTGTCAAAGATCCTAACTGACGCGAAAGAAGTGTTCCAGCAAGGACTCGGAACGCTAAAAGGCATGACAGCGACGATTAAAATTGAAGAAAACGCAAGCCCAAAATTTTTTAAGGCCAGACCGGTACCTTATGTGATCCGCTCAGCCGTCGAAGCAGAGCTGGAGAGTCTGGAACATTCAGGTGCACTGTCCAAGGTAGACTGGAGCGAGTGGGCTACACCCATTGTCCCTGTGATGAAAAAGTCGTTGAGCAGCACGCCTGGGGAACCAAGGAAGGTTCGCATCTGTGGGGACTTTAAGGTAACAGTGAACCCGGTCCTTCACACCGTACAATATCCACTTCCGCGGATTGAAGATATTTTCACCTCGCTATCTGGAGGGAAACGCTTCACTAAGATTGATCTGGCCCAGGTGTATCTGCAAATGGAGGTAGAAGAAGCATCAAAAAAATACCTCACAATCAACACCCATAAAGTTCTCTACCAATACAACCGGCTGGTATTCAGGGTAGCATCAGCTCCGGCTATTTGGCAGAGGGCAATGGAACAAGTCCTGCAAGGGATCCCAGGGACCCAGTGTTATTTGGACGACATCCTGGTCACGGGCGAAAATGACAGTGATCACCTTGCCAACCTGGAGCAGGTGCTCACTAGATTGCAGGAATATGGGCTCCGAGCTAACCGCCCCAAATGCGAGTATTTTAGAAAACAGATCTCGTATTGTGGCCACATTATCGATAAAGAGGGGTTACATAAGTCCCCAGAGAAGATTGAGGCAGTAGTCAAGGCTCCAGCACCGGAAAATGTGTCACAACTGAGGTCGTTCCTCGGGCTGGTAAACTACTACCATAAGTTCTTGCCAAATTTGTCTACAATACTACACCCACTGAACACCCTACTGCAAACTGGGGTGCCATGGAAGTGGAGTGACGAATGTAGACGAGCTTTCCAGAAGAGCAAAACACTAATCACATCGAAAGAGGTATTGGCCCATGACAACCCAGCATTACCAATTCGGTTGGCATGTGATGCGTCACCCTACGGCATTGGAGCGGTGCTGTCGCACAAATTCTCGGACGGCTCAGAGAGGCCAATAGCCTTTGCGTCACGATCACTAACCTCAGCCGAGCGTAACTACGCCCAGATTGACAGGGAGGCCCTCAGCCTAGTGTGGGGAGTGAAAAAGTTCAATCACTATCTGCACGGGCAGAAATTCACCTTGCTGACTGATCAACAGCCTCTTGTCTCCATTTTTAATCCGAAGAAGGGCGTTCCGGTGATGACTGCGCAACGACTACAAAGATGGTCACTTTTTCTAGGGGCGCACCACTATGAGATTGAATATAAGGGCATGAAACAGCATGGAAATGCTGATGGGCTATCACGCCTGCCACTGCCTACTGCGGAGGAAGCACCAGCAGTGGATCCTGTCGAAATATTCCATTCGACTATAGTTGAATGCCTACCGGTAACTAACGCTTGTATCGAAAAGGAGACCCGAAATGACCCAACACTGTCTCGGGTATATGATTTGACGGTGAAAGGATGGCCAGCACATGGCGACTCACTGTTGCCAGCATTCTTGACAAGGAGAGAACAGCTGTCAGTGTGCCGGGGGACCTTGATGTGTGGATCCCGAGTGGTAATTCCACCCAAGTTAAGGGATAGAGTACTCAATGAGCTTCATGAGGGTCATCTGGGAGGGGTAAAAATGAAAAGCCTAGCCAGGGCTTATGTGTGGTGGCCAGGAATCGATAAACAAATCGAGGACCTGACCAAGAGCTGCCCAGGATGCCAGAAAGTCCAAAATGCACCACCACAGGCCCCTCTACACCCATGGGAGTGGCCCTCATCTCCATGGCAACGGGTGCATATTGATTTTGCTGGTCCATTCATGGACTCAATGTTTTTAATAGCCGTGGATGCGCACTCGAAATGGCCTGAGGTCATCAAAATGTCCTCCACCACCACAGAAACTATTGCAGTCCTACGGACCATTTTTGCCAGGAATGGCTTGCCAGAACAGATTTGCTCCGACAACGGACCACAGTTTGTGTCCGAAGAGTTCCGGAGGTTCTTGAAAAAGAATGGGGTAAGGCATTACACATCCGCCTCGTATCATCCAGCCACAAATGGATTGGCTGAGCGGTTCGTACAAACCTTTAAGAAGGCAATAAAGGCTATGTACAATGACAACATTCCGCTGCAGCACAAGGTGGACAATTTCCTGTTCGCCTACCGGAATGCGACACATGCAGTCACCAACCAGGCCCCAGCCATGATGTTCTTTAACCGAAGGTTAAGATCTTGCCTGGATTTGCTCAGACCAAACGTACGAAGAGATGTTGAGAGTAAGCAATTCCAGCACATCCATGAGAAGCCAACAAGGAGCTTCAATGTAGGGCAACCAGTCTTGGCCCGCGACTACCGAACAGAAAAATGGCAGCCAGGAACGATATGCACACGGCAGGGCCCACTAATGTACACAGTGGACATTGGGGAGAGCATCGTGAGACGCCATGCTGACCAGATCCTAGAGTCACAGGAACAAGTCAACCCCATGCCTCGCCCATACGTACCTGGTGATGAACCCGACGTACAGGTCGCATCTACCCCAGAAACAGTAGCATCGGAAGCTGATGAACCAACCGACGACAGGGGGCCAGAATCGCCTCCACACCAAGAGCAAGACACTCGGGAAAGGCGCTATCCAGAAAGGATCAGGAGGCCTCCCCAAAGACTGAATATATAAATAGACTATTTTCAGCTAATGTTGCATGTTAAAAGTGTTCATTGTAATTAGTTTGATATTTAATTGTTAAATGAGTGTTATGGTACTGTTAATCTGAAAGGGGAGGAATTGTAATGTATATACCTTTAAGGGGGGGGAACTACTTTTTACAGCTCATGTATACTGTAGTACCGGCAGTGACCACACCTGTATATAGCACTGAGTAGTCAATCTGTAGAGTCAGTTCAACTGTGAGCCACGTTGAGTAAACACCTGTTGTACTGTTTCTGCTGCAGGCTGTATCTTATTATACACGACGTAACACCCTGAGTGGATCCGGTGGGGCAGCTGGCAGGTCTCTCGATGTCCCAGGTAGGGCATCATATTCGAGGGAGTGCAGAGTGTCGGCATCATCACCGTGGGTCCCTCTATCAGTTGCGCGTACGTGGAATTGACATCCGTGAGTTCTACCTCGTCGACGAGGGGATCGTTTTTAGAAGATCGGATGAATCTTCGGAGCAGCACGGGACCGGGAGCTGCCAACCATGACGGTAGGGACGTCCCATGAGTGGAGCGATGCTGGAAGCTGAAGAATCGCTCGTAAGGTATGACATTGGTGGACATAGAAAGGAGAGACCTGATGGAATGCAACACGTCAGGGAGCACAG
Organism: Somniosus microcephalus; assembly: GCF_052327205.1. NCBI lineage: Eukaryota > Metazoa > Chordata > Chondrichthyes > Squaliformes > Somniosidae > Somniosus > Somniosus microcephalus. Next base: position 207,742,868 of record NC_140992.1, on the reverse strand, counting down.
TTTCCCACTGCTGGTCTGCTAGGTTGCGGGATCTCAGTGCAAGATGAACAGCGTTCCAAATGATAGCGTTGTATCTCTCAACCTGTCCGTTACCGATGGGATGGTACAGTGTTATTTTACTTGTGGCAATTCCCCGTTGGGAGAGCTAACTTTTGAGATTGCTTGACATGAAGGAGGGACCCCGATCAGAGTGGGTGAAATTGGCCGTACCGCAAAGGGAAAAGACTTGATCAAGGCATTTGATCACTGTGGAAGTAAGCATATTGGGACAGGGGAAAGCAAAGGGAAAGCGTGAATATTCGTCCACCATATTAAGTAAGTAGGTGTTTCGCGTTAAGGAAGGCAATGGCCCTTTAAAGTCAATGCTGAGTCACTGCATAGCGTGTATGAGCGAGCCATCCAATGGACGGAAGAATTGTGGTTTTAATTCCACATAAATTCTACAGGAGGAGCACGTTCTTTTCACATCTTTCGTAGAAAATGGGAGATTTTTAGATCGCACAAGTGCAACATACGGGTAACGCCAGGATGGCATAAGTCAGTATGAAGATCCGCCAGAGTCGAAGTTGAAATAGAAGAGCAGAATGCCCGCGTAAGGGTATCCGGGGTCACTTTCTCTTTGCCGGGTCAATAATGTATGGTGTATCCAAAGGCGGACAGTTCCATCCTCCAGAGTTGTATTTTGTTATTCTTGATCTTAGAGCGTTTCTGGTTGTCCCGCATAAAGGCCTCGGAGCGCTGATCAGTTATAAGTGTGAAATGGCGACGAGCGAGAAAATGACTCCATTTATGTACAGCTTCGATGATGGCCGTAGCCTCCTTCTCGACAGGAGGATAATGGAGCTCGCTACCCTGCAAAGTTCTGGACAGAAATGCAACGGGTCGACCACCTTGATTCAAGGTAGCAGAGATCGCCACATCTGATGCATCGCACTTGACCACGAAAGGAAGATTTTCATCAATGGAACGAAGCGTGGCTTTTTCCAGTTGTCGCTTGAGGAGGTTGAAAGCTGAAATAGCCATTGCCTCCAATGGAAATGACTTTGCGTGAAGCAGGGGCTGGATCTTGTCGGAGAAGTGGGGTATCCATTTCTCATAATAGGCGAACATGCCGAGTGCCCGACGAAGAGAGCTCCTGAAGCAGACAAAGTCGCTCCGGATCCGGTTTGATGACACCATTGCCCACCCAGTAACCAAGGATGTTGACTGATGGTACTGATTTCACAGATTTGGACTCATTTAAGTTTAAGTTGCGACGACGGAGAACGTCAAAAAATTTCTGGAGATTGGCATCATGCTCCTTCTGGTCATGACCAGCAATGGTGATATTATCCAGATATGGAAAAGTGTCCGTTAAGTTCTCCTGTTTGACCAGGCTATCCATTGCCCATTGAAAGATGGCCACCCATTGGTGACCCCAAATGGAAGGCGACAAAACTGGTAAAGCCGACCATTGGCCTCAAAGGCTGTATACTTCTTGTCAGAGTCCTTTAATGGTACTTGATGATATGCGCTCTTTAAATCAAAAGTTGAAAATACCTTGTAGTTGGCAAGGTTATTGACCATGTCATCGATGCGTGGTAGTGGGTAGGCATCCAGGTTGGTATACTGGTTAATAGTTTGCGAGTAATCGATGCAAAGACATTTCTTGTGTTGCTTCAGAGGATTTTCAACAACGACGACTTGAGCCCACCAGGAAGATGAACATGGCTCAATGATATCGTCAGCTAGAAAGCGAGAGATTTCTGCCTCGATAAAGGATCGATCATTTTGGCTGAAATGTCGTGATTTAGTGACTATGGGCTTACATCGGGGGGGCAAGATTGGCAAACAAGGAGGGCTCATCAAGCGAAGCCGCCGAAAGCGCACAAAACGGTACTTTGGAAATAGTAAGCTCCGGCTTTGACCCTCCAAACTCGAAAGTGAGTCTTTTGTGTTGTTTCTGGAAATCCTGTCCCAGGAGCACATCACTGCATAGGTTTTTGAGCACCCCGAGCCAGGTGGAGAAATAAGTGCGGCCATTGAGAATAAGGTCGACAAGTCAAAAGCCGGAAGAATTGGTGGTCAGTGTCGTCAGAGCCATTGCAATTTCCCTGTCCAAAGGGTAAATACGCAGTTTTAACTTACTGACAGCCCGCTCACTGATGAAGCTGTCAGAGCTGCATGAGTCGATTAGTGCACTCAAAATGTGTCCATTTACCAAAACCTTCGTGGCTGCATGGGACAGACTTTGGGGAAAAACAGCTGTGATGGGAGGAGGAGCAGTTTTACCCTTGACAGCTGTAACCTTAGTAGTGGTTATTGGGGGAGGAGCAGTTTCATAGATAGCAGCTGTAACCTTAGTAGTGGCTCTTGGGGGAGGAGCAGTTTTATAGATAGTAGCTGCAAAACTAACAGGAGCTCTCGACCGGTATACCTTAGAAAAGGGGCCTTTCTTACTAACAGAGGCTCTTGACTGGCAGAAAAGTGACCTTTCTTGCTTCAATGATTGCAGGTTGCGTTACGAGCCGGACAAAATTTCCTGTAATGGAACGCACCTCCACAGAAGAAACACTTCCTTCCAGATTGCCAAGATGCCGCTGGGGCAGGGTCATCATCAGTGAAGGCTTCTAGGGTGCGGTTGTCATCCGCTAGGTTAGAGTCACCATCAATGAGGGCTTCCGCCCGAGACCTATCGAAGGAGTCATTAAAAGTGATAGCAGCAGCCCGTGCATGAGGTAAAAGATAGTTATCTGCATTCCTCTTTGCTAAGTCCAGGGAACACGCCTGGTCATAGGCAGCCTGTAACTCGAGGGTTTTATTCTCCAACAGACGCTGGCGTATGAAGGGAGACGTAATTCCATTAATAAAGGAATTGCGAATTAGCTCCTTCTGGTACTGCTCAGCTGTGACAGCTTTAAGGTTATAATCCTTGCTGAGCCTGCAAAGCTTTTGGATGAATTCGTCAAGTGATTCCCTGGGTTGTTGTCGAGTTGTGGCCAATAGATATCAAGCAAAAATTTCATTTGGGGCCTTAACATATAGTCGCTGTAATATTAGGATAGCGGAGTCTTAGTCTACACAGTCTTTTTTATAATCAAACACATGAGGCGATACATAATTGGCAAGTATCTCTAATTTATCAGGAACATTCTCACCACACACCCTGAGGAAGTTGCTGAAGGTACGATACCAATGTTTCCATACCTTAGCAGTTGTAGGTGAATTTGGGTCCAGGTCAAGACGGGCGGGTCTGAGTAGTTTGTCCATGATGAGTTGATTTCTATGCCAGAGTTCCCTTCTGCAGTTGATGTTGTACCTGGCTGTTCCCGAAATCACTCAGAGCGTGGAGTCGATATCAAGTTGATTAAATTGACGTAATAAAATTCACGATGCACTTGGTTTGAGTATAAAGTAAGGCTTTAATCAACTTGTTTCAGAACATGGAGGTCTGGTTGCACTTCACTAGTTCCTGTCTTACAAAATGTCCCTGGGCAAGCTGGGCCCATGCCTGAGTATTTATACTCCTTGGATGGCGCCACCAGCTGGCCATCCAGTGTTATTTCATGAGTAGTTTTTTATGATGATGAGATTTATAACAATCACCATTGCTGGTCATGATCAGAAGGAGCATGATACCAACCTCCAGAAATTTCTTGACGTTCTCCGTCGTCGCAACTTAAGCTTGAATGAGTCCAAATCTGTGAAATCAGTACCATCAGTCAACATCCTTGGCTATTGGGTGGGCAATGGTGTCATCGAATCAGATCAGGAGCGACTTCGTCCGCTTCAGGAGCACCCTCCTCCTCCGAATCTCGGCTCTCTTCATCGGGCCATCTGCATGTTCGCCTATTATGTGAAGTGGATACCCCACTTTTCCGACAAGATCCAGCCCCTGCTTCACGCGAAGTCATTTCCGTTGAAGGCAATGGCTATTTCAGCTTTCGACCTCCTCAAGCAACAACTGGAAAAAGCCACGCTTCATTCCATCGATGAAAATCTCCCTTTCATGGTCGAGTGCGATGCATCGGATGTGGCAATCTCGGCTACCTTGAATCAAGGTGGTCGACCCATTGCACTTCTGTCCAGAACTTTGCAGAGCAGCGAGCTCCATTATCTTCCTGTTGAGAAGGAGGCTACGGCTATCATCGAAGCTGTACATAAATGGAATCATTTTCTTGCTCGTTGCCATTTCATGCTTATAACCGATCAGCGCTCCGTGGCCTTTATGCTGGATAACCGGAAACGCACTAAGATCAAGAATAACAAAATACAGCTCTAGAGGATGGAATTGGCCGCCTTTGGCTCCACCATACATTATCGACCTGGCAAAGAGAATGTGGCCCTGGATACCCTCACGAGAGCATTCTGCTCTTCCATGTCAATTTCGACTCTGGCGGATCTTCATACTGACTTATGCCATCCTGGCGTTACCCGTATGTTACACCTTGTGCGATCTAAAAATCTCCCATTTTCTGCGGAAGATGTGAGAAGAACATGCTCCACTTGTAGAATTTGCGCGGAATTAAAACCGCAATTCTTCCGTCCGTCGGATGGCTCGCTCATACATGCTACACAGCCTATGCAGCGACTCAGCATTGACTTTAAGGGGCCATTGCCTTCCTCAACGCGAAACACCTACTTGCTTACTATGGTGGATGAATATTCACTCTTTCCCTTGTCCCAATATGCTTACTTCTACAGTGATCAAATGCCTCGATCAGGTCTTTTCCCTTTGCGGTATGGCCAATTTCGTCCACTCTGATTGGGGTCCCTCCTTCATGTCAAGCGAACTCAAAAGTTATCTTTCCCAATGGGGAATCGCCACAAGTAGAACGACACCATATCATCCTATTGGAAATGGACAGGTTGAGGGATACAACGCTATCATTTGGAACGCTGTTTGTCTTGCACTGAGGTCACACAACCTATCAGACCAGCAGTGGGAAACTATGCTCCCTGACGCATTGCATTCCATCAGGTCTCTTCTTTCTACATCCACCACCGCTACTCGTCACGAACGATTCTTCAGGTTCCAGCGTTGCTCCACTCATGGGACGTCCCTACCATCATGGTTGGCAGCTCCCGGCCCCGTGCTGCTCCGAAGATTCGTCTGATCCTCTAAGAGTGATCCCCTTGTCGACGAAGTGGAACTGATGGATGTCAATCCCACGTACGCATACGTGCGGTACTCTGATGGCCGGGAATCTGCAGTGTTAATCCGGGATCTGGCTCCCTGCCCAACCGGTCCCACGGACCCAATCGATGCTGGGACCCATGTCAATGACGCCGATGCCCTGCGCTCCTCTGAGGATGACGCCCTACCCGGGACGTCAAGGGATCTGCCAGCTATTCCACCGGATCAACCCGGGGAACAGAGCGCTCCCCGCTGGATGGCCACCCGAAGCCAGGACGTCAGTCAGTCACCGACTACTGGGCAGGGTGAAGCCAGCTCTGCGCCTGTGGGGGCCCGCACCCGGAGCCACGATCTCCCCAGTCCCCCTCAGGTCGATCAAGGTGACACGGACTCTGCCAGCCCACTGGTACAAACTAAGCGACCCAGGGACCAAAACACGGTCCGAGGAGGCATGCCTTCTGGCCACCGACGGAGATCCAAATGACTGCATCTATTCTTAGTCCGACTAATTCAGTAGAAAGAAGCCGCCAGACTTCCAATCTTTCAGGCGGGAAGAATGACATAAATCGTGCCATTCATGTAGAAATTACTTATGAAATATACTGGGCGGCCTGCTGGTGGCGCTGTCCAGGGAAAGTATAAATACTCGGGCACGGGCCCAGCTTGCTCAGAGACATTTTGTAAACAGGAACTAGCGAAGAATATCTAGACTTCCATGTTGTGAAACAGTCGATTAAAGCCTTGTTTAATATTCTGACCAAGTGCCTAGTAGTTTTCTTACGTCAATACCGATGGGGAAAAGGACAGTGTCAGTGTGGGGTGGGGGGGTGGGGGTGAAGGATGGATAAAGTGCCACCATTGATGGGTAGGTGGGAAACGGAGTTCCAGCATAGGCTGGGGGTGGGGAAGCAAAAGAGGGCTTGCTTGCTCTGTCCTGGTTCCCAGCGCCTCTCTTTGCAGGATCTCTTCCTTGTATAATGGGTTACATTCAACTGGAGGTGCAACTGTGCACTCTCCATACTCCGCAGCGGTCCACTAATACACCAAGCAGTTTCCAGCATCCCAGGAAGTTGTAATAATTACAGATTTTTTTGCCATCTGTGTTTTAATTTATTCCACAGATTAGGTCCAAAGCTCTTTCCCCAGGCCTCCAGCTTCTTTCTCTCTTGATTCCGCGCCCCCAATTCCAAGGCTTCTAGTTCTATCATGACCATTAGCTGGCTATGGTATGGCTGGCTGTTGGTGGTGAATGGTTGGCATCTGGTGGCTAGGTACAGGTTGTGTATGGATGGGTTCTAGTGACTGGCTACTGGCAATTGCTGTCGGCTACTGGTGGTGACTGGTTGTGATGTTGAATGGGTACCTTCTAGTCACTGGCTGTTGGTTATGGATAGATGGCTTGTGGTGGCTGCAGCTGTTGTTTGTTGGCTGGTCTCTGGTTGCTGCTGTTGGGCTGACAGTGGTCTGCTGGGGTGGTTAACCTTCCTGGTCTGTATTTCTAAGCTACTCATGAAATAAAAGAACTGAATTATCAAGGGAGGATGTTTTGTGTGCTTTAATCTTAATTTATTTTTACACAGCTTGAATACATACCTCAAATGTATGTATTTTTAAAATGTATTTATGGGATGTGGGTGTCGCTGGCAAGGCCAGCCCATCCCTAATTGCCCTTGAGAAGGTGGTGGTGAGCCGCCTTCTCGAACCGCTGCAGTCCATGTGGTGAAGGTACTCCCACAGAGCTGTTAGGTAGGGAGTTCCAGAATGTTGACACAGCGACGATGAAGGATCGGTGATATACTTCTAAGTCAGGATGGTGTGTGACTTGGAGGGGAACTTGGAGGTGGTGGTGTTCCCATGCACCTGCTGCCCTTGTCCTTCTAGGTGGAAGAGGTCGCGGGTTTGGGAGGTGCTGTTGAAGAAGCCTTGATGAGTTGCTGCAGTGCATCTTATAGATGGTACACACTGCAGCCACAGTACGCCGGTGGTGGAGGGAGTGAATGTTTAAGGTGATGGATGGGGTGCCAATCAAGCGGGCTGCTTTGTCCTGGATGGTGTCGAGCTTCTTGAGTGTTGTTGGAGCTGCACTCATCCAGGCAAGTGGAGAGTGTTCCATCACACTCCTTACTTGTGCCTTGTAGATGGTGGAAAGGTTTTGGGGAGTCAGGAGATGAGACACTCGCTGCAGAATACCCAGCCTCTGACCTGCTCTTGTTGCCACAATATTTATGTGGCTGGTCCAGTTAAGTTTCTGGTCAATGGTGACCCCCAGGATGTTGATGGTGGGGAATTCGGTGATGGTAATGCTGTTGAATGTCAAGGGGCAGTGGTTAGACTCTCGCTTGTTGGAGATAGTCATTGCCTGGCACTTCTGTGGCACGAATGTTACCTGCCACTTATCAGCCCAAGCCTGAACGTCGTCCAGGTCTTGTTGCATGTGGGCTTGGACTGCTTCATTATCTCAGGAGTTGTGAATGGCATTGAACACTGTGCAATCATCAGCGAACATCCCCATTTCTGACCTTATATAATAAAAAGTATTCTCCTTATCACTGGAAAATGCACCAAATAAAGTGTAAAAAAATCACAATTTCTGGTGGCATGGGCCCAGAGCTCTTCCATGACAGGCCATTGTCGGGAGCGGTGAGAGCGGAGTTTCAGTGAGTATTTAAACTCACTTTCGCGGGCTTTTTTTCACAGGCCATTGTCGGGAGCGGTGAGAGTGGAGTTTCAGTGAGTATTTAAACTCACTTTCACGGGCTTTTTTTCACAGGCTTACCAATCTCACAGACCGGCAGTGGCGTTCCAGAGCCACGTCACGATTCAAAACGTTACGTGGGCAGCAGGAAGCAGCTGATTGGGTGAGTACGACCAGGTGAGTATTTATACTACTCTATAGTTTGACAGTTAAGGTTCATAGTTTATAAAGTTTAGAAGGTCTTCATTTTGTGGTTATAGTTTCTAAGGTCTCTGTTGTGTAGCGGGGAGTGCTAGGAAACAAGGGCCCTTGAGTATATCATTTGATTGTAGTATAATTGGTAGTATTGATTTAATTTAAATTAATTAAAGGGTAAGTCATGGCAGCAAAGCTCGGCCCCGTGGCATGCTCTTCCTGCACTATGTGGGAAATCAGGGACACTTCCTGTGTCCCTGACGACCATGTGTGCGGGAAGTGTATCCAGCTGCAGCTACTGGCAGACCGCATTGCGGCGCTGGAGCTGCGAATGGATACATACTGGAGCATTCGCGATGCTGAGGACGTCGTGGATATCACGTTTAATCAGTTGGTCACACCGCAGGTAAAGGCTGCACAGGCAGGAAGGGAATGGGTGACCACCGGGCAGAGTAGTAGGCGCAGGCAGGTAGTGCAGTGGTCCCCCTCTCAAACAGATATACTGCTTTGGCAATTGTTGGGGAGGATGGCTTATCGGGGGAAGGCAGCAGCAACCAACTTCCTGGTACCATGGGTGGTTCTGCTGCACGGGACGGGAGGAAAAAGAGTGGGAGAGCTATAGTGATAGGGGATTCTATTGTAAGGGGAATAGATAGGCGTTTCTGCGGCCGCAAATGAAACTCCAGGATGGTATGTTGCCTTCCCGGTGCAAGGGTCAAGGATGTCTCGGAGCGGCTGCAGGGCATTCTGGAGGGGGAGGGTGAACAGCCAGTTGTCGTGGTGCATATAGGTACCAACGATATAGGTAAAAAATGGGACGAGATCCTAAAAGCTGAATATAGGGAGTTAGGAGGTAAATTAAAAAATAGGACCTCAAAGGTAGTAATCTCAGGATTGCTACCAATGCCAAGTGCTAGTCAGAGTAGAAATAGAAGGATATTTCAGATGAATACGTGGCTAGAAGAATGGTGCAAGGGGGAGGGATTCAAATTCCTGGGACATTGGAACCAGTTCTGCGGGAGGTGGGACCAGTACAAACTGGACAGTTTGCACCTGGGCAGGACCGGGACCGATGTCCTAGGGGGAGTGTTTGCTAGTGTTGTTGGGGAGGGTTTAAACTAAAATGGCAGGGGGCTGGGAACCTGTGCAGGGAGACAGAGGAAAGGGAAGCAAGGATAGAAGCAAAAGACAGGAAGGAGAAAAGCAAAAGTGGAAGTCAGAGAAATCAAGGGTGTAAATCAAACATGGCCGCAGTAAACAATAATTCTAAAACGCCTAAGAGTGTTAAAAAAACAAGCCTTAAAGGCTTTGTGTCTTAATGCGAGGAGCATTCGTAATAAGGTGGATGAATTAGCTGCGCAAATAGATGTAAACGGATATGATATAATTGGGATTATGGAGACATGGCTCCAGGGTGACCAAGGCTGGGAATCCAACATCCAGGGGTATTCAATATTCAGGAAGGACAGGCAAAAAGGAAAAGGTGGTGGGGTAGCATTGCTGGTTAAAGAGGAGATTAACACAATAGTAAGGAAGGATATTAGCTCTGATGATGTGGAATCTGTATGGGTAGAACTGAGAAATACCATGGGGCAGAAAACATTAGTGGGAGTTGTATACAGACCCCCAAACAGTAATGCTGAGGTTGGGGATGGCATTAAATGGGAAATTAGAGATGTGTGCAATAAGGGTACAGCAGTTATCATGGGTGACTTTAATCTACATATAGATTGGTCTAACCAAATTAGTAACAATACTGTGGAAGAGGAATTCCTAGAGTGTATGTGGGATGGTTTCCTGGACCAATATTTCAAGGAACCAACCAGAGATCAGGCCATCTTAGACTAAGTATTATGTAATGAGAAAGGATTAATTAGCAATCTTGTGTGAGGCCCCTTGGGGAGGAGCAATCATAATATGATAGAATTCTTCATTAAGATGGAGAGTGAAGTAGTTGATTCAGAGACTTGGGTACTGAATTTAAATAAAGGAAACTACGATGGTCTGAGGTGCAAGTTGGCTAGGATGGATTGGGGAATGTTACTTAAAGGGTTGATGGTGAATAGGCAATGGCAAACATTTAAAGATCGCATGGATGAACTACAGAATTTGTTCATCCCTATTTGGCATAAAAATAAAACAAAAAAGGTGACTCAACATTGGTTAACAAGGGAAATTAGGGATAGCATAAGATCCAAGGAGAGGACATATAAATTGGCCAGAAAAAGCAGCAAACCTGAGGATTGGGAGCAGTTTAGGATTCAGCAAAGGAGTACAAAAGGATTAATTAAGAGGGGGAAAATAGAGTATGAGAGTAAGCTTGTACGGAACATAAAAAGTGAGTGTAAAAGCTTCTATAGATATATGAAGAGAAAAAAATTGGTAAAGTCAAGCGTAGGTCCCTTGCAGTCAGAATCAGGGGAATTTATAATGGGGAACAAAGACATGGCAGACCAATTAAATACATACTTTGGTTCTGTCTTCACAAAGGAGGACACAAATAACCTTCCAGAGATGTCGGGGAACATAGGGTCTAATGAGAGGGAGGAACTGAATGAAATCAGTATTTGTAGGGAAATGGTGTTAGGGAAATTGACGGGATTGAAGGCCAATAAATCCCCAGGGCCTGATAATCTACATCCTAGGGTACTTAAGGAAGCGGCCCTAGAAATAGTAGATGCATTGCTGGTCATCTTCCAAAATTCTATAGACTCTGGAACAGTTCCCATAGATTGGAGGGTAACTAATGTAACCCCACTATTTAAAAAAGGTGGTAGAGAAAAAAATGGGGAATTATAGACCGGTAAGCCTGACATCGGTAGTGGGGAAAATGCTAGAGTCCATTATAGAAGATGTAATAGCAGAGCACTTGGAAAACGGTGACAGGATTGGACAAAGTCAACATGGATTTACAAAAAGTAAATCATGCTTGACTAATCTACTGGAATTTTTTGAGGATGTAACTGGTAGAATAGATAAGGGAGAACCAGTGGATGTGGTGTATTTGGACTTTCAGAAGGCTTTCGATAAGGTCCCGCATAAGAGACTAGCGTGTAAAGTTAAATCACATGGGATTGGGGGTAAGGTGCTGACTTGGATAGAAAACTGGTTGGCAGACAGGAAGCAAAGAGTTGGAATAAACAGGTCTTTTTCCGAGTGGAAGGCAGTGACTAGTGGGGTACCGTAGGGATCGGTCCTAGGACCCCAGTTATTCACAATATATATTAATGATCTAGACGAGGGAACTAGATATAATATCTCCATGTTTGCAGATGATACAAAGCTGGGTGGGTGTGTCTGCTGTGAGGAGGATGCAGAGAAACCCCAGTACAATTTGGACAGGTTGGGCGATTGGGCAGAAGCATGGCAGATGCAGTATAATGTGGATAAATGCGAGGTTATGCACTTTGGTGGCAAAAACAGGAAGGCAGATTATTATCTGAACGGCAATAGATTGGGAAAAGGAGAAGTGCAACGAGACCTGGGTGTCCTTGTGCACCAGTCGCTGAAGGTAAGCATGCAGGTGCAGCAGGCGGTTAAGAAGGCAAATGGTATGCTGGCCTTCATAGCGAGAGGATTCGAGTACAGGAGCAAGGATGTCTTGCTGCAGATGTACAGGGCCTTGGTGAGACCACACCTTGAGTATTGTGTGCAGTTTTGGTCACCTTATCTGAGGAAGGATGTTCTTGTCATGGAGAGAGTGCAGCGAAGATTCACCAGACTGATACCTGGGATGGCAGGAATGACGTATGAAGAGAGATTGGGTCGATTAGGCTTATATTCGTTAGATATTAGAAGAATGAGAGGGGATCTCATTGAAACTTATAATATTCTAACAGGACTGGACTGACTGGATGCAGGAAGGCTGTTCTCGATGGCGGGGGAGTCCAGAACCAGGGGTCACAGGACTGCACCCAGGTTCTCAGATGGCACCATCCATATGCTTGTGGAGGGAGTGAGAGCACACAGGGAGGTCCTCTCCCCTTCTGATGGGCGGAAGAGACCTCCCCAACAGACCAAAGGAGCCTGGCTGCAAATAGCAGAGGAGGTCAACAGCAGGGATGTTGTGAGGAGAACCTGGGTGCAGTGCCAGAAACATTTCAATTATCTCATTAGATCAGGGAAAGGTGAGTGCAAAGCCACACTCAACTTCATCCTGCTGTGCCTCTCATCACATTCCCATCACTCTGCCTTCCCAAGCCTGCTCCTGCATATCGCTACTCACACCAACATACCTTGCACGTCCAGCCATCCCTCTCCATCTACATTATTACATTCCCATCTGACTAACCACCCCTCACACTCACCCTCATCCTAATGCAATCATACCAACTAACACATAATGAGGCCACTGGACATTGCCACCCACCCCATCATAGTCACCCTCTAAAGCTGTAACCCATCCATTCCTTACACTCATTCCATCACTCTCACTCAACATTCTCTTCTTTCCCTCCTTGCAGGAAAAGAGAGCCCACAATAAGAGGGAGCAAACCGAAGGTGGCCCTTCATCACTGGCCACCTGAACAGCAGTAGAGGAGGTTGCCTTGGAAGTGTCTGGAGTCGCAGAGCACTTGGAGGTGGGAGACGGAGAGAGGGAGACATCTCAGCAACCTGGTGACAGAATTACATCTCATACAGCCACATGGCATACAGCAGTCACTCATATGGGGACTGATGTCAGCAGCCAGTGAATGGTCATCATTTGCATAATGGTATCTGTACCTATTCTTCATATGACATATCTAACTCATCTCTTTACTCTCCCACAGGTCTATCAAGAGCCTCCCCCCCACCCCGCACTGTCCAGGAGGAGAGCAAAACGACTCCTCAGAGGAGCCTCCAGCCTCTGAGGGCGCACCGTCACAAGGCATAAGCACACCCAGCACCAGCGCAGATATGCACACCTCGGTGGGTGCAACGCGAGATAGAATAGTTTTGTCACCTGGGGAACCAGCCAGAGCGGCAAAGGCCAGCACCCGCTCAGTAATGCTGGCTTCATCAGTGGCAAAGTTGATATAATTGGCTGACTTGTCAAAGAGGGCATCGGTGACTTGTGTGATGCATCTGTGGGCAGCCAACTGTGAGATGCTGCAAATGTCTGCTGCAGATCCCTAGAAGGAGTTTGAGGCGAAGAAGTTGAGGGCGCTGGTGACTTTGACAGCCACTGGTAAGGAGTGTCCACCCACTCCAGCAATCTGCAAATGTCTGCGACACCCTGGCGTGATAGGCTGAGCCTCCTTTGGCACTGCTGCTCCGTCATTTTGAGGAAGCTCATCCTCTGCCTCTATACCCTGTGTTAGGGGTATCGCATCTGGTGTGGTGCAGCCTTGCGCTGATGCCCACTGTCCTGTGCAGCGTCAGGTGGTTGAGGAGAGGGTTGGTGGTGGTGTTGTTGGTGCTGCTGGTGTTGGGGCTGATTGTGGTCCGAATCTGAGGACCAAGGTGAGAGAGTATAAATGTCATATGAAGAATAGGTACAGAACAAGCGAGACTCTAACCATCTCCCCTTGACATTCAATGGCATTACCATCACTGAATCCCCCACTATCAACATCCTGGGGGTTACCATTGATCAGAAACTGAACTGGACCAGCCATATAAATACTGTGGCTACAAGAGCAGGCCAGAGACTGGGAATTCTGCGGCGAGTGTCTCACCTCCTGACTCCCCAAAGCCTTTCCACCATCTACAAGGCACAAGTCAGGAGTGTGATGGAATACTCTCCACTTGCCTGGATGAGTGCAGCTCCAACAACACTCAAGAAGCTCGACACCATTCAGGATAAAGCAGCCCGCTTGATTGGCACTCCATCCACCACCTTCAACATTCACTCCCTCCACTGTGGCTGCAGTGTGTACCATCTACAAGATGCACTGCAGCAACTCGCCAAAGCTCCTTCAACAGCACCTTCCAAACCCGCGACCTCTACCACTTAGAAGGACAAGGGCAGCAGATGCATGGGAACATCACCACCTACAAGTTCCCCTCCAAGCCACACACCATCCTGACTTGGACCTGTATCGCCGTTCCTTGACTGTCGCTGGGCCAAAATCCTGGAACTCCCTTCCTAACAGCATTGTGGGTGTACCTACACCATATGGACTGCAGCGGTTCAAGAAGGCGGCTCACCACCATCTTCTCAAGGGCAATTAGGGATGGGCACTAAATGCAGGCCTAGCCAGCGACGCCCACATCCCATCAATGAATTTAAAAAAATAAAAAAATAGATGGCAGGTCCAGTAGAAATGACAGAAGCAATCTGTCAGTGGTGTGATAGGTTGTACCAATGAGGTGACAGTGGATCCCGACTTTACTGGGAACACGTGCAGCCTCTAGAAAGTTAAATCTGTGCTGACAGTGCACTCAGCAACAGCATCTACTTTGGGAAAGTGACCAGCTGTCAGGTGGGAATTTTTATTGTGCTTTCCATACTGTGCACTAATGAGGTGCATCAATGGCCAATAAACATCTGCCTCAGGTTCACAGACGTGGTTCCCGAGCTGTGTGATTCCTGTGGTCATCCAGGGAAATTTGAAAGGTAAGGTTAAAAAGACTCTTAAGGGTCTAACAAGTACCTCATAATGATCTCAATTAGAGTCATAGGCCTAGAAATTGGGTTGGGGCGCCAAAGTGGCGCAAAAGTCGGCTAAGCGCAGGATTTAGCGCAGCGATCGGTGTGATACCGATCGCCAGAAATTCAGTTTCAGTGCCCCTCGAGGGAGACGGGGCGAGGCTCGAGGCGCTCCGCGTCCCTTTTAGGGCGCTGAAACTGATTATCGCAGCGCAACGTGCCGCAGCGCCACATGCTGCGGCACGGCACGCTGCAGTACTGCAGGCCTTCCTCCCACTGTTAAGGGGGAGGTGCCTGCAACAGCGCGATCCCCGATCGCGAGTGCTGGCAAATGAGCCCGGCACCAAGGAGAAGTGCCGGGCTCTCGGGAAACAGCCGGCAATGCCGCGGTTGGGGGGGGGGCGGTTAGGAGGCCGGGGACGGAGGTGCTGGCAGGCGGCCGCCCCGCACCTCCACCTTAACTTGCGCCGCTGCCGGCACAGTAAGGCCCCGTGAACCAGGCGCGGGTAGCGAGCGGCGCAACTGCTGCGTTCGCTACCAAATATCGCGAATGGGGCACGAATGGGGCGCTGCGCACACCGATGACGTCATCGGTGGCGGCGCAGCGCAAATGCCTAACGCCACCATTAGCGCCCCTACTGAATATCGCCGAAGACGCAGCCAGTGGCGCTACAGCCACTGACTGCCTCTTTAGGCGCTAACAGGTGGCGCTACTCACCCAATTTCTCCCCCATAGAGTCATAGAGTTATACAGCACAGAAAGAGGCCCTTCGGCCCATTGCGTCCGCGCCGGCCATCAAGCCCTGTCTAATCTAATCCCATTTTCTAGCATTTGGTCCGTAGCCTTGTATGCTATGGCATTTCAAGTGCTCATCCAAATGCTTCTTAAATGTTGTGAGGGTTCCTGCCTCTACCACCCTTTCAGGCAGTGAGTTCCAGATTCCAACCACCCTCTGGGTGAAAAAGTTCTTCCTCAAATCCCCTCTAAACCTCCTGCCCCTTACCTTGAATCTATGCCCCCTTGTTATTGACCCCTCTACTAAGGGAAAAAGTTCCTTTCTATCTACCCTATCTATGCCCCTCATAATTTTGTACACCTCAATCAGGTCCCCCCTCAGCCTTCTCTGCTCCAAGGAAAACAACCCCAGCCTGTCCAATCTTTCTTCATAGCTGAAGCGCTCCAGCCCAGGTAACATCCTGGTGAATCTCCTCTGCACCCTCTCCAAAGCAATCACATCCTTCCTATAGTGTAGCGACCAGAACTGCACACAGTATTCCAGCTGTGGCCTAACCAGCGTTTTGTACAGCTCCATCATAACCTCCCTGCTCTTATATTCTATGCCTCGGCTAATATAGAAACATAGAAACATAGAAGATAGGAGCAGGAGTAGGCCATTCGGCCCTTCGAGCCTGCTCCGCCATTCAATGAGATCATGGCTGATCATCCAAATTCAGTACCCTGTCCCTGCCTTCTCCCCATATCCCTTGATCCCTTTAGCCTTAAGAAATATATCCAACTCTTTTTTGAATATATTTAATGAACTGGTCTCCACCGCCCTCTGTGGCAGAGAATTCCACAGGTTCACCGCTCTCTGGGTGAAGAAATTCCTCCTCATTTCAGTCCTAAATGGCTTACCCCTTATCCTTAGACTATGACCCCTGGTTCTGGACTCCCCGGCCATCAGAAACATCCTTCCTGCATCTAGTCTGTCCAGGCCTGACAGAATTTTATAGGTTTCGATGAGATCCCCTCTCAATCTTCTAAACTCCAGTGAGTATAAGCCCAATCGACACAATCTCTCCTCAAACGTCATTCCTGCCATCCCAGGTATCAGCCTGGTGAATCTTCGCTGCACTCCTTCCATGGCAAGAACGTCCTTCCTCAGGTAAGGCGACCAAAACTGCACACAATACTCAAGGTGCGGTCTCACCAAGGCCCTGTACAACTGTAGCAAGACATCCTTGTTCCTGTACTCGAACCCTCTTGCTACGAAGGCCAACATACCATTTGCCTTCTTAACCGCCTGCTGCACCTGCATGCTTACCTTCAGCGACTGGTGCACAAGAACACCCAGGTCTCTTTGCACTTCCCCGTCTCCCAATCTATTGCCATTCAAATAATAATCTGCCTTCCTGTTTTTGCCACCAAAGTGGATAACCTCACATTTATCCACATTATAGTGCATTTGCCATGTTTCTGCCCAATCACCCAATCTGTCCAATGAAGGCAAGTATCCCATATGCCTTTTTAATCACCTTATCCACCTGTTCTGCTGCCTTCAGGGATCTATGTACATGCACACCAAGGTCCCTCTGATCCTCTGTCTTTCCTAGGGTCTTACCATTCATTGTGTATTACCTTGGATGCCTCTGCCATTTGGGTCGCTGAGGCGCTGACAAAACGTGCCCGAGGAAAAGGCATGTGACGGCGGGTTCCTGACCCGCTCCAAGGTTTTTCAAATTTCCCTCCCGACCCGCCTCCAATCACACCCGCACGGACCCCAGAAAATTCCTGCCATTATGTCATTTGATCAACAAGGCTGGCAGGACTAATTCATTGATGATTTGCTGCAAGTTCCCTATAGCCACAGAAGAACATGATTCTTCTGAACTATTCACAAACTATGAAGTCATCAACATGAAAGTCAATGTCTATTATTTATCAGTCCCTACTTAGAAATTGCAAACAGAAAGAGGAACAGTTTTAATAATATGAAATGCAAGGCTGAAATTTGGTCTGCAATGTCCTATCATGCTAAAGGTGCCCATCAGAAAAATACCATTACTACAACACATAGCACACTTTAATGCAGAAGAAACATTCTTATATCGGGGGTGTAAGAAAAAACACGACGCCTAGCCAAAGAAGGAGAGATTAAGAGGGGTGACTGAAAGCTTGGTCAGAGGTGGGTCTTAGGGAGAGGTAGAGATGGAGAGGCAGAGGTGTTGAAGAATGGAATTCCAGAATATAGGGGCTATGTAGCAGGGATGGCTACCAATGGTGAGATGAAGAGAGGGGCGCATGCTCAAAAGGCTAGAGTTAGAGGTACGGAGTTTGTAGGGGGATGTTTGTAGGGCTGGAGAAAGTTACAAAGATAGAGACAGGCATGGCTATGGAGAGATTTACACACAAGGATAAGAATTATACATTTGAGGCATTGGAGGACTGGGAGCCAATGTAGATCAGTGAGGAAAAGAGTGATGAATGGACAAGTGGAACTTGGTGTGGGATAAGATACAGTTTGTAGAGTTTGCAGAAGTTGCAGAATTTAGGACAGATGACATCTGTGATTTACATATGTTTGCCACTCAGAGGGCAGCACATCTTCAGCCCACCCTGAAAACTGCCAGAATGTATGTTTAGGCGCTTCTGGGTGGATCTGGGGCCTGCCCCAAATTACCCCCCTCCCTCCAACCCCCGCAAAGGTGCACATCCTGACTTAAGCCCTCTTCCAACCGAGGAATTTCAAGGCTGATATCTTCTGGTTCAGACAGAGAGAGCATGCATGATCCATCCCACCTGTGCATTCAGAGAGTACATATTGGCTGAGCTATCAGTTGTTAGGGGTCACCTCCTAGTAGTGGACACAAGGTTGTTAATTGAACCCAGGTGACCAGAAGTGGCAACCTCTTGAGAATGGTGAAGATCTAGGCCCAATATAATGCCACAGGGGAGGACAAGAAAAAGTGGGATGACATAAATCAGCAATTTGTTCAAAAAGTCTGAGTTAATTTTGTTACTATTTTGTTCTCATCTTGGAAAATTACTGTTCAAACCATTTAATCCAATTTAATTATTATATTAATTTGGGAGGTGGAATGTGAGATGTGCTAACATTCAATTGCATTCACCAACAAAATATCTCTTTTTCTCAGAATGCCTGGAATTTTTTTCAGTGGCCCGTAAGCCAACCGATCATATCTTCTCTCACTAGATGGCAGCCTGAGAATAGGATTCCAGTTCGTTCTTCCTCCTCAAGATCACTTTAAAATTTCCAGTTTATGTTTCTAGTAATAGTTACAGTATTATTATATTGGATCAAGAACAAGAGATTATAAGTAAACATCTCGGGATAAGCAAAACCAAAACACCATAAGGACAGTTTAAGCACCATAGACAAAGTAGAACCAAATAGAAATGACTTAGAATTAGTATAACGTAGGTCATAGGTTTGGACCAATAATGTATTACAAGAATAATATAAACTTCCAATTAATAATGGAGCTTGTTTCTGCAATCAAACTTAATTGATAGTAATTAAATAACAAGTACAATTATACCGACGAAACATGCTCTGAGGTGAAATTGCAATAATCTATAAATTATTCAGGGTTCGAAGCATTGTATACTGTTGCTGATTTGGATGAGAAATGGCATAAGGAAGTTATAGTACACGTTGTAAATTTGTATTTAGACAGCACTCATAAAACTCATGTCCCACTTCCTGTTGGTTATTCACTGCTTTTTCCAAAATATGGCTTTCTTCATTTGAATTCATGAATTGACTTCAACAATGGCTGTCTCTTGCTCTCTAATGATAAGTATCTCAAGTATTATTCCATTAATACTATCTGAGTGCCTGGGCACGTAAGGACCAGGCGATGACAAGACCTGTCTAAGCAGTGTTTAACGACTAGGTTTGTACAGCAGGGGGATCCAAAGTGCTTATAATCAGTCTGTGTTGGACAAGTTCAAGCTCAAGCTGATGGACCATGTGGAAGGGACTTCAGAAAATCCTAAAGACCAATTGTTTGTTTACACCCAGAGATCCTAGGATTTGATGGAGATGCTTGCACAGTAATATAGTTAGCATCCAAGTGTGAATTGATCAATTAAGTTTATACCACGATGCGATGCCTGGAGACTCACCAATAATAACTAGCCTGAACTGCTACAGTGTAATCAACTTTAATTACAACAATTTTTTTTTTACCAGTTTTTAATATCTGTTGATAGAATTTGACAATATTGCACCGCCCAATTTGCTTTTCCACAATCATATTTATTTTAACTGTAAGATTTGCAAAATTCCCACATTCCCCCAAGGTTATTAATAAAAGGGACCCTGCATGGACAATTTAAAAAGGGCACCCAAAAAGATGGCGTCTGCACCTCGTGACCAAAAGCCTGTAAGATTTTAAAAGCTTGGACTCTGCAGCACAGAACAGGCAGTTTTGGGAAATCGAAACTTAAAATGCATTTCTGTGAAAAGGACTTTGTGTTTGAAAAGCCAGACAGCTAGGCAAACACTGAATATGCATTTCGTCAGATTGGAACAGATCAACCCAGTTAGGCCTAAGCATGAGGCCATTAGTTTGTCCGCATAAATAATCGGAAACAGCTTAAGGAAGCCACCAAGGCTGGACAGGCCGATTAAAATGCATTAATGACAATACAACTCGGACATCAGGCCATCAGGTGCGATAAACGGCCATCTAAGGCCAGTTAGTTTAGATTGGTATAATCATTTAAAACAGCCCGCCAAAAGTTAAACAATGGACTGACCTGATTTGGCGCGCAGATTAGGGCCTTCGGAAGGAGTCTAATTGTAGGCCCTCAGTAGCAATCGCCTCTTGACTCTTGCTCTGCCCTCTCGACTCTGACCTCTTGGGCTGCTGCCACCCGTACTCATGCCCTGGTCTCGTGGCGGGTTCTCTTCTCGCTCCCCGCTTTGTTTAACAACCAAGGACATCCATACCAAGTGCGGAGAGGGGAATGAGACCCGAGTCCAAAGTCACCCAGGACACACAGGCCACGAAAAGGGGCAGACAAAATGAGGCGCGACAAGGCAAGACGAAGAAAAGGGTACAGACCCGACAAGAGCAGAGAAGGGCAGCAAAAGACGAGAAGGGCAGCAAA
This sequence comes from Somniosus microcephalus, assembly GCF_052327205.1. Classification (NCBI taxonomy): domain Eukaryota; kingdom Metazoa; phylum Chordata; class Chondrichthyes; order Squaliformes; family Somniosidae; genus Somniosus; species Somniosus microcephalus. The sequence continues at coordinate 207,722,428 of NC_140992.1, read as the reverse complement.
AGACGCATTGATAAAGACCGAGCGCCTAGTTATAAGCTGGTGCTTGGGGAAGAATTTAGACGAGTATGCTGGCATTTTGACGCTTGGGTAGTAAAATCAAACCAGCCGTAAAGACCGCCAAATGTGACGTTACCGCCACCGACTGCCCGAGGGAGAAGAAGAAGAGAACCCATCGCGACAAGACGACGACGGTAGCTGAGGAGAGGAAAGGTGTGTCGCAGCAACAGCTCCAGCACCGCACCCTGAGACCACATGGCGACGGAGTATCCCAAAGGACAGGAGACCAAACCTCAAAACTCGCAACTGTTAAAGCAACAGGCTTTGGATTGGTGAGCATAAATTCCTGGCCCCTCATAGCTTAATCTAGTTAGGTATAGGGGTGGGATAAGGATAAGGGGATTGTTAATGTAGTTTGTTTTCCCTCGATGTGCCGTGTGTTCCCCATTCCTTGTATAAGTATAGTTATTTGTTTATGTCTGTAATTGTTTACCAGTGATTTTCTCATAAGACTGTGTTTTATTTCTGTTTTAATAAAATCTTGGTTTTCTTACACCAAACCACTTGTCTACTCGATTTTTCTGTATCGCCGCCTGCACCTAAGTCCGGTGTCTAGAACCCAGGGGTGTGGGAGTGATTCAAACTGCTCACAGGCAGTCAGGGGCATAACTGACTGGGCGCACGCGCTACCCGCCACCCCCTACATAATGGTTACTCGATCTTCCTTGGCAGTACCAACATGGGGAGCTGCTGTAAATGGGATACAGTGCACAATACAATCTCATCCGTATCAGTAGTGTTATACTTTCCCACTGCAGTAGTAGCACTCTGGTTTCCTTCAAAACTCAAAACATGTGACAATTATGTCAGACACTTACTTCAGCATGTACAATAGTGCTCCAAGTTTTGGAAGAAACTGACGTACTGAGTACACACACTTTATCTATTTATCGATTTGAATCTTTTGGTCTAAAGAAGTTTGGACTTTGTGCCAATTAGTAAATCGACAGATTTGAAGGCATGCTAGCCCACCTGTTACACTGGAACTGGCACAAGATTCTAACATCAGGCCAGTTATTTGGGCAGCTCATTGGAAATAACTTGGGTATGCCAATTTTGTAGAGTTACAAAATTGGCACACCCAATGAATCTGGTGCCAAAATTATAATACAATAATAATATTAGATGGCCCACTTTCATTTACTCAATGGCCTGTCTAAAGTCTTTTTCATAGGACAGTAAGAAAGCTTCAAGCTGTGGTATGAGATGTGTAGCTGGGTGTCATTAATAAACACAGTATCGGGGTTGAAAATCTACGGCAGCTGCATCCTGGTGTAAGTGCTGGGATGTGCCTCTCCGAGACTACTGGCATTGACTTCACCAAGGTTGGCGAGATCCTTTCATTTCAGAGCCTTGGGCTAGCACGTGCACCACTCGGGGTGCATCTGGGGTGCCTGCCTGCCTGTTGAAGTGCACTGGACTGGGTGGGGCGAGTGTCCCCTCAGAAGCAGCCACCAATGTCCCCTCGGCCCCCTTTGCAAGGGGATTGAACCAAAAAAAAAATCCTCTTTTCTTGGGTCCAGGTCTTGAACCCCCAGCTAAGTGCCCATTCTTGCCGTTCGATGAGCTGGTATGCCTGGTCTCACTCAGTGTACCATCCACTGATAATCCACCAGCTGACTGTGAGGCTGGGGAAGTAAGAATTTCCGGCTTTGGAAGTCCCTGGGCCGATGACCTAGTTTGGGTTGGGCAGAGGCTCTGCCCTGATCTGCCATCAGGGATCTGCCATCAGGAATCTCCCATGCAAGACTGGGATTGGATACGGCCTAATTTGCTGAAAAACCATTGCACTCCTGCTGGAGTTATGACAGGAATGTGCCGAAACGGCTGCGAATTTTCAGCCCCAGTGATCATTGTTTCCTGTAAGTTTGAGTTGCCAGTTAAGCATAGTTAGCAACAGCAGTGAAGCAATGATAGATCCCTGGAGTAACCTGTAAACTGTGACTTAGGCTGTGACAATAACCTGTACAGTTTCATAACTTAGTTTCTGCCCAGTAGATTATCTGTAAAATCAGCCAACAGCAATATACCTACATTTGGCTAGGATAACAGTGGTTGATACAGTTGAATGCTTGATGCGCCTCAATAACTTCAAGGCTCAAAGTTAACTGGATAAAACGAGGCTTTTATTAGCAAAGAAAGATGCCTGTGTCTTCACCTAGCATTCTGCTGTTCTGCTGCAAGACAAGCCTGGGCTTGTCTTAAGTAGGGCCAGGTATGGGCGGAGCCGACACACTCAATGGGGAGAAAGGGGGCGGTGCACTATATACAATACAAGGTAAAACACAGGAGCAGGCAATACAATATATGTAGTTAAATACAGAGTCTGATGAATGACATATTTCATCACAATGCTTTACTAAGATTGAGAGTAGGGAAACGAGAGCGATTTCTAGTGGTCTGTGTTTTGTAGCATTTGATTCACTCAACACCCCAGGGATAATTCTTTAGACTTTCTCTTCTGTTAATGTCTGAGGTGATGACCTGTGGCCTCAAATTTCCTCCATACATTACATTTATCCCAGAAGCAAAGTCACAGTGACAAATGGCTTTGGCTGTGCGATAAATCTAACACATGGAGCCATTCATTACTGAGGACTGTTCCTACAGTTTTGCTAATGTGGGCAGTAATCTTGTGGCATGGTAATTAATGTGATCTATTTTGTCACTACTTTTGTAGCTAGGCATGATTGTGACAAAATAGGGAGAAACAGCTAAGTTAAACTTGAAGCTGCCTTTCCTTAATCAGTTTTAAAATGGAGACTGGAGACAAATTTTCCATTCCGGACTTCTGCTCGGAGCCAGGCAGGCACAGTGAAATGGAGATGCATCATACATGACGAGACTCCTCAACTTACCTGACTTGGGCGATTTCCATGGCCCAGCAGCCTCCGGGTGCAATCTGCCCCCTGACAAGGCAAATTGGGGGGGCAGAAGGAGGAGCATTGTGGCAGGCCTGTGAGTGTGCTCCCAGCCACTGGCATCGGGGCCTTCTGGCTGATGCTGAGGGCTGAAGATAGTGCTGGAGGCAGGAAATAATAAACTCACTTTACCTGCCCTTCTGCCTTGATGGATCTTTGGGCTGCCCCCAGGACTCCCCGTGGAGCCTCTTTTTTGCAGAGGGTCCTGGTAAAAACCCCCTGCCAGCTTTTTTAATGCCTCTCCGTTTGGGCATCCCATAGATGAACTCAGAGAGAAGTGAGATGGAAGGGCCGGTGAAACCAATGTCTCCCCTAAAAAAATTTCTGGGTGCACGGCCCCTTTAAGGGGCTGCGCGGCCCATTCACAGTTTCCTGCATGTGCGAAATTTAACATTGGAAAAGCCGGTCCTGGGAACATTGGGTGAAACCCCTCTTGACTCATCTGCATCCTAATGCTGGGCTTGCTGCGACCATCAACACAAATCCCCTGGAAATCTAGGGCAGTGTCACAGGAGCAGAGACCTGATAAAATGGGTCTCCACCCCCATTTCCCATCTGCTCCGCCTGGCAACGGAACTGTGGAGTCTCATTCTTGCCTGTAGTAAATTGTTCTTAAAAATTTTTTAATTTAAAATTTGTAATTTTTAAATTTGTTTCTTGCTTTCCCTTTCTGTCTCTTTTTTCTCTCTCAATCCAATCTTCCCTTCCCTCTGGTTATTTATTTTTTCGTACTTGATTTGACTCTAATTCACCCTATTTCCTTCTCCGTCGTTCCTCTGTTTCTTTCTCAATCCTTAAATCTCATTGGTTAAGGAGATACACTGTTGGTCCCATCATTCACTGAGGTCCCAGATGCCCCGTTATCAGCTCACACTTCCAACAATTTGCAGGGCAAAACATTTTCGAGCTGAAACGTAAGGGAAAAAGTCTAACTAACAGTGCATGCTGTGAGATGCCCTGCTCCAGCAAATTCTGTGCCAAAAAGTTTCCATTATTGGAGTGCATTTTTAACTTCAAGATCAGATGCAATGCAAAAAAGCTCTCTGTACCGTGTCCCCAAAGTGTGCCATGGCCCCAAGCACACAGAAGCTTGTACATGGACTTTCAAAAGGCGCTTGACAAAGTACCAGATAATAGACTTGTTAGCAAAATTAAAGTCCATGGGATGAAATGGATAGTGGAAGCGTGGATACAAAATTGGCTAAGGGACAGAAAGCAGAGAGTAGTGGTGAATGGTTGTTTTTCAAACTGGCGGGGTCGGTATTGGGACCATTGCTCATTTTGATATATACAGGAAACTTTGTTATATCCGGCACCGATGGGACCGAGCTGTTGCCGATCTATCAAAACTGCCGGACATACAAAGTTAATGTTGAAGCATATGGAGGTTTTCATCTCCGTATCTGACAACAAACACTGTTGCTTAGCAACAGCTTGTAAACAGTCGGCCCGTACCTTGGAAGCGTCTCTGTAGCTTAGCAACAGCTTCAGAGAGACTTTCCAGAGCCCGACTGTTGAAAACAAAGCCACGAGAAGAAAAAAAACCTAACAAAACGGCTCCTGATTTCTGCCAGTAGATCGAGGTTTCTGGACATACAACCTCCGGATAAACCAAAGTTTCCTGTATTAACGACCAAGACTTGGGTGTACAGGGCATACTTTCAAAATTTGCAGATGACAAGAAACTCGGAAATGTAGTAAGCAATGAGGAGGATAGTAACAGCCTTCAGGAGGATGTAGACAGACTGGTGAATTGGGCGGACATGTGGCAGATGAAATTTAATGCAGAGCAGTGTGAAGTGATACATTCTGGTAGGACGAATGAGGAGAGGCAATATAAGATAAATGATACAATTTTAAAGTGGGTGCAGGAACAGAGAGAAATGTGGTGTATGTATACAAATCTTTGAATGTGGTAGGACAAGTTGAGAAGGTGGTTAACAAAGCATATGTGATCGTTGGTTTTATTAATAGAGGCAATGTGTTCAATTCTAGGCACCGCACTTTAGGAAGGATGTCAAGGCCTTAGAGAGGGTGCAGAAGAGATTTACTAGAATTGTACCAAGGATGATGGATTTCAGTTATGTGGAGAGACTGTAAAAGCTGTGGTTGTTCTCCTAGTGTCAGCCATGGCTCAGTTGGTAGCACTCTTTCCTCTGAGTCAGAAGGTTGTGGGTTCATAGTCCCACTCCAGAGGTATAAGCATAAAAATCTAGGTTGACACTCCAGTGCAGTGCTGAGGGAGTGCTGCACTATCGGAGGTGCCGTCTTTCATATGAGATGTTAAACTGAGGCCCTGTCTACTCTCTCAGGTGGACGTAAAAGATCCCATGGTACTATTTCGAAGAAGAGCAGGGGAGTTATCCCTGGTGTCCTGGCCAATATTTCTCCCTAAATCAATATCACTAAAACAGATTATCTGGTCATTGCTGTTTGTGGGAGCTTGCTGTGTGCAATTGGCTGCCGTGTTTCCTAGATTACAACAGCGACTACCCTTCAAAACTACTCCATTGGCTGAAAAACGCTTTGGGACATTCTGAGTTCGTGAAAGACGCGATATTAAATGCATATTTTTTTTTTCCTTAGAGCAGAAAAGGTTAAGAGGAAACTTGATAGAGGTATTCAAAATCATGAATGGTTTTGATGGAGTAAATAAAGAGAAACTGTTTCCAGTGGCAGAAGGGTCGGTAACCAGAGGACACAGATTTAAGGAGATTGGCAAAAGAACCAGAGGTGACATGGGGAAACATTTTTTTACACAGTGAGTTGTTGTGATTTGGAATGCACTGCCTGAAAGGGTGGTGGAAGCAGATTCAATAGTAACTTTCAAAAGAGAATTGGATAAATACTTGAAGGGAAAAAAATTACAGGGCTATGGTGAAAGAGCAAGGGAGTGGAACTAATTGGATAGCTCTACCAAAGAGCCAGCACAGGCACAATGGGCTGAATGGCCTCCTTCTGTGCTCTATCATTTTATGAATCTATGATTCGAAGCAGCTTTAGCACCAAGCTGATCCTCCGCCAATCTTTATGACTTTTACACTAAATATGCAGCGCAGAAACAGGCCATTCGGCCCAACCAGTCTATGTCAGCATTTATGTTCCACTCGACCCTCCCCCCATCCTTCCGTATCTAACTCTATCATCATAACCTTCTATTCCCTTCTCCCTCATATGCTTATCTGGCTTCATGTGTAGGCGTGAGCCTCAGGCTGTGGACTGCTATGGACACTATCACTAAAAAAAGAAAGGATAAAAAAACTTACAATGTTAACAGAAATGATCTTCAAAAAAAAACCACAGCGTTGCCCTCCCTCCCTCCAATCAGGCTTTTGCCCCTGCCACAGTACCAAAACAGATCTCATCAAAGTCACAAATGACATCCTTTGTGACTGTGACAAAGGTAAACTATCCCTCCTCGTCCTTCTCGACTTGGCTGCAGCCTTGACATGGTTGACCACTCCATCCTCCTCCAATGCCTCTCCACCGTCGTCCAGCTGGGTGGGACTGCACTCGCCTGGTTCCATTCTTATCTATCTAATCGTGGCCAGAGAATCACCTGCAATGGCTTCTCTTCCTGCTCCCACATCATTACCTCTGGTGTCCCTTAAGGATCTATCCTTGGCCCCCTCCTATTTCTCATCTACATGTTGCCCCTCCGCGACATCATCCGAAAACACAGCGTCAGTTTCCACCTGTACGCTGACGACACCCAGCTCTACCTCAGTACTACTTCTCTCGACCCCTCCATGGTCTCTAAATTGTCAGACTGCTTATCTGACATCCCGTTCTGGATGAGCAGAAATTTTCTCCAGTTAAATATTGGGAAGACCGAAGCCATTGTCTTCGGGCCCCACCGCAAACTCTGTTCCCTAGCCATCAACTCCATCCCTCTCCTAGCATCTGTCTGAGGCTGAACCAGACTTCCAACCACATATCCGCGACATAACTAAGACTGCCTATTTCCACCTCCGTAACATTGCCCATCTCCGATCCTGCCTCAGATCATCTGCTGCTGAAACCATGCCTTTGTTACCTCTAGACTTGACTATTCCAATGCACTCCTGGCTGGCTCCCCACGTTCTACCCTATGTAAAATTGAGGGCATCCAATACCCTGCTGCCCATGTCCTAACTCACACCAAGTCCCGTTCACCCATCACCCGTGTTCGCTGACTAACATTGGCTTCCAGTTAAGCAATGCGATTTCAAAATGATCATCCTTGATTTCAAATCCCTCCATGGCCTCGCCCCTCCCTGTGTATCACGAGGTAGTCACACCAATTAGATTAATTAATTCAGATGTAGTCCGTGGCCAGGGTCAGGATGGTGTGACTAGAAGTGAGGCAGGTACGGGGATCCAGGAGGTAGTGTTAGAGGAGCCGCAGCCCTTGCTCTTGTCCAACAGGTTTGAGGCTCTTACTCTCTGTGAGGATGGGAACAGGGACTGCGGGGAGGATGAGCAACCTGGCCACAGCACCGTGGAGCGGGGGCCATTCAAGTGGGGGGAGTTAAAAGAAATGTTGTAGTGGTAGGGGATAGTATCGTTAGGGGGATAGATAGAGTTCTTTGCAGCCGTGAGCGAGAGTCCCGAAGGCTGTGTTGCCTGCCCGGTGCCAGGGTTAAGGACATCTCCTCTGGGCTGGAGAGAAACTTGGAGTGGGAGGGGGAGGATCCAGTTGTCGTGGTCCATGTTGGTACCAACGACATAGATAGGACAAGGAAGGAGGTTCTGCTGAGGGAGTTTGAGCAGCTAGGGGCCAAATTAAAAAGCAGAACCACAAGGGTAATAATCTCTGGATTACTACCTGAGCCACGTGTAAATTTGGCTAGGGTAAATAAAATTAGAGAGTTAAATGCATGGCTCAAAGACTGGTGTGGGAGAAATGGGTTTTGCTTCCTGGGACACTGGCACCAGTACTGGGACAGGAGAGAGCTGTTCCGTTGGGACGGACTTCACTTGGCCAGTGCTGGGACTAGAATCCTGGCGAATGGAATAACTAAGGCTGTAGAGAGGGCTTTAAACTAATTAGTTGGGGGGAGGTTTTAAGAGAGCGAAAAATAAAAATGACAGCGGAGAAGGCAATAGAGCAAGGTAGCAGTGGGGGAATTAAAAACCAGAGTATGTCAGGAAGGGACAGAATGTATAATGATAAATGTAAAGTAGTAAAAGGGGTAAAAGCAGGAATAAATTGTCAGAAAACATATTTGAAAGTTCTTTATCTGAATGCACGCAGCATTCGTAACAAAATTGACGAGTTGACGGTGCAAATAACTACACATGGGTATGATCTGGTGGCCATTACGGAAACATGGCTGCAAGATAATCATGACTGGGAACTAAACATACAAGGGTATTTGACAATTAGGAAGGACAGACAGGAAGGAAAGGGAGGTGGGGTTGCTATGTTAATCAAGGATGAAATCACTGCAATAGTCAGAAATGATATTGGGTCAAAGGATCAGGATAGTGAAACAGTTTGGGTGGAGATAAGGAATAATAAGGGGAAAAAGTCACTAGTGGGCATAGTCTATAGGCCTCCTAACAGTTGCAACTCTGTTGGTCGGAGTATAAATCAGGAAATAGTTGGGGCTTGTAATAAGGGAACAGCTATAATCATGGGGGATTTTAACTTTCATATTGACTGGACTAATCAAATTGGGCATGACAGCATTGAGGAAGAGTTCATAGAGTGTATTAGGGATGGGTTCCTTGAGCAGTATGTAACTGAACCAACCAGGGGGCAGGCAATCTTAGATCTGGTCCTGTGTAATGAGACAGGATTAATAAAAAATGTCCTAGTAAAGGATCCCCTTGGAATGAGTGACCATAATATGATTGAATTCCAAATTCAGTTTGAGGGTGAGAGAGTTCGATCTCAAACCAGCGTACTAAGCTTAAATAAAGGAGACTATGAAGGTATGAGTAGAATTGACTAAAGTGGACTGGAAAAACAGATTAAAGTGTAAGACGGTACAAGAGCAGTGGTCTACATTCAAGGAGATATTTCACATCTTTCAAGATAAATATATTCCACTGAGGAAAAAGGGGAGTAAAAGAAAAGACAGCCATCCGTGGCTTAGTAAAGTAATAAAGGATAGTATTCGACTGAAAACAAGGGCATATAAATTAGCCAAATCTAGTGGGAGGATAGAAGATTGGGAAGCATTTAAAAGCCAGCAAACAATAACTAAAAGATTAATTAAGAAAGGGAAGATGGATTATGAAAGTAAACTAGCAAAAAATATAAAAACAGATAGCAAGAGTTTCTACAGCTATATAAAAAGAAAAAGGGTGGCTAAAGTGAACGTTGGTCCCTTAGAGGATGGGACTGGGAAACTAGTGGTGGGGAACATGGAGATGGCAAAGACGCTGAACAAATATTTTGTATCAGTCTTTACAGTAGAGGACACTAAAAATATCCCAACACTGGACAAACAGGGGGCAATTGGGGGGGGGAGGAGCTAAACACGATTAAAATCACTAAAGAGATGGTACTCAGTAAAATAATAGGACTTAAGGTGAATAAATCCCCCGGACCTGATGGCCTACATCCTAGGGTCTTGAGAGAAGTGGCGGTAGGGATTGTGGATGCATTGGTGATCATTTTCCAGAACTCCCTGGACTCAGGAAAGGTCCCGGCAGATTGGAAAACTGCTAATGTAACACCCTTATTTAAGAAGGGAAGTAGACAAAAAGCTGGAAACTATAGACCAGTTAGCCTAACATCTGTGGTTGGCAAAATGTTGGAGTCCATTATTAAGGAAACAGTATCAGAGCATTTGGATAAACATAATTTAATAGGACAGAGTCAGCATGGTTTTACGAAGGGGAAGTCATGTTTGACAAATTTGCTCGAATTCTTTGAGGATGTAACATACAGGGTGGATAAAGGGGAACCAATGGATGTAGTGTATTTGGACTTCCAAAAGGCATTTGACAAGGTTCCACACAAAAGATTACTGATCAAGATAAAAAATCACGGGATTGGGGGTAATATACTGGCATGGGTGGAAGATTGGCTATCTAACAGAAAACAAAGAGTTGGGATAAATGGTTCGTTCTCGGGCTGGCAATCAGTAACTAGTGGTGTCCCACAGGGATCAGTGCTGGGACCCCAACTCTTTACAATCTATATTAACGATTTGGAGGAAGGGACCGAGTGCAACATATCCAAGTTTGCCGACGATACAAAGATGGGAGGGAAAGCCGTGAGTGAGGAGGACATAAAAAACCTGCAAAAGGACATAGACAGGCTAAGTGAGTGGGCAGAGATTTGGCAGATGCAATATAATGTTGGAAAGTGTGAGGTTATGCACTTTGGCAGAAAAAATCAAAGAGCAAGTTATTATCTAAATGGAGAGAAACTGCAAAGTGCTACAGTACAAAGGGATCTGGGGGTCCTGGTACATGAAACACAAAAAGTTAGTATGCAGGTGCAGCAGGTGATCAGGAAGGCCAATGGAATCTTGGCTTTTATTGCAAGGAGGATGGAGTATAAAAACAGGGAAGTCTTGCTGCAGTTATACAGGGTATTGGTGAGGCCACACCTGGAATACTGTGTGCAGTTTTGGTTTCCATATTTAAGAAAAGATATACTTGCTCTCGAGGCGGTTCAGAGAAGGTTCACTCGGTTGATTCCAGAGATGAGGGGGTTGACGTATGAGGAAAGGTTGAATAGGTTGGGACTCTACTCATTGGAGTTCAGAAGAATGAGAGGCGATCTTATCGAAACATATAAGATTGTGAGGGGGCTTGATCGGGTGGATGCGGTGAGGATGTTTCCACTGATGGGTGAGACTAGAACTAGGGGGCATAATCGTAGAATAAGGGGCTGCCCTTTCAAAACTGAGATGAGGAGAAACTTCGTCACTCAGAGGGTAGTAAATCTATGGAATTTGCTACCCCAGAGAGCTGTGGAAGCTGCAACATTAAATAAATTTAAAATGGAGATAGACATTGTCCTAGCAGATAAGGGAATTAGGGGTTACGGGGAGAGGGCAGGGAAGTGGACGTGAGTCTAGATTCAGATCAGCCATGATCCTATTGAATGGCAGAGCAGGCCCGAGGGGCCGTATGGCCTACTCCTGCTCCTATTTTTTGCGTTCTTATGTTCTTATCTCTGTAATCTCCACCAGCCCCATAACCCTCCGAGATATCTGCGCTCCTCTAATTGTGGCCTCCTGAGCATCCCTGATTATAATCGCTCAACCATTGGTGGCCATGCCTTCTGTTGCCTAGGCCCTAAGCTCTGGAATTCCCTACCTAAATTAAGAGGGGGAAAATAGAGTATGAGAGTAAGCTTGCAGGCAACATGAAAACTGACTGTAAAACCTTTTATAGATATGTGAAGAGAAAAAGATTGGTGAAGTCAAGCGTAGGTCCCTTGCAGTTAGAATCAGGGGGATTTATAATGGGGAATAAAGACATGGCAGACCAATTAAATACATACTTTGGTTCTGTCTTCACAAAAGAGGACACAAATAATCTCCCAGAGATGTCGGGGAACATAGGTTCTAATGAGAGGGAGGAACTGAATGAAATCAGTATTTGTAGGGAAATGGTGTTAGGGAAATTGACGGGATTAAAGGCCGATAAATCCCCAGGGCCTGATAATCTATATCCTAGGGTACTTAACGAAGTGGCCCTAGAAATAGTAGATGCATTGCTGGTCATCTTCCAAAATTCTATAGACTCTGGAACAGTTCCCATGGATTGGAGGGTAGCTAATGTTACCCCACTGTTCAAAAAAGGTGGTAGAGAGAAAACGGGGAATTATAGACCGGTAAGCCTGACATCGGTAGTGGGGAAAATGCTAGAGTCCATTATAAAAGATGTAATAGCAGAGCACTTGGAAAACAGTGACAGGATCGGACAAAGTCAACATGGATTTACAAAAGGTAAATCGTGCTTGACTAATCTACTGGAATTTTTTGAGGATGTAACTGGTAGAATAGATAAGGGAGAACCAGTGGATATGGTGTATTTGGACTTTCAGAAGGCTTTCGATAAGGCCCCGCATAAGAGATTAGCGTGTAAAGTTAAGGCACATGGGATTGGGGGCAAGGTACTGACTTGGAAAGAGAAGTGGTTGGCAGACAGGAAGCAAAGAGTTGGAATAAACGGGTCTTTTTCCGAGTGGCAGGCAGTGACTAGTGGGGTACCGCAGGGATTGGTCCTAGGACCCCAGCTATTCACAATATATATTAATGATCTAGACGAGGGAACTAGATGTAATATCTCCAAGTTTGCAGACGACACAAAGCTGGGGGCGTGTGTGCTGTGAGGAGGATGCCGAGAAACTCCAGTATGATTTGAACAGGTTGGGTGATTGGGCAGAGGCATGGCGAGTTTATCCACTTTGTTGGCAAAAACAGGAAGGCAGATTATTATCTGAACGGCAATAGATTGGGAGAAGGGGAAGTGCAACGAGACCTGGGTGGCCTTGTGCACCAGTCGCTGAAGGTAAGCATGCAGGTGCAGCAGGCGGTTAAGAAGGCAAATGGTATGTTGGCCTTTATAGCAAGAGGATTCGAGTACAGGAGCAAGGATGTCTTGCTGCAATTGTACAGGTCCTTGGTTAGACCACACCTTGAGTATTGTGTGCAGTTTTGGTCGCCTTATCTGAGGAAGGATGTTCTTGCCATGGAGGGAGTGCAGCGAAGATTCACCAGACTGATACCTGGGATGGCAGAATAACATATAAGGAGAGATTGGGTCGATTGGGCTTATACTCGCTGGAGTTTAGAAGAATGAGAGGGGATCTCATTGAAACTTATAAAATTCTAACAGGACTAGACAGACTAGATGCAGGAAGGATGTTCCTGATGGCGGGGGAGTCCAGTACCAGGGGTCACAGTCTAAGGATAAGGGGTAAGCCATTTAGGACAGAGATGAGAAGGAATTTCTTCACCCAGAAAGTGGTGAACCTGTGGAATTCTCTTCCACAGAAGGCAGTTGAGGCCAATTCATTAAATATATTCAAGAATGAGTTAGATATATTTCTTAAGGCTAAAGGGATCAAGGGATATGGGGAGAAGGCAGGGACAGGGTACTGAGTTTGGATGATCAGCCATGATCTCATTGAATGGCGGAGCAGGCTCGAGGGGCCAAATGGCCTACTCCTGCTCCTATCTTCTATGTTTCTATGTTAAACCTCTCCGCCTCGCTACCTCTCTCTCTTCCTTTAAGGCACTGCTTAATACCTATCTCTTTGAACAAGCTTTTGGTCATCTGCCCTAATTTCTCCTTATGTGGCTCGGTGTCAAATTTTGTTTGATAATCCTCCGGTAAAGCGCCTTGGGATATTTTACTACGTTAAGAATATAATGAATAGTCAACATGGAATTCAAAAGGGAAAGTCTTGCTTGACCAATCTCATTGAATTTTTTGAAGAGGTAACAGAGAGAGTAGACAATGGTAATGCAGTAGATTTTCCAAAGGCCTTTGATAAGGTACCCCACAATAGACTGATTAACAAGGTCAGATAATGTGGAGTCAGGGGACAAGTAGCAGAATGGATAGCTAGCTGGCTTCAAGACAGAAAGCAGAGAGTAGGGGTAAAGGGTAGCTATTCACAGTGACAGGTGAGTAGTGGTGTTCCACAAGGATCAGTGCTGGGACCACTTTTGTTCACAATTTACATGAATGATTTAGACTTTGGAATCAAAAGCAGAATTTCTAAATTTGTGGATGACACCAAATTGGGGGGATAGTCAATACTGAGGAGGACTGCAACAAATTACAGGAGGACATTAATAAACTTGCAGAATGGGCATATAACTGGCAAATGAAATTCAACAAAGATAAATGTGAGGTATTACACTTTGGTAGGAAGAAAAGGGAGGTCATGAGTCTAGGTTGGGTAGAGGAACAAAGGGATCTTGGAGTACAAATACACAAATCACTAAAAGTTGCGACACAGGTTAGCAAGACCATAAAAAAAGCAAACCAAGCACTAGGGTTTATTTCTAGAGGTATAAAATTAAAAAGTAGAGAAGTTATGCTGAACCTGTATCGAACCTTGGTTCGACCACAATTCGAGTGCTGCGTACAATTCTGGTCGCCATATTATAAAAAGGATATAGAGGCACTGGAGAGGGTGCAGAGAAGATTTACAAGAATGATACCAGAAATGCGAGGGTATACGTATCAGGAAAGGATGAACAGGCTGGGTCTCTTTTCTCTTGAAAAAGGCTGAGGGGTGACCTAATAGAGGTCTTTAGAAGTATGAGAGGTTTTGATACAGTGGATCCAAAGAGAATGTTTCCACTTGTGGGGAAGAGCATAACTGGAGGCCATCAATATAAGATAGTCACCAAGAAATCAAATAGGGAATTCAGAAGAAACTTCTTTACCCAGAGAGTGTTGAGAATGTGGAACTCGCTACCACAGGGAGTGGTTGAAGTGAATAGTATAGATGCAGTTAAGGGGAGGCTAGACAAGCATATGAGAGAGAAGGGAATAGAGGGTTATGCTGATAGATTTAAATGAGGAAAGTTGGGAGGAGGCTCGAGTGTGTAGTGTATGTACCTTTAAGGGGAGAACTACTTTTTACAGCTCCTGTATACTGTAGTACCGGCAGTGACCACACCTGTATATAAACCCTGAGTAGGGATCTGTATGTTTAGTTTTAGAGTAACCCTCATCCAGTAAATACCTGTTGATTGTTCCTGCAGTCTCGTGTCTAGTTATTGAAGGACACACACCATCAAAAATACACGGATCTAACAGTGGCGACGAGGCAGATTCGAACCTACCTGCAACTCTGCATTACCTCCCAGGGATTCGCTCCTGGAGAACAGTGGAAGAAAGTTGAGGCCAGAAGCACAGGCGTCGACCACGAGCAACCGCCCAGTCATCCAGCAGAGATTGAGCATCGCAGGGGAGGCTGTTGAGAGCTGGGCTTGGTTCTCCAGTCACGGTGGTCCAGTGAAACGGGCTGGCAACAGGTACGGCGCAGACCCTTCCCGGACAGCGGCGGCTAGAGCCGACCGACGGCACAGAAAAGGACCGAACGGCGTCGACGGGAGAAGAGAGAGGGTAGAGCGCACAGGGCGCGGGAAACGCCATTTTGAGCCGCAGCGGAGAAGAAGGGAGAGCGCGGGAAAACGCCATTTTGAGCCAGTCTAACCACACCCAGGGATGCCGAAGAGTGGCAGTATCATAGTGTTCGACAATGAAGTCGAAGATTGGACGACATATGTCGAACGCATAGAAGTGTACTGCAAGGCGAATGAAGTGCCAGATGAGAGGAAAGCGCTGGTATTGTTGAATTCCATGGGTGCAAAAACGTATGGCTCACTGCGAAACCTAGTAACCCGAGAGAAGCCAGTGGACAAGGATTTTGGAAACATAGTGTCAACCCACTTAAACACCACACTGCTGCTGATTGCAGAAAGATTTAAGTTTCACAAAAGGAACCAGCATAAAGATGAAAGTAATGCTGAGTATTTAACGGAACTGCGTAAGCTATCGAAACACTGCCAGTTTGGAGCGGGACTGGCAGATACCTTAAGGGACAAGTTTGTGTGTGGGCTTCAAAGTGAAGGAACCCAGAAATGGCTTTTATCTGAAAAGGACCTTACGCTGGAAAAGGCTTTCAGCATGGCAGTATCACACGAAGCAGCCACACGGGGCGCTGCAGAGATACAACGGAGACCGCAAGAATATGGCACAAATGAAATGTCATACGGAACAGTGAAGTGTTATCGCAGCGGCAGAACAACACACGACCATAATGATTGCTGGTTTAAGGACAAAGTGTGCAGACAGTGTGGAAAAGTAGGACACATAGCAAGAGTCTGCAGGTCGGGAAAGAAAACCAGCAGCAAGAGATCTCCACAGGAGAAGTACAAGAAGGTACATAAGGTGACGGAGAGTAGTTCAGACGAACAGAAAAGTGATACAGACTCCGGAAGCAAGGAGCTGGGTTGTCTGAAACTACATAAGGTGATCCAAACGGAGGATCATCAAACTATCTGGGTCACGCTCAAGATAGCGGGAGTCCAAGTGAAAATGGAATTGGACACAGGATCAGCCCTAACAGTCATAAACCGAAGGGACTACAAGCGGCTATTCTCACATATACCCTTGAGAGATACAGAGATTGTCTTGAAGATGTACACGGGGCAAAAAGTCTACCCCAAAGGAAAAATAAGGGTGAACATTGTATATAACGGTAAGGAAACACCAAAAATGGACCTATATGTATTGCCAGATGGAGGACCACCACTACTAGGACGTGAATGGATCCGGAAGATACAGCTAGATTGGCATTCCATACAAGCACTGACTGTAGATGCCAAAAAGGATGACGACGCCACACCTGGACGACTGTCAAAAATGCTAACTGATGCACAAGAAGTGTTCCAGGAGGGACTTGGAACACTAAAAGGCATAACAGCGACGATCAAAATAGAGGAAAATGCAAGCCCAAAGTTTTTTAAGGCCAGACCGGTGCCTTATGCGATCCGCCCAGCCGTTGAAGCAGAGCTGGAAGGTTTTGGAACGTTCAGGAGTACTGTCCAAAGTGGACTGGAGCGAGTGGGCCACACCCATCGTTCCTGTAATGAGGAGGTCGTTGAGTAATACGCCTGGGGAACCAAAGAAAGTTTGCATCTGTGGGGACTTTAAGGTGACAGTGAACCCAGTCCTTCACACGGTACAATATCCGCTTCCGCGGATTGAAGATATTTTCGCCTCGCTATCTGGAGGGAAACGCTTCACTAAGATTGATCTGGCCCAGGCGTACCTGCAAATGGAGGTAGAAGAAGCCTCGAAACAGTACCTCACGATCAACACTCATAAAGGTCTCTACCAATACAACCGGCTGGTGTTCGGGGTAGTATCAGCTCCGGCTATTTGGCAAAGGGCAATGGATCAAGTCCTGCAAGGGATTCCAGGGACCCAGTGTTATTTGGACGACATCCTGGTCACGGGCGAAAATGACAGTGCTCGCCTTGCCAACCTGGAGCAGGTGCTCACTAGATTGAAGGAATATGGGCTCCGAGCAAATCGCCACAAATGCGAGTTCTTCCAGAAGCAGATCTCGTATTGTGGCCACGTTATTGATGAAGAGGGGTTACATAAGTCCCCTGAAAAGATTGAGGCAGTAGTCAAGGCTCCAGCACCGGAAAATGTGTCACAACTGAGGTCGTTCCCTCAGGCTGGTGAACTACTACCATAAGTTCTTGCCGAATTTGTCTACAGTACTACACCCACTGAACACCCTACTGCAAACGGGGGTACCATGGAAGTGGAATGACGAATGTAAACGAGCTTTCCAGAAGTGCAAAGAATTGATCACATCAAAAGAGGTGTTGGCTCATTTCAACCCAGCACTACCCATTCGGTTGGCGTGTGATGCATCACCCTATGGCACTGGAGCGGTGCTGTCGCACAAGTTCCCGGACGACTCGGAGAGGCCGGTAGCCTTTGCGTCTCGGTCACTAACCTCAGCCGAGCGTAACTACACCCAGATTGACAGGGAGGCCCTCAGCCTAGTGTGGGGAGTGAAAAGGTTCAACCACTATCTGCACGGGCAGAAGTTCACTTTGGCTGACGGACCACCAACCACTTGTCTCCATCTTTAATCCAAAGAAGGGCGTGCCGGTGATGACTGCGCAATGGCTACAAAGATGGTCGCTTTTTCTAGGGGCGAACCAATATGAAATCGAGTATAAGGGCACGAAACAGCATGGAAACGCTGATGGGCTATCACGCCTGCCACTGCCTACTGCGGAGGAAGCACCAGCAGTGGACCCTGTCGAAATATTTAATTCGACTATAATTGAACGCTTGCCAGTAACTAACGCTGATATAGAGAAGGAGACCCGAAATGACCCGACACTGTCTCGGGTATATGACTTGACGGTGAAGGGATGGCAAACACATGGCAACTCACTGTTGCCAGCATTCTCATCCAGAAGAGAACAGCTGTCAGTATGCCAGGGGACCTTGATGTGTGGATCCCGAGTGGTAATTCCACCCAAGTTAAGGGAGAGAATGCTCAATGAGCTTCACGAAGGCCATTTGGGAGGGGTGAAAATGAAAAGCCTTGCTAGGGCTTATGTGTGGTGGCCGGGGATCGATCAGCAAATCGAGGACCTGACAAAGAGCTGCTCAGGGTGCCAGAAGGTCCAAAATGCACCACCACATGCCCCTCTACACCCATGGGAGTGGCCCTCATCTCCATGGTAACGGGTGCATATTGATTTTGCTGGTCCATTCATGGACTCAATGTTTCTAATAGCCGTGGATGCGCACTCGAAATGGCCTGAGGTGATCAAAATGTCGTCCACCACCACGGAGAAAACTATTGCAGTCCTACGGACCATATTTGCCAGGAACGGCTTGCCAGAGCAGATTTGCTCTGATAACGGACCACAGTTTGTGTCCGAAGAGTTTCGAAGATTCATGAAAAAGAATGGGGTAAGGCATTACACATCCGCCCCGTATCATCCAGCCACAAATGGATTGGCTGAGAGGTTCGTACAAACCTTTAAGAAAGCAGTAAGGGCCATGTGCGATGACGACATTCCACTGCAGCATAAGGTGGACAATTTCCTGTTAGCCTACAGAAATGCGACACATGCAGTCACCAACCAGACCCCGGCCATGATGTTCTTTAACCGAAGGTTAAGATCTCGTCTGGATTTGCTCAGACCAAATGTACGAAGAGATGTTGAGAATAAGCAGTTCCAGCACATCAATGAGAAGCCGACAAGGAGCTTCAATGTAGGGCAACCAGTCTTGGCCTGCGACTACCGAACAGAGAAATGTCAACCAGGAACGATATGCACACAGCAGGGGCCACTAATGTACACAGTGGATGTTGGGGAGAACATTGTGAGACGCCATGTCGACCAGATCCTAGAGTCACAGGAACGAGTCAACCCCATGGCTCGCGCACCTGGTGATGAACCCGACATACAGGTAGCATCTACCCCAGAAACAGTAGCATCGGAAGCCGATGAACCAACTGACGACAAGGGGCCTCCGCACCAAGAACAAGACATTCAGGAAAGGCGCTATCCAGAAAGGATCAGGAAGCCGCCCCAAAGACTGAATTTATAAATGGACTATTTTCAGTTACTGTGCATGTTAAAAGTGTTAATTGTTAAATGAATGTTATGGTACTGTCAATCTAAAAGGGGAGGAAGTGTAGTGTATGTACCTTTAAGGGGAGAACTACTTTTTACAGCTCCTGTAGACTGTAGTACCGGCAGTGACCACACCTGTATATAAACCCTGAGTAGGGATATGTATGTTTAGTTTTAGAGTAACCCTCATCTAGTAAATGCCTGTTGATTGTTCCTGCAGTCTCGTGTCTAGTTATTGAAGGACACACATCAAAAATACACGGATCTAACAGAGTGGAGCGTAAACACCGGCATGGTTTGGCTGGGCCGAATGGCCTGTTTCTGTGTATTGTAAAGGCGCTATATAAATAAAAGTTGTTGTAGTGTACCTTTATAAACAAATACCAGTGTAACCTTTCCTCTGTGAAAGAAAAATCAATGGGTTTGCAATGTCTTCCTTAATTTCTCCCTTTCATCCAATCTCAGTAATTTTAACAGTTTGAGATCTTGCAGGTGGTCATGTTGCGCTGGGGTTTGGCGGGCGGGGAGAGAGGGAGAGTTCCAGTTACACCGGAAGGGACACTATTACCGGTGGCGCTCCTGGCTGTTTCCTCAGGGGCGGCTGCGCGCGCACCCTCTGATTTGGGGCCGCCGCCATGGCGTCGCCACCGCCGAACTCCGCTTCTAAGATGGACATTCAGAACGCCACGCAGCACCTGCGGGACATGCTGAAGCTGGACCGGGTCTCCGGTAAGGAGGGAGACCGGGGCTGAGACGGTTACATTAAAGGCCCCAGACACAGACAAGCCGAGGGAGGGGGGAGGAAGCGGAGGTTCGGCTGGATCCCGGGGCGGGGGCAGAGGGTGCGGGATTCACTTTATACCCGGGCCTCGGTTACCGGTACCACTGCAGCCCCATCATCCCGGGGTTGGCTGTACCCCCGGGGTGGGGGGTTAGTTGCCGTGAGAGGGGGTTGTTTCCCCGGGACAGGCGGCTGCTCCCCCCCGGTGCTAGGGAGCCGCTCCCGGCCGCTTGTCATCCGCCGGCAGGTGGTCGAAGAGCGGCCGTTTGGCGGTGGCGGGATTGCGGCGCGAACTGGCGCTGGGGTTGGGATCGGACCAGGCGAGGCTCCGGGGCGGTGGGAGCAGGGAGACGATCCTGATTTCGGCCAGGCCGCGGGTTTCTCGCTACTCTCGGTCACTTTATATCTGGAATTGCAATTTGTGACTCGGTTCAATAAAATAATTATCTCCTCACACCACTCATTGCCCTCCAACCCCCCGTTACTGAAAAACACTGACTGCAGTGGGAGGTTTTTCTGTCGATGCTGGTTAGAGTGAATACATTTAGCTCGTTGGACTTTTAGTTTCGTTTCCTTGTTGAATAGTATAACAGTAGATATGGCCTGAAATGTCATAATATATTCAATGAATTAATATTTTTGGTATTAAGTTAAAAATGTGTGTACATATTTCGTACACAAAATCGACATTTGGCAATCTTGATTATTGTGTTACTGGGTGGCTTTGTTAAAGAAAAGAGCTAACAAACTAATTATTGGTTACAGATCATAAGCTGTACTTATACCTTGCTATCTGAATCAGTACTGTAAGCTTTTCTGCAAACTCTCGCTTCTGATTTCCTCCTCTTCTAACTTCTGAAAGATAATGTTATCATTGCAGAAAATTTTAAATTATGTACCAACACAAATAATGTGCTAGTAGGTTAACAATTATAGAAATAATACAGAATTCTCATGGTTGTTCAAGTTTAATTGTGAACCCTGCTGAAAATGGTTATAGCCAGCAATGGTTTACTTAATATTTGAAAGCTTGCAATCTTGTTTTAACATATGAGGCTGAACCAGACTGTTCGCAATCTTGGTGTCATATTTGACCCTGAAATGAGCTTCCGACCACATCCGTGCCATGAATAAGACTGACTATTTCCACCTCCGTAACATCGCCTGTCTCCGCCCCGTCTCAGCTCATCTGCTGCTGAAACCCTCATCTATATTTTTGTTATCTCTAGACTTGACTATTCCAATGCACTCCTGGCTGGCCTCCCAAGTTCTATCCTATGTAAACTTGAGGGCGTCCAAAACTCGGCTGCCCGTGTCCTAACTTGCACCAAGTCCCGTTCACCCATCACCCCTGTGTTCAAGGACCTATGTTGACTCCCAGTTAAGCAACGTCTTGATTTTAAAATTCTCATCCTTGTTTTCAAATCCCTCCATGGCCTAGCCCCTCCCTATCTCTGTAATCTCCTCCAGCCCCACAACCCCCCCCCCCCCCACCTGAGTTATCTGCGCTCCTCTAATTTTGCCCTCTTGATTATCCCTGATTTTAATCGCTGAACTATTGGTGGCCGTGCCTTCAGCTGCTTGGGCTGTAAGCTCTGGAATTTCCTCCCTAAACCTCTCCGCCTCTACCCCTCTTTCCTCCTTTAAGACGCTCCTTAAAACCCACCTCTTTGATCAATCTTTTGGTCATCAGGGTAGTCAGGAGCAATGTTGGTCCCTTAAAAACTGAAAGCGGTGATATTATCAATGATAATGAAATGGCGGACATGTTGAATAATTACTTTGCGTCAGTATTTACAGTGAAGGAAGAGGATAACATGCCAGAAATCCCAAGGAAACTAAATCAGGGACAGGTACTCAATAAAATTAACGTAAGTAAAATAACAGTAATGAAGAAAATAATGGCACTAAAGAGTGACAAATCCCCAGGGTGGTTTCCATCCCAGGGTTTTAAAGAAAATAGGTGAGTACGTTACAGATGTCCTAACTTTCATCTTCCAAAGTTCTCTCGATTCAGGAACTGTTCCTTTAGATTGGAAAATTGCGCATGTCACTCTGCTTTTTAAAAATGGTGAGAAGGCAAACGGAATTGTAGACCAGTTAGCCAAACATCTGTTGTCGGGAAATTGCTGGAGTCTGTAATTAAGGATAGGGTGACTGAACACCTCAAATTTTCAGTTGATCAGAGAGAGCCAGCATGGATTTGTGAAAGGTAAGCCCTTTGCCTGACAAACCTGATTGAATTTTTTGAAGAGGTGACTAAAGTAGTGGATAGGGGAATGTCTATGGATGTTATTTATATGGACTTCCAGAAGGCATTTGATAAAGTCCCTCATAAGAGACTGTTAACTAAGGTAGAAGCCCACAGAAACTAAGGAAGAAGCCCACGGAATTGAGGACAAATCATTGACCTGGTTAGGAAATTGGCTGAGCGGCAGGAGACAGAGAGTAGCGATAATGGGTAGGTACTCAAATTGTCAGGAGGTGACTCGTGGTGTCCCGCAGGGATCTGTGTTGGGGCCTCAACTATTCACAATATTTATTAACGACTTGGATGATGGCATAGAAAGTCATATATCCAAATTTGCAGATGACACAAAGATAGGTGGCAGTGTAGATGGAAGCATAAATTTACAAAGGGATATCAACAGATTAACTGGGCAAAACTGTGGCAAATGTGAGGTCATCCACTTTGGACCGAAGAAGGATAGAACAACAACTTGTATTTATATAGCGCCTTTAACGTAGTGAAACGTCCCAAGGCGCTGCACAGGTGTATTTTAAGAAAACAATGGAGGGCCAGAGGCTGGACAGTTAGGATTTCATAAGTGCAGTTGTAAGACAGTTGGGAGAGAGTTTTTTCCAGGGACGGACACAGAAGGAAGTAGGGTTGGGGGAGGTGGGTGGAAGGGGGATGTGGGTGGAGAGCGATATGAGGAAATGGCCTTATCTGCAATTGACACAATGGGAGTAGCCAGGCCACGAGAGATGGCAAGGTCGAGGGGGTGGCCGTGAATATGGGTTGGGGAGTTTACATGGAGGGAGAGATTACAGGAGGATAGGCGGCTAGTGAACTGAGAGGAGAGAGCATGATGAATTGAGATGGAGGTTGAAATCACCGAGGATGAGAAGTCGTTCGGTGCAGAGGCTAAGGGAGGAGAACAGTGAAGATATAATAACATTTTTATGGTACTTGGGTGGGCGGTAGAGAACAAGAATTTTAATGAGAAGTGAGAGGGATGGAATAAGGTGAGATGCTCAAAGGAGGAGAAACTGCCGGAGGAATAGGGGGGACACACCAAGGTGTGATTTGGTGATGAGAGCCACACCGCCACCACGGCGGTCTGAGCGGGGCAAGTGGTGGAAGGTATAGCCAGGTGGGGAGGCTTCATTTAAGGGTAAGGTGTCATCACCCCTCAACCAAGTTTCCGTCAGGGCCATGATATCGATACAGTCAAGCTCATGGACGGACATTCTGTAGGGAGATGTGGAGAGGGTCGGTGATGGCTGCCCCACTGCCAGCATCTACAGGGTCAGCGCTGGGGGGGATGAGTTGGATGGGGAGGAGATTGGCAGGATTTGCCCCCAGTGGGCGCGCTGGCCGGGAAGGTTGGCAAGAGAGTAGGATGGGGCAGTTGGGGTTGCTGCTCATAAGGCGGCTGTGACGAGTGCCTCGATGGGCCGTTCGTAGGATGCCAAGAGAGGCACAGAGGGAAGGTGTAGGCTTATCTAAGAGGGAGTCAAACCTGGGATGGCGGCAGGAGAGTAGGAAGGTCGAAGAGTAATGAAGGATTGGGGTAGGGATTTGGGAAGGCAAAGTATCCGAGAGAGGAGAGATGAAAGGAGGCATGACGACAGGAGAGTGCGGTCAGAGGGATAGAGAAAAGGAAAATAGGGGGGAAAAGGGGAGTGGCTCGGGTCTGGAGCGGAAGCCAAAGTGTGCACGCGAAAGAACACGGGAAAAGCTCAGGTTACATAGGCCTGTTTATAAATGTAATAATGGAATACATATTTCCTGGTAGCAAGGGATAGGTTGGGGACAATAGTAGGGAGACTAGAGTCAAAGTCAGAGGTCCCATGGAGGGACAAGCCGACGTAAGCAGGATGGGGCCGGTACGGAACAGGGTACTTTCTAAATGGTGAAAGGCTAGAAACAGTGGAGGTCTAAAGAGACTTGGGGTCCAGGTACATAGCTCATTGAAATGTCATGAACAGGTACAAAAAGGCTAATGGGATGCTGGCCTTTATATCTAGAGGACTAGAATATAAGAGGGTACAAGTTATGCTGCAGCTATACAAATCCTGGTTAGACCACACCTGGAGTACTGTGAGCAGTTCTGGGCACCACACCTTAGGAAGAATATATTGGTCTTGGAGGGAGTGCAGCGTAGGTTTACCAAAATGATATCCGGACTAAGGGTTAAGTTACCAGGTGAGATTACACAAATTAGGGTTGTATTCCATCGAATTTAGAAGGTTAAGGGGTGATCTGATCTAAGTTTTCAAGATATTAAGGGGAACAGATAGATTCTCTCTATCTACCCTATCTCCACTGGTTGGGGATTCTAGGACTAGGGGGCATAGTCTAAAAATTAGAGCCAGACCGTTTAGGAGTGAAATTATGAAACACTTCTACACACAAAGGGTGGTAGAAGTTTGGAACTCTCTTCCGCAAAGGGCAATTGATGCTAGATCAATTGTTAATTTTAAATCGGAGATTGATAGCTTTCTGTTAACCAAAGGTATTAAGGGAAATGGGCCAAAGGTGGGTATATGGAGTTATGGTGCAGATCAGCCATGATCTCATTGAATGGTGGAGCAGGCTTGAGGGGCTGAATGGCCTACTCCTGTTCCTATCTGCCCTAATTTCTCCTTATGAGTGTCAATTTTTTTTGTTTTACAACACTCCTGTGAAGTGCCTTGGGATGTTTTACTACGTTAAAGGTGCTACATAAATGCACGTTGTTGTTATCCCATGTTACGTGCTGTAGAATTATGCATCTCAAAATGTAACTCCCATTATAAACCAAAGCAGTCGATTTGCATTGCAGGATGGATGCTTTTTCTGGTAGGGGTCAAAATGTTATGTTGCAGTAAAGCAAACTATTAGACGTTTCAATACCACTGAACATTGAGGCATTATACCACATTGGTATGGCCTATATCTCTGGATGGGGGAGAATAAACTTGCAGTTGACGATTAAAAAAAAACAACTACATCTTGTATGCAGGAGTGCCAAATGGTGTGTGCGTGCGTGTGGTTATTACTTGATGTATGTCAGTTCGAAGTGACTGAATGGTACCGGATACATTACATGGTATGTTGTGCTTCGTACTGCATTTGAGATTTGTAGGGACGATGCAGTGTTATGGAACACCATTTCTCAAGCTCCTGTATGAAGTAGTTGCGTGTGCTTTAAATTAATGGCACCCTTGAGTATAGTTTCAGATGTATTTTTAGTAAAATCAGGGCATCAGTTCCTAATCCTGCTAGTCCCTGCCCCCTTCCTAGTAAGAAGGAGTGAGCGATGTGATAGGCTGTTGAGTCTGTCATTGCACCAGGTACTGATTCAATTTGAAACATGGCTACCGGTGGGTGGAAATATGCTGCTTCAGTGGCTCATTCTGCTCATCTGTAAAATGGTGCCTCTGGTGTAGGAGACATTGAACGTCAAATCCACTCTCATCACAGTTTCATTTTTAAAAAACTTTTTAATAGCTTCCAGTCCAACCACTTCAGCTTACAGATATTGGTGCAATACTCTGTGACTGTATCTTAGCAATAATGCTGACTTGGAGGTCTCTGGCCAGTCCTCTGACGACCTCTTCTGCTAGCACACAAGGCTCAAATCCCTCCTGGATGTCCTCGCAGCTCTCCTATCCCTAGATATCCTCTGCTGTGGCACAAGCCACCATCTCTCCCAGAGCAACAACAGAG
Source organism: Somniosus microcephalus (assembly GCF_052327205.1). Classification (NCBI taxonomy): domain Eukaryota; kingdom Metazoa; phylum Chordata; class Chondrichthyes; order Squaliformes; family Somniosidae; genus Somniosus; species Somniosus microcephalus. The sequence continues at coordinate 207,696,628 of NC_140992.1, read as the reverse complement.
CTCATGCCCCCTTTCTGGCAAACATTCTATTAACAAGCAGAAAATCTCCTGAGGCTCCTCTTCATTCCCTGGTCAAATAGTGGATCCCACTGCTGCAGCATTACCCTCCAGAATGTTGCAAATGGTGTCTGCCCTATCCTATACAAGACCACTGCCATCCTGGGTCTGATGGAAACCTGGCTTACAGACGATAACTCCCTCCTTATTATGGCAGCTACCCTATTTGCCTACATGCCAACCCATCGTTGGTAAGTTCCATTTGCTCCGCTCCCTCTGCTGTTCCAACACTTCCTTATTTGAGAACATCATCCTCTTCCACATATCTCCTTCAAGTCCTTATCATCTACCATCCTGGCAAGCCTAATGTTGATTTCTTGGCTGAGATCTGCTCTGTTAGCCACAGCAATGTCACTTCTCATCCTTGGTGATTTCAACCTTCATCTCGACTCGCCTAGCCCCCTCCGACTTTTCTCCCTTCTTGTACTCACTTATAGTAGGAATATAGGAACAGGAGTAGGCCATTCAACCCCTTGAGCCTGTTCAGTTATTCAGTGAGATCATGGCTGATCTGTATCCTAACTCCATCGACCCACCTTGGCTCCATATTCCATAATACCCCTGGCTAGCAAAAATCTATCGATCTCAGATTTAAAATGATTCATTGAGCCAGCATCTACTGCTTTTTATGGGAGAGAGTTCTACATTTCTACCACCCTTTGTGTGAAGAAGTGTTTCCTAACCTCTCTCCTGAATGGCCTGGCTCTGATTTTAAGGTTATGTCCCCTTGTCCTAGACTCCCCCATCAACAGAAAAAGTTTCTATCTACCCTATCAATTCTTTTCAAAATCCTAAAAACCTCAATTAAATCACCCCTTAACTTTCTAAATCACAGGGAATACAAGCCAAGTTTATGTAATCTCGTCTCATAATCTAACCCTTGGAGCTCTGGTAACATACTGATGAATGTTTATCTTTCTATTGTACGAGGCCTCACCACTTCTGAGTCTTGATCATTGATGAAGCCATTTCTGGTCACTACGTCATCTTCCTCTCTGTCCAGTTTCCCCAATACCCTCATCAGCCCCTGGAAAAGACTTCCTCCCAGCTCCCTCATCAGTATATGCATGATGCCCTTGACCAATAAGAACATCAAGATCTCTCTACCGCTGCTCCCCTGGTATAGCTCCCACATATTCACCTTCAAATTCAAAGGCGGACGACTTTACCATATCTGGCCTTTGAGTGACCTTGTTGCCAAATGCCAGATCTGTTTTGAACACCTAAAGACATTGACGTTCAGTTTCGGATGATGGCAGCAACAAGGACTTTGAAGGAGAGGTGGGAAGGAGTGGAAGAAGGGTGATGTGCTCAGATAAGGAGAAGCTACCAGGCACGGGTGCAGATGGACTTAGCAATAATGAATGGTGCATGTAGCCAGGTGGTGTAGCTTAAGTAAGATGTAAGGCGTTGTCATACCCAAATCCTTCGACTCCAGAAGATGCCTCAAGGACAATGTCAGGCTCTCATTCTCAAAAACAAGCTGTCTCCTTAGATCCGTACCCCTGCTCACCATCTTCTCCGTTTATGCCAGTCAAGGAGCTTATGGAATTCTTTGTCTCTAAGATCGAGACTGTGTGGCTGCTGTAGCATTTTCTGCCTCCTCCCTTCCCAGCTCAGTCCTAACTCTATATAAATCGACATTCTTATCCATTTCCCCCCAACTCATCACCTGCTCCCTCGACCCCCTTCTCACCCATGCCCCGAGTACTCAGTTAATCCCACTAAACTGTTGATTGCCCAACTTGCCTTCCTGTCCCCATGCCAGCTGACATTGTCAATGGTTCCTTTTCCTCAGGCACTGTTCCCCTCACTTTCAAAACCGGCATCACCGTCCTTTTTAAAAAAAAAAAAAAAAAACACCCTTGAACCCTTTGCAAACTAGCGCCCTATCTCTAATATCCCCTTCCTCGCCAAAGTCTTGAACATATTGTCTCTCAAATAAATGCCCATCTTTTCCACAACACTCTGAGTGAAGAAATTCCTCCTAAGGTTGTGAATCTTTGGAATTCTCTCCCCCAAAGGGCTGTGGATACTGAATCGCTGAGTATATTCAAGGCTGAGATCGATATTTTTAGACTCTGGAATCGAGGGATATGGGAATTGGTTGGGAAAGTGAAACTGAAGTCGAAGATCAACCATGATTTTATTGAATGGTGAAGCAGGCTCGAGGGGCTGTATGGCCTACTCCTAATTCTTATGTCCTTCAGTCCCTGTTTGAATATCTCCGTTCAGCTTTCCACCCTCTGCCACTGCACTGAAGCAACCCTAACCAAAATTACAAATGACATCCTCTGTGACTGGTGTATTATCCCTCCTAGTCTTCGACCCGTCTGCAGCATTTCACTTGGTTGAGTACACCGTCCTCCTGTTTTCCTGGTCAGTGGGACTACTCTTGCTCGGTTCGAATCTTGCCTATTCAATTATTGGCAGAGTACCTCCAGCAATGACTTCTCTTCCCACCCCTGCACTGTTACCTCTGGAGTCTCTCACAGAACCATCCTTGCCCGTCTCCTCTTCCTAATCTACATGCTTCCCTTAATGACATCAATCAACTTCCATGTGTATTCTGATGACACCCAGCTGTACCTCTCCTCCACCCATCTCGACCCCCTGCACGGTTTGTGTTGTTGGAGTGCTTGTTTGACATCGGTTAGTCTTGAATGAGCTGCAATTTCCTCCAGCTAAACATTGGCAAGACTGAAGCCATCGTCTTCAGCCCCACCACAAACTTCATACCCTCGCTACCAATTCCATTGTGGGAACAGTGGCTGATTTTCCTCCTCTTCACTTTATTTGACAAAATGTATTTTATGTTGCCACGGCTATGCTGTTACAATTTGCAATAATATTGAGTGAATTTTCAAAACTGTTATTAATCCATATTCAGTTCCATGTTGTAACTGTAACCCTCTTGATTCATGGCAAAATGGCATTTTAAAAAAATGCTGCTTTTCATGCTTTGAGGTTTACTAAACAAAACTTTAAGGTGCATAGTGAGTTCTGATCATTTAATGTATTTCCTTCTGTTTGCTAGAGTCAGCTGTTGACGGCCAAAAGAAATCTGCATCCTACAATGGAGAACTGAATGGATTGCTGGTACCAGATCCCATTGCAGCTGGAGATGGGCCCATTCTCAGAGAGTCAAACCATGCAAATGTGGACAAGCTGAACCTACAGGAAAATCAAGAAATGTAAGATGCTGTACTAGCTATATATTTTGTACTTAATGTGCAATTTTCTGTTAGAGAAAGTATCTCTTAATTATTTTATAATTTGTCCCCTACTACTTCCTCTGTCCTCCCCCAGAAAATGAGGTACTGTATATAAATCTCCAACAGAATGAATGCACAAGAGACCTATTATTGGGCTTTTGCTAGTGGCGCCTCAGGTATGCAAGAGCATTTTGTGCAGGTTTGGGTTCCAATGTTTTGCTACATTCTACCAGGGAAAGATATTGTCACTGTCCAGGTCTGACTTGTGATCATCTGTGAAATGAGGAATTACGGGCACAAATTAAAATTCTGCCATTCTGTGGAGAATTTTCTTCATGCATCAATCAATGCACTGCACCACTGGGAAGCATGTTAGTTTTGTTTTAAGGATACGGGGCTACACTGATGATTTGATTCTGCCTTTCTCTAGATACCTCTCCGGTGATGACAGTTCAAATTGTGTTATATTTGCCAAAGAAGTGGAAATTGTGGCAAGCAGTGATTCTAGCATCAGTAATAAGGCCAGGGGTAGCAACAAGGTAAGGCAGACTGTAGCTAAAGGGCACTAAATGTTTAACATGTTAAATAGCCTTTACGTCTGTTATCAAATTAAGTCATGCTGTAATGTACTTAAACTTTCTAATGAAATATTGTACTTGGGCATTAATCTTTGAGGGTGGAATAGCGGAATGAAAGATTCTTTTCACAAATGTGTTAATGTTGCAATCCAATCAGTACCAGTCTTCCAAACAATTAGTGGACTTGCATATTGTACATAGATGTGTATCTTCAATGTAAAGTTGATATTGCTTCATAGGATGTTTGCACCAATACAATGCATTCTTGGTACAATACAGCCTTTTTTATTATTTTATACAGCCTGGCAACTAAATAGTAACTAAGTGTTGACAAAAACAAATTGAGGTCAGACATTAATCTGCTTTTCTTCCTGTCTGATCTCAACTTGCTTATGTCCAATGAAGCATTTGCAGAGAATGAAGCGTAGATGTGTAATACTTGGATTGTACTGCGTGCTGGTGTTGATTCCAGCTATTGAATGTTGATTGTCCTGCTCACGCTACAGCTCATACTGGAGAGTCTACCATTGGAAAATATTATTTATACATTACTGTACAATGAATTTGGAAGAAACTGAGGTTAACTCCTAAGGGAGGTTGCTGTGGAGATAGATTGGTATCTCCTATTTATCTAGATCGCGTCAGTTTTTTACTTGATGCAGGATGCTATTTAACCAATCTCTTTACATCTGATCTGAAGTTTAGGAAAAGTGCTTGGGCGAATAAAATATGACAGCTAACACTTGAATTATAGCAGTTTAAAATTTCATGCCCTTAAATTGTTGACAAAAAACAAGAATTCATTCAAATAGTTTTATACTGCAGTACCTCGAATTAAACTTCCTTTGCTATGACTAGATCCGCAGGTTTTTCACCTGTAAGCTTGCGCTGGAGTGCACAGTGTGTGTTAGGTTTACAACTGAGATAATCTATCAGTATGAGTCTGGTGATGATGGGAAAAGGCAAGACGGTAGAAATATTGGTGGGCTGGAAAGATGAGATTAAACAATGTGAGGTTGGGAGGTTTTAATTGTAACAGACAACCTAACCAGTGTGTTATGTTTTTAGGTAAAAATACAACCTGTAGCAAAATATGAATGGGAGCAGAAATACTACTATGGCAACCTCATAGCAGTGTCCAATCAGTATCTGGCATATGCCATTAGAGGTGAGCATTCTTCATATCTAGCAGATAAACAAGGCTCTTATAAAAGAACCTTGCAGGATTTAATGAACTGCAGGTCATACTCACTCTATTTTAGTGGCAGCATTTAGGATTATGTAAAATAAAATCCCTTTGCTGTTGGACCAAAGAGTGATACCCCAGGAAGCTATGTTTGAAAATTTTTATTTTGGAAAACAATTAGCTAAGAGTTGTATTGTCACTGTGAACCATTGTTATCAAGGTTCTTTCTACTTGAACTGGCATAAGTTATGTGTGGTGTGGCATCTATGACCTTTAGGCCTTTCACATAAGTTGTGGAGAAGAACCCTTGTAAGTAGGCAACCACTTCATTTTATAAAGGAATCTCAATAAGTAGATTAATTTAATGAGCTGTGTAATATGCAAAATATATGAGCAGTTTTTGATAATTAGTTGTTGAATAATTGAGAATTGGGGTAACATTTGGATTTGTCCAAAATGTGTGAAAGAACCTGCCTGTTAGTGTTAGAATCCGTGCATACATATAATTACAGCTGTATTTAAAGCAAATTGCTTTGTGTACTGAATTACTTTTTGAAATTCAATACAGGCAAAGTGTTCATATCAAAGTACAACTTTTAAAGACATTCAGCATTACTTCATAGATGTACAAGGTTGAACAGATTTGATTTATACATTTACATGGAACCTAATAACCTTTTATTTCCTCTGCACAGGGGCTAATGGCGTTGGCATGGTACGGGTATTGAGTGTTGGCATGGCTGAACGGACTTTACTGAAAGGATTTACCGGGGGAGTTGCTGATTTGGGCTTTGCACACCTCAACTCTAATCAGCTAGCATGTGTTGATGAGGCAGGCAACTTGTTTGTCTGGCAACTGAATGAAGAAAATGGAAAAATACAGTATCCTTGTAGAGACAATGAACTTCTGTTGCTTAGTTAAAATATTCATCTGCAATGCGTTCTTATAAAGTTGATTGTTATTACCGTGCAAAGTTAGTGAAGTATTAATGCTGAAAGTAGATGGGTTCGAGGAGAGGCATTGTGTGACAGCTAGGAAGTTCAGTTGTTGAATACCGAATTACATGTTGATCTAAATTGTGTGATGAAATAAGTAAATTATTAGGTACCATTTGAGAACGGAGATCCAAGATTGTTTCTGAGACAACGTAAACTACAATTGAGTTAGAAATATTGGTTTTCAGAAACAAAAAGAAGTTGGGAACATAGAGCAGGTCACTCAGCATCTGTGGAGAGAACAGATGTTTCAGATGTGTACCTTTCTTCAGAACAGAAGCTAGTTGCTGATTGACCTGTGTGTCTCCAGGTTTTTCTTATTTCCAGCATCTGCAGTATTTTGCTTTTTATTGGTTTTCAGAAGATTGCTTTCAAGATTTTTATTTTCTTTACTTTAATTTTGTTTCCAAATTTGATTATCTTATGCTTTGGATTTCAATTTACTATTTTGTTCTTTTGTTCTACAACCAAGGTGGTGACTGAAGTTTGTATGTGGTTCCATGGGCACTGACCACTCTCCAGGAGCTTGCCTAATTGACCATGTTGGACCCTTGACAGGTTATACGACCCTGAAGGACATCCTAGCTGGGCCTGATCTAATTCTCCTCTGACATCCACATATGCTCACTTTGCAGTGTTTATTAGATACCGATTAGGAGTGGGAAGCTATTATTCTTTTCTCCCTTCCCCAGCCTGTGGGTGCAGAAACGGATTCTAATGCCATCGTTGCTACCTTGGCTGGGAGCAGCTAATTTAGCACAGAATGGGGATTAAAGCTGTTTCTTTCCTGGTCTTTGTATGTCTACCACACCAGGTGGTGCACTTACCTACTGAGTGATCAAGGTAGTTCAACAGATTTATTTTTAAATGTGAAAATATATACTTTCAAAAGTCTGTACATTCAGGAAAGATAGGGAAGGAAAAAAAGGAGGGGGTGGCAGTATTGATTAAAGAAATTATAGCAGCACTGGAGAGGGATGATGTAGTTGAGGGGGTGTCAAAGACAGAATCAATTTGATTATATTAAGGAATAATCGAGGAGCTATTGCGCTACTGAGTGTATTCTATAGGCCACCAAATAGTGGGAAGGAGGTAGAGGAGCAAATTTGCAGGAAAATTACAGAAAGGTGCAAGAATTAGATTAGTGATAATGAGGGACTTAAATTCTGCTAATATGGACTGGGATAGTAACAGTATAAAGGGCAAAGAGGGGGAGGTATTCCTGAAATGTGTACAAGAGTACTTTCTTGATCATTGTGTTTCCAGTCCAATGAGAAAGGAAGCAAAATAACAGAAAACGCTGGAAAAACTCAGCAGGCCAGGCAACATCCGTGGAGAGAAACAGAGTTAACGTTTCAGGTCTGGGACCCTTCATGAGAAAGGAAGCAAAGCTGGATCTAGTTCTGGGGAATGAAATGGGGCAAGTGCAGCATATTTCAGTGGGAGAACCTTTGGGGAACAGTGATCATAATATCAGGTTTAGCATAGTTATGGAAAAGGACAAGGAACAATCCAGTGTAAAAATACTTAACTGGAGGAAGGCTAATTTCAGTGAGTTGAAAAGGGATCTGGCCCAGGAATCAAAAATCGGTAGGCAAAACAGTAATTGAACAAAGAGGACATGGTTCGGGTACAGAGTAGATACATTCCCATGAGAGGGAACAGAATGGCATTCAAAGCTAGAGCTCTTTGGATGATTAAAGATATAGAGGTTAAAATGAGACAGAAAAAGGAGGCTTATGACAACTGTAAGGTTCATAATACAGTAGAGAACCAAGCTGAATATAGAAAGTACAGAGGAGATCTAAAAAAGGGAATAAAAGGGGTAAAGAGAGAATATGAGAATAAATTTACGGCTAACATAAAAGGAAACCCAAAAGCCTTATAAACACATAAATAGTAAAAGGGTAGTCAAAGGAAGGGTGGGTTGATTAGGGACCAAAAAGTAGATATTCTTGTGGAGGCAGAAGGAATGGCTGAGGTACTAAATGAGTACTTTGCATGTTTCTTCACTAGAGAAGAGGATGTTATCAATGTAGCAGTAAAGGAAAAGACAGTAGCATTTTGGATAGGATAATAAAAATAGATAAAGCGGAGGTACTTAAAAGGTTGGCAGTCCTTAAAAGTAGAAAAGTTGCCCGGTCTGGATTGGATGCATCCTAGGTCACTGATGGAAGTAAGGGTGGAAATTGTGGAGGCTCTGACCACAATCTTCCAATCCTCCTTGGATATGGGGGTGGGGGTGTGTGGTGCCAGAGGACTGGAGGGTTGCAAACGTTACACCCTTGTTTAAAAAAGGTGAAAGGGATAAACCTGGTAACTACAGGCCAGTTAGCCTACTGTTGGTGGTGGGGAAACTTTTGGAGACAGTAATCTGGGACAACATTAATTGGCATTTGAAAAAGTATGGGCTAATAAATGAAAGTCAGCACATTTGTAAAAGGCAAATAGTGTTTGATTAATTTGATTGAGTTCTTTGAAGTGCTGGAAAGGGTTGATGAGGGTAGTGTATTTAATGTGTATATGGACTTTCAAAAAGAGTTTGACAAAATACCAGATAATAGACTAGTTTGCAAAATTAAAACCCATGGGATTAAATGGACAGTGGCAGCATGGATACAAAATTGGCTTGGACAGAAAGCAGAGTGTAGTGGTGAACGGTTATTTCAGACTGGAGTGAGGTATTCCCCAGGGGTTGGTATTAGGACCATGACTTTTTTTGATGTATATCAATGACCTGTATTTGGGTATACAGGGCATAACTTCAAAGTTTGAATATGACACGCAACTCAGATGTACAACAACATGCATTTATATCACCTTTAGCATAGTAAAACATCCCAAGGCGTTTCACATGAGCATATCAATCAAAATTTGACACCGAGCTACGTAGAGAATATTAGGGCATTGGCCAAATAGCTAAGTTTTAAGAAGCATCTTAAAGGAGGAAGAGAGGCGGAGCGGTTTAGGCAAGGAATTCCAAAGCTTAGGGTGTCGGCAACTGAAGGTGTGGCCGCCAATAGTGGAGAATTAAAAGCGGCCAGAACTGGAGGAGCGCAGCTATCTTGGAGGGTTTTAGGGCTAGAGGAGGTTACAGACATAGGGAGGGGCGAGGCCATGGAGGGATTTGAAAACAAGATTGAGAATTTTGAAATCTAGTTAGGACACGGGCAGCAGAGTTTTGGATGAGCTTAAGTTTATGGAGAGTGGAAGAGGGGAGGCTGGCTAGGAATGCGTTGGAATAGTTAAGTCTAGAGGTAACAAAGGCATGGATCACAGTTTCAGCAGCAGATGAGCTGAGGCAGTGGCGGAGTCTGGCAATGTTCCAGAGGTGGAAATAGGCGGTCTTACTGATGGCGGAGATATGTGGCCGGAAGCCTATCTTGGAGTCAAATACGACACCAAGTTTGCGAACAGTCTGGTTCAGCCTCGGACAGTTGCCAGGGAGAAGGATGGAGTCGCTGGCTAGGGAACGGAGTTTGTGGCAGGGGCAAAGGCAGTGGCTTCGGTCTTCCAAATATTTAGCTGGAGGAAATGTCTGCTCATCTAGTACTGGATGCCAGACAAGCAGCGTGACAATTTAGAGACGGTGGAGGGGTCGAGAGAGGTGGTGCGGTAGAGCTGGGTGTCGTCGGTGTACATGTGAAACCTGACATTGTGTTCTCGGATGATGTTGCGGAGGGGCAGCATGTAGATGAGAAATAGGAGGGGGCCAAGGATAGATCCTTGGGGGACACCAGAGGTAACGGAGCGGGAAGAGAAGCAATGCAGGTGATTCTCTTGCTTTGACTGGATAGATGAGAATGGAAGCAGGCGATTGCAGTCCCACCCAGCTGGATGACTGAGGAGGATGGTGTGGTCAACTGTGTCAAAGGCTGTAGACAGGTCGAGAAGGATGTGGAGCGAATGGTTACCACGGTCACATAGAATGTAATTTGTAATAAAAAATGAGGAGGATAGTAACAGACATAGACTGGTGAAATGGACAGACATTGCAAATGAAATTTAACGCAGGAAAGTATGAAGTGATGTATTTTAGTACGAAGAATGAGAGGCAGTATGAACTAAATGGTACAATTTTAAGGTGGTGTAGGAACAGGGAGACATGTGTATGTACACAAATCTTCAAAGGTGGCAGGACAAGTTGAAAAGGCTTTTAAAAATGCATATGGGATCCTTGGCTTTATTAATGGAGGAATAGAGTACAAAAGCAAGGAAGTGATGTCAAGCCTTTATTAAAGATTGGTTAGGTCTCAGCTTGAGTATTGTTCTCGATTCTGGGCATCACACTTTAGAAAGGATATCAAGTCCTTGGAAAGGGTGCAGAAGAGATTTACTAGAATGGCACCAGGGATGAGGGACCCCAGTTATGTGGAGAAGCTGGGGTTGTTCTCCTTGGAGCAGAGAAGGATAAGAGGAGTTTTGATAGAGATGTTCAAAATCATGAATGGTTTTGATAGTGTAAATAAGGAGAAACTGTTTCCAGTGGCAGAAGGGTCGGTAACCAGAGGACACAGATTTAAGGTGATTGGCAAAAGAACCAGAAGCGACACGAGGAAAGATTTTTTTTAATCAGCGAGTTGTGATCTGGAATGCACTGCCTGAAAGGGTGGTGGAAACAGATTCAATAGTAACATTCAAAAGAGAATTGGATAAATACCTCCAAGGGAAAAAAATTACAGGGCTATGGAATTAATTGGATAGCTCTACGCAAGAGCTGGCACTGGCACACTGGGCTGAATGTCCACCTGTGCTGTATCATTGAGTTTGCATTGACGGGGCCCTCTTTTGTGAAATTCAGACTCATATTTGCATGTGAAATGAACTTAAGCAAGTTAAGAAGTTATTAGTCAAAAAATTGCTATCCTGCTAAATAAAATACTTCTGTAAATAAAGTGGTTCCTATACTGAATGTTCAGGGAAAAGATTGTAGTGCACATCAAGAGACCCGAGGGAACCCCTTTAAATACAAGCAGGCGGATCATCTGGTGCCCCTTTATTCCAGAGGAAAATGATGAAAATGACGAAGGAAGTCAAACACTTGCTGTTTTACACGAAGATAGGGTAAGATGAATGGGAACATTTCAAAGTCAGTGAGACTTTACAGTAACTTTGAAAAAAAATTAAACTAGTTGATCTCCCTGCTGTTGCTCATGGGTCTGGAGCGCAAACATTTGTGTTAATCAAGATGAGGGGAAAAAAATTGTTGCGATTTATTGACTGCTACCCACTCCCTGTTTTGTGGTAACTTTAATAACAGGTTATCTGTTACCTGTTTACTAAGGAAACAAAGTTTTACTGAAGTTTGAACAGGTAAGAGCTAAGATTTGGGATGGTCCTGATTCTCATGACTCAGCATCTCATCCAATGAGCCATCAGAACCAAATTAATATCACTGTTTGATGGATGGATGAATTTTCATTTCGTTTGAAGTTTTAAATGTTTTATACTTGTCACTTTATACAGGCTGAGGTTTGGGATCTGGATATACTAAGAAACAGCAATAGTGTCTGGCCCGTTGAAGCAACAGAGATAAAAGAAGGCTTTATCATTGTGAAAGGGCACACAGCAGTAAGTATACTCTTAAATGAAAAAATTGAACCTGTGCACAGTTAACTATTCTATATTAAAATAATTTTCAAAATGGGGTTTCTGCTAACTTCCTGACTACTCGGTGCTGATCGTGTGTTGGTTACATGCTTAGCAGCGACAAATCCGATTACAAAAGCAAAAAAAACTATTACGCTTGAATAGAGTCCTTTTAATTACAATTGCTTTTATATATCGTCATTAATTTCATATTTGAAAGATCTCAAATCTTGTTTAGCAAAGCTTTATAGAGGCATTTCCTGGGTGTTTATAGATCTCACTTGAATAAAACAGTTAACATAAAACAAAGCTCAGACCCCTTGCACTTGTGACAATTTTTCAAGTGTTTTGAGTAAGTAACATAACAACAACCACTTGCATTTATATAGCACCTTCAACATAGTAAAACATCCCAACGCACTTCACAGGAGCGTTATCAAACGTAAGGAGATATTAGGATAGTTGGTCAAAGAGGTAGGTTTTAAGGAGCGTCTTAAAGGAGGAGAGCAAGGTAGAGACGCGGAAAGCTTTAGGGAAGGAACATGGCAACAGTTTCAGGCAGGAGAAGACTGTTGGTCCATCTCGCTCATCTATCCACAGTATTCCTTGGTGAATTTCTAATAAAACTGAATCCCATTTGCAAAAAGAAAGATAGACTTGCATTTATATAGCGCCTTTCATGCCCATCGGACGTCTCAAAGCACTTTACAGCCAATGAAGTATTTTTTGAAGTGTAGTCACTGTTGTAATGTAGGAAACGCGGCAGCCAGTTTGCACACAGCAAGCTCCCACAAACAGCAATGTGAAAATGACCAGATAACTTTTTAAGTGATGTTGATTGAGGGATAAATATTGGCCAAGACACTGGGGAGAACTCCCCTGCTCTTCTTCGAAATAGTGCCATGGGATCTTTTATGTCCACCTGAGAGAGCAGACGGGTCCTCGGTTTAACGTCTCTTCCGAAAGACGGCACCTCTGACAGTGCAGCACTCCCTCAGCACTGCACTGGAGTGTCAGCCTAGATTCTTGTGCTCCAGTCTCTGGAGTGGGGCTTGAACCCACAACCTTCTGACTCGGGTGAGAGTGCTACCCACTGAGCCACAGCTGGCACTTCTTGTTGACAAGAACATGTCTAGTTCCTTCTTAGTGTCAGCCGTGGCTCATTAGCTAGCGCTCTCGCCTCTAAGTCAAAAGGTTCAATTCCATGCCAGAGCACATAATCCAAGCTGACACTCCAGTGCAGTACTGAGGGAGTGCTGCACTGTCAGAGGTGCTGTCTTTCTGGTGAGACGTTAAACCGAGGCCCCGTCTGCCCCTCGGGTGGACGCAAAAGATCCCATGGCACTGTTTTGAAGAGGAGCAGGGTCATTTTCCCCGGTGTCCTGGCCAATATTTATCTCTCAACCAACACCATTATAAAATAAATAAATCTGGTCATTATCACATTGCTGTTTGTGGGTGCTTGCTGTGCAAATTGGCTGCCATGTTCTCCACATTACAACACTGACAACACTTCAAAAATACTTCATTGACTGTAAAGTGCTTTTGCCCCATATGTCATTCCCTTAAGTTCCCTTTGTACCCCCTCCAATAATTGAATATAATTTTTGAAATAGAGAGACTAAAACTGCACACAATAGTCCCGATGTGGTCTCACCAGGGCCAAATACAGTTTTAAAATGACATTTCTGGATTTATATGTTATGCCTCTTACTATGCTTCCCAAAATCCTGTTTGGTTTTTTTTAAAAACAATTCTGCTGATGGTTCTAGTTATCTTTAAATTGAGTTCAGTCTCTTTTTGGAGGACCTGATTTCATAAGTAACGAGGTGTGTGCATTAATGATGGATTGCGCTATTGGAAGTGTTGAGCTTTGATTAATATAGTAGAGGTCATGCGTGCCTTTCTTAGTGAACATATAGCACAGCAAGAATTACAGATCATGTGTAAATCCAGTTTTGTAGCTGGTGTTACCCTGATGAAAATCCTCCCAGTAGCCTTTCCCACCACCTTGCTTGGGACTCTCTTAATGAACTCTGCATTTTTGTTGAGTTGCTGTTAAATATTTTTTTTTAAAGTCTTAGGCATTTCTGAAGCAGAATTGTTTGCAGGCACTCATTACATCTTATAGAATGATTACTTGGTGGTAACAGAATAAATTTAAGTGTCTCATTGTCCAGTCTTAGTGTTGTCTGTGATGTTAATAGTTCAAAAGCTGTCAAAGCTTCAGTATTGCCCACACACTTGGAAGTGATCGTAACCAGTATTTGCTACATTTCTAAATAGTTTCTTCTTTCCAGCGCATCAGTGAAGGTGCATTATCCCCAGATGGAACAGTCCTTGCAACTGCGAGCCACGATGGATATGTAAAATTCTGGCAGATCTACATAGAGGGGCAAGATCAACCAAGGTACTATATATAATTTTAGTTAAAGCTATGATCAGATTGGTTCATTGATTTAACAGATTCAACTAGTGTGAATTTGTATTAAAAAAATCCACCCAGGCAAACAGAAGTTGTAAAGAAGTAAATAAAGGCCATACTACACAAAAAGTAATCCCTCAGTTTGAACAAATGCATGTTGTGGATAGTTAATTGATTTAAACCCTCTGAGGTTTAATTGTGGTAAATAGCGGCCCGTAATTTCTGATAGGCTTCCTGCGTGCGGATGCCTCCTATCGGGGAAAACATCTACGCCCTTACCTGAGGGCTCCTGAGGTGCGGCGATTTCCGATCCTGGGGATCCCCGCAGTCGAAATGCGCAGGGCCCACGTATTCCGGGGCAAGTGTCCCTGGGATCACGTGGGCCAGGCGAGCCAATGAAAGAAGGAAATCCCCCCAGATAGACCTGTCAAAAGTATGAACGGGGATCACTGAAAAAAGACACACATTTAAAAAAAAAAAAAAAAAAAAAATTAAATCACATTTTAAAAATATTTTAAACATTTAATTTTTTGAAAAAAGTAAAGTTTTTTATGGGGCTAAAAATAAACTTACCTTTTGGGGGAAAAATGATTTTTTTTTACTTTTTTAAACTCTTATGCTGGTAAAAGCAGGCCTTACACCTGCTTTTACCAGGCGTAAGATTTTTATGTGATTTCAGTGGACGGAAGTTCTGCAGAAAGTGGAGCTCTCCGCCCGCAGAGGCCCTTCTCCAGGCCAGGCATCCGATCTGTTGAGGATTCTTGACCGATCGGAAATGCCGATTTTCAGCGTATGCGTTTCGCATGCCCGAAACCGGCATTTCAGATGTCCCTACGGATGGGTACACACCCGTAGGCATCGGAAAATACGGGCCAGCATTCTTTGGCTTGCTTTTAATATTTTTCTCTTTTTATGTCTCTGGGAGCGTGAAACACCAGTCTAATTTTAGCAAAAATGTCAGCATGATTATGAAATGAAAAGACCATTGACCATTATCATTTAGTATGTCTCAGCTACTGAGGTGCATCATGGGCAGAGCAATGTTCTGAGCCATTTGATATTACAGGAAACTTTGTTATATCCGGGACCGAGCTGTTGCCGATCTATCAAAACTGCCGGACATACAAAGTTAATGTTGAAGCATACGGAGATTTTCATCTCCGTATCTGACAACAAACACTGTTACTTAGCAACAGCTGCAAACAGTCGGCCCGTACCTTGGAAGCGTCTCTGTAGCTTAGCAACAGCTTCAGAAAGACTTTCCAAAGCCTGACTGTTGCGGGGGGGAGAAAAAGCCACGAGAAGAAAAACAACCTAACAGAACGGCTCCTGATTTCTGCCGGTAGATCGAGGTTTCCGGACATACGACCTCCGGATAAACCGAAGTCTCCTGTACAAACCACGTTATGGTTAATTTTTGATGAATGCTCAGCCATTGTTTTATTAACTGTAATGGCTGTGTTTGTATCTTATTAAAGTTTATTTTTAGTAATCTTAGTTTGGATGTTAAAAACAGTGATTTCTGCATAACAAAACCTAGTGGCGCCAACTGCATACAGGAAACTTTCTGATATCCGGCACTGACGGGACCGAGCTGGTGCCGTAACATCAAAAGTGCCGGACATATCGGAGTTAATGTTTAAACATACGGAACTGAGAAGCTCCGTGTGAATCAACAAACCCTGTTCAAAACAGTCGGCTGCAGCTGCAAGCGTCTGTAGCTGAAGCTGTTGCTATAGCTACAGACCTTGCAGTGCTTGACTGGGTGGAAAAAAAAAGCAACAAGAACTAAAAAAAAATATAGAAAACGGCTCCTGATTTTTGCCGTTAGATCGCGTATTCCGGACATGTAACCTCTGGATAAACCAAAGTTTCCTGTAGTATGAGTTTATTTATACAAAAAATCACATAGCTCAATCAGTTCTTAGTGCATTCTGCCTATGCAATTTGTAGTGCAATTTAGTGTACATAGTAACATTTGCAGGTTTCCCCCCCCCCCCCCCCCCCCCCTGTTAACAGCCATTTTCTGTAGAACATAACAGCCGAGCTACATGTCCCTTTATGATCAACTGTGACATCATGTGGTGTGGTCCTGTGTTTCTAGAGCTGGTGTACTGTTGGCTTGAGACTGGAGTTTAAAGAAAGTTTTGTTAAACTCTTGCCAGTGATCATTCTACCTTGTTTTTGTGTATGGACACAAATTTAAAGTTGATACCTAATTCACCCAACTTTCCAGATGAAGGTGAGGTGGAAGCATCGCTTTTTTCTCTACAATGAAATTGGTGCTTGCTTGTTGCAACTGTTGGGAGAGGGTGCAAAAAATGTGCTTTCAACAACTGTTGTATAAATATTGAATCAAATTGAATTTTGCATCTTCAGAATTCTTATTGTAGCCTGACTTTAACTTTGATCCCTTAAGAATCGATTGGATACTTTTTGAGAAGCTGAACTTTTTTTCTACTGTCTGTAACCCATGTGCGATGCACCTTTCTTTGCACATTTTTTTTCCCGTTTAGGTCCCATTGCACATTGCATGATACCCTGCTCAAGACATGTTTGTTGATAAAAATGTGTGGAGTAATTCCTGTTGGCTAGAATCACTTATGCAATTAATATGGGAACTGGCTCGTTAGTGCAAACTTGTCTCTTTCATCTCTGCTCAATAATACAACATTATGATGTGGGTTTTGTTTTGGTTTTGCACCTACCATAAATGGAAAGCACTTGTTTCTGTCCGCCCAGTTGTTTTTCACTGTCGCCCTATTTGTAGAAGGCTACTGCTGAGCTCTGAACAGACAGCATTTTACAAACATGGGTTTGCTGAGGTGAAGTCACATTTGGTTTCTTCAGTGAGCTTATTAGCCAGGTGTCATGAAGATGTAATCTTCACTCCTGAATGCTGATCAGGGGTTGGGATCAATTTCTTCTTGTATTCGAGATGAGCTTTACACACGCAATTCCAGTATGTGTTTGAAATGGAAACCTGAGAGATAAATAAGAATTATCCTCTGATTGTTCTTAGCACTCCGAATTATCCAGTTGGTAAACTGATACAGCATTGTTATATGAAATGTTTTTGAAATGCGCCTCCTCTGTTTCATTTGTTCCTAATCATTTGTTCCTTGGACCTTTTTGTCAGGTGTCTTCATGAATGGAAGCCTCATGATGGTCGACCATTATCTTGCCTACTTTTTTGTGACAATCACAAAAAGCAGGATCCAGAGTAAGTTTTGTACTGCAACTTTGTATGTGTAAATGTTTATATTCCATTTGACAGGCACAGCAACATTTCTATACTATGTGCAAGTGTATAGAAATGTAATGTATGGATCTACAATTTCCTATTGAAATGGTTAGTCCATAAGATAGGTAGCTGCACAAAAGATCAATATTTTAAACCCATTTTGTTTTTGAGGTGAAATATACTGAATTTTAAAGCAATTTTTGTTTGTGTTGCTTGTACTCAAACCTGTCATTGAAATGGGGGGAAACGGATGAAACTGTCCTGATTGTGACTTTTTTTTAAAAACACCTTCTGTTTGCAGGCTAGTAATGGAGCTTTATTTTTGTGACTTTATAATGACGGGCTAAGTGACTCTGGAAGAACTTAGAAGCAGCACTGCAAAATTATTTTGGGTTTTTTTTTTTTGTCTCTCTTCCCATTTCCCCTTTCTAGGTCTCTGGACCACGCGCCACTTTGAAACTGTCCACTAGGAAGTGTCCGAAAGCAGGTTGGAGTGATTTTTCTCCTCTTTCCCTGCTTCCTGCAACCCTCCACTGGAGAAGCGTGTGGCTTTTGCTCAGCTCGCTCCTATGACAACGTGGCTGAGATTGGGAGCTGCTATGTGGGGAATCAAGGGTATGAACCCAGGTTCTTTCATTCAGTGTTGGAGCTCCATTGAGCTTCCTCGCTTGGTAATTTATTAAAACTAATATTGGAACAGCTTCTGTTTTTTTTTAAAAGAAGAAAGCAGTTTATTGATTTCAGCAAACACTAAAGAAGTGGACCATTAAAGAAATGTTCTACTTTATAACACTCCTTTGTTAAATGTTTGCAAGATTATTTACACAGACATTGTATCATGAGGAAAGATCTGCAAAATTTGAGTATTTTTGATATGCCGAAGGAATAATGTTCTTTAAAAGCAAGTCCAAATTTACCTTGGAAAAGTTTGAGCATTGACTTGGTCATACTGAAAGGACTTGTACTAACTAGGCTCATGTCCAAGCTGCTTGGATTTTTGCCCGTGGCATACAGACAAGATGGATTAATATGATATTAGTCATATCGCAGTTTTTAGAAGTGAAGAATTGCTATATAATATAAACAAAATAACTAACCAAGTTACAAGACAGCATGTTACTGACAGTACTAAATTAAGTAATATTTAACAGAGGTTGCTGTTTCAAATTATGCTACACATTAAGTTCTGCCTTTTTGTGAAATCTGTTCCTTACAGTATGTGGTTGCATAGAAGGCTTTTAGGGCAAAAAGCATCATTGTTTTCATCATGTTTAAATAGGTGTTGTGGTCTTAAATGCTTTGTATGATAAATTCAATTAAATCCCTAAAAAGTTGTGTTTGAATGTTACTGTCCTAACTGCAGCAATAATCGTGTTTGTTAAAATCTCAGAGCTCTGCTTGCTGGCACCTCACTGCTGGTGAAAGGCCAATTCCCATTTTGTGTCACTGATGTCAGAACTGCTTCATAGCAATCCAAAATGTGCAGAATGACTGCCAGGTTAGAGAACACACAACCACCACGGCAATGATGGTGCAAAAGTCAAACCCCTGTGGAGCACCTATGAAAAGAGCCCCTGCAATCATGAGAATAGTGTTTGGAAAGGTGGTGCCTTGTGCAGTTTTTGCTAGTTTTCTTTTATCCTCCCCTAAGTTTTAAGATTATTTTGTTGCCTTACTTCCTCCAAGCAAACCAAACCCATTATGGGGACAAAATCTAAGGAATTATTTTTTAAATGAAATTGGCACCCCAAGGTATTTGTCATGAATGGAGGGCTGCAGACTTTGCATGGCTTCTGGTGTTTCTACTTTCCTGCTAAGTTAAAGAAGTTGTGCTTTGTGGAGCTTTTTAAATAAAGCCGAGTGAGAAGAACAAAACAAAAAATCAGCAACTTAACCTCTGGATTAAAACTAAAAAGTCACATCACTAACATACAGCTTTGTTTCAAAAAGTATTTCATTGGCTGTAAAGCGTTTTGGGCTGTCTGGAGGTCCTGAAAGGCATAATATAAATGCAAGTCCATTTGTGTTTTTCATTTTATTGATATTGACACGTGCTAACTCTAATTTTGTCCATTGCTAACGCTTTATTTTTTTCTCTGTTCTGTAGTGTCCCTTTCTGGCGTTTCTTGATTACTGGAGCTGATCAGAACCGGGAGCTGAAGATGTGGTGTACTGTGTCATGGACTTGTTTACAGACTATCAGGTGCAGAATAGAATATAGAACAGCTGAGTTACAGTATATATTGGTTTTAAACTTCAACAATGTCCTGTTTTTAAGCTGCGTTAATGTTGACTTCACCCATTTGCTAAATTGGGCAGTTTGTAATACACCATGACTTAACAACTTGCATTTATATAGCACATTTAACATAGCAAAACGTCTCAAGGCGCTTAACAAGAGCGATATCAATAAAAACATTCTTGACACTGAGCCACAGAAGGAGGTAATCTGGACAGGTGACCAAAGGCTTGCTCAGAGGTAGGTTTTGAGGCGAGAGAGGCGGAGAGGTTTAGGGAGAGAATTCTAGAGCTTGGGGCCAAGGCAGCTGAAAGCGTGCCCACTAATGGTGGAAAGATTAAAATCGGGGATGAGCAAGATGCCAGAATTGGAGGCGTGCAGCGATCGCAAAGGCTTGTAGGGCTGGAGAGGGTTAGAGATAGGGAGGGGCGAGGCCATGGAGGGATTTGAAAACCAGGATGAAGATTTTAAAATTGAGGCGTTTACGGACCGGGAGCCAGTGTAGGTCAGCAAGCATGGATGATGGGTGAACGAGACTTGGAGCAAGTTAAGATACAGGCAGCAGAATTTTGGATGAGCACAAGTTTATGCAGGGTGGAAGATGGGAGGCTGGCCAGGAGAGCATTGGAATAGTCAAGTTTAGAGGTAACGAAGGCATGGGTAAGGGTTTCAGCAGCAGATGGGTTGAGGCAGGGTCGGAGTCCGGTGATGTTACGGAGGTGGAAGTAGGCGGTCTTGGTGATGGAGCGGATAAGTGGTTGGAAGCTCATCTCGGGGTCTGAACAAGGCCGCGAATTGTCTGTCTCAGTTTCAGACAGTTACGAGGGACGGAAACGGTGGCCAGGGAACAGAGTTTGTGGGGGACCAAAGACAATGGCTTCAGCCTTCCCAATACTTGGAGGAAATTTCAGCTCATCCAATATTGAATGTCGGACAAGCATCGAGACAAATCAGACAGTGGAGGGACCCAGAGAGGTGGTGGTGCGATAGAGCTGTGTGTCATCAGCATACGTGCGGAACCTAATGATGTATTTTGGATGATATTGCCGAGGTGTAGCATGGAGAAGGGAAATAGAAGGGGGCCAAGGATGGATCTTTGGGGGACTCCAGAGGTAACGGTGCAGGAGCGGGAAGAGAAGCCATTACAGGTGATTCTCTAGCTACGACTGGATAGATAAGAACAGAACCAAGCAAGGGGAGTTCCACCCAGCTGGACGATGGAGGCGAGGTGTTGGAGGAGAAGTGGTCAACTGTGTCGAAGGCTGCAGATAGGTTGAGAAAGATGAGAAGGGATAGTTTATCACGGTCACAATCACAAAGAATGTCATTTCTGACTTTGATTAGGGCTGTTTCAGTATTGTGGTGGGGCCGGAAACCTGATTGGAGGGATTCAAGCACAGAATTGCTGGAAAGCTGGGTACGGATTTGAGAGGCGACAGCGTGTTCATGGACTTTGGAGAGGAAAGGGAGGTTGGAGATGAGGCGGTAGTTTGCAAGAACAGAGGGCTCGAGGGTTTTTTTTGAGGAGGGTTAATGATGGCAGATTTGAAGGGCAGGGTGGGTGGTGGGAGAAACAGGACCTGAGGAGAGGAAACTGTTCATATCAGCTAACATGGGGCCCAGGAAGGGAAGTTGGGTGGTCAACAGTTTGACCGGAATAGGATTGAGGGAGCAGGAGGTGGGTCTCACGGACAAGCTGAAGACATGACCTTGGGGTGTAGATTTCCTTAGATTTTGTTCCCATAATGGGTTTCTTAACCCTCTGTAACTGCCATCCACCTGAATAGCACCAACCGCTGTACATGGCCTTCTTTGATCTCACAAAGGCCTTCGACACTGTCAACCATGAGGGGTTATGGAGTGTCCTCCTCAAATTCGGCTGCCCTCAAAAGTTTGTCACCATCCTCCGCCTGCTTCACGACGACATGCAAGCCGTGATCCTGACCAACGGTTCCACCACAGACCCAATTCACGTACGAACCGGGGTCAAACAAGGCTGCGTCATCGCACCAACGCTCTTCTCGATCTTCCTTGCTGCAATGCTCCATCTCACCGTCAGTAAGCTCCCCACTGGAGTGGAGCTAATTTACAGAACAAACGGGAAACTGTTCAACCTCCGTCGCCTCCAGTCCAGATCCAAGGTCGCCCTGTCCTCTGTCGTCGAATTACATTATGCAGACGACGCTTGCGTCTGCGCTCACTCGGAGATCGAACTCCAAACCATCGTCGGCACCTTCACCGAAGCGTACGAGAGCATGGGCCTTACACTAAACATCCGTAAGACAAAGGTCCTCAACAAACCTGCCCCCGCCGCATAGTACTGCCCTCTGATTATCAAAATCCACGACAAGGCCTTGGACAACGTGGACCACTTTCCATACCTCGGGAGCCTACTGTCAACAAGGGCAGACGTCGATGATGAAGTCCAACACCGCCTTCAGTGTGCCAGTGCAGCCTTCAGTCGCCTGAGGAAGAGAGTGTTTGAAGACCAGGACCTCAAACCCGGCACTAAGCTCATGGTCTACAGAGCAGTAGTGGTGCCCGCACTGCTGTATGCCTCAGAGACATGGATCATGTACAGCAGGCACCTCGAAGCACTGGAGAGGTACCACCAATGCTGCCTCCGCAAGATCCTGCAAATCCATTGGCAGGATAGGTGCACCAATGTCAGTGTTCTCACTCAGGCCAACATCCCTAGCATCGAAGCTTTGACCACGCTCGATCAGCTCCGATGGACGGATCACATCGTCCGCATGCCCGATTAGAGACTCCCAAAACAAGCGCTCTACTCGGAGCTCCGGCATGGCAAGAGAGCCCCAGGTGGGCAGAGGAAATGCTTCAAGGACACCCTCAAAGCCTCCTTGACAAAATGCAACATCCCCACTGACACCTGGGAATCCCTGGCCCAAGCCAGCACAAAGTGGAGGAGAAGCATCCGGGAAGGCGCCAAACACCTCGAGTCGGTTCGGGAGCAAGCGGAAGCCAAGCGCAAGGAGTGCACGTCAACCCAAGCACCCCCACCCACTCGTCCCTTCAACCACCATCTGCCCCACATGACTGTAGGTCCCGCAGTGGACTCATCAGTCACCTGAGAACTCATGTGGAAGCATCCTCGGTTCTGAGGGACTGCCTAAGAGAGAGGCAGTTCCAGTTTGTGGTATTGCATCACTGTTAAAACACTTGAATGCTGTAGTTGGCTGCCAGAGTTATAAAACCTTGGTAGACAGACTGTGTGTGTGCAGGATTGTTTTCTCGTAGTACCTTTTGTTCCTGCTGCTATATCTGTCATTCCTAATTTTAAATCTTTGGTATGACAATATAATTTAGGATACGGTAGCATATAATGGTTATATTACTGGGCTAGTAATCCAGAGGCTTGGACTAATAATCTGGAGACGTGAGTTCAAATCCCACCACGGCAGCTGGGGAATTTAAATTCAGTTAATTAAATAAATCTGGAATAAAAAGCTAGTGTCAGTAATGGTGACCATGAAACTACCGGATTGTCGTAAAAACCCATCTGGTTCACTGATGTTCTTTAGGGAAGGAAATCTGCTGTCCTTACCTGGCCTGGCCTATATGTGACTCCAGACCCACAGCAACATGGTTCACTCTTAACCAAGCCTGAATTGGCCTAGCAAGCCACTCAGAAGTACTGCAGCGGTTCAAGAAGGCGGCTCACCACCACCTTCTCGAGGGCAATTAGGGATGGGCAATAAATGCTGGCCTTGCCAGTGATGCCCCCAAAAAAATCAAATGGTAAGCCATGGGCAAATCTGGGGGGCAGATTGGTTAACTCAAAGTGGCTTGGTGCAACACTCTGTTTTGCTGCAAGCTTATTGGAGAAACATTCCCTCGATATGTGTGCATCTTGTTCATTTGCCTGAATGCTCTTTAAATAATCCAAAGCAATTGTTTATAACAATCAATAAGCCAAGCTTTCTCCTCCTTTTCTGTGAGCAGCTCCTAGCAGATTACTTGAAAAACTCACAGGCACTGATGGGCGCTAATTAAATTGTATATTCCATAATTTCAGCTTTTAGCATTGAGGTCGCAATGCAGTGAGTTTTACCATATCATTCTTGTTTAAAGTTTAGGCTAAAGTACTTTTCCCTCAATTTTTCTCCCTTTGAGTCGTGTGCACCACGTGTTTTCCGTGGTAATTTGGGATACGAGCTCCACTTTGGCGATGATTGAAGGAGAATGGGATTACTTTTAATTGTTATACCATAGTTATGACATTTTTTCTATATACTTTAGGTTTATGCCTGACTCTTTTAATGCCAATGTACACCCAAGTCTGAAAGCTAGCTTGGATCTATCTGCAGAATACCTAATCCTCAGTGATGTACAGAGAAAAGTAAGTTGTTTCAAATCTCTTGCAGCGCATCTCTGCACTCTTTTTCATGAATTTTAATTACAGTGGTTTACATATAAATTAAAGAGATTAGTCAGACTAAGATCTTCATTTACTTATGGTTAAATCTCATTTGACAATATTCACACTGGTCCCACAAAAATAGACGGTGGCAGTGTTCATGGAATTGAAAACATACTGGATAAAGGCTGTAATAAGTGATAGCATAATGGCAGTATGTAGTGAGCAAGCACACTTGTTGAGCTTGTTAATTGATGTAATCACTTCAAGTTTAATCAGCATGGATAATCTATTGTTTGCTGGCGGTCTGCCGTGGTGCTTTCCACGGGTAAATAAACACTCGAAGCAGAACAAAACTGCCTCTGAAGTGTATGTATAACTTTTGAAATACGATAGGGAATGATTTCAGGGTTGGAATCTCATTTTGGATTTCAAATGATGCGAAGCTATTCGGGCTTCATTTGCATGGATTGTGATTTCCATCCAAAATGCTGCTTTGAGAAGTCATTCCGTCGCAACTCTTTCTCTCCCACCCCCCCCCCCCCTCACCACCACACACAGATTGGACATCAAATTATATCTATGCAATGTGTTTGATATTTTTGTATTTTTATGTTGAGCACTGTGGCTTCTTTTTATTATTGTGCTATTAATACTGAACATAAAAGTTGGGTGTGAGGAACTCGTGGATATTTTTACCTCTAAGATTGAGACTCTGTGCTCGTCTGCCTCAGCTACATCCTCCATCGCTGCCACCCATCTAGTCTTGACCTCAAATCACTTTCCAGCTTCTTCCCCCTCCCCAGCCCCCACTTGCCTTTTCTGTGAGCCCCACCTCCTGTTTACTCAATCCCCTGCTGACCACACAACTAACTCTTATCTCAATGCTCCCTGATGTAGTCCTTAACAGAATCTGTTCCTCTGGCTTTTAAATCTGCTACCATGACCCCGGTCACATTTTCAGTTTTTTTTACGATAAATGTTTTTCTTCTGTTTGGTGCAACTGGCCACTCCAGTAACCATACCTTGTGTCCCCTACAATCCGGAGGATACCTTTTACTGCCCAAAAGGCAGGTAAATGATTGTAACTAAGAACCCTTACTCTGTACACCAGCTACTGGAATGTATTGTGCTGCCATGTGATTCCTGTCTATCAGTGGGCTAAATATGCATTCATTCCCTAAGTGGGGACTCAGACTCTGAACCAACAAATGTTTTGTTTTACCTAAGACAGGTGAATGAACAGTAAACAGTATTTCTCCACTCTCCTTGATGTATAAAATAGTAAAGATGCAGTTAGCTTTCTCTCTAAACATGGTCTCAGTTCTTGCACTGTGAAACCAACTACTTCTGAAAACAGGTTTGGTTGTTCTGCTTGGAACTTCAAAAATACCTCTGGGTTGCTGGCTGGTGACTGAATGTGGACTGTTCACATCAAGCCCAAAATAAACTGGTGACTAGAGACCCCTGGCCACCAAGCTGTCCAGCAATGAAGTCTAATACTGGGAAGAGTGAAGCTTTCCTGGTTGACCCCTACCAGGAACACCACACCCTGGCCCTTCATTCCATCCTCCTCGGCTGCTTGCCCAGGTTGAATCTGGCAGTACACGTTCTAGATATCTTACTCCACCCTGATCTGAGCTACAAACTTCATACCTATCTATCACCAAAACATCCTATTTCTATCTCTGCAACATTGCCTGTCTCTACCCCGCCTCTCACCCACTGCTGTTGAAACACTCATCCATACTTTTGTCACCTCTAGGGGCAATCTCTACAATGCCTTCCTCGTTGGCCTCCTAAGCTGCAGCCTACATATCTCCAACTTGTCCAAAACTCCACCACCAATATACTGTTGTGCACTAAATTCTGCTCTCCTATTACCATTGCCCTTGCTGATCTCCATTGGCTCCTTTGTCCTTCCAACACCATCAAAATCCTCCAATATTTACAAATCTCTCCATGGCTTTGGCCTTTACTTCTACAACATTTTCAGCCCTGCATGCCAGCATGAGCCCTCCATTCTTCCAACCCTTGTCGCCTTTGCATCCTCTCCACCCATGTTTTCATATTCTGGCACTCCATAAATGCCTCAATCTTGCTACCTGCCTCCTTAAAACATCTCCAACTATGCCATTTGTCGTCCTCATCTATTATTTGACCTTTTTTTGCCTCTGAAACTGCTTGGGATGTTAAAGGTGCTACATAAATGCAGGTTCTCTTTGTATAATTCTTCATGCCATATTGTTCAATTTACCTGTTGCAGGTGTTGTATGTGATGGAGCTACATCAGAACCAGGATGATGGCAAGGCCCATTTTGTCTCCATATCTGAGTTTTTGCTTACTCATCCAGTGCTTAGTTTTGGCATCCAGGATGTCAGCAGATGTCGCCCGAGACACACAGAGGTTCTTCCAGCTGAGGAAGAGAGCGACACTTTAAATGCAGGTCAGCAAAACAATTAATGGTATATTCCAGGATGCTGTGTGTGTACTGTTCTTTGCAAAGAGGAATTGAATATACCACAACTTAGTGCTATCTAATGGACACAAAACAAAG
This sequence comes from Somniosus microcephalus, assembly GCF_052327205.1. Classification (NCBI taxonomy): domain Eukaryota; kingdom Metazoa; phylum Chordata; class Chondrichthyes; order Squaliformes; family Somniosidae; genus Somniosus; species Somniosus microcephalus. The sequence continues at coordinate 207,670,163 of NC_140992.1, read as the reverse complement.
GTGACCAGATACATGCTGGGGTTGGATGCATGTTTCAGCATAGAGTTTGTGATCTGTCTAGGTTTTGCCCTTTTTGTTGCATAAAATTCTCCGACTGAAAAGGCAGGCAGCCTGCTCTTAGGATGCTGTCAGCTCTGCTCGTGAGTCAGTTGTTGTGCAAAACTAATGTTATGCATTTACTAGTGTTTACATTCTCCTTCCTTGGGGAAAATTCCTCACCCACATGGGTGGTTGTGATTAGGGATTTCATCACTGGGAGAAACGCACTGTAAACCTGCAACAAAACACTAACACTCCTTGGTTGTTGATTCATCAGTATTCACTGAAGTTGTGAAGTCACTAAAATCTATGCTTTAAGAAATAAACTCTTTCATACATTGCAGGTGTATGATTCATAACATTTTTGGTAAAATCTCATCCCTCAGCCAGTTCTGAATGTGTACATGTTCCCAGAACAATGTTACCTGTCCCTGTTAACCTGTAATTACTGATTTTTACAAAATTAACTCTTTTTATTTGAAATCTGAAATGTTACTGTTTGTATCTCAATGTTTTAAGTTCTTTATCCCTGATAAATTACAGATCACTTCACACAACTGATCCAGCTTCTTTAGCAGCAGTTGAGTTGTGTCTTGCACCACTTCTGTTTTCACAACCCGCTGTTTCTTGACCGTTGTCTAAACAATAAGGATGGTACAAGTGCAAATAGAAATGCTGCCTGGAGCACAGCTTATCTAAACCTGAAAATACCTTAAAACCTGGTTTTAAAACTGAAGCAGTTGAAAAAGAATTCACATAGCTCGCAGTCCTAATATGAAGATGTATTAAAGGGACACGTTCTAAGGATCTGCTTCATTCAGATGTCACTTGTTTGTGGAGGATGGACTACATTCAAAGAATAAACAGGACCATGTTCTAGATGAGCAACACTTGCTAACTTGCTATGTAGAATTAGAATATCAAAGGGTGTGGGGAGCATGCAAGGAAAGTGAGATTAGACTAGAGTCTTGACAAAGGGTTTGACTCAAAACGTTGACTCTATTTTCTCTCCACGGATGTTGCCTGGCCTGCTGAGTTTTTCCAGCATTTTCTGTTATTTTTGATTTCCAGCATCCGCAGTATTTTGCTATCGTGAGATTAGACTAAGTGGTTCATGTGGCAAAAAACACTGGCACAGACTTGATGGGCTAAATGGCTTGTTTCTGTGCTGTAATACACTCATGATTCTAATATCTTTGCCTGCATGTCCTCTGCGGTGATGTAAAGATGTTCTTCCTATCATGCACAATTTCTGATATATTCAATTTTTTCTTGGCAGAAGGAACTCCTGGCCCTGTTGAATCTTCAGTAGTACAGATAAAATTGTACTGTGTACACACCAAGTAAGTGGCAGAATTGAGGTTTCTCTAACTTTATTGGTAGCTTTCTGAGATGCAAATGGACACCCAGTTTAGAGCTATTTTATGTACATAATTTGTGTTCTCTTGTATTTTAGGCAGATATTGTATTTATGTCGAAGAATAGATTATGGAGGGTACTAATTAATCTTAAAGCCTGAGAAAGCTAAAAAGTGCCCGTTAAAAATATTGCGTAAAAAGTGTTTTGTAGTACTTGAAGGGGTTTGGATGTGAGTTCTGTGTATAACGATATGTTTCATCTGCTGGAGCTGTAGTCTTGGATCGTATTTTTGTTTGGTGCTCTACATGTGTTAGAAGACCAGTAATCCCCTTCCTGATGAATGGTTGATTTTTTTTTTTTACACAATCTTTGTGAGAAATACATTAATACTTAAATACAACTGGTCCTTCACCGTTGGTTGGTCATTTCTTGTCTCTGTTCTGCGTTGTTGCTGATTCAGGGCCTGGCTCAAAGCAGGAATGATTCAAAACCCAAACCACTGGTGTTGATATGTAATTTTGATCAGAATGTTTATTTATTCAGCTGAATTGAAATGCTGCAAGAAGAATTTTTTTGGTTTCCTAATGTCTGATTATTATAATAGAAGTATTTTTTGAATATGCCACTGTTAAATTAAAAAACAATAATCGCAGACTGACACTGTCTGGACAGACCACGCTCAGAAATAAATGGTTTTGTCCTTCTCCCTAACTATTTTTAAGGAAGGATAAATTCATCCGTTTTACCACTTTAGAAACTCAACTTTAACAATTATTTTGACTTGAATGTAGTGCCCTTTCTTGTTTGTTTTGCGGGTAAATACTTGTGTTTTGTACTCTCCAATTTTGTCCTAAAGACATTGACTTAGGCTGCAATATGGCTCCAATATGGCCCTCAAGCACCTCACTCAAATAGCCATTCTTCATGATCTAAATTCAAATGAATAAGAAGTAAACTAAAAGCACTCTTTACCTAGAGTGATAAATGTGGGGAATGGTCTGCCACGCAGACTAGTGGGAGAAAAATGTTAGGGTTGTTCAAAATGCAGTTAGATATTGAAAAGTAAAGTTAAGAATGATGTGCTTCTGTGGCCCAAATGGCCTTTCTTGCTGTTGGCTGTCTGGGCTCGCACATAAGACAAATGTGTTGACAAGCTCCTTGTCCTTGAAGTGGGAGGTGCTTTGCAACCACTCCTATTCTCACTTGATGTCTGCACAGTTGCACTTTATGGCAGAAGTTACTGAGTAGAGATCAGACGTGTGAACCCTGGCAGATTTTTCTGATCTAGCCTAGGGCACGGAGACCAATTGTACCACCCTTGTGCCAGACTGCTGAGGTCAGTTAATTCACAGATTGGGAGTTGAACCTGGGACCTTATGATCAGTATCTGAGTCATTCAACTATTGGCAGAGCTTTCATATGATTGAGGGAAACTGGATTGATGTGAGGGAAACTGGATTGATGTTACTGAACCTGACAGTGTGGGGCTGGGAAGAATATTGCACCTAATTGTTTAAATGTATTTGGAGGAACCCTCAAAGAAAAGAACCCTAGGATGTTGATTTTATTTCAAGCATTTTACTGCCTGCTACTTCCCCCCCTGTCCCTTTTCCTGAGGGATTGACTCCTTGTTGGGACACTTCCACAGGTGTGGGGCACCCTGTGGTACCTCACCCAGGTGACTACTCTTTAATTGTAACCATAGACAGTATTTATCAGTAAGTTATTTGACTGCAGGAACATCGCAGGTGAACCTTCTCCTCTCCCCAGTTGCTCACTTTCAGCAGAGGTTTCTGGTTAACGATCTAGAGCAGGAATCCTGGCTTTTTTTCCCTCTCCTTCCCCCACTGCTACCCCAACATATAGCAACTAACAGCACAGCCTGGTGATTAAACCTGGGACTTTCCTGGTCTGGCTTCAGCTACTAAAAAGAAAAGACTTGCATTTCTATAGTGCCTTTCACGACCACCGGATATCCTAAAGCGCTTTACAGTCAATGAAGTACTTTTTTGAAGTGTAGTCACTGTTGTAATGTAGGAAACCCAGCAGCCAATTTGCGTACAGCAAGGTCCCACAAACAGCAATGTGATAATGACCAGATAATCTGTTTTCTAATTATGTTGATTTTGTGATAAATATTGGCCAGGACTCTGGGGATAACTCACCTTCAAAATAGTGCCATAGGATCTTTTACGCCCACCTGAGAAAGCAGACGGGGCCTTGGTTTACCATCTCATCCGAAAAACTCACTTAAAGTTACAACATGGACATAAGCCATTCAGCCCAAGCAGGCTGTGTTGGTGTTTGTTCTCCACATGAGCAATAGTCCTAATCCCATGTGTGTGCTCAGTTCCTGTATCCCTTTAATCTCCTTTCCTTAAACTACCTATGTAACCAGTTGTTAAATGTTGACATTGTCCCTGTGTCAATCACTGACTGTGGTAGCCCATTCCACAGCTTCTTGTGCTGTTTTAAAAAAAAGTTTCTCCTGCTCTCTGTCCTAACTCGCTTGCATTTAATCTGTTATTTGTGCCTTTGTGCTAGATGCCTCAATCACTAGAAACAGTCTGTTTCTATCTACTCTGGTCTCATCCTGTCATAATTTCAAACACGTCTATCAAATTACCCCTTAATCTCCTAATGAAAATAACCCCAATTTTTCAAGTAAATAGATGAGACATCGTGGAGTGAGTTTTCCTCTTTGAAGGACAATGATTGGTACACGGATATAGCTTAGATGTATAGTCCTTTCATAGTAGGAACACGGATGAGCTTCTTAGTGGCTGGGTGCTTTTCGAGAGTTGCAATTTATCCCTTTATCTAGATTTGGTTGAATGCAAAATTCATTTTCTGGGATCAAGACATGTTTTATTTTGAATATGATGCAATGTTCAAACACCAGTTTGTAGATTTTCTATGTTGTGTTTCCATATTAAATTCTTCATTTTTAGTCAGAGTCTCTAATTATAAATAATAGTCATAGAGCCATAGAGTTATACAGCACGGATAGAGGCCCTTCGGCCCATCGTGTCCGTGCCGGCCATCAAGCCCTGTCTAATCTAATCCCATATTCCAGCATTTGGTCCGTAGCCTTGTATGCTATGGCACTTCAAGTGCTCATCCAAATGCTTCTTAAATGTTGTGAGGGTTCCTGCCTCCACAACCCTTTCAGGCAGTGAGTTCCAGACTCCAACCACCCTCTGGGTGAAAAAGTTCTTTCTCAAATCCCCTCTAAACCTCCCGCCCTTTACCTTGAATCTATGCCCCCTAGTTATTGACCCTTCTACTAAGGGAAAAAGCTCCTCAGTATCCATCCTATCTATGCCCCTCATAATTTTGTACACCTCAATCATGTCCCCCCTCAGCCTCCTCTGCTCCAAGGAAAATAAACCCAATCTGCCCAGTCTCTCTTCATAGCTGAAGCGCTCCAGCCCTGGTAACATCCTGGTGAATCTCCTCTGCACCCTCTCCAAAGTGTTCACATCCTTCCTGTAGTGTGGCGACCAGAACTGCACACAGTATTCCAGCTGTGGCCTAACCAGTGTTTTATACAGCTCCATCATAACCTCCTTGCTCTTATATTCTTTGCCTCGGCTAATGAAGGCAAGTATCCCATATGCCTTTTTTACCACCTTATCCACCTGTTCCGCCGCCTTCAGGGATCTGTGTACTTGCACACCCAGATCCCTCTGACCCTCCGTCTTGCCTAGGGTCTTACCATTCATTGTGTATTCCCTTGCCTTGTTAGTCCCCCCAAAGTGCATCGCCTTGCACTTTTCCGGGTTAAATTCCATTTGCCACTGTTCCGCCCATCTATATCGTCCTGCAGACTGAGGCTACCCTCCTCGCTATTTACCACCCTACCAATTTTTGTATCATCCGCGAACTTACTGATCATACCTTTTACATTCATATCCAAGTAATTAATGTAGACCACAAACAGCAAGGGACCCAGCACCGATCCCTGTGGTACCCCACTGGCCACAGGCTTCCAGTCACAAAAACAACCTTCGACCATCACCCTCTGCCTTCTGCCACTAAGCCATTTTTGTATCCAATGTGCCAAGGCACCCTGGATTCCATGGGCTCTTACCTTCTTGACCAGTCTCCTGTGCGGGACTTTATCGAAGGCCTTACTGAAATCTATGTATACCACATCCACTGCGTTACCCTCATCCACACACCTAGTCACCCCCTCAAAAAATTCAATCAAATTAGTCAGACATGATCTTCCCTTGACAAAGCCATGTTGACTATCCCTGATTAATCCTTGCCTCTCCAAGTGGAGACTAATTTTGTCCCTCAGAATTTTTTCCAATAATTTTCCTACCACTGATGTTAGGCTCACTGGCCTGTAGTTCCCCGGTTTTTCCCTACTTCCCTTCTTGAATAATGGTACTACATTAGCGGTTCTCCAGTCCTCTGGCACATCCCCTGTGGCCAGAGAGGTCCTGAATATATGTGTTAGAGCCCCCGCAATCTCTTCCTTTGCCTCACACAGCAGCCTGGGATACATTTCGTCCGGGCCTGGGGATTTATCCATTTTTAGGCCTGCTAAAACCGCCAATACCTCCTCCCTCTCGATGTTAATATGTTCGAGCATATCACAGTCCCCCCGCCCTATTTCTATGTCTACATCGTCCTTCTCCATAGTGAAAACAGATGCAAAAAATTCATTTAGAACCCCTCCTACATCTTCCGGCTCCACACACAGATTGCCACTTTTGTCCCTAATGGGCCCTATTTTTTCCCTAGTTATCCTCTTACCCTTAATATACTTATAAAACATCTTAGGATTTTCCTTTTATTTTGCTCACCAGTGTTATTTCATGGCCCCTCCTTGATCTCCTAATTTCTTTTTTAAGTATCCCCCTGCACTTTTTGTACTCCTCTAGGGCTTCCTCCGTCTTTAGCCTTTTGTATCTGCCAAAAGCCCTCCTTTTTTTCCTAATCCATTCTCGTATATCCCCTGACATCCAAGGTTCCCTGTGGTTTTTGGAACCACCCTTGACCTTTACGGGAACATGTTGCCATTGTATGATCTCAATCTCCCTTCTGAAAGCCTCCCATTGCTCCGATGCGGATTTTCCTACAAGTAGCTGATCCCCAGTCCATTTTGGCCAGATCCTGCCTTATCCTATTAAAATCGGCCTTCCCCCAATTTAGAACCTTTATTTCCGGCCCATCCCTGTCCTTTTCCATGACCACCTTAAATCTCACCATATTATGGTCACTGTCAACAAAGTGCTCACCTACTAGCACTTTTTCCACTTGGCCGGCCACATTCCCTAGAATTAGGTCCAGTACCGCCCCCTCTCTTGTAGGACTTTCTACATGCTGGCTCAAAAAGCTCTCCTGGATGCACTTTAAGAATTCTACACCCTCTGAGCCTTTCACACTCTGACTATCCCAGTTAATATTGGGGAAGTTGAAATCCCCCATTATTATTACCCTATTATTTGCACATTTCTCTGAGATTTGCCTACATATCTGTTCCTCTATCTCCCCCTGGCTGTTTGGAGGCCTATAGTACACTCCCAGCAAAGTGCTTGCCCTCTTTGTTTTTAAGCTCCACCCATATGGCCTCATTAGAGGAACCTGCTAATATATCCTCCCTCCTTACTGCAGTAATTGGCTCCTTAATTAATATTGCGACACCCCCTCCTCTTATACCTCCCCCTCTGTCTCGCCTGAAGATTCTGTACCCCGGAATATTGAGCTGCCAGTCTTGCCCCTCCCTCAACCATGTCTCCGTGATAGCAACAATATCATACTCCCATGTGTTTATCAACACCTTCAGTTCATCCACCTTATTTGCAAGACTCCTTGCATTAAAATAGATGCCATCCAGCCTTGCCCTTATATATTTGCCCTGTCTACCAAGCTGACTTGTTTTTTTCTCTATAATTGGCAGCACATCACCCCCTATTTCAGCTCCCCTCTGTATCCCATCCCCCTGCCAAGTTAGTTTAAACCCCCCCCCCCCAACAGTGCTAGCAAACCTCCCCGCAAGGATATTTGTCCCGCTCTGGTTCAGGTGCAACCCGTCCGACTTGTACAAGTCCCACCTTTCCCAGAAGCAGGCCCAGTGATCCAGGAAAGTAAAACCCTCCCCCCTACACCAACTCTTTAGCCACGCATTCATCTGCTCTATCCTCCTATTCCTATACTCACTAGCACGTGGCACTGGGAGTAATCCAGAGATTACAACCTTTGAGGTCCTGCTCTTTAATCTGTTACCTAGCTCCCTAAATTCTTGATGCAGGACCTCATCCCCCTTCCTACCTATGTCGTTGGTCCCAATGTGGACCACGACCTCTGCCTGCTCACCCTCCCCCTTAAGAATGCCCTGTAGCCGCTCAGTGACATCCATGACCCTGGCCCCAGGGAGGCAACAAACCATCCTGGAGTCACGTTTGCGGCCACAGAAACGCCTATCTGTTCCTCTTACGATAGAACCCCCTACCACTATTGCTCTCCCACTCTTTTTCCTCCCTTTCTGAGCAGCAGAAGTGTCCCTGGTGCCAGGAAGCTGGCTGCTGCTGCCTTCCCCTGGTGAGTCATCCCCCTCAACAGTATCCAACTTGGTATACCTGTTTGAAAGGGGGATGTCCGCAGGGGTTCCCTGCACTTCCTGCCTGCCTCTGTTGCTCCGCCTGATGGTCACCCAATTTCTTTCTGCCTGTGCAGCCCTACTCTGTGGCGTGAACAACTCGCTAAACGTGCTATCCACGACCCTCTCAGCATTGCGCATGCTCCAAAACTCATCCACCCGCAGCTCGAGCGCCGCCATGCGGTCTACAAGTAGCTGCAGCTGGATGCATTTCCCGCACACATGGTCATCAGGGACACTGGCAGCGTCCCTGACTTCCCACATGGAGCAAGAGGAGCAGAACACGGTTCTGAGCTCTCCTGCCATGACTTACTCCTTTAATTAATTAAAAAATTTATTAAACACCCCAGTTACAGGTATACTCTAGGGTGCTTTATTTACCAACTGTCCCCACTACAACACAGAGACCCTAGAAATTTAACACCACAGAATTCAAGCTTGTCTTGAAAAGAGAGAAATACTCACCAACCAATCACTTACCTGCTTCCTGCTGACGTCACACTTGGATTACTTTTTACCTCTCCCGGAACCTGGATTGGTGTGCCTCTGACTGCTCCCTCTTATACTCAGCTGCCTCGGGCTGCTCCCGCGCAGGTCCGCTGCTTCTCCGGTCTCGGGGCTGTGGGCCTCGGTGCCTCTGACTGCTCCCTCTTATACTCAGCCGCCTCGGGCTGCTCCCGCGCAGGTCCGCTGCTTCTCCGGTCTCGGGGCTGTGGGCCTCGGTGCCTCTGACTGCTCCCTCTTATACTCAGCCGCCTCGGGCTGCTCCCGCGCAGGTCCGCTGCTTCTCCGATCTCGGGGCTGTGGGCCCCGGTGCCTCTGACTGCTCCCTCTTATACTCAGCCGCCTCGGGCTGCTCCCGCGCAGGTCCGCTGCTTCTCCGGTCTCGGGGCTGTGGGCCTCGGTGCCTCTGACTGCTCCCTCTTATACTCAGCCGCCTCGGGCTGCTCCCGCGCAGGTCCGCTGCTTCTCCGGTCTCGGGGCTGTGGGCCTCGGTGCCTCTGACTGCTCCCTCTTATACTCAGCCGCCTCGGGCTGCTCCCGTGCAGGTCCGCTGCTTCTCCGGTCCCGGGGCTGTGGGCCTCGGTGCCTCTGACTGCTCCCTCTTATACTCAGCCGCCTCGGGCTGCTCCCGCGCAGGTCCGCTGCTTCTCCGGTCTCGGGGCTGTGGGCCTCGGTGCCTCTGACTGCTCCCTCTTATACTCAGCCGCCTCGGGCTGCTCCCGCGCAGGTCCGCTGCTTCTCCGGTCTCGGGGCTGTGGGCCTCGGTGCCTCTGACTGCTCCCTCTTATACTCAGCCGCCTCGGGCTGCTCCCGCGCAGGTCCGCTGCTTCTCCGGTCTCGGGGCTGATATCTGACTGTTTTAATCTAAAGCAATAGATCATTCAGGCTCAAGTATGGTGACAATGAATTATATTTAATTATTGATCATGTTGCAAGTCAATTCTCTCTTGAATACTAATTATTTGCTGAAACGAGCTTTTCTAATAATTTCTTACGGTCCCACTTGCCTTATAAGTTTCTAAATTTAAGGTTTTCTTCTACCTTAAGCGTCAGTGTTGAGCATATTCCTTACATTTTTTTTCTGTTATGAATTGCATTGAATGAAATAATCCACAGTGAGTTAAGAAGCTCAAGTGATTGGGGATGAGGGTCCATTTCCTTTGAAATAAAGGATATATGTTCATACTGCTTTTCAAGCATATAAATAGCAAGGTTGGTAGCAGATACACCTTCAATCTGGTTACTTGGAAAATGTCAAAAGTAGGTTCCCTGAACATGTATTTTGTCCTCACTAATCTTGTGCTTTTACTACTATTCCACTTAAACAATTTTCTTCTTCAAAACCAGTGAGAACATGTTTGTAGTTGCCTTTCATAGGGTCACATAACATAATGGGACAGGCTTGGATAGGTATCTTTAGGCAATCTGAGGGAGTGCAGTTACTTCCCGCTAGCATCCCTGGACCATGAGAGACTCCCGTAGTAGATGAAACAGGATTATTATGCATCCTGTTCAGTACCATTTTTTTTTACACTTGTACCTGTTAATGGTATGCAATCTGTTCAGAAATTTGCATTGCATAAAACTGGTGCATCTTTGTGTTTCGGAATAGCCTTAACGGCCTGAGTATCCACCATTCAGGCTACTTGGAAAGTCGTCTTTTTCCTTTATCTCTTTTAAGGAGTTGGACAGGTTGTAGCACGTTGCTACAGAGGAGTTGTCCATTCCATTTGATTTGGATGAAATGCAATGGACAATTTTCCTTTTGCTCTTGTATGAGCTATGAAGTGTGACCAGAGGACCACTTCAGATACTGTTTTGTTGTCAGAATCCTTAGATCCTTGGATGCAGGGTGTATGGGTTACAAATTGCTTCTGCTATCTTCAAAGCATGTTCTGAATCATTTTTCTTGTTTCAGAACGCTTCAGGATGTGCAGATTTATTTCCAGCCTCGTCAGAATACAGAAGAACCTATTTTAATGCCATCTGCTGTCTCCCATGAAGATTTCAGTAAGTTATACACTATGACTTGTCACCTAACATTACATCAGGACACTATTACAAAACTATTTTATCCACTTGTTTTTAGTTTGTGATTATTTTGCCTTTACCTTTTCTGAATATAGTATTTCAGAATTTTCTTTGTTATAAAGTGGAATATCTCAATGTAGTCTGTCAAATAAATCTCCGTCGTTTGATGCTGCAGAACCAAATGGGTGTTAAAATAACCAAGTTCAGGTTAAGGAGCACTTCAAATATTAAAATGGGCTGCAAATATTGTCCAACTGGTTACTTGACCAAAATGACTGACATTATTCTGTTTAAAACAATTGAATTAAAGTCTACATACTATATCCTTTTCTCTATCAGACCTACCTATTTTTGTATAACAATTTTTTTTTGAGTTGTTGGAAATCTAGCATATCTGTTTGATGTAAAAAAAAAAAAAAAAAATTTCCTTTAAGTTGCTCCTTAAAACCTACCTCTTTGACCAAGCTTTTGGTTATCTCTCGGTCAACTTTTGTCTAATGCTCCTGTGAAGCGCAGTGGGATGTTTTTACTATGTTAAAGGTGCTATATAAATGCAAGTTGTTAGATGTGCAATAGAAATAGACAGCCTGTTATCTCAGTAAATATCAATTTAATAGATATAATCAAGTTAAATTCTAATGAATTTGGAAGATGCTATACATGTGACTCTTGTGATGCAATAGTATTTACATTTTACTGCAGATTTTCAGGCTGACTTTTTTTAACTCAAACTAAAATTGTCAATTTTCATATGAACCATGTGTTGCCCTCTAAAATATCCATTTGTTTTTGTTGCCTTACATAATCTGCAGTTTTTACAGTAAAAAGTGAACATAATTATGCTCAGACTTGGCATATCAGAGTTGTGTATTTTATCTGGAGAGGCTTGTGTGTATAAAGCTTCACTGTCGCCATCAATGACGAATTATGATCCTATGGTTGAGGTCATCAGTTGGGGAGGGTCAAAAGTTGTGGATCTAAGTCCGAGCACTGAATCCTTGCTTCAAAATCCAATGGAATGATTAATGCTTCACATTTCTGTGGCAACCCTGTAGCTTTCAAAGTAAATTGTATTCTTCAATAATATTTTTTTATTTGTGATTTTGAAGCATTTGCAGATCACCTAACAGATGTGAGCATTGAAGGGCCAGCATCCGAAAAAGGCTCTGGCAGAGGTTCTCAGCACGATCTGCGGCGTATAGTGGATCTTCCAGCTCCCGCAGACTTTCTTTCTGTCTCTAATGATGTGAAACCAAAGTTAATGACTCCCGATGCATTCATGACTCCTAGTGCTTCACTTCAACAGGTGAGTGTGGTTAATGTTTGTATCTGAAGATAAATTCTAAAATTTGTATTTTCTGGTGAATTTTTGCTTTTTGTCACTGAAGGATATCTGCTGAGGGATGTGACACTCTTGCCCCACCCCCTCCACTTTACCACTGTCGGGCATGGCCAGATGCAACGTAAAGCTCCTAAACCACTATTTTAAAGCCCCACTTTGGGAGATAACCCATTGCACCTTGACCCCAACTCCAGAAGAGTATATACAGCATCGCACCAGTATGAATTTATCAATTCCAGCACCAGTCATTCTCTAGTTCTCATTCACTAGTTTCTCTGAGTGAGACTCAAGAATTTGGAAAGTATCGATAGTTCTGTGCTGTGGGCCTGTATTCATGAGAACGTGGGTAGAGACGACCAAACTGATTTCACGTTAGATCTTTACTGTCACCAAAAAGGAGATTTTCCTTCTGTCTGGGCTGGCTTCTGACTGAGTCCCATAGCTGGAGGAATGCTGTGCTAACCCAGACTCCCTATTGCTTAGTAAGCTACTGCTGGTAAAGTCTTTCAGTTAGAACCTCTTTGTGCTAAAAAGTTTTGCATTTAAAATACATCATCTGCTGTGTGCTTCTGCCACTCAGACCCTCTAGCATGCTTCTAATTGCAACTTGTTAGATTTTTGTCCTCCTGCAGCATGTTAAATGACTTGTGTTCTAATGTAAAATAATTACCATAGTGGCAGAGAAGTGTACCAGTCAATTACAAAATGTTTTCATTTACAGCATTTATTAGGATTTAGGTGACTGTACTTGTCTACTGCGTGTGTTGTGCTGGTGTAATTAAATGTTTTATTGCCGACAGATCTCTGTGTCACCAGGGAGCAGTGTAAGCACTTTGACTGCAGTGACTGGTTTGAGTAACAGCTCTGCTAATGAGACTGGAGCATCAAGGTAGGCAACTTGCGTTACCTACAGAAAGGTATCTGTGCCCATTTCAGAGATCAATTCAGTATAAGTAATTTTGCTTAATTTCTAAAAATGTTATTCTGGCTCGTTTAATTTCAGTGTTGAATGCTGAGGAAGGTTGAACTGGTCTCTGTCTCTCATTTCTCTCCCTCCCGTCCTGGTCCACATTACCCTTCCCTTTTACTCTTTCTTGCTCTCTCTGTGGAGTCAAGTTGGACAATAAAGAGCTTTGCTCTGCATCATGACAAAAATGGATAAATGTTTCATTCCCCAGCTTCAATGTGCTTCACTTAAATTATGGGGAGAAAATGGCAACAAAAATGCTTTTTTTTGAGTGGGGGAAGGAGGAGTTTGAATGGGGCTTATTGATTAAAATCCAATTGTGGGAGGAAACTGAATATTACCATCATCGGGGGCAATGTTGTTTCAAGTTGCATGTAGCAACGCTACACCTAGCTGGGAAGTATAATTGGTACCTAACGTGAACGCACTCTAATTGTAAGCCAATTGCCAATATTTTCGAGCCCCACTTTGGGAGATAACCCATTGCTATAGTCTGCAAGACCTGTCCATAGTTTATTGGGCCTTTTGAATTGAGGTGTTTTTCAACATGACAAAATAGATAGTTATTGCTGGAGATGCACTGTAGCGGTCCTGTAATTTTTTTAATGTGTACTCTAGATATAGGTGACATTGGCATGGCCACATTTATTGTCCATCCTTAATTGCCCTGAGGTGCTGGTAGATCTCTTATTGTAGTAATTGTTTTGCAACTGAGTCACTTGCTGGGCCACTGCAGAGGGCTTTAGGAGTCAACCATGCATTGTACGACTGCAATCATAGGGCCAGACTGGGTAAGCTTACAGCATTCCTTGAGGATATCAGTGAGCCATTTGGGTTATTACGGCAGCTTTCATTTTTGTGCTCACCACAAATTGCTATATTATTGAATTTATTTTCACAACTTATGTGGGATCTGAATTCGAGACCTCTAGATTCCTAATTGAATACCATAACCACCACACAACCATACTCCTTAACTTCTGTATATAAAAAGTATTGTTTCCTTGCAAAGACAAAGGGATGACTGGCTGCTTCTGTATTTGCCTCCTGATTGAGAACAAGAGAACAAATGTACATTGAAGTCCCCTACACAGAGTGCATTCTGTGCTCTTGCTTCCCTCAGAGAGCTTCCTCCAAGTGATGCCCAACATGGAAGAGTACTGATTCGTCAATTGAGGGGGCACAGTAAGTAGTGATCAGCAGGAGGTTACCTTGACTCTGTTTGACCCGAAGCCACGAGACGTCATGGTGTTTGGGGTCGATGTTGAGGACTCCCAGGGGTCACTCCCAGCCAACAGTGCACCCACGTTTGGTGGGTGTATCCTGCCGGTGGGACAGGACATACCCAAGGATGGTGATGGAGGGGTCTAAGGTGTTAGCTGGTAATTAATACTGAAAGAGCAACGATGTCAGGCTGTTGCTTAACTAGTCTGGGACAGCCCACTCAACTTGGGCACCAGCCTTCAGATGTTGGTAGGAGGGCTTTTCAGGGTTAACTGGGCTGAGATTACCTTAGTCTAATCCTTATACGATGCCTGGGTTGTTGTGGATCAGTCCATCTGATTTCCTTATTGCTGTACTTCATAGCGATTACAACTGAATGGCTTGTTCGGCTTGGGAAAGAAGGTACTCTGAGGTGACTTAATAGTAGTTTTCAAAATTATGAATGGGATTGATGAAATTGGTCCCGATAATTTCAGACTGATGTGTTCAAAAACTAGAGGCATAATTTTAAAAATTGGGAGTAAGGAAGGATTTTGAACATGGTAGTAGACATTTAGTTACAATTGTAACTAAATAATACCTATGTGTTTAAGACAACTTAACATGCTTCTGCATAAGGAGGGGATTTCCGGGTTAGTGAGAAGGCAGTACCTTGGGGTTGTGATTAACAAAAAAAGAGGTAGACACATTGGTCGGTGTTATTTCCTGTTAGTAAATTTTCCCAGTTTCTAGGTGACCTATTTTTTCATAAATTGGCAATATTAGTTGGTATATACGGCTGATCCAATTGGATATGTAAGCATCAGTTATTTGAGCTGCTCGTATTCATGCTAGCAAGGAGCATACTGTACGTTAAGCTTGACTTGTTCCTTGCTGACCGGTAGATGGCAGAATCCTTTGAAGTGCACAGTTTTGAAATTGTTCATGGAAATGAGATTGCTCGACCCATTTTGCTACTTGCACTGCTGCGCATTTATTTGTGAAAATCTAAATTGCTAAAAGTGACTTTATTACATTTCATAATCTTAAAGATCTCTAACAGGTCACCCCTCAGCCTTCTCTTTTCTAAAGAAAAGAGCCCCAGCCAGTTCATCCTTTCCTGATAAGTACATCGTCTCAGTTCTGGTATTGCCCTTGTAAATCATTTTTCCATCTTCTCCAGTGCCTTTATATAATATAGAGACTAGAACTGTGCACAGTACTCCAAGTGTGGCCTAACCAAGGTGTGATACAAAATTAACATAATTTCTCTCTTTTTCAATTCTATCCCTCTAGAAGTGAACCCCAGAGCTTGGTTTGCTTTTTTTAATTGCCTTATTGACCTGTCGCTACTTTTAGTGATTTGTGTATCTGTACCCCTAGATTCCTTTGCTGCTCTACTTCACTTGGACTCTTATTATTCCAAGCAGTGTATGGCCTCCTTATTCTTCCTACCAAAATGTAATACTTCACACTTATCTATATTGAAATTAATTTGCCAATTATACACCAATTCTGCAAGTTTATTAATGTCGTCTTGTATTTTGTCGCAGTCTTCCTCAGTAATTACTATGCCCCCAATTTGGTGTCGTCCGCAAATTTTGAAGTTGTAATTCCAATTCCCGAGTCCAAATCGTTTATGTAAATTGTGAACAACAGTGATCCAGCACCAATCCTTGTGGAATACCACTTCTCACCTTTTTGCCAGTCTGAGTAGCTACCCTTAACTGCTATTCTTTTCTGTCCTGTAGCTAACTTGCCATCAATTCTGCTACTTGTCCTGTGACTCCACATGCTCTGATCTTACTCATGAGCCTACTATGTGGTACCTTATCAAAGGCCTTTTGAAAATCCAAATATATTACATCTAATCCAAATACAGGAAACTCTTTGGTATCCAGCACTGGCAGGACCGGCGTGTTGCCGGTTGATCAAAAATTCCGGATGACGGAGAGGGTCTTTTTAACAGAAAAATTTAAAAAATCAAGAATTGTGCAGTATACAGTAATTGAGTCCTCGCCTACAGAATGTTGTGTTAAATGGATGGTGGAAGATGCTTGATTAAGTACAGTACTGCCAGTTGAGGGTAATGCAATGCAATGACTACCAGCAGCGTGGGAGACACACAGTACCCCTGTAAAATGGCGGATCAGAAGAGACTACCGGCAGCGCGGGAGAGTCAGACTCCTGTTACAGGGGTATTGAGGTCTTCTGACAGTGCCAAGAAACCGAGTAGTGGCAGTTTGGAGAACGAACCCCACTGACTAACTCGGCCACCGCGGGAGACTCGGACTCGGCAACATTGCTGATATTGAGATGTTGCTTTCGGAGTGAGAATTTTGCCAGTTAATACAGAATTCTGGATATTTAGGTGCCGTTTAAACGAGAGTTTCCTGGTATATTACATCTAAGAATGTGCAAG
The DNA here is from genome assembly GCF_052327205.1 of Somniosus microcephalus. Taxonomy (NCBI): domain Eukaryota; kingdom Metazoa; phylum Chordata; class Chondrichthyes; order Squaliformes; family Somniosidae; genus Somniosus; species Somniosus microcephalus. The sequence goes on along the minus strand of NC_140992.1, from coordinate 207,653,683 downwards.
CCACAATTCTTGAAGTTTACTGTTTATTTGGGGCCGTCACATTTTAACAGTGCTTTTAGATCTCCAGTGGCTCATAGTAATCGAGGGTTATGGTGTTGCAAAGAGAATTGCCCAGAAGGGAGGGTGCAAACCTTCACTGAAAGAATTTGAAAAGAAGTTTGTAAGAGATCTCCCCAGAGACGGTGACAAAAGTATTTTTCGATTGCTTCCTGGAGGAAAAAAAGTATCTTGTCCACTGCAGATAGATTGTATAAATGAATTTGTACCCTTGCAAACCCGACTTGCATAAATAAATCTTTGTTGTACAGGTAAATAGAGTGGAGCAGCTCTTTATCTTATTTTCCATCTGTTCAGAGCATGACTTTTTATACTTAAATATATAAAACTTCAGAAATGATTAGGTTGTTTGCATCTTTCCTTTTTTTAACCAAATATCCCTACAGCAATGCATAATGTTATATAAAAAAATGTAATTCAGAATTTGTATTCAGACCCACCATCCAAACTTGAATAATGATACTATCTTTCAAGAAGTTATTTATAGAACAATATTTTGTGAACTGAATATAAACAAAAAATGCGACTAGTGTAACTGTTTTAAATACATTACAAAATATAAAAACCACTTTCACTTAGTCCCGCCTGAGTCTTTTCTCACTCGCTGCTTTTCTCCTCGACTCTATCTGTGCTCTGCTCTCCTACTGTTTGCCTTTTTTTGATGCTGTGGGAGATCAGGTAGCACACAGTATGCATATATTTGCTTTGAGTTATTTCAGGGAGAGGGAAATTAAGATTTCATGCTTTTACCTTATTTGACTTATGTTAAAAAAGAAACTAATTACATTCAATTGTTTCACTGGAGGTTTTAATTCTCAGCAATTTTCTATTGGAACTGGGCTTACAAAGTCTTGGCACATTCTGTAAATGGCTAATCTTGCTACCAAGAATGAAGGCATTGGTCTATGCTCAGAACTGCAGCCTGTTGTCTCTTCAGCTGATGGTGATAGTTTGGGAGCTTGTGTGAGCTATAGACTCCAGTTACTCATATCAGCACAGGCCTCTGACGCAAAGCTTTGGCATTTCAAACACACAAAATGTTATTGTTTAATTTTCTTGTAAATGTTGTCAATTTTATGTCTATTATGTTATAAATCTTACCAGTAATATGCACAGCTTAATGGGGAAACCAAGATGATGGCTAAAAGGATTTTCAAAAAAATATTTAGTGATTTGATTCTTTCCCCTTCACCCTTTATGGATAGATTTTGCTGACTGCTCATACTTTTTGATGTTTTCATGTCTTTAGTATTAGCCTTAATGGCAATTTATCTACCTATTTTCCACAAGTTTGATTTGTACACACCCTACTTCAGTTGCCATTTATTGATGGTTTATGAATATGAAGCTTGAGAAAATCAGGTGAAAGTATGATGCCTACTTTACATATCAATGTGTTGCCTGATATCGGGAGAACTTTTGTAGTTGTACACGTTTTTAAGTTAGAGCTTTGTGACGTAAATGATTTTAAACATTGCTGCCAAGGTTTCTGGCATCTGCGTTGGCAGTTATATTGTCTGTAATGATGATTTATCTCCTTGTGCAATTTCTTTTTTTTAGACCTGCTGAAGACCTGTGTCTAAGCCCAAAGATGACATTGGAGAGTGTCACTCTCAGTAGCAGTACAAGCAACAGTGTCCAAGCTAGTCCCAGAAACAACACTGTACAGCTTATCCCAGGGCTCTCTGACCAGCTGCCTACAAAACCTCTTCAGGTTTGTCCATTACAAAAGAAGGGGTCCAAAAAATGGGTGTTCGTTGTTTTATTGATCTTCATAGAAATAACATGTACTGTTTGGATAATGGGCAGAATGTTTGTGAAGCGCACATTGGGACAAAATAAACTGACAAGCTACTGATACTGGTGCAAAGGTTAAAAGGGAAGGAAAGTATAGAAAAGGTGCACGTTCCAATGTCATGCAAATTATCAGCTTATCAATATTCCTTTTCTATAATTTTTATCCATGTTAAAAATAATTTTATTTAAATGTCCAAGTAGGTTCCTGGGTGACAGCATTTAATTTAGTGTCTGGGCAGATTATGTTAACAGAAGCGAATGTGAAATATTCCTACTTAATGCACTGAAATCTCACTGAGTGCTATTAAAGAACTAAAAGAGCAGTGAACACAGAAAAATAATGTTTTCTTATCTTTGGATTTTAGCAGGAAATTATATGTTTCAATTTAATAGTGTTCATCCTTTGTACTTAATTTACTAGACTCTCTAGACTGTTAATCATCAAGAGTGATGCCAAGTGCTTTGATTTAGATTTTACACAATCAATTTTCATCCATGCTATTCTGGATGTGTGTAACCCCAGACTGCAGAAAGTTAACAGACTGTTCTTTGAGGAATGTAGTAATATTTTCGATTATGTCTGAAAAGTCTATATTAGAATATTTTTGTTTTTGTTAGAATTTACTGAAATTGTAGATTTTGTTTGTGTGTACTCTCCATAACATCGCCCCTCTCTGCCCTGCTTCAGCCCTTTTGCAGCTGCAACCCTCAACCAAGCCTTCAGACTCAACTTTTCCAATGATCTCCTGGTCAATCTCCCATCCACCACCCTGCACAAACACCAGCTCATCTAAAACTCTGCTCCCCATGCCCTAACCCGCACTAAGTCCCATTCACACATCACCCTTGTGCTTTCTGCCCTACATTGGCTCCCGGTCCCACAACATCCTCAATTTAAAATTCTCATCCTTGTGGTGAAATCCCTTTACGACCTCGCCCACCCCTATCTCTGTAATCACCCCAGTCCTCTGAGAACTCTGCTTTCCTCTAATTCTGGCCTCTTATGTGCCACCCACTCCTTTTGCCCCAAACATTGGCAGCTCTGCTTTCAGCCATCTAGGTCCTAAGCACTGGAATTTCCCCTCTAAACCTCTGCGCCTCTCTACTTTTCTCCCCTCCTTTAAGACCTACCTCTTTGACAAAGATTTTACTTACCCCATCTAATATCTTCTCTTGGCTTGGTGTCAATTTTTGCATCTGTAAAGCACCTTGATACGTTTTCCTATATTAAAGTCTCTATCTAAATGCAAGCTGTTGATGTTACATTCTGCTTTATGGTAATCAATTAACATTTAGCACTAGTTTTCTCAGAATATTGGCCGGGTTTGTCTGGAACAACTCCTAATCTACTTCGTAATACTGTACAGGAAAGAGGAAAAATAGATTTGCATTTATATATTGGCCCGTAATTTGCGGTCAGTGGCAAAGCGATGGCGGTTGCCGCTGACTTCGAAGAAAGCTGCCTACAGAGATCTTGTGATCTCTGTGGCGAAAACTTACGGTTTCTCGATGTGTAATTGATTGCAGCGCTGTGAATAGGGGATTACTAGTGCAATGCAACAGTGACATCATCAAGCTGTCTAAGCAGCTAGTCACATTGGTGAATTCTCACAAGGCAACAAACCAGGAAATAAAAAGCAGTTTTAATCCTCACTTTTTAAAAAATGTTAAGAGAGCAAAATAAAGATTGGGACATACACATGCGGTTAAGGTAGAAGCTGAAATGTCATGAACAAACGTTAAATATATATACTTTTTAAAAATTGGAATTTTTATCGTAATGGAGAAATTTGACATTCCACAAATATAAGACTTGGCTTTTCAGGGCCAGAACAGTTGTTTAGCAGTTAATACGCTGTTAAAACCCCAGTTACACCTATTCCAACAGGACTTAACATTTAATGGAGTATTTAACAGTGATATTAGCGCGGAAAAGCTCACATTTTCGTCAGTTTCACTGATTGCTGGCTATGGAGTGGGGGAGGGGGGGGGCAGTGCAGTCTGTGTTGGAGCATTGAATGACGGGGGACGGGTTCCGTCCCGCAGCGCAGCCTCTTTTGGGGAAGTGAATGACTGACCGAAACGTCTGGATTTCTGCGTTTAGCATGCACTAAATCCTGAACTGCGGTCAGTTTCAGCCACCATTACTCACTGCAAAATCGGGGCTAATGTCTTGTGTCTCATACCTTAGCGCTTCATATGCAATGAACTACTTTGAAATGCAATGACTTATATAGGAAATGTTGGTAGCCATTTTGCACAGCAATGAGCTAAATCTGTTTTTTGTTGGCATTGGTTGAAGGTGAATTGTTGGCCAAGATACTGGGTAAAATCCTTGATCTTTGAATAGTGCCATGTGATTGACGTTCATTTGAATGGGCAGATGGTACCTCAGTTTAATATTATCTGAAGGACGGCACCTCTGACAGTGCAGCACTCCCTTAGTACTGCACTGGAATATCAGCTTAGGTTATGTGCTGAAGTCTTGTTATGGGGCTTGAATCCACAGCTTGGGTGAAAGCAGGGTTTCACAATGCAAGTTAATCAGTCTGTTCAATTAGAGGTGGGATAGCATTGAATAAAGATTTAATTTTTAGATGATATTTATAAGTGGAATACATCTGAACTAGGTTTTTTTTCCTCTTTCAGGTTACTGGTGCTAACTCAACGCTTCCTTTGGAGCTTCAGTCTGTGGACCCACTTTGTGTGCCTCAAAGTTCACCAACGCGGGAACGTTCCCCTGACGTGATCTCCTCAGCCTCCACAGCAATGTCGCAGGACATTCCTGAAATTGCATCAGAGACCCTTCAGCGTGCTTTTGCAGGCTCTGTGTTACCCACTGAGGTCCTGGAGCCTACCCATCATATGGATAGCATGGCCTCTGCTGCCTCAGCCCTGCATCTATTATCTCCAAGAAGTAGGCCTAACTCAGAACATAGCCATCACTCTCTAGATATGCCTCAGGTGGAGGTGGAACGGCTAAGTACTCCATCGCTATTAGAAACTGTCTTGTCTCAAGAGAATACAGCAGGGGATAACATCACCAGCCAACCTTGGCCAGCAGCACCTGACATTACCAGAGAAACTCGTAACAGCATCAATGAGAGGTGCAATCAAATATTTTACAATACAACAGTGGGTCAATTAATGTGTTGGTCACGTTCCTTGGATGAGACACTGGGAACGCAATCTGTTCCCAGGCCTCTGCCAGTCCAGCTCTGTAAACAGCCGCTAGACCATGTACAACAGAAGTTTTTCTGTTTTAGCTTAGGGGTGGGGTGGGGGGGGTCGGGAGAGGTTCTTGCTTTCTGCTGGTTTGTATTTCTTGCAGAGGATGATCTGAGACAAGCGATTCTCTTTCTTTCCCCACCCCTGCCCTCAGCACTGTAGAGGAGAAATTATTCAGTATATTTATCACTCTAAAAATTCTGAAAGGTGAAGATGTAACTTGTTTAATGTGGTGGTTGCTACAAAAAATCTTAGCTTATCTTCCCTAGTAGACTTTACATTTGCTGTTTGGTGTAGAGTTTTCTTCAGATGAAGCTATCTGGGCCGCTGAATACTTTGTCCTCGGTTGATAGGTAAACTGGCTGTTTAGAAGCAGCAAGTTGGTGCTTCTTATTGAATGGCCTGGCCTTGGACTGCAGTAACTAGTCATTTCAACAATGGTGGGCAGACCTGTGTGCTAAAAAACTCCAAGCTTGAGCTGTTGGAGATAAAAAGAGAAACTCCAACTGGAAGTTTGAAACAGTAATAGAACATGCTGGAAATACACAGCAGGTTCATCAGTATCTGAAAGGAAAGAACAGGTTCGTGTTTTGGGTGAGAAGTGATCTCAACCCCAGATGTTAATTTGCCTCTTTTTTTTTCTTTTCACAGGCTGGTGGACCAGCTGGGCATTTCCACCTTGGGTATTTATTTTGGCCCAAAATTTATCCCCATTTTGTAAGATGGCAGTTCCTCTGTTGCCCACACAATCCGTTTAACTGGGAACAAAAATGACTTCATTCAAGAGTTTGGCCTTTTAAAATAGTGCACATATTTTCATGCCAAAATGTATCTGACAAGAACATAAGAAATAGGAGCAGAAATAGGCCACTTGGCCCCTCGAGCCTGCTCCGCCATTCAATAAGATCATGGCTGATCTTGGGCTCAAAGCCACTTCCCTGCCCGCTCCCCATAACCCTTCACTCCCTTATCTTGCAAAAACCTGCCTATCTCCACCTTAAATGTATTTAATGACCCAGCCTCCACGGCTCTCTGGGGCAGATAATTCCACAGATTTACGAACCTCTGAGAGAAGAAATTTCTCCTCATCTCAGTTCTAAAAGGGCGACCCTTTATTCTGAAACTATACCCCCGAATTCTAGATTTCCCCACAAGGGGAAACACCCTCTCTGCATCTACCTTGTCGAGCCCCTTCAGTATCTTATATGCTTCAATAAGATCACCTCTCATTCTTCTAAATTCCAATGCGTATAGGCTCAACCTTTCTTCATAAGTCAACCCCCTCATCTCCCCCTCAGTCAACCGAGTGAATCGTCTCTGAACTGCCTCCAATGCAAGTGTATCCTTCCTTAAATATGGAGCAGGTTATCCTAGGATAAAATTCTTCGATTTTTGATTTGGTGATTTTGTTGTTGCTTTGTTCCTAATGTGATGCTTCCCCTACCAACATTCTCAAACTTTCTGTAATTTTGTGTTCCATATACAGGAAACTTTGTGCTATCTGGCACCGACTGGACCGAGCTGCTGCCGTTCCCTCAAAACTGCCGTACACTCCAGAGCTAATGTTGAAACATACGGAGATTTTCATCTCCGTATGAATCAACAAACCCTGTTGCTCTAAACAGTCGGCAAGCGTCTCTCTAGCGTCTCTAGCTGAAGCTGTTGCTTAGCTACAGACGTTGCAGAGCTTGACTGTTCAAAAAAAAGCAAAGAAAAGAAACGAAAAGAATAAAAAACGGCTCCTGATTTTTGCCGGTGGCTCGAGCTTGCCGGACGGTTCGCCTCTGGATAACACAAAGTTTCCTGTACGTTTTTTGACCAAAGATGGCAGTACCACTACGCATAATCAAAATTAATTTGAATTGATGGCAAATTTTCAAGATTTTACTAGCCAATTTAAGGTGAATGGTGCAAATTACGTAACATAATGGTGAATGACATCTTTTTAAAAAAAAAAAAAAAAAAATTAAAAAATAAAATAGTTTGTAGTTATCCGTGTCATTTGCACCTTAATTGTCATAAAATTGGTTAAAGTGAGTTTATTGACATGGGCTAGATAATTTATGAAGTGATATTCCAAAGAATTTGGGGTTAATTTCTAATAGAAATGGTGCATATTAGTATAGTTCCACCAATATTTTGACTTTGTCTAGTTTCAGAAATACTACACTTTGTCTTTCAAAAAAAAAAACTAGAAATACTTACAATTTTGTGTTTTAAGACATTCTTCTCTAGGTGCTTTATCAGTTGTCATAGGTGAACCGCATCCCTAATGATGAAGGTGCACCTTTTCTAAACTATGTCTTTGTGGAGGGGCATAGCCAAGGGATTAACAATTAACCCACTTTCAGTAATTTGTTTACTGGATTTAAAGAAGTCTCGTGCAATACTGCCAAACTCTTTAAAATTAAATTAGCAGATAGACCAGAGGTTTACAGATTAAGGAGCTAATATTTATTCACAATTAATTAGTTCATGAAGCTTTGTTCTATTTGGAGGGGAGTGATTACCGCAGTCTGGGTGGGGAGTAGATCAGAGGCCGTGGCGGGAGGGGTGCACAGATGGGAAGTCTCGGGGGTGGGAAAGGGGGCAGATCGGAAGCCTCGGGCGAAGAGGAGACCGGTCGGAGGCTTCGGTGGGGGGGCAGGGTGGGCAGTGGTTGGGAGGTCTCGGGGGCAGCTGGGAGGCCTGTGGGCGGGCAGATGGGAGGCCTCTGGGGAAGATCGGAAGGGTTGGGTGGGAGTCGAATCGCGGGGGATTGGCAAACAAGAACGCTGGATCCAGTGAAAAGGCACTTATCTCCTGGATCCAGCAGTCCTTGTCTCCCTTTAGCTGACAGGTTCCCCAAGGCCTAGGAAACCCAGCCAGCCAGAATTAAATTTGAAATGGTGATCACCATGAAGCACAGAGCCTCATTATAATATTTAAATGGTCGACTCGCCCACCTCCGTTAAAACCAGAAGTGGGCAGGTTGGGGTCAGGATTCAGTTTTTTAACACTTTAACCTCCCATCCGATCCCAACCCACCTGTTTTTTGGGGATAAAATTCCCCCCATAAACTCCACCGCCCTCTTCTGCTTTTAAGACCCTCCTTAAAACCCATCTCTTTGATCAAGCTTTTGGTCACCCCTCCTAATCTCCTCCTTTGACTTGGTATTTTTTTTTCTAAAGTGCGTTGGGATGTTTTTCTACATTAAGGGCACTATATAAATGCAAGCACAAAAATCTGGCTATACTAAATGTACGGTATACTGAAAAAGACCATAGTGCGTTGATTATAATTCGCTTATGGCTGGATTGGATGTGAAAGTCTTTAGTTCTGTATAAAGGCTTTGCTTCTGCCGCAATGAATTTTGTGGTTTTGTCTTTTTGTAAAACTTTCTGTATCAGCATATTATATTTCTCAAGTAGGAAGTGAAATAGCATCTTTTATCTATTCACTCATAAGAATTCAGCAGAAGTGCAGTCCAGTTTTGAACTCCAATTTATATGACATATACAAAATCTGTACAATAGAATGAAACAGATCTTTCACATCAAAAGAATACTGTTGCCTTTCAGCCAAGCAAAACACCCTATTAGATCTTGTGATCAAAGGATACAGTCCGGTTTTTCAATAAATGAAACCACATTCATACTTTATTACATGCTGCTTAAGATTTTGACTGGGCTAAATTCCATAGATCTGAACTAATGCCTCTAAATGACAGTTTGCTTTTAATTGCAGAAATATCTGTCCTACCAAAAGTTTCAAGTAGCTGTTGCTTTGTTTTTAAGCTCCAGGGAGGATATGCAGGAGAAGCTTAAGAACTCCACCTTCCACAGGCATCCGTACCAGCTACACCAGCACGACAGCCAGGATGCCAGTGCTGAACAGAGGTAATGCAGAGCTACGTGCAGTTGAGAATTATAGAATAGTTACAGCACAGGAGGCCGCCATTCGGCCCGTCGAGCCCGTGCCGGCTCTATGCAAGAGCACTTCAGCTAGTCCCACTCCCCCACCCTTTCCCCGTAGCCCTGCAATTTTTTTTCCTTCAGGTACTTATCCACCTCCCTTTTGAAAGCCACGATTGAGTCTGCCTCCACCACCCTTTCAGGCTGTGAATTCCGGATCCTAATCACACGCTGCGTAAAAAAGCTTTTCCTCATCTCGCCTTTGGTTCTTTTGCCAATCACCTTAAATCTGTGTCCTCTGGTTCTCGACCCTTCCGCCAATGGGAACAATTTCTCTCTATCTACTCCGTCTAGATCCCTCATGATTTTGAACACTCTATCAAATCTCCTCTCAACCTTCTCTGCTCTAAGGAGAACAACCCCAACTTCTCCAGTCTATCCACGTAACTGAAGTCCCTCATCCCTGGAACCATTCTTGTAAATCTTTTCTGCACCCTCTCTAAGGCCTTCACATGCTTCCTAAAGTGCGGTGCCCAGAATTGGGCACACTACTCCAGTTGAGGCCGAACCAATGTTTTATAAAGGTTCTTCATAACTTCCTTGCTTTTGTACTCTATACCTCTATTTAGGAAGCCCAGGATCCCGTATGCTTGAAGAAGGGTTCGACCCGAAACGTCAACTCAAATTTCTGTCCACGGATGTTGCCTGACCACCTGAGTTTTTCCAGCATTTTCTGTTGTTATCCTGTATGCTTTATTTAACTCCTTTCTCAACCTGTCCTGCCACCTTCAATGATTTGTGCACATATACCCCCAGGTGTCTCTGTTCATGCACCCACTTTAGGATTGTACCCTTTAGTTTATATTATCTCTCCTTGTTCTTCCTACCAAAATGTAACACTTTGCACTTTTCTGCGTTAAATTTCATCTGCCATGTGCCCGCCCATTCCACCAGCCTGTCTATGTCCTACATAAGAACACTAGCTGGGGAGCCCCGCGTTGCGAGGGCAATTTTGGGGCGCTTGGTCTCCCTGCCGCTGTGTGTCCCCCCTCTCCCTGTCATGTCCTCTCCCTGTCCTATCCCTGCCTCCCCCCCTCCTCTCCTCTCCCTCCCCTCCTCTCCCTCCCCTCCTCCCTCTCCCTCCCCTCCTCCCTCTCCCTCCCCTCCTCCCTCTCCCTCCCCCCCTCTCTCTCCCTCCCCCCCTCTCTCTCTCCCTCCCCCCCTCTCTCTCTCCCTCCCCCCCTCTCTCCCTCCCCCCCTCTCTCTCTCCCTCCCCCCCTCTCTCTCTCCCTCCCCCCCTCTCTCTCTCCCTCCCCCCCTCTCTCTCTCCCTCCCCCCCTCTCTCTCTCCCTCCCCCCCTCTCTCTCTCCCTCCCCCCCTCTCTCTCTCCCTCCCCCCCTCTCTCTCTCCCTCCCCCCCTCTCTCTCTCCCTCCCCCCCTCTCTCTCTCCTCCCCCCCTCTCTCTCTCCCTCCCCCCCTCTCTCTCTCCCTCCCCCCCTCTCTCTCTCCCTCCCCCCTCTCTCTCTCCCTCCCCCCCCTCTCTCTCTCCCTCCCCCCCTCTCTCTCTCCCTCCCCCCTCTCTCTCTCCCTCCCCCCTCTCTCTCTCCCTCCCCCCCTCTCTCTCTCTCTCCCTCCCCCCCTCTCTCTCTCTCTCCCTCCCCCCTCTCTCTCTCTCCTCCCCCCCCTCTCTCTCTCTCCCTCCCCCCCTCTCTCTCCTCCCTCCCCCCCCCCCCCCCTCTCGCCGGCCCCTCCCCCTGCCTAGCGCCTGAGGTCCGGTGCCGTTGCGATAGCGGCCGTGCGGGGCCTAGCGCTTAAGGCGCAGTCAGGTTCTGAGGCCGGGACGGACCGGAGCTGAGGTCCCCCGCGTATCGCGCGGCTGATGGACGGCCGCTGCGGGCGGGCGGCGCATGCGCGGAGCGGCGCGAGGCGGCCTGCGGGGAGCAGGCAAGGGCCGCTTGGTGGCCGTTAGCGAGCGGGAAACTTCGGGCGGCCCGCCCGCGCTCTGTCCGCGACACCGTGAAACCTGAGAGGGGGAAGTAGACAGAGACAGAGAGGGAAGAGGAGAGAGGGAAGAGGAGAAGGAGAGAGGGGGAAGAGGAGAAGGAGAGAGAGAGAGAGGGAAGAAAGAGAGAGAGAGAGAGAGAGAGAGAAATTTTTTGAGCTTCAGGCCCAGAGTCCCCCCTGCGCGAGGGGGGGGGGGGTTGCTAAACACAATATAAAACTCAAATAAATTGTTAATTAATTCCCTAACACATAATTCAAATATTTACCTTACTTCCCTAACACACTGAAAGTGTGGGGAAAAAATCGTGAAAAATCAAGATGGCGGCCACTCACCTCAGTTCAGAAGGATAATGCCCGCCCACACACGCACCGATTGGTCGACCGGTCAGGTCACCGAAGCGTAGGATTGGTCAATCGTCGAGTCACTCGACACTCAACTGTAGGAAGGAACCCGCCGTCCGATTGGTCGACCTCGACGTCACACGGTCGCTAATGAGCGGAAGGCTGAACGTTTTTCGGATACCGCGGGCGTGGTTTTTGTCCGGCCGAAACGTAAATACGCCTATGACCGGTCCGGAATCGCAAGCTTTCTTTTGAGGCGACGCGCGCGTCAGTATGCTATGTAACTTTCAAACGTATAGAGAACGGACAGACAGACAGACAGACATCGGGACAGACAAGAGCCGCTTTATATATATAGATAAGAAATAGGAGCAGGAGTAGGCCATACGGCCCCTCAAGCGTGCTCTGCCATTCAATAATATCATGGCTGATCATCGACCTCCATTCCACTTTCCTGCCTGATCTCCATATCCCTTGATTCTCCTAGTGTCCAAATATCTCTTTGTCTCAGCATTAAATATACTCAAAGACTCGGCATCCCCAGCCCTCTGGGGCAGAGAATTCCAAAGATTCACAACCATCTGAGTGAAGAAATTCCTCCTCATCTTGGTCTTAAATGGCCTACCCCTTATCCTGAGACTATGCCCCCTAGTTCTAGACACTCCAGCCAGAGAAACAACCTCTTAGCATCTACCCTGTCAAACCCCTTCAGAATCTTGTATGTTTCAATAAGATTCTCGTGAAGTCTATCACTACCCTCCTCACTGTTCACTATACTTCCAAGTTTTGTGTCATCTGCAAATTTTGAAATTGTGCCCTGTACACCCAAGTCCAAGTCATTAATATATATCAAGAAAAGCAGCGGTCCTTGTACTGAACCCTGGGGAACACCACTGTGTACCTCCCTCCAGTCCGAAAAAGAACCGTTCACCACTACTCTCTGCTTCCTGTCACTTAGCTAATTTCGTATCCATGCTGCCACTGTCCCTTTTATTCCATGGGCTTCAACTTTGCTGGCAAGCCTATTATGTGGCACTTTATCAAACACCTTTTGGAAGTCCATGAACACCACGTCAACCGCATTGCCCTCATCAACCATCTCTCTTACCTCATCAAAAAACTGGATCAAGTTAGTTAAACACGATTTGCCTTTAACAAATCCGTGCTGGCTTTCCTTAATTAATCCACACTTGTCCAAGTGACTGTTAATTTTGTCCCGGATTATCGTTTCTAAAAACTTCCCCACTGCTGAGATTAAACTGACTGGCCTGTAGTTGCTGCGTTTATCCTTGCACCCTTTTTTGAACAAGGGTGTAACATTTGCAATTCTCCAGTCCTCTGGCACCACCCCTGTATCCGAGGAGGATTGGAAGATTATGGCCAGTACCTCTGCGATTTTCTCCTTGACTTCCCTCAGCATCCTAGGATGCATCCTATCCAGTCCTGGTGACATATCAACTTGTACCGACAGCCTTTCTAGTACCTCCTCTACCAATTTTTCCACATCCAGTATCTCCACTACCTCCTTTTTCACTGACTTTGGCAGCAGCTTCTTCCTTGGAGGAATCGGTGCATGTATTTTGTGGTCCACCAGTTTAGTGAGTAAAATCCTTACTTCATAATCCATAAGCAACTGGTTTAAGTCCTGGTTCATTAGTCAAGTTTGTTAGTTTTAATATGTAGCTTTGGGCGGGGTTGGGACAAAGGAGCACTGGCCATTGCCCGAGCAGGGAAGCAAGTAGATAAGTGTATGGGAGTGGTAGTGAAGTGACTTGTGTTCTAGTGTTTACCCCAATGGCCTGACTGAGGATGGAAGCTCATAGAAATTTCATTAACTCCATGATGAGGTGCCTCACGGAAATGGTGTCCCATCTTGCCTAAACCTATCTCTCATTACAAAATAGCATTAACAAAAATGGAGAAGCTATTAATGGAGTGACTGCCATTCTGGTTAAAAAAGATTATGACGGTAAGCGAAGGGGTAGTAATAAAACATGGTGCATGTGCTTAAAATATATATTCCAATTTTTTGTTAATGCAGTGATCATGATGATGAAGTAGCGAGTCTTGCTTCCACATCGTGTAGCTTTGGTTCAAAATCTGCCTCTCATCGACTTCCAGTTAAAGACTGGAAATCAAAAATATCTCCTCGATCCTCTCCTAAATTGAAGAGAAAGAGCAAAAAGGAAGATGGGTAAGAATTTTTCTATTTACCCAAATAAAATGCTGCGAGCAACATAAGATGCAGCTATTAGTGCAGTTAATATATTTAAAATAGGTTAACTTTGACTGTTGGTCTTTCTTGTGTTAGTAATACATGCTATTGATTACCAAATCCAAAGACAACATTTAATATACAGGAAACTTTGTGCTATCCGGCACCCACGGGACCGAGCTGCTGCCGTTGCCTGAAAACTGCCGTACTCTCCAGAGTTAATGTTGAGAGATACGGAGATTCTTATCTCCGTATTTGACAACAAACACTGTTGCTTAGCAACAGCTTCTAAACGCTCAGGTGTGGCCTGCAAGCTCTGTATATGAAGCTGTTGCTATAGCTACAGACCTTGCACAGCTTGACTGTTAAAACAAAGCAAAAAAAAAAACAAACAAAAAGAATTAAAAAACGGCTGCTGATTTTTGCCGGTGGCTCCAGATTGCCGGATAGCTCACCTCCGGATAGCACAAAGTTTCCTGTAGTGTGAATTTAGTTATGTATTTTAACTGCTCTGACCATGCGCGATCATTTTAATACATGTTGGAATCTGAAAACGAATAATTAAAGAACGTTTAGGTGTGCTTCAAGCACTTGAAACTGTGCTTTCTGGAAAATCAAATGCAATTTAAATATTGATGGGAAGAGTAGGTAGAAGAAGGATTCTGAGAAGCATAAACACTGGCATAGACCTGTTGGGCAGAATGGCCTGTTTCTGTGCTGTCAAATTCAATGTAATTCTATGATGTTTTTCCACAGCCGTTATTCTATAGTTCCTCAGAAATGTGACTATAAATGTTGTTGAGCGGTGAGGGATGCCTGAAGTAAATCTCTCCCAGTCCAAATGTAAACTGACTGTCCAGCAGATAGTAACTATTCTCATGATGTAAAAACTATTAAAGTGCTACTAAGACTATGAAGTGTTACTTAGATGGGATGTCCTTTTTGACAGCATGTTTATATCTGCTCCTGAACCTTATCGATGCATTTGTTACCTCCAGACTTGACTATTCCTATGCTGTCCTGGTTGGCCTCCCACCTACCATCCTCTGTAAACTTAAGCTCATCCAAAACTCTGCTGCCCGTATCCTAACTCACACCAAGTCCCGCTCACTCATTGCCCTTGTGCTTGCTAACCTACATTGGCTCCTGGTCTGGCAAAGCCTCGATTTTATAATTCTCATCCTTGTCTTTAGATCCTTCCATTTCCTTGCCCTTCCCTATCTCTGTAACTTCCTTCAACCCTACAACCCTCTGAGGTATCTGCGCTCTTCTAATTCTGGTCTCTTGTGCATGCCTGATTTCTTTCACTACACCATTTGTGGCTATGCCTTCAGCTGCCTAGGCCCTAAGCTCTGGAATTTCCTCCCTAATTCTCTGCACCTCTCTCTCCTCCTTTAAGTCGCTCTTTAAAACCTACCTCTTTGACCAAGCTTTTGGTCACCTGTCATCATATCTCTGTGGCCCTGTCATATTTTGTCTGATAATGCTCCTGTGAAGTGCCTTGGTACATTAAAGGCACTATATAAATGCAAGTTGTTGTAGTTCATTTGCTCAGATTTCTACGTGAAATTTTGAGTACAGAGTGTATTAAGCTAAATAATACAACTTTTTTTTAACTAAATCTGGTCAAAATGCCCCTCAATTCAACATTTTGATTCATTATACTTTAGTTTAAAATGTATTTTTTCCAGAATAACTTAAGTAGCAAAATTTAAAAATGACCTAATTTGTTGAAACTGCATTTTTTTTGGGAAAAAGAAACTATTTGTGGTTCCCTGGTGACTCAGTTGTTAAAGACAGTAGGTAGCTGAGCCATACAGACCACATGGTTCCCATGTTCAGAGAGCCAACCTCAGCTGGGTTGCAGGTAAGGTAGTGAATTGGTCTCCGTGTTCATAAATTAGGGACAGTAAAATCAGCCAGTGTTCCCTTTCCTGATCACTATCCACTAAATCCTGCTGGAAAATAAATGCGTGTGGATGTTGGTTGAGAATAGGATTGGGTTGGCTGTGCTGCTCACTGGAGGGTCACGCATGAATGTTTTTTTGGTCTAACTTAAGTTAGCTGCTATTATGTTGGCAGGTTGTGGGTTCATTGCCATATGTAAAGGCTTACACTAATGAGTTTTATTTTTCAAACAAATTTTAAATGTGGTAAAGTTATTTTCTTTGTTTTTGTTCAGGGAGACCACACAGTCCCCAAGGTCAGAGCAGCAGGTTGGTACATGCAAAATATTTCCAACCATGTACAGTCTACTCCTGATCATAGTTGTTTCTTTTGCACTTAAAAGAATGAATTATCCAGTAACTTGAATTAAGCAATGTAAATAGCACAAAGTAGGAATTTAGTGCTGAAAATTGAATTTGAATAATTTGACTTAAGCAACTTTGAGTTAAGAGGAGTAGTCTGTATTTGGTAAAACTCTAGGAATTTTTAAATCTGTTTTTGTCATGCACATTTTTGTGGGGATAGCTGAGGTTGCAGAAGTTCACTTGGGTTTATTCAAATTTATGCTGTTTGTCCTCTATTTAAACGGGAGCATTCACACCTGACACCTTAACAGTCTAACAATCTGTAAAGTTTAAATCTGAGCTGCTCAATGAAACATTCTATCACAATTTTAATTATCTCTTTATTTTTTCATTCATGCTGAGGAGTTTTAGAACATTCTGTTGTATGGTTCCAGGGTGAGTGGACTTGGATCAATGGGGTAAATGATTTGAAATTTAGAGATCTTTTGAAGAGATGACTTGTGTTGATGTGGTCATTGATATTGCTGCTGCCTTTTCTACATGGTTTTCACCCCATTTATAAATTAGGTTCTTAAACTCTCCATGTTACAATAACGAGTGACTGAGTTAGTCGTACAGGGGAACTAGCACTAGAGTGAATTTAAGAATCATACTTCTAAATACTTCGTAACAGGAATTTGAAGAAGCAGAAATATATAATACATTTGTTAATCTACATCATGTTTGTGCTAGATTATAAAAAGTGGACCTTAAGACGGCAAGAGCTTGCTTTTTACTTCCTCTGTTGGAGAATAGGGAGAAGTAATTTTACATATTGGCCAGTAAGGTTACATGATGGTAGTCAGAGGGCTACTGTCTATTAATAGATGTATCACTTTTGTTCTTTTGGTGATTAACTTTCCAAAGTTGTAAAGGGAGGGTCGGCATGCCCTCTGAGCCTTTCTTGTGAAAAGCAGACCAATGTTGTGCCATCAAGTGCCTTACTTCACCCCATTTCACACTTATTTTAAATAAATTAAACACTGTCAATTTAATGTAAATTGGATGTAGCTTCAAAATCATTCTTGATTTGTTCATTTAATAAAAAAATTCTAATACCTTTTCCCATGAGGAGCGGGGATCTGACTAATTTTCCCCTTCCTTACACAAGGGTTTTGGGACCATCTGTAGCGCCCCTCCTCTTCCCTGGCTGAGACCAGCTGATTCCTCACTTCCTGGTAGCATGGCTTGGCTACTCACTAGAGCCAACCCCCACCCCTCCCCCTGCCCAATAAAATTATTTTTACCCCTCATACAAAATAATTACATTTGTGTCAAAAGAAAAGCACCTCAGGACTTCCTTGATGGCATGTAATCTATTCTATATCTAATTTCACAATTAAAAAAAAAAACTCTTAAGAGTAATATTATTTCTCCAGCAGCAATTCAACACTGACCAACAGGAAGAGTTGCTGTCTCTGTTACGCAGCCAACAGAGGGAGCTCTGTGAATTGAGACAGAGCCAGTTGGAGCTTATGCAGAGGCTCACCGATCACATGGATGCAGTGCAGGGCTCCATTATGGGTCATGTGGAACGAATTATGGTCACACAGCAAGAACAAGAACGTATCCTTTTGTCCTACCTAGTGGCAAAAGCACACCAATGTTTAGCTTGATAGAGCAAGTGATGTTTATCCTGTTAGAAGCAATGGATTTCAGAAATAAATGCATATGACAATATCCTGGGTGTTCATGTGTGTAACATGGTGAACATCTGTTAACTCGCTGCAAGAAATAAACTGTCTTCTCTGATTAAATAATTCTGTCCAGAAAGCAGAGTATTGGCAATAGTAGTAGATCCGATCCTCACAACACGACTGACCACATTAAGTCCAACAACTGACTTCGATGTTAACAAGTTACACAGTCTGAGGTTCCAATAACTGTATAAACTGCAATAACATCGTTCTTGAGATTTATCATCTCCAGACTCCCTTGATTGTGTTACATCAGTAGTGCTTCAGAGAAAGATTCCCCCCTAGTGGCTTTGTAAGCTTGATCCTCATCTTGATCCAGACCTCATTACAACCTTGGTCCAAACATGGGCAAAGGAGCTAAATTCCAGAAGTGAGGTAAGAGTGACTGCCCTTGACATCAAGG